>NC_140490.1:96784004-97384004 GCF_964271855.1 Acomys minous
AATAAAGCACTATTAGACACTTTATGGCAGAAAAAAGTGCCGTGTTATGTAAATTTATGCTGAAAGACTAAGAAGGAAAAAGCAAGTTAACCTGTATCTGTAAAGACTTCCAACTTTTTAACACCTACCCCAACATACTTTTTTTCATTAGCCAACCTGTTACTGGTCCCAATTATTTTGGATAAGAAGGCTTCTGCTGAATTTTCTTTGCAACAGGTAACAAAATTTTTAATAAAACTGTCGAATAAACTTCTGCGAAAAGTTAAACTGGCTTTACTGCTAAGCTACAATAGACAACCTAAAACAGGAAGCTATTTTATGATTCTTACCCATCTTGTGTGGGTGGGTAGTCACACTCTTGTCCTTTGGGAAATACACCATTAGGATACAGGTCACATATTGGAACTGAGGGAGGGTCTGTTTGAACTTTTGCTGTGAGATACAAATATTCGGTTATATTATCTACAGAAGCAATAAGGCAAAACCATATCTGAACAGTACAATACACAAATTATTAATAAAACCTCACCATATTCACACTTTAAGTTATGGGACTTTCCATTAACCATTTACCCAAAATTTAGTCATTTCAAAGCTGGTCAATAGTCAGAAACCTTGTTCTTCCTGCGGCAGTACAGCAGCATTGCGTCTACCATCCTTTGTAGAATTACTAAGTGTGTACATTTAAAATTAAATAAATATTTTGTTTGTTTTTGTTTTTCGAGACAGGGTTTCTCTGTGTAGCCTTGGCTGCCCTGGACTCCCTTTGTAGACCAGGCTGGCCTCGAACTCACAGCAATCCACCTGCCTCTGCCTCCCGAGTGCTGGGATTAAAGGTATGCACCACCACCGCCCGGCTTAAAATTAAATAAATTTTAAGAACTCATCCCCAACTTGCAATTAAAGGAACCAATCATGCTAACATTCCTGGGGATAACTGGTAAAGAAAATGCCAACAAGACTGCTAGATCAAAATGATCAGTGTCGCTAATTCAAACTCTTGTCTAGTTCTCTGATATCCATTATGATCTTAACGTCCTCCTCAAACCCACGGCTTAAGAGCCATTGCCAATCTAACAGGGCTCCTAAGACACTAACGTCCTCTCTTCTTCTTCTTCTTTTTCTTCTTCTTCCCGGCTGCACCATCGCCATCTCCATCACCATCTAGGAAAAAAAAATTCAAACACCTTCATTTAAACTGAAAATTTTAAAGTGCAGAGAAATAAAGCAAGCACAAGAGAAAGTGTGTGCACCCACACGTGCATACAATGCCTCTTACCCACAGATAATGGTCATTCATGCTTCTAGAGTTAAGTATCAGGTGTAACATTAAAACACTAGCAACTTTTACTTTGAATTACTCTAATAACCGCTAATGAAATTTTCTAAATTAACTTGTTTATGTGTGAATGCTTGCATGTAAGTAAGTATGCCACACAATGCTCAGTATTCATAGAGGCCAGAGAAGCTGTCAGATCCTCTGAGACTGGAGAGATAAGCAGTTGTGGACGACCCAATGTGAGAGCTAGGAACCAAATGCTGCTGTACTGCAGAAGCCACCTCACCAGCCAGAATGAAAAAAAGCTGTATCAACTTGAAAAAAGAAAAAAAGCTGGACAAGTTACTGACAGTAGTTTAATAACAATAACAGCCCAGTGACATCACCTAAAATAATCTAATCTAACACCATCAATCTTAATGCTGTTTTAAATGCCTTTTTTGTTTGTTTGTTCATTTTGTTTTTTGAGACACAGTTTCTCTAACAGCCCAAGCTGTCCTGGACTCGATTTGTAGACCAGGGTGGCCTCAAACTCAGATCTGTCTGCTTCTGCCTCTGTCTCCCAAGTGCTGGGATTAAAGGTGTACACCACCACACCTGGCACTATTTTAAAATACTTATCGGAGAAAAATAGTTCTAGGGCAAATTGTACGCAAATTAATATGCATATACACATTCTGTAGGCTCATAGGTTTCAGTCTCAAAGGGGCTGCATAGCAGTAATCTCAGCACTTGGACGACTGAGGTGGGATGCTCTTGAGTTTAACGGCAAGCTGGGGTCACTGTCTCAAACAAACAAACAAAGCTCAAAAATGAGACTTAAACACTGTGTTGCAAAATGCCTAACTCTATCCACAGATTAGTGCTATGAAATGGGGGCATAAATAAGATGGCGCCCAAGACAATTACAAGTTGATGGTCTAGCTGTAGGCCCACCATGTTATATATTAAATGTTCTCCCTAGTGATGTGGCCTAAGTAGTAATTTTAGAAACCTACACCTAAAAAATGATGTCAAGGGGCTAGAAAGTAGCTCAGTAGTTAAGAGCACTGACTGCTCTTCCCGAGGACCTGGGTTCAATTCCCAGCACTCACATGGTGCTAATAACTGTTTATCACACCAGTTCCAGAGCATCTGTTGCCTGATGCCCTCTTCTGAACTCTACAGGAACCAGGCACACATATGGTATACGTTCAGGCAAAACACCCCTACACACAAAGTAATAATTAAAAATTAGTCAAATGGGAAACTGGAGAGCTGGCTCAGAGGTTAAGAGCACTGACTGCTCTTCCAGAAGTCCTGAGTTCAGTTCCCAGCAACCACCAGGTGGCACATGACCATCTGTAATGTGATCTGATGCCCTCGTCTGGCCTTCAGGTGTACATGAAGGCAGAGCACTGTATACTTAATAAATAAATCTTAAAAAAAAAAAAAAAAAAGTCAGCCGGGCATGGTGGCACATGCCTTTGTCCCAGCACTCGGGAGGCAGAGGCAGGTGGATCACTGTGAGTTCGAGGCCAGCCTGGTCTACTACAAAGTGAGTCCAGGACAGCCAAGGCTACACAGAGAGACCCTGTCTCAAAAAACCAAAAATAAAAAATAAAAAATAAAATAGTCGACTAGATTTCTTTTTGAAGCATAGCATGCCCCTTTAAATCCTGGAGTCATAAGAGAGTCACTAAAAAAATTTTAACCACTCTACAATTTTCTAATTAATCACACAAAAATTATAATCATTGGCTTTCTATGATTCTTTCCTATCTGTGGGCTTCTTAAAAGACAGATTAGATATCAGCTGGTCAACTAAGCTTTGTAATAAAAATGTGGCACCTAATGCTGGGCATGGAGATGCATGCCTTTAATCCCAGTGCTCAGCAGGCAGAGGCAGGCAGATCTATGGGAGTTTAAGGCCAGCCTGTTCTACAGAGTTCTAAGACAGCCAGGAGGCAGGACTATTACAAAGAAACCCTGTCTCAAAAAAACAAAACAAAACAAACAAACAAAAAACCCAACAAAATAAAACATGATAATTACAGTCTACTAAAAAAAAATGTTCTTTAGATTTTTATTACTTAAAAGAAAATGGCTTAGAAGGGGAGTTTATAACGTGATACATTCTATTATAGAACATTAGCAGGTCTCCTACGCAGAGTATGATAAAAACATTGATATTGGTTAAAATGCCCAACATGAAAATATTTTAAAATACACACTTTTGCCGTCTTTCAATGCATCATATAATCAGATTTGCATACATAGCCTCTGCCATTTCATTAACGGTGTGTTTGTTAGGTGCCAAGCAATAGGTACAGGACAGTTATAAGCAAGGTACTTTTTGCTCTGGGAAAAACATTCAGTACCTAGTATAAGGCTTCAAACATTAACCTAAAGCAAAGACTCCAAGATGTACAAGCAATTTTACAGTAACTAAAATCTCCCCAGCTGTGTGAACTTGGGCGTTATTAGCTTCTTTCTACAGGGACTTCTTAAACTTTATATGGGATAGTAAAACTGTCCTCTAATAAAAAGGTCTTTCTTTGATCTGCTAGCATCCCCTGGAAGCTAAGTGCCTCACCTCAATGCCCCACATGTGAATCAGTACAAAATAAAGCCACCACTTAGCTGGTAACAGGGTGCCAACAGAGGCAAGATCTGAATATTGATATATGCTTATGGTTCTAACCATTTTAAACAGACAAGATTTACATTTATACATGTCATTTGTCCTCACTAGCATCCTAAGATATTTCTAATAGACAAAGACTATATCATCATTAACATTAGACTCAGCTCAGTGGTTATTTGTTGAATTGACGACTGATGTCCATACGCTAAAAGAAACAACTACGGAGTGTACCTCAGTTAGCAGAGTACACTTGTTCAGCAGGAACTAAGATCAAGCTAAACACTAAGACAATACAGGCAGGATGAGACAGATGCTCTAGGTCACTCTTAGCTACATAGCAAGTTTGAGGTCAGCTTGAACTACAGGAGACCTTGTCTCAGGAAAATTAATTCAATCTTTACTTTATTTAAAAATTAGAAAAGAATATCCTTAGATATAGCAGCGAAAACTGTGCAAAAACTCTTAAAACCTTAAAAAGACAGTGTTATAGAGAGGACACAGAAGCACCACCTATACAGGGACACAAACTAAATGTCATCAAAATTAAACTTATTGTACTGCAAACTACACCATCAGCAAAGGGGAGTGGACATCACAAAAAAGAAAGTATCTGTAAAACATACGTCCAGAAGATACAAAGGACAATTACAGTTCAGTGACACTCAAATAAAACAAAAACCAAAGACTATACAAGAACTTCAAAATGTGTCCAAGGCAGTAAGAACATGACAGCATGCTCATATCATCACTGTGGAACTACAAATCCCAGTGACTAACACTATACACTTTTACAGAGGCTGTAATTTAAAAGCTGACAATCATCAATTTCTTACACAGTTACTAACAATGGAGTACTCACTGCTGACATGAATGTCATACTTAGGAAAACAATTTGACAGTTTCTTTCCTTTTTTTTGAGACAGGGTCTCACTATGAACCTCTGACTGTCTTAGAATTCACTGTATAGACCAGACTGGCCTGGAACTCACAGAGATCTAACTACCTCTGCCTCCCAAGTGCTAGGATTAAAGGCATATGTCACAACACCTGGCTTGACAGTTTTTATGATGCATGGTACTATGTGTCACATGCAAATGAGACAGCTTACCGAGGGTGATAGATCATTTCTACTTCTAGGTATTTACCCAGAGAAATGAAAATACATCTACACAAAGGCATGTATATAAATGACTGCATAAACAAACAAAAAAACAAAAAAACACAACACAATATCCTTCAACTAGTAACAGACAAGTAAAATCTATTAACCACTGAGCAATAAAAAGAAATGCATTAATAATTCCTAAAACAGAATGCAACAACTGGATCACTGTCAAAACTACTAACTAGGGGCTAGGTTATGTCCCATTAGGTAAGAAAGCTTGCTGCACAGCATGAAGCCCTGAGTTGAAATCCCCAGCACCCATGTAAAAAGCCTGGCACAGCTGCATGTGCCCACAGGCCAGCATTGTGGGACTGACAATCAGATCATGGTTGTCCCAGCAAGCCTAGCTAAAGAAGTAGGCTAAGGGCTCAGTGAGAGACCCCAACCCAAGAGAATGAGGCAGAGAGAGCAAGGCACCCGGTGTCTTCTGGCCTCCACACTCACCCACACCATACGTATACATACACGTTAGGTAAAACAGGACAGATAACAACAAAAAGCTGAATAGGAATTCCACTCATGATGTTGCAGAAACTACAACACTGTATAGGGAAACAGATTAGCCATGCAAAGGGTAAAGGGTGGAAGCAAAAGAGCCAGATACAAAAGGATACCAGGTAAGCGGTTAGCGGAGGTGACACCACTAGTGAACACAGATGGCAGGTCAGTGAGTGCCCGCCACCAACCAGATGGACTTGAATTCAATTCCCCAAACCCAGTGGAGAAGAGAGACTTTATCCTGCAAACTGTCCTCTGACCTGCTAACGTACATATTTCATATTTTGTTTTGACAAGTACACAGCTATACATTCTTTCTTTCTTTTCTTTCTTTCCTTCTTTCTTTTTGGTTTTTCAAGACAGAGTTTCTCTGTGTAGCCTTGGCTGTCCTAGACTCACTTTGGAGGCCAGGGTGGCCTTGAACTCAGAGAGATGCGCCTGCCTCTGTCTCCCTAGTGCTGAGATTAAAGGTGTGCACCACCATGCCCACTAATTTTTCTAAACAATGTGTAGCCAGGTGCAGTAGGCAGAGGCAGGTTGATCTCCAAGTCCAGGACAGCCAAGGTCACACAGAGAAACCCTGTCTCAAAAAACAAAACTGTAAATATTATTTTGAACAACTAGTTTATTAGCTCAACCTAAAATTTACTGAATGTTTCCTGGCAGTGATAAACTGCCTATAAGACCATGCCTCTCAAAAAGGATCTCCTTTCCAGGAGGGGAGAAGACAAAACACAGGAGAAAGAACTGGTGCAGAGCCCCAATTCCTACTTCACGGACATGAGATGCCCAGGAGGCTACACAATGCTCACTCAGCCCTCAGCCATGCACAAGCAGCAGTCTTGTATGCTGGCTGCTCTGCTGTCGTGTCAGCCTACAGAAGGAAAAAGCAGGTGTAGGGAAGGATGCTCCTGCGGGAGGAATCAGCACAGAAAGCATCTGATAAGAGGTGAGTGGGAACCTTCCCAATGGGCATGCTCTGGATAAAAAGCAAATACTGAATGAAAGCCAGGCAGGACAGTGCACACCTGTTATACTAGCACTCAAAGGGCTGAGGAAGGATGATCTTGAGGTCAAAGCCAACCTGGCCTCTTGGTCATCTGTCTCAAATATAAGAAAAACGATTTAATGAATGACCTCTGGCATACTGTCAGATGACCACAGGATCAACTTCTCAAGTGGTACTCAACAATTCCAAATTCAATACATCTAAAGTGAAGTCTGTTTTCTTCCTGGCGTGCCATCATCCTTCCTCAATCTCCAGGCTCTCTCCTGACTTCATTACTTCAATCAGCAACTTAAACCCCTGGGGTGGATGTACTAATGCCTGTCTCCCTGCTGCTCAGACTCAAAGTCTCTATTACTAGCCCATTAAATCTTTCCTTTGAACACTATCTACAAGAGCCAGTTAAATATTAATTACCACATGCACAGCCAATTGCTAAGTGGCCTCAAAAATGATCTTGCCTTTCCTGTTTCTTCTCTGTCTCTCTCAAAGGATCCTCTCATCTGTACTGTTCACCACATTTCAAAACTTTCTCAAAATAACCCCTACTCAAGTAAATAGTCTTTCCATTTGAATTGTTTGATTTCTTTTCTCTCCTATTCTTGAGATGGGGTCTCACTATGTAGCCCTGGCCTGACACTTGCCTCAAAAGAGATCTGCCTGCCTCTGCCTTGCATGTGCCACCAACACCAAGCTCCATTTGGATTTGATCAGATCCCAAGGCTTACAAGAAGAGTTTCTTCAGCTAAGACAAAATTGCACCTCCACATTCCACACCTAACTTGCACTGATGTGTAATATGCACATTAGAGAGCCTTTTCACCTCTAAAGGTAGCCTCTCAACCACACCAGCCAGTTTTCTTTTGAAAGAAAATTTCTGAGCCGGGCGTGGTGGTGCACACCTTTAATCCCAGCACTGAGGAGGCAGAGGCGGACAGATCGCTGTGAGTTCGAGGCCAGCCTGGTCTACAAAGTGAGTCCAGGACAGCCAAGGTTAACACAGAGAGACCCTGTCTCGAAAAACAAAACAACAACAAAAAATTCTGAAGTGTCTGTGTTCTCCATTCCCTTCAAAGCTTATTCAAAAGATAGGCCAGCCATGGTCATCTGCACCTTCTACCAACATACCAACAGAGGCAGAAGGAAAGGAGTCTCCCTCACTCTTAGTGGGTAAAGGCACTTACTGTCACACCTGAGAGCCCCGAGTTTGGACCTAGGGACTCACATGGTGAAAGAGGACAAATTCCCTGAGGCTGTACTTGGAAGTCCATACATGTGTCATGAACATGTATACATACACAAAATAATTAAATGGTTTTTTAAAGATTTATTATATATACAATGCGTACTAGATTACATTGTAGATGGTTGTGAGCTACCATGTGGTTGCTGGGAGAGCAGTCAGTGCTCTTAACCACTGAGCCATCTCTCCAGCCCTTGTTTTTGTTTTTCAAGACTAGGTTTTCTGTGTAGCCCTGGCTGTCCTAGGCTCCCTTTGTTGACTAGGCTGGCCTCAAACTCAGAGATCCTCCTGTCTTTGCCTCCCTGGGTGCTGGGATTAAAGGCATATACCACCACGCCCAGCTTAAAAACCAGATAAGTAATTATTGATTCTGGTAGTCAAAATGAATTAGAAAATTAACTCAAAGTGAGAGAAAACTACCAATCTAACATATAATTCTCCTTTTCAATGTCAAGGAGATTCATGCAACTTTCTAAGTAAAATGCGGTATGGCACACTTCAAAATCTGCACTAAGATTCCACACAGTAAGACCTACCATTTCTTCTTCAAAATTCTTCTTCAAAAATACAGCTATAATCTGAAGTGATATAGAAGAGCAGAGGTGTGCTTAAGGAAGAGGAAAAGCCAACGGCTTCTTGAAGGCAAAGAAGCCAACTGTCTAAAGTAAAAACTATTCAAACTACCTCACCCAGCTAATAGTTAAGCATAACCTGTCGGCTGACAACAGACAACCCAAAACCCAAAGAATGGGAAAGCCCCAATTACTCCTGTGCCAAAATAGGCTGGGAAATAATAATAGTTTTCCTAATCATCTCTTCCTGTTGTTTTACTGATAGCACCAAGCACTAGACTTCTGGCAATTTCTATAAAAGAAATCTTATAGTACCCAAATACACTTAAGGTTAGACACAGTCCAGCATGCACATCTGAGAATGATGACTCCAATTCTTATATGGACTGAGGTGTGTGGGGGGGGGGGGGCAGGGGCAGGGACAGGGTAGAGGGTCAGACTCTGGATAAGGTGCTTTGCTTCTACTTCACATACATTAGGTCCATCACATAACCACCACATAAATATGTGTGTGTGTATAATACATATATAAATGGCATACACACTAGTATGCATTATATACCTGTGTGTATGCCATCTATATATGTGTCACATATACATACACATATTTATGTGGTGGTTAAGTGGGGTGGATAACGTATGTATAATTATACACACACACAGAGAGAGAGAGAGAGAGAGAGAGAGAGAGAGAGAGAGAGAGAGAGAGAGAGAGAGAGAAATGATAGCATCTACTTCAGCTGGTCTTGTGAGATTAAAAAAAGAAGGCATATGAAATATCCTAGATAGCACACAGTAGCAGTTCAGTAAATGTTAAAATAACAGCCTCTAATTTTATATCATACTCACCTTGGCCTTCTGCCAAGTACATATATAAAAGTTAGACTCCTGCTATCTGAGCAGGTATCAATATAGCCAAAGGGTTGTTAATAAACACCTTTTCCTTTTTATCTGTGACATTAAATTTTAATAAGTCAAGCATGGTGGCACACACCTTTAATGCCAGCATTCAGGAGGCAGAGGCAGGCGGGATCACTGTGAGTTCAAAGCCAGCCTGGTCTACAAAGTGAGTCTAGGACAGCCAAGGCTACACAGAGAAACTGTTTCAAAAAAACCAACACACACACACACACACACACACACACACACACACACACATCGAATGTTAGACAATTACTAGATGGACAAACAAACAGATTTTCCTTAACTAATGTCACATTTTCAGGGCTGGAGGGATGGCTCAGCAGTTAAGAACACTCACAGCAGAACTACCTGTAAATCCAGTTCCAGGAATCAAACATCCTTTTCTGGCCTCTTAAAATACTAGCATCAATGTGGTATACCTATATACAGGCACTCTCACACAGAACCATAAAACGGAAAAAAAAAATCTTTAAAAAAAAAAATGTTACCAAGAAGAGACTTGATACCCTATGAGCATATACGGGGGAGGAGGTCTCCCTCAGTCACAGTCATAGGGGAGGGGACTAAGGGGAAAATGGGAGGGAGGGAGGAATGGGAGGAAGCAAGGGATGGGATAACAACTGAGATGTAATATGAATAAATTACTAAAATATATTTTTAGAAAAAGAATGTTGCATTTTCTGTCTTCTCTAACCAAAGATCACATTAAGTGCTTACCTTCGTCGTCATCATCTTTCTCTTTCTCATCTAAGGCTTGTCTTTCCAACTGTCTCGCTACCTCATCCACTGCAGCTCCCGATTCTGCATCAGGTTCTTGTTGCACTGCTGTTCAAGCAAAACAGGACAAATTAAATGTAATAAAGGACCTTTCCACACTTCAATATACTCTAGAGATCCTGTATAGTCCACAAATCATTTCACAATAAGCAGCATGGGGGAGACAAGACAGAAACGTTATTATTAATATAATTTGTTAAACCACAGGAAAAAATTTCCATACCCAAGTAGTACTGCCTACTCAATTCACATTAGGAAAACCTCCATTACATAGGATAGCACCTACAGGATAGATGGAAATGTTAAGTTGGCCCCTATTCTTAAGCAGCTTAAAGATATTTTAAAAACATGCTGAATATTAAAATACATGCTGACGGCTAAGACAAGGATGTATTACACACCAGCTGGACAAAAAGCAAAATGGGAAAAGATAATCCACCACTAAAATACAAATTCTTAAACATCTACGCACACCCAGAAGTGATTACAATCCAGCTGTAGGAGCAGCATGTGCACATTCTACTGAAGGAGGGTTCCCATTGAGAAAGACAACTTAAAAACACTAGGCTCTCTAACTGGAGGGGTGGAGTTCCAGAACAGCCAGAGCAGCGTAGCGAAACCCTGCCAGACATATTGTCCAACACTTTTAATCCCAGCACTGGGGAGGCAGAGGCAGTGGAATCTCTGAGTTCAAGGCCGACTTGGTCTATGGAGGGAGTTCCAGGGCAACCAAGATATGCAGAGGAAACCCTGTCTCAAAAGACAAAAACACAAACAACCATATAACGCCTAAAAACAAAAATAAACAAAACAAGCCCAACATCTTTAGAGATGGTCTGATGTTCACCTTCAAGGGCAAACTGTGAAAGCCCAAACAGCCACAGGAGAATTCCCCTAGATTAAATCCTGCCCTGGAAAAGACCTACACAAGGTACAACTTCCACTTTTTTTTTTTTACTCTCATCTAACCACCAAATTTCTGAAACGTGTAGGTAAGTCCTCTTCAATCTCTCTGAATTCCAATTCTTATTCCTCATCTCATGACTCTTAAACATGAACAGGTAAAGGAGAAAAAAAAAACAGTTTCCCAAAATGAAGGCCGTTTGTAAAAACAAAACTTTTCACGCTAAAACACGTTCCTAGCTAACACGGTCCACGCGTAAACATTGCACAGTCCTGTCGGCCTTGCCCCTGGATCTAGATATTACCAGTTAAGAGAACCTTATCCACAGTCGCACAGCACCCCGTCTGCGCTGCACGCCAAGCGGCATCTAAACTCAGGCCTGCAAGCCCTTTAAAGCTTGAGTATGCTGAGAGAGTTAAAGCACGTGAAAATCTGCACCACCATCACCACCCGTCAGTGCCATGAGCTGTCAGTGAGGACGCACACCCATAGAAGAAGAAGAACACCCCACATCTGCAGCCCTAGTGCAAGCGCGGATGATGTGCGGGGAGGGACGTAACCGTCCCAGCAATAGGCTCCG
This sequence comes from Acomys minous, assembly GCF_964271855.1. NCBI lineage: Eukaryota > Metazoa > Chordata > Mammalia > Rodentia > Muridae > Acomys > Acomys minous. The sequence goes on from NC_140490.1 coordinate 96,795,579, forward strand.
ATACCCAACCCCCACCCTCGACAAAAATAAGGTAGGTCCGGCAACCGGGCCGCTACCAGAGTCCGAAGGGGGGTTTTGGGGCGGCGTCCCAACCGCGCCGAACCCCGTGCACGGTTCAGACCTGAGCCACGCTCTGCGTGGGAGCCGAGTCCGCGCTCTCATCACCGCCCCCCCCCCGCGCCCTCCCACCATCCCTGAGGAGGAGCCGCAGCACGGGAAGCCGGCCATGCCACCTCCACCAGGCCTGGGGGATTTCACGAAAGCCAGGGCTCCGGGCTCCCGGCACCTCCGCACCCCCCTCCCCCCCCGCGTCCCCGCTCCCCGGCCACTCCTGCCGGAGCCCGAGCCAAGTTCGGCCATTCCTGGCAGGCAGAGCGACAACGCTCGACTCCTTTACCTGACACAGCCCCTTTGCCCTTCTTCTTCTTCCGTCTTTTCTTCTTGGCAGCTTCCTCGGCCGTGCTGGAGGTTCCCTCTTCCTTGTCGTCTGGGTCCAGGTCGCCGTTCAGGTGGCTCCCGAAGGACGCTGACTCCTCCACGCCCGCCATGTTGCCCGAGAGAGGGAGAGCGAGGGAGTGAGATCGAGCCGCGACGGCCCGCTCCTTCTTCACCCACCTCCACCAGCGGCGCCGGAAGCCGCTCACCACGGTCGGGACGCAGGGAATGCTGGGACGGCGGAGGACTCCGCAGCACGCGGCCTGAGCGCCCGCCCCTCGCCCGGCTGGGAGCACCTGTCTAGTCCTAAGCCTAGGGCATCTCCCCACCCCCTTTACCACCGTCCCCCGCCCCCCGCCCCGTGCTCGCCTTCCCGGCTTGGAAAAGGGTTTTCGCTCTAGAGCGCTCCCGAGATGCCACGAACACGAAAGATTTAGTGTTCCCGGTTTCTTTTTCTTTTTTTCTTTTTTTAATCCTACAGGAAACGTGTTCGTTATACGCATTCTTTTTTTTTTTTTTTTTTTTTGGTTACACGCATTCTTGATGACTCAACTGCGTTAAATTCACTATCACTGCTTACCAAAAAACTGTCTAGAAGTTTGGGATGATTTTGGAAGCCAGAATAACGCGTTTCGTGCACTATACTCCAAACCTCCGATGGTTTAAGATAGAATACCCTCTTGGGGGCGGGTTAGTACTTTTTTGGGGGGTTGGGGGTTGGAGACAGGGTTTCTCTGTGTAGCCTTGGCTGTCCTAGACTCGCTTTGTAGACCAGGTTGGCCTCGAACTCATAGCGATCCGCCTGCCTCTGCCTCCCGAGCGGTTAGTACTTTTAATCTGAGCTCTCAGGCAGAAGCCTGACAATCTCTGAGTTTGGGGCTCATCTGGTCTACATAGCGAGTTCCAGAACTATATAGAAAGACCCCCGTCTCCAAAAAGTAGATGATGAGGGGCTGGAGAGATGGCTCAGAGGTTAAGAGCACTGACTGCTTTTCAGAGGTCCTGAGTTCAATTCCCAGCAACCACATGGTGGCTCACAGCCATCTATAATGTGATCTAATGCCCTCTTGTGTCATGTAGGCAAAGCACTGTATACATAATAAATAAATAAATCTTTTTTTAAAAAATTAGATGATGAGTGGCTATTTGGATGAACTAAGGAGTTATACTGTGTACAAGCCTTTGTCCAACTAGAGAGTTCTGGTGTTTTCTTTAGTTTTAAACTAGGTCTAGCTCTAAGGTTCTCCTTGCTAGTGGTTTTATTTTATACAAGCCTGACCACGGCTACAGAAAGTGGGACCTGGGAGTGTTCGGGGATGCTAACAGCCCCTCATTCATTCCTGGCACTAAAAAACAGAAGCACTGCCAGTGGTGGCGCATGCTTTTAATCCAGCACTAGGAGGCAGAGGCAGGTGGACCTCTGTTAGTTTGAGGCCAGCCTGGTCTACAGAGGGAGTTCAGGACAGCTAGGGTTATGCAGAGAAACAGTGTTTTGAAAAACCCAAACAAACAAACAAACTAGGAGTGCATTATTTATCTCAAAGGTTCAGGCAGGCCTTATCCAATCCTCCTGAAAACTACTTCTCTTAATCTTTTACATATCTTCATTTCTTTTTTCCCCTAAGTGTATCTCTAGATTTCAATTTTATGTCTCTGGTTAAGAGCTAGCAATGTTAAAAATTAATAGGCCAAACATATTAGAAAGAAGAAGGAGGTAGCCCTTACCCAAAATCCTTGTAATTTCCCACCATGATCCCAACCCTTCCTCTTTAGTCCCTCCATTTGGGGGAGTGGGGTGGTTTGGTTTTGGGACAGAGTCTTTCTATGTACCCCTGGCTGTCTTGGAACTTTCTATGTAGACCAAGTTAGCCTCAAACTCATATCCTGCCAGGATTAAAAGCATGAGATGCCACACCCAGCTTTAAAGTTTTTGTTGTTGGTTTTTGGTTTTTGGTTTTTGATTTTGTGTTTGTTTGGTTTTTGGCCTTGGAGCATTTCACACACCCTATTCCTTCCATCTGGGCTGTGTTTTGCCTGACCAATACATACCTAATTCATTCTTTTATCCAGCCATTCAATGCCTAGTATGAACCTGGAGCTAGCAGTGTATGGAGAAAAAGAACAAAACGAAACAGAGTCCTTGTCTCATGACAGCGACTAATAAAAATAGATATGAATGATTCGAACTCTGACCAACTTACCTTAGCGACCTGTGAGGGGGCAGCTGGACTGAGATCTGAAGGCTAAGTGTGAAAAGTTCTTGGCAAAGGGAAAGGAAGACAAAAGCATCACCTATAAAAGAGGAGAAGTGCCAGGTGTGGGAGTGGACACATAATCCCAGCACTAAGGAGCTGAAGGGAGAATGGTTGGGACTTTCAGGGCCATCTATGGCTGTATAGTAAACTTAAGGCCAGGCCACAGGAAACCCTGCCTCACAAAGCAAAACAAAAGCAAAAGAGGGATGTATTTCTAGTGTTAGAGTGGTCTTTTAACTATCTTTTGTTTCACTACATAGTTCATATCTTTCAGTTTTCTTTTTTAACAGTACAATAGAGCTCAAACTGGCTCCAAACTCACTATGTAGCCATGAATGACCTTGAACTCCCAATGCTCCTGCCTGTCTGATTCCCAGGCCTTAGATTACAGACATAGCACCATGCCTAGTTCATATTAACTTTTTTGCTTGTTTTGCTTTTTGAGACAGGGTCTCTCTCTGTTGCCCTAGCTGTCCTGGAACTTACCCTGTAGACCAGACTGGCCTCGAATTAAGAGATCTTCCTACCTCTGTCTCCCAAAAGTGCTGGGATTAAAGGCATGTGCCACCACTGCGTTATTAACGTCTTCATTAGTGACACCTGCTACATCAAAGCATGGTGGTACACACCTTTAATCCCAGCACTCAGGAGGCAGAGGCCGGAGGATAAATGTGAGTTCAAGGCCAGCCTGGTCTACAAAGCCAGTCCAGGACAGCCAAGGCTACACAGAGAAACCCTGTCAACAAAACAGAACAAAACAAAACAAAAGGACATTCAAATTTTGTTTTGACCCTTCAGTTCATCTCTCACTTCTAGGGACACTCTGGCCATCTCTACCTCAACTCCAGCACAGATTGTCACAGGATCAGGGCCCAACAATGACAAAGAGATGCTAGGGTGTAAATTGATCCTCAGAAATGGTGTTAACAATGTGTGTGGGAGGAACAAGGTACTAAAAGAACAGTGATAAAACAACCTGTCCTTCTCTGTGCCAAAGGGAAGAACTGAAGTTTGCATTTCTCCTTTTGTTCCTAAAGTGTCTAGGAAATAAAATCTCAAAGCAGCAATTAAAAAGAATATATGAGCTGAATTCCCATCAGTCTGATCTAGCACTTTCCAGCCCCCAGAACAATGGGAAATAAACTCTGTTGTCTATACTTAGTTTATGGTATTTTGTTTAAAATATATATAGAAAAGCCGGGTGTGGTGGTGCACGCCTTTAATCCCAGTACTTGGGAGGTAGGAGGCAGGCGGATTTCTGTGAGTTCGAGGCCAGCCTGGTCTACAAAGCGAGTCCAGGGCAGCCAAGACTACACAGAGAAACCCTGTCTCAAAAAACCAAAATAATAATAATAATAATATATATATATAATATATATATAATATATATAGTATATCTATATTATATACACACATATAAACATATATATTAGAGATGTATTTAGTGGCAAACAACATAGTACATAAGTATGTAAAATACAGCAACATAAAAATACACATAAAAAGCACATTAAGAATGCTTAAAAGATAAGCAGGCAGTCAGCAAAGGGGAAGAAGGAGAGCTGTGCTGTTCACCATATGAAAGAGGAAACATTAGTTCTAATTTAGAACACCATTTAGCAATAGCTTAGAGTCTCTGAAAGTTCATATCATGTCCTTTGGACCACAGTTTTCTAATATACAATAAGATGGGAGGAACTGAACATGGCGGTGCACACAATCCCAACACTTGGCAGGAGGATCTTGAATTCAAAGCCAGCCTGAGACACATAGCAAGATCTTGTCTCAGCAAGTAACTAAAAATTAAAAAGAGGGCTGTGAGGGTGGATTATACTAAATTATCTTGATGGTCCTGACCTCTACCAGTAATGTGCCCTCTGCTTCCATCCCAACCTGTGATAACTTAAGATATTTTCAGAGCGTATTCGCTACCTCAGGCTGCTGTAACAAATACCATTTTTTCTCTTTCTTTTTCTTTCTTTCTTTTTTTTTGGGGGGGGGCAGGGCTTTGATTCAGGGTTTCTCTGTGTAGCCTTGGCTGTCCTGGAATCACTTTGTAGACCAGGCTGGCCTCGAACTCACAGTGATCCACCTGCCTCTCCCTCCCGAGTGCTGGGATTAAAGGCGTGTGCCACCATGCTCGGCACAAATACCACTGACTAGGTAATTTAAACAACAGAACTCTATTTCCTCACAGTTGTAGGGTTTGAAGCAGCAAATGAGATCCCATTAGGGCTAGATGCCGTGTGGTACCACAGATTGGCAGATGACCTCCTTAGATTCTGTGTGACTAGACCTTATAAGAACAACATCAGGGCTGGAGAGATGGCTCAGCAGTTAAGGGCAGTAGCTGTTCTTCTGGAAGACTGGAGTTCAATTCCCAGCGCCCATACGGCAGCTCACACCTGTCTGAAGCTCTAGTTCCAGGGCTCCTGGCATCCTCACACAGACACACATGCGGGCAAAACACCACTGAACATAAATTTAAAATAAATTATTTTTTTAAATGTCCTGTAGAATTAGGGCACAATTCTTGAGATGTTATTTGATATTGATCACTTCCTTAGCAGGTCTGTCTCCAGCCACAGCCACATTAGAGGGTGGGGCCTGAAAACATGGATGTAGCTGATGAGAGACACATACACTGTGTAACATAAGTCATACGAAGGTCTTCAGGGGCGAGAACAGTTCCCAACTGAAAAATCATAGGCAGCCCGGCATGGTGGCGCACACCTTTAATCCCAGCACTCGGGAGGCAGAGACAGGCAGGTTGCTATGAGTTCGAGGTTAGCCTGGTCTTCAAAGTGAGTCCAGGACAGCCAAGGCTACACAGAGAGACCTTGTCTCAGGGGAAAAAAGAAAAAAAGAAAAAGAAAAAATTCAAATGCCTAGTAGAAGACTATAAAACACTGTAGCCTGTCAACACAATGAATATTATATAGCCAGGGGAAAAAGAGCTATATATGGACTATGTGGATAAACTACACTCTCAAGTTGAAGAATGATACAGTCATCTTACTTTGTAAAAGATCACTCTTTTAATCTTAGTCTAGAGTCTAAGTCAGTGCTCCTCATCCTGCCTTTTGTTTGTTTGTTTTTTGATTTTTCAAGACAGGGTCTCTCTGTGTAGCCTTGGCTGTCCTGGACTCACTTTGTAGACCAGGCTGGCCTCGAACTCACAGTGATTCGCCTGCCTGCTGGGATTAAAGGCGTGCGGCACCACGCCCGGCCATCCTGCCTTTTACCATGAACATGTGGTAGTTTCTTCTTTTGAAGTTAAGGAGTCTTTTTGTGTCCCTATGAAATGACAATGAGGATACGGGAGTTTTGTGTGTTGATATCTTTTTTTTTTAAGAGTTATTGATTTATTTCGGTTTTTCAAGACAGGGTTCTCTGTGTTGCCCTAGCTGTCCTAGACTCTGTAGACCAGGCTGGCTTTGAATTCACAGAGATCTACCCGCTTCTACTTCGGGATTAAAGGCGTGAGCCACCACGCCTGGCCTACAATATCAATTCTTTTTATTTATTATTTATTGTATATGAGTGCTTTATCTACAGAAGAGGGCATCAGATCACATGATAGGTGGTTGTGAGCCACCATGTGGTTGCTGGGAATCGAACTCAGGACCTCTGGAAGAGCAGGCAGTGCTCTTAACCACTGAGCCATCTCTCCAGCCCCTACAATATCAATTCTTAAAGCTGTACTCAACAACAAGATCTTTAAGTCTGATGACCTCTGTCCTAGAGACAGCACAGAGATGGTAGAAGCTAGGGCAAACAGAAGCAGTAAGTTATGGCTGATCACAATATCGATGACACTTTAAGCAGAGGCTTATAATTGGGGACCAGAGACAAGAGGCTTGAAGACAGAAATATTTCCGAAGTATAATTAAGAGACTATGATAGTCCTTGACCTTGGAGGGGGAGAAGGTAAGAATGACACCCAGGTTTCTGACCCAGAGTTCCTGGGTGGGGAATGGTATGACAGCTGAGATAAGGAATAAAGTAGGCAGAGGGGGCTTTGGATCAGGTGGAGCCAAAGATAAGCTGCCTACATCCTAAGTTCGCGATGCCTGCATGGCAGCAGACAAAGATACCCAGCTGTCAGCGAGCAATGTGGATCCAGCGATAGGGATACTTGTTAAATGTAGCCTCAATGTGGCAGAAGACTTGAGAGTTCAGTGACCCAAATGCAAACAAAACCCAGGAGGACACTGGTGTTTTCAAGTTTTGGGGGTTTTTTGGGGGGGGGGGCAGGGCGGGGCTGGATTCTGTCAAGGAGACTTCAAAGGAATGGTTAGGCAAGAAGATGCTGTAGAAAGTGGTCAGTGGAAGTAGAGATGGTCAAGCATCTCTAAGGGAAAGAGCAGACAGGTCTTAGGAAGCCAGTGACAAACATTTTTCTTAGGAGACACTAAGAAGGAAGAAATTGGCACACACTGTCCTGCTTGGAGACCCAGGATCTCAAAGCCGTTTCAGAGATGAATTGTGATTCTCCCCTGAGTGTCCCCGAGAGGACTCTTCTTGAAATGATGCATGTTTCCCTTGCACTCTATAATATTTTCTCTAACTTTTTTTTTTGGAACGGGGTCAGGGAGGCTCAAGACAGGATTTCTCTGTGTAGACCTGGCTGTTCTGGATCTTTCTCTGTAGACCAGGCTAACCTCAAACTCAGGGATCTGCCTGCCTCTGCCAGAGAGTGCTAGAATTAAAGGGTGCACCACACACACACACACACACACACACACATGTTTTTCAAGACAGCGTTTCTCTGTGTAGCATTGACTCTCCTGGACTCTCTTTGTAGACCAGGTTAGCCTCGAACTCACAGCGATCCCCTTACCTCTGCCTTCCAAGTGCTGGGATTAAAGGCGTGTGCCACCACCGCCCGGCCCAGATATTTTCTTAATTGTATCCAGTGATATCTTAAGTTACCTTTTACCTTACAGTGTGTTATTAGCTTCTTTTGCAACTGCAAGATGATTAGTAGTTGAAAATTTCTAGTTCAGGGTAGCAAACTCCAAGTTCTCCCTAATAGCCTCTGTTTGTATCTCCTAACAAAACTGTTCTTGCAGATAGTGTCTATGCTACAAGCTAGAGACACAAGCTAGAGACATCTAAGAAGAGGAAACTTCCGCTGAGAAATTGCATCATCAGATTTGCCTGTAGGCAAGGCTACAGGGTCACTTTCGTGATGAAATGATGCTGTGGATGGGTCCAGCTGACTGGCCCACTAGGGACAACGCCACCCCGAACCAGGTGGCCCTGAGTGACATAAGAAAGCAAGCTGAGTAAGGCGTGAGCAGCAAGCCAGTAAGCAGTGCTCTTCCATGCCTTCTGCTTCAGCTTTTCCTGTCCTGGACTCTGTAGACCAGGCTAGCCTCGAACTCTCAGTGATCCACCTGCCTCTGCCTCCCAAGTGCTGGGATTAAAGGCTTGTGCCACCATGCCCGGTCACGACCAAGCATTTTATTTCACTTGTTTCTTCTCTGTTGAGCATCAAATGCTGTTTCCTCTGGGCCAGTGTATTTTAAAAAAAAAAAAAAAAGCTATTTTCTTTCTTTTGCCCAGTCCATCACTGTATGGGAGGTTTGCTCACAATCAGCTTCTAGATCATGGTTGAAAGTTGAAGTCACTAGGCAGGTCTTTGATTTCCATGTGGCAGGTTCCCTCCCCTCCCCCTGCAGGATTTCTCTCTGAAGACCAGGCTAGCCTGAAACTCACAGATCTGCCCACCTCTGCCTCCTGCGTGCTGGGATTAAAAGCATGCACCATCACACTTGCCTTTTGTGTGTGTGTGTGTGTGTGTAGCACTGACTGTCCTGGAACTCACTCTGTAGAGCAGGTTGGCCTCGAACTCACAGAGATCTGCCAGCCTCAGCCTCCCGAGTGCTGGGATTAAAGGAGTGTGCCACCACTGCCACTGCTGAAGGCGCTTTTCTTACTTTCAGATAGGAAAAAGTCTTAGAGCTCACATCCCCTGAAGCCTTGCTCCCATTCTGTGTGTCGTAGACTGCTGTTTTTCATTTCTCCGCGGCTGTGATTTTAATAAGGTTCTGGTAGCGTGTTTGGGTCTCTATCCAGAAATTCCAGCCTTGTATTTGAGTGACTACGGAGGACCAAGATAAAGGTCATGAGTGGAATCAACTGGGCCGAGAGTTCTAAATGGAGCTCTGGTACACGAATGTTCTGTGTCAGAACCAGGAGATCCCTCAAGACTTGAAGGTGATGAGGCAGAAGGTAGGTACTTTATTTATTTATGGGGTCTCTTTGTATCTTTCTGTCTCTGTCTCTGTCTCTCTGTGTGTGTGTGTGTGTGTATGTGTGTGTGTGTGTGTGTGTGTGTATGTGTGTGTGTGTGATGTTGAGAATTGAACCCAAGCCCACCTTGTGAGTGCCACACATTCCCCAGTACACATAGGCACTTTCTTCTCTAAAGGCGTATTCTTAGTAATGCATAGCCCGTGTGTGGGGTTGTGCCCATGAGCGCCGGCGCTTTCAGATAGCAGAAGATGACATCAGATTGGGTGCAGCTGGAGTTACAGACAGTTGTGAGCCTCATGATATGGGCACTTGGAACCAGTCCTCTACAAGAGCAGTGTGCACTCTTAACCACTGAACCATCTCCCTAGTTCTCACATAGGTCCTTTTAAAGGTGCACAGATATTTATGAAGACTTGGTCTCTAGCTGTTGGTATCTCTAGTCTGGCACAGGTGTAAGATGGAACTGGTAGAGTTCCTTTTAAAAATATAACCTATCGCCGGGCGTGGTGGCGCACGCCTTTAATCCCAGCACTCAGGAGGCAGAGGTAGGCGGATCACTGTGAGTTCGAGGCCAGCCTGGACTACAAAGTGAGTCCAGGATGGCCAAGGCTACAAAGAGAAACCCTGTCTCGAAAAAACAAAACAAAACAAAAATATATATATATAACCTATCTATCATAATTTTCATTAAAATGCTTATTACATATATATGTGTATGTGTGTGTATATGTGTGTGTGTGTGTGTGTGTGTGTGTGTGTGTCCCAGTGCACACACCCTCAGAGGACCACTTTCAGGAGTCAGTTCTCTCCATCCACCATGGATGATACACCACTAGGTGTAACGGTTAAAAATAAGATGCCAGGGAGCAGATATGCTATGGAGAAGTTTATTGTAGGAGAGTGGGAGAGCAGGGGAGGGGGAGGGGTGCCCCAGAGAGAATGAGAGACAGAGACAGAAAGGGGAAAAGAAAGAAGAAAGAGGAAGACAGTGGAAGAGAGGAAGAGGAGCAAGACACACACACACACACACACACACACACACACACACACACACACACACACGAGATGAGTTTTCCCTTTTTATATCCTAGGCAGGTGACCTACCTAGTGGCAGGCAGGTAATGACATCATAGGTTGCTAGGCAGACTGGGGGCAGTATGCTAACACGAGGGATAGAACTCAGGTCACCAAGCTGATGCGTTCTCTTGCTACTTTCCATTCCCTTCTCAACACCAAAAATGTCTGTATCTACCCTGACCTTTCCTTGGTTGGTTGGTTGGTTGGTTGGTTGTTGTTGTTCACTCATTCCTTTTTGGTGTTTTGAGGCATGGTATTGAGATTCCACTCTGATGACATAGTGCCTGCGATGTAGCTCAGGCTACCTCGCATTCACAACAGTCCTCCTGCCTTGCCCTCCTGAGTGCTAGGATTTCTGACATGAATAATCACAACTGGTTTTCTAATGCCTTTTAAAAGTTGTCCTGAGTGGAAGCATCGGACACAACAGCCTTCCTGGGATAGCCAAGCTCCTCCTGATGCACCAAGTGACAGTTTTGTTTGTTTGTTTTGTTTTTCGAGACAGGGTTTCTCTGTGATAGCCTTGGCTATCCTAGACTTGCTTTGTAGACCAGGCTGGCCTCGAACTCACAGTGATCCACCTGCCTCTGCCTCCCAAGTGCTGGGATTAAAGGTGTGCACCACCACACCCGGTTAATTTTCTTTTTTCCTTTTTTTTTTCTTTTTTGGTTTTTTGAGACAGGGTTTCTCTGTGTAACCTTGGCTATCCTGAACTCACTTTGTAGACCAGGCTGGCCTCAAACTTACAGCAATCTAACTGCATATACCTCCTGAGTACTGAGATTAAAGGCGTGGGTCACCACGCCTGGCCTCTTTCTTTTTTTTTTTTTTTTCTAAACTAGGTCTTGTTTTATTCCAAGTCTGACTTCAAATTCCTGCATTAGCCCCCCAAATGCTGGGATTATAGGTGAATAGCATCATGTTCCCCCTCGTGCAAGACTTTTCCTTTCCACTGCACTCTGATCCCCAAGGACACCTGGCAGTGTTGGGAGACTCCTTGTTGTGTGATCTTAAAGTAACATTGTGTGTATTCACATCTGGTAGGCTGGTAGGTGGAGGCCAGGCTTGCATCTGTGAGACACCCTCTTTTTTTTTTTTTTTTTAATTTTTAAAATCTTTCTGTGTAGCCCTGGCCCCTCCTGAAACTCACTATATAGACCAGCCTGGTCTTGAACTCACAGATATGTGCCTGCCTCTACCTCCCATGTGCTGAGATAAAGATGTGAGCCAGCATGCCTGGCCTGCTGGGCATCCTAGCATGCACAAGGAAGTTCCTTATTGCAAAGAGCTACTTGGTCCAAAGTGTCAGCCATGTTGAAACTGAGAATGAGTATCACGTTGTTTCCTGCATCCCTAATCACTTCTGTTGCACCAGGTGTCCTATCTGGGGCCCCATTGACCCATTGGGCTCTTTGAATCATCACCTACAACCATGATATAACTGATTTTTCAGATTTCAATTTTTCCTTTCTTAGGTCTCATGGCAGCATGGAGGAAATTATTGACACCACGTCTTTTTACTCTGGGCCGATATATTTCTTTGATCAGGTAATACCAATTGCTCCATTTCCCACAAGGTATTTTTTTTAACATATTTTTCTGTTTTTATAATTTTTCCATATATTGTTTTTATTTTATGTGCACTGATGTTTTGCCTCCATGTATGTCTGTGTGAGGGTGTTGGGTCTCCTCGAACTAAAGTCACAGACAGTTGTGAGCTGCCATGTGGGAGAGAGAGATCTGCTTGCCTCTGCTTCCCAAGTGCTGGGATTAGAGGTGTGTGCCACCACGCCTGGCACTTTTAGCTGGTGAGCTATCTCTCCAGCCCCGCCCCCAAGTATAATTTACTCTGTGTGTGTGTGTGTGTGTGTGTGCATGTGTGTATGTGTGTGCAAGTTCAAATGTTATAAATATGTTGCTCTGAGTATACATGTGTGCACATGTGTGTGGTAGCCAGAAGTGTCAGTCCTCAAACACTGTCTACCTCTTTTTTTTTTTTTTTGTTATATGAGGGCTTTATCTGCAGAAGAGGGCATCAGGTCATGTTGTAGATAGTTGTAAGCCACCATGTGGTCGCTGGGAATTGAACTCAGGATCTCTGGAAGAGCAGGTGGTGCTCTTAACCACTGAGCCATCTCTCCAGTTCCCACTGTCTACCTCTTAAAACTTTTTTTATTTTATGTGTATGGGTGTTTTGCCTGCATGTGTGTCTGTGTACCACATGTGTTTCTGGTCCTCACAGAGGCTGGCGTTACAGATGGTTGTGAGCTGCCACATGGGTGCCAGGTCCTTTGGAAGGGCAGCCAGCACTCTTAATCACTGAGCCATCTCTTTAGCCCCACCTCGTTTTTGGAGACCAGGTCTCTCACTGGCCTAGAGCTTTGCCCAGTAGGCTGTGCTGGCTGGCTACTGAGCCCCAGGCATCTTCCTGTTACATCTTCCTAGTGCTGGGAATGACAGGAGCATGCCACCAGGTTTGAACTCAGCTCCTCATGCTTGCATGGGAAGCACTTTACCAATTCGGTCATGTCCCCCTTGGTGATGTCCCCGTGGCAAGCACTTTACCAATTCAGTGATGTCCCCGTGGCAAGCACTTTACCAATTCAGTGATGTCCCCGTGGCAAGCACTTTACCAATTCAGTGATGTCCCCGTGGCAAGCACTTTACCAATTCAGTGATGTCCCTGTGGCAAGCACTTTACCAATTCAGTGACACCCCCTAGCCCTTCCTTATAATTCATTTGATTTGTTTTAACCTTTAACCAGCATCTTCCTCCACATGCCAATCATAAACTTTTCTTTTGTTTTAGTTAAAACCTAAATTAAGAAAATGGAAAAAGAAAACACAGGAGGACCAATTCTTATACCTAAATGAGAAGGACAGGTAAAACATTTGGAATTCCTCTTCGGTTTTCATTCATCCTTTTTTTTTTTTTTTCTTTTTTGTTTGTTTGCTTTTTGAGACAGGGTTTCTCTGTGTAGCCTTGGCCGTCCTGGACTCACTTTGTAGACCAGGCTGGCCTCGAACTCACAGCGATACCCCTGCCTCTGTCTCCCGAGTGCCGGGATTAAAGGCGTGCACCACCACACCCCTGGCTTTTCATTCTTCATTTACATCTGCGAGAGCACAATGTTGAACACCAGCGTTCCCCTCCCCTCCCCCGTTCCTCACTTCCCCCAAAACTTGCACCAAAGAATCACTACAACAGCTCCCATCACAACTTAATCAATGGTTAATTTAAGTTATCAATGGTTAATTTAAGAACTCAGTGAGCCAGTCAGTGAGTTCTTCCTCATTTTTTGTAACAAGCCAATCCTATTCCTGCCTTGGCAGGGTGGGGGGTGGGTGGGGTCTGTTCTAGATGGCACCTCTCCTTTCTGCGTGGCTTCCTCCCTCCTTGTGCCCCTTCAACTCTTTACTAACAGCACCTTGGTGTGAGAGTCATTTTTAGATTTCTATTCTCTTCCTACGGTATCTCCCTTTCTACCTTAGTTTTTCTGTTGTGTTCTGGTACTGTAAGTGATGTCTGTAGACCAGGCTAGCCCCCAACCCACATAAGTGATATCTGTAGACCAGGCTAACCCCCAACCCACACCCACATAGATCTGCCTGCCTCTGCCCCTCCCATTCTGGGATTAGAGGCGTGGCCCACCACATCCGTCACTGGATTATAAGGTGTTTAAGAATGGCTTTGGTATTTGATTGCTCTCTATCCAAGGTCACTCAGATTGCACTTGCGGCATAGAATGTGCTTCCCAAAGATTTGCGATTGACACCGGTGGGATGTGTCAAGCTCAGAAAGATGAATGAAATAATGGAATTAGACGGTTCACCTTTTTACCCTCTAGATACTGCACGTTCTGTATTTGTAAAACCAAAATAAAATCGCTCTTCTCTGTCTGTATTTTTCCAGTGTTGGGGATCTAGTCCAGAACCCGGACCATCTCAGGTGAGTGTTGATTCTAAAAGCCACGCCTTCGCCCCTTCCAACATGTCTGTATGAATCGGTCCTGAGTCTCTAACTTTATAAAGAAAACGGGTTTATTTAGCTCACGGTTTTGGAGCTTCAAGGGCACGGTTCCAAGCACCAGCTCACTTCTCTGCTGTAGCGCACTCTGTTTCAGAGCAATGGTGGTTATAAGTGAGTGACATCTCAGCGCAGGAGCAGAGAGAGGCAGGAGAGGACAGCCTTGCTCACGTTATAGCAACCCTCTTGTGAGAACTCAAGGGATTTCATGATAAGTCCTGAGAAATCCATAAATTATTCCACGCATCCAATGACCATCCGGCTCAGCAAGATTATCATCACGTAAAAATCCAGTATACAGGGGCTGGAGAGTGGCTATATAGTTAAGGGAACTTGCTGCTCTTGCCTAGGACCAGAGTTTGGTTCTCAGCACCCATGTTGGGTGGCTCCCAACCACCTGTAACTCCAGAGGCTCCAACACCCTTTTCGGGCCTCTGAGGGCCCCTGCATGTGTGTACACAGTCATACGCAGAGACATACGTACATAAATAAATAATAAAATAACCTCCCCCAAAACAACATATAAAATTATATGTTAAGCACATAAGCAGAATGTGGTGATGTCTGCCTGAAATCCCATCCCTTGGGCGGCTGAAGCAGGTTTGCTGCAAGTTTGAGCTAGCTTGGACTTCTGTGTGAGTCTCTGCCTCCACCTACGAAACACAGCAAGAGTTATAAAAAGGTTTATATGTTATAATATAGACTAAATGTATGCATGGCACATTAAAAACCAAAGGCTGTGAGATACCTGCAATAATAGTGTTTATTGAACCATCGACAGACACTAGCTGGAGGAGGAGATGGGGAAGGCAAGGTTCTAGAAGTTTCTGCAACAACATGGAGCAGGTTGAAAAGGAGTCCACTAGACCCAGACCTAGGAATGCTTCTATGATGGATACTGGGAGAAAGAATGAGATTTTTACATCTTGAGAAGTGATCCACCAAAATAAATTGAGTTTGAAAATGGTAGAGAAAAAGCAGAGGAAAGAAACCATAAACTGCATGCATTGAACACACACTGTCAATCAATGAGCGGTGAGGCAAGATGACAGAAGGACCAGCTCTGGGACAGGAGGACATCCAAAGGACTAGAAACTGGGTGGGCAGTGCAGGAAGAATATGTAAATGGATGAAGTGGCTTCCTGGTCAGCTGTGATGGGAGGTAAGTCAAGTTGCTTCCAGGGATGTGAAGCCAAGTTTCTTCTGTTGGCTTGACCTACAGCCTGCCCTTAATGGGCTAATTTTCCATTGTCCACCATTTGCCTTTAAAATCAAATTCAGGACCTCTTAGAAGTTTTCTTTTATTATATACTTTTACTTACATATAAGTATCACATCGTGTGGGTGTTTTTAGAGTTATCTGTGTATATATATATGGAATGAGAAATAAGACATGAATTTAATTCACTAAAAACATCTTCCTCCATTTAACCTGTGTATATATGTATATGTATATATATACCCATGTATGTGTATGTTTAATATAATATATTAATTTTATTAAATATAATATATATTAGGGTTGGTTTTTTGTTTTCTTTTTTGTTTGTTTGTTTGGTTCTTTGAGACAGGGTTTCTCTGTGTAGCACTGGCTGTCCTTACTCTGTATACCAGCCTGGCTTCTAACTCAGAGATCCACCTGCCTCTGCCTACAAAGTGGTAGGCTAAAGGCATGTGCCATCATCACCTAACTCATCCTAGTGTATTTTGAAATTAACTGGATTTTGATGGTGGTAACAGATAGTTTATAGCCTCATTTTTGGTCAGTTTTACTTTTCTGTTTCTCATTATAGAAACTGTCTTCTGATATATCTTTCATCCAACTAATATTCTCTTTATGTATATGGGATAGCTGTCAAACCTGTCCACAGAGCTACTAATTTTAGTTATTAATAATATCAGTTATTATTATATTTTTAAGCTTTATGGTTTCTGTGTGTGCATGTGTGTGCAGTTTCTAGTTCCTTACAAAAATACTATTTTTTAAAAATTTCCTTGAACAAATAATTGATTTAGAATCCATATCTTCCTGTAGTTTTGTTTTTTAAATTGCTGATTATTCTGGTTCTTGTTCATTTTCTCTTGATGCCTTGTGAATCTGTTTTTTAAATTCAGATCCAATATTATATTTGAAATTTTATTTTACAAGTAATGTGAAGTGTATCCTAAAGTTAGTTTCTACTGATAGATCTAAACCCAGTTCTACCAGTTGCCAGCCGCTTGAGAACAGCACCTTGGATCCACCTTCATTCTGTCTTAGAACTGTACTTGAAAATGCTAGTCTAAGCCGGGCGGTGGTGGCACACATCTTTAATCCCAACACTTGGGAGGCAGAGGCAGGCAGATCGCTGTGAGTTTGAAGCAACCTGGTCTACAAAGTTAGTCCAGGACAGCCAAGGCTACACAGAGAAACCTTGTCTCGAAAAACCAAAAAAAAAAAAAAAAAGAAAGAAAGAAAAGAAAATGCTAGTCTAGATTTATTCTAGATAATTTTCCTTTTTTTGAGATAGGGTTTCTCTACGTAGCCGTGGCTATCCTGGGCTCGCTTTATAGACCAGGCTGGCCTCGAACTCACAGCAATCCGCCTGCCTCTGCCTCCCAAGTGCTGGGATTAAAGGCGCGCGCCACCACCGCCAGGCAAGGCTCACTTTATTTCAAGGAAGTGCGGTTTACACAGCAAGACTCCATCCCTCCCGGCCCCTTGGGCAGGCTGAAAGAAATGCCTTCAGCAGGAATAGCTCTTCAATCAGAACTTCCTCGTTTCTTTAACAACACAAAGATTAGCAACTCAAAGAATAGATTATGCAGGACAGAGGATCCTCCCAGCAGGGGTCGACAGCTCAAAAGCCACAGCTCTGCGGCACTGTGAATTCAGGCAGAAGCAAGGCTTCTGCTCAGCATTTGGCCACAGGCTGAAGGCGCAGCCCCTGACTGCAGAACCCTTGGAACTGGAGTTACAGGTGGCTTCAGCTGCCTCAGAAGAGAACCAGGGTCCTACTTAACCCCTGAACCATCTAGCCCCTGGGTTCCGTTCCCAGGATCCATCCACATCTGGCAGCTCACACCGACCAACTCCAGTTCCAGGGAGATCTGATGCCTCTGGCCTCGGGGACTCTATATGTGCGCGCGCGCGCGCCCACACACACACACACACACACACACACACACACACACACACACACTTAAAAAAAAAATAAATATCTTTTAAAACTTCTAAAAAATATTAAGTGGACTGTTCCAGTGTAACTGTTCTACTATGCTGTAGGGCATTGGGAGTTGTCCCTCCCAGGCAACTGCGCTGCACACCTGTCTCCACTAATCACTCTCTCTGTCCCTACCCACCCCCACCACTATTGTGCCCACCCTTCCCGAGATTTTGAGTATTCCCAATACGAAGAAATGGTCAACAAGCAAGGAGCCGATACGTCAGCTGTCCCTATCTAACCGCTATGCTTTGTCTGCTTATATTAGAGTGCCACACAAACGTTCACAACTTCTACATGTCAAGTAAAAATTCTAAAAAAAGATAGTTTGTTCAGCTCCTCCAGTTGTCCGCTATGGCAACGTGGCTTTGAAATACCTAGGTGCTCTAACCAAAAGCGGAAGACCCCACGGGGCATGGCGGAGTCTGGCTGTAAACCTAACACTTGGAAAGCAGAGGCAGGGGAAGGTTGAGGTCAGCCTGGGCTACACAGTGAGTTCCAAGCCAACCCGGGCTACACAACACAACCTCAGAAACCAGAACAAGTGCCAGGGAGTGAGAGGGCTCAGGGGGTAAAGGTGTTCGCTGCACAAGCCTGGAGACCTGCGTTTGATCCTAAGAACCCACACAAGTGTGGGAAGAGAACCAATTCCATATAGTTGTCCTCTGACCTACACACTCACACATAACACACACACACACACACACACACACACACACACACACACACACACACACCCCACAGATATGGGCCCTCACAAGTAATAATAATAAACCGGGTGAGATGGCATATACCTCTAATTCCAGCACACAGGAGGCAGAGGCAAGCAAAGCTCTGAATTCCAGGCCAGCCTGGTCTTCGTCATGTGTTCTGGGTTAGCTAGGGATACATAGTAAAACCCCATCAGAGAGAAAGAGAGAGACAAAGACAGAGACAGAGAGAGAAAGAGAGAGAGAGGGTTCAGTGGTTAAGAGCCAACCTACATGGTGACTCACAACTATCTCTAACTCCAGACCCACGGGATCTAGCATTCTCTTCTGGCCTCTGTGGGCTACAGGCATGTGTGTGATGCACAGATATACATGCGAGCAAAACACCCATATACATAAAACAAATTAAAAAAATATATAAGAATAATAAAAAACAAAAATAAAGGGAAGAAGGCCGGGCGCGGTGGCGCACGCCTTTAATCCCAGCACTCAGGAGGCAGAGGCAGGCAGATCGCTGTGAGTTCAAGGCCAGCCTGGTCTACAAAGTGAGTCCAGGACAGTCAAGGCTACACAGAGAGACCTTGTCTCGAAAAAACCAAAATAAATAAATAAATAAATAAATAAAAATAAAGGGAAGACCATTTCATTTGTAATTTTAAAACATGGTATACTTTGGCTTTTTTGAAATTCCATGAACAGTCACTAAAAAAAAAAAAATCTAATGTCTGAAATAGCTAGCCTGCTT
This sequence comes from Acomys minous, assembly GCF_964271855.1. Lineage (NCBI taxonomy): Eukaryota > Metazoa > Chordata > Mammalia > Rodentia > Muridae > Acomys > Acomys minous. The sequence continues at coordinate 96,814,295 of NC_140490.1, forward strand.
ATGGGCTTGTTATCTGTTGCACGGTTTAGAAATTTAATATAACATACTAATATATAATTGAAGTGTATAGGACAGGCTGAGGAATAAGAGAACATATCTGAAATCTACTGAGAAACTGAGGAGCTGGAAGTGTGGGTCAGTGATATAGCACTGGCCAAGTATACCTGATGTCCTGATTTGAACACTCTGGAACCCCCATGCCAAATAAAATTCAGCTAATACTTTTTGGAAAAAAGTGGTCTCCGATGTGTCCTAAAATCAAACAAATGTATAAACAAAACATTTTTTCAGCCATGTGTGTGTAAGAAAGTTTGAGAAGTATTAACTGGGTGTAGTGGTGCATACCTTTAATCCCAGCACATGGAGGCAGAGGCAGGCAGGTTTCTGTGAGTTTGAGACCGGTCTGATGGTCTACACAGTGAGTTCTAGTACAGACAGATCTACACAGTGAGAGCCTGTCTCGCAATAACAAACAAATAAATAATACAATACAAAACAAAAATAGTTTGAGAGGTATAAAAGAAGAAAAACTATTATTATTATTATTATTATTATTATTATTATTATTATTATTATTATTATTATTTTGAGGCAAGTTCTAATAAAGGCATGCACCATCACGCTTGGTTTAAAGAAGGAAAGTTTAAGTAACTCCATAATCTTCCAGTTAACTACTTGATGGATTCTTGCTTAGTATTTTTATTATCAAATATGCCTTATATTTATATATAACTACACAGGCATATCATATATTGAGGTGATTTTACATATATAATTATGCAGACTTTTTAATTTTTTTATTTTTTGGTTTTTCAAGACAGGGTTTCTTTATGTAGTCTTGGCTGTCCTAGACTCACTTTTGTGGGCCAGGCTGGCCTGGAACTCATAGAGATCCTCCTGCCTCTGCCTTGAGAGTGCTTGGGATTAAAGGACGCCATGCTGGCCAATTATGTATACTTATAATACAGTGGGGTAACAGGCTAGATCACTGTGTGGTTATAGCATTGGCTACTAAGTTTCATTTCCTATAAAGCATCCTCCTACCACTCTTTTTCTGATAACAACAAAGTTTTAGTAAGCCATCCTATAAAAGGTGTACACATTTTTAAGATGGCTTTCCAGATGCCAAGTTAGCAGGTAAGACTACGTAGGAGCTCTCTAATGCTAGTACATGTTGTTTACAGTCACGAAATCGAACAATCAACAGAGCCAAAGAAAGCCCAAGAGAACAACGTAATTTTACCTGAGGAAGGAGACAAGCCCCGCACGACCCTCATCTCGAAACCGGCGGAAGGAGACAGGCCCTGCACGACGCTCATCTCGGAACCTGAAGAAGGGGACAAGCCCCGCACGACCCTCATCTCGGAACCTGCGGAAGGAGACAAGCCCCGCACGACCCTCATCTCGGAACCTGCGGAAGGGGACAAGCCCCGCACGACCCTCATCTGGGAACCTGCGGAAGGAGACAAGCCTCACACGACTCTCATCTCGGAACCTACCAAAGAACACAAGCCCCACAGGACCATCATTTCAGAACCTGCCAAAGAAGACAAGCCCAGTAGGATCATCTTCTCAGAACCTGCGGAAGAAAACAAGTCCCCCATGACCCTCATCTCCGACCCTCAAGAGTTTCCTGATTCTACATTCTCCAAAACATACTTGCATGAGATCTTCTTTGAAGAGTACAAACTCATGGCTTCTGAAATACTCTACGAACTTGAGAAGACACTGAAGAAGTATGCTAGCAAGGGTATGACTTTCCCTGTGGGCCTCATCAGTCTCATTACTTGCGGTTGGCAAGATCTGATTGAAGATTCTAACGCGAGCGTATCGCCAAACATGGTGGCACAAGACAGGGCCTTGGGCAGGGGGTCCAGCTCCATGACCATCATCAACGACAAGAAATACCAAATCAAGCCAGATGCAAAGGAACTGCCTCAAGAGGGACATCAGTGGGTCAGAGTGAGAAAATTTTCTCAGGTGGTACCAAAAAAATCTCCAGAAAAATCTGGTAAGTTGAAGTTACTGGCTGTGTTTATGAATATTTGGGGATAAATGAACAAGACAGTATGTAAATAAGATAGTGACAAGGCCCTGCTCAAACTATGGCACCAGCCAAGGACAATACATGCAGTAAACTTGGAACCCCTACCCAGATCTACCCAATGGACAGGACATTCTTCACAGTTGAGTGGAGAGTGGGGTCTGACTTTCACACGAACTCTGGTGCCCCATATTTGACCATGTCCCCTGAATAGGGAGGCCTGGTGGCACTCAGAGGAAGGACAGCAGGCTACCAAGAAGAGACTTGATACCCTATGAGCTTATACAGGGGGAGGAAGTCCCCCTCAGTCACAGTCATAGGGGAGGGGAGTAAGGGGAAAATGGGAGAGAGGGAGGATACAAGGGATGGGATAACCATTGAGATGTAATATGAATAAATTAGTAAACTATATATATATAAAAAGATAATGACAATGCATTGGATTAGTACAGTCTGGTTTGTTAGAGCCATTCTATTGACTAATTAATGCTTGTCAGGAGAAAGAAGCAAGTTAAAACCCCTGTTAGGCTTCTCCTGGGATAGATTTGAGGTTCTCTCTTACAGCAACAGAGACACATAGGACCTACTGCGTAATGATTGCTTAATTTTCTCTTCTTCCTCCTTTTCAAGACAGGGCCTCACTGTGTAGCCTTGGCTGTCCTGGGCTCACTTTGTAGACCTGGCTGGCCTCAAACTCACAGAGACCCACCTGCCTCTGCCCGCCCCCCACCCCACCCCACCCCAGCCCCCGAGTGCTGAGATTAAAGGCGTGTGTCACCACGTCCAGCCTTGACGTATAATTTTCTTTCCTGAAGTTTAATTTCTTTTCCAAGTTATCTCGTTTTTATTTTTGTAGCAGTATTTTTTTTTCAGTTGGATCACAAAATAATGGGTCTCATTATGACATTTTCATACATGCAGATCATCGTGTTTTTGTTTACATTAACCCCCTGACCTCACCCAAACCTATTCATTATATTTGCTAGAGCAGCAAATTGTACGGCATTTTACTAGTCTCCTGAACTGAGAGCATAGACAGGTTTGTGATGGTGAAGATTTTCATCTGTGTCTACGGCTCTACTGCAAACAAGCAGCAGATGGCCCCATCAATGAACACTGACCGACAGCTGGCTATGAATGATTGCAAACAGCTCAGAAACTCTGCTTTTAAAAATATCTTCTTGGATTTTCAAATGATTTTTTTGGGGGGGGAGGCGGTCAGTGTTTTTCAAACTTTTCTTGTTTAAACTGGAAGAACAAGAGGAAATGTGGATGTGACAGGTTGTTGCTGCTGCTGCTGATATTGATGATGTTGATGATGTTGATGATGAGGATATTGATGATGATGATGATACTGATGATGATACTGATGATGGTGATGACAATGTTATGATGCTAATGCTGGTAGTAATGGCAATGATGCTGATGATGATGGTGGTTGGTGATGTTAAGATAGCTTTTATCATAGAAGGTACCATTTCTGCATGCGTTAGGGTATTTAATTCTACTAAATTATATGGTTTATTAGATGAAGTTACTCTGTCCATCTTTATGAGCGGTAAGTAGGTTCAGAGAGATTAAATACCTTGCCCCCAAATCCCCAGAGTGATTTCTGGAAGATTAAGTTCCCAACATGTTAACACCAGAAGTTGTCTGCTATTATTAGATGCCTACTTTTGGAGGTTAGAGTTCTTAGTTGGGAATCAGACATTCATTTATAAGACAAAATTTAGGGATGGTATATGTCACCATTGAAATTGCTAGGGAGCCAGGTGGGATGGTTCATATCTGTCATCTCAGCACTTGGGAGGCTAAGGCACAATGAGACTATCATGAGTTCGAGGCCAACCTGAGATACAAAGTGGGCTCCTGTCTCAAAAAAAAATTTTTTTTTTTAACTTGCAAAGGAATCCCATTCTCCCACACTTAACTTCTAAGACCACACAGCAGCTATGTGTGATTATCTAAATTTGAACTCATAAAAACATTAGGTCAAGTAGAAGTTTCAGTTTTTCAGTCTCGCTAGCCAGCATTTCAAGTGCTCAGGAGTCATGCTGGCCAGTGGCAGCTTATCGTGCAGTGGATGTTCAAAGCCTTTCCAATAGCACAGAAAGTGCTTGCTGTACAGTGGTGTTCTAGGAGGTAATGAGTGTGCGTGTGTGTGTGTGTGTGTGTGTGTGTGTGTGTGTGTGTGTGTTGATTGAGACAGGGTCTCACTATATAGCTCTGATTGACCTGGGTTGACCTGATTGACTTGCTCTGTAGACCAGGCTGGCCTCAAACTCATGAAGATCCGCCTGCCTCTGCCTCCCTGAGTGCTGGGATCAAAGGTGTGTGCCATCACGCCAGGGTAAGATTCATAGTTTATACAAGAAAAACAATAGCAAAAACATCAGATTCTTAGCAAAGAGTTGGAAATCCCCGTGGTGTTGACCCGGGCTCTGGGGCATCTCGCAGCACGTAGTATGGTCTGAGAATGATGGCAACGTTTTTTTTTATCAGCTGCTTCCTGACTGTTGCGGTTTGACCTGAGTCCTCAGTGTGTTCTGATCCTTTCCCCTCCTTTTATTCACGGATCAAAAGGGAGCAAGAAAAAGGAGAAACAGGGTACAAACCTTCTGAGGGAGCTGGGTCTTACCAAATTTAAAGATTTCTGTGGTGGCAGCAGACCTGGCTTTTGTACCTTCTGCGTTGACAAACCTTTTCCTAGGGAGACACAACACACACATCTACTCACCCCAGATAGGAAACCCGAAACAGACCATAGTACAGACACCACCAAAGCCCAACTTGGCGAACCAGGAATTTTATTGGGGTTACTTACAGGAATATGGGTGAGGGGCTCACTTACAGGAGCAGAAATGACTCAAAGGCAGCCGCATCACCGAAGGCTACCCCACCATGGGTGACAGCTCATGAAGCCAGGAACTGGAGCATGCAGCACAGCCTGCAGTCAACTCAACAGCCTGGAGAGTGTCCTTTCCAAGTGACTCTGGTCTAAATCTCTTCAGGCAGCTCAGCTGCCTGCTGCTTCTTCGAGGTAGTTGATCTGGTCCTAAAATCTTCTTGGCAGCTCAGTCTGAGAGGGACTCTTGACTCCCCCCTCCCCCGCACCCATACTCTGGCAGGAAGGGGTCTAGAGAATCTGCTTGGTTTCAAGGAGTCCTGAAGCTATTTTGAGTTGTTTACTGCCTTGCTTAAGGAGTTTCCTGCAGTATATTCCAATCTGTAGGAAACTATTATTCTTTTTAAAAAAATTTATTTTTAAAGATTTATTTATAGTACTCTGCCTGCATGTACACCTGCAGGCCAGAAGAGGGCATCAGATTTCAATATAGATGGTTGTGAGCCACCATGTGGTTGCCGGGAATTGAACTCAGGACCTCTGAAAGAGCAGACAGTGCTCTTAACCTCTGAGCCATCTCACCAGCTCCAGGAAACTATTATTTGATAGCACCCTATCAATGAGGACAAATGGAGGGACACAGGGACATTTTATCATCAGGAGCCTGTTAATTTAACAGGTACTGTTTTGTTAGTGTTTTGGTTGCTGCAATTGTTGTTGTTTGGTTTGCTTTTTTTTGAGACAGGGTTTCTCTGTGTTGCCTTGGCTGTCCTGGAACTCATTTTGTAGACCAAGCTGGCCTCCAACTTGAAGCAATCCATCTGCCTCTGCCTCCTCAGTGCTGGGATTAAAGGCCTGTGCCACCACATTCAGATTTTTTTTTTTAATTCTTAGCAGTATTTTCCATTAATAGATTTCCTCTTCTCTTTCCTCTTTTATGGTACATGAAAAACATGTTTTTGTTAATATTTGTGTCTATGTCCAATTCATTTTCCATTGAAAAGTGTGTAGAAAACTCAAGGACAGTTAAGAAGGGCTTTAAAGAAGGCAGGTGTCATAAAAAGGTCCCTGTCCACGTTTCTGCTACTGGAAATGTAATTGTTTGATGACCCCCGAAGACTCCGAAATTCCTCATTGCTCATCCCTGGGGGACATGAGACACTCATGACCTGCGCTCTCTCTCTTAAAGACTCGCCGTGGCTTTGTGTAACACCCTTAGGCTGCACTGCACTATCAGATGCCCCAAGCAACTCTCTCTCCTCCTCCTTTTCTTCTCTGGAAGTCACACTCATGTCACTGAATGAGAGAGGCCTTCTCAGCCTCCTCAGCCTCCTCCCCATCCCTCCCTTCTTGTTCTCTCAAGCAGTTCACCTAATTATATTTCTGATTTATGTTTCGCTCTGTATTAGCAGTTGATTCTTAGAAGACCCTGCCCCCACCACAGGGGCTCCCCAGAGGCTTGCCCATCATCAAGATACCCGCCCAGCCCTTCCCCAGTCAGTTTTGCTTTGACAATAGTGACTGTGACAGCCCTGAGTATCCGGAGAATGAGGGTGCGAGCAGCGGTTCACATGGACTAGATCTTCAAGGCCACCTAACAGCCTTTAGAGCTATCAAGACTCCAGAAGAAGCCAAGCATAATCTCACAGTCTCACAACGAATCTAGAAACTATGCAGAGGCATCTCCAGGTTTAAAAGCTGGTTCATTTAAAGAGCAAGTGATGAAAACATTTTTTTTTTTTTTTGATTAACAGCAAGGCTTATTTTATTGGACTTTCGAGACAGGGCCTCACTATGTAGACCAGGCTGGCCTTGAACTTCCAGAGATCTGCCTACACCAGCGTCTCAAATGCTGAGATTAAAGGTGTGTCTCAGCGGGGCGGTGGCGGCACATGCCTTTAATCCCAGCACTCAGGAGGCAGAGGCATGCGGATCACTGTGAGTTCAAGGCCAGCCTGGTCTACAGAGTCCAGGACAGCCAAGATAACACAGAGAAGCCCTGTCTGGGGGGGAGGGGGGAGGCATGTCTCACTATGCCTGGCTATTATTGGTGTTTATTGAAATCCTGGGTAAGAATGGTAAATACCGGTCGCTTGGTTTTCTGTTGAGGTTCTTCTAGAGCAGCATCCTCTATCTTCTCCTTCCCCTCACATCCTCCTAACAGCTCTCCATTTTTCTCCCTTCTAGCTTTACTCAGTCAGACCCAGGGATCCCAGCTCACCAAGAAGAGCAATATACCTAGTGCCAGTCACTTCTCACTAACACCCAAGATCTGTTTTGAGAATGGTAAGACCCCTTATTCAACCAGGGTCAGCTCTGATGTGCAATTGGAGTGGGCTCACTTGTTCCCCAAGCCCGGGAATGGTCCCCCACCCCCACCCCCAGCTATCCTCTTATAGTGGCCTCCATCAGAGTGAGACCCTGAAGGTCACCGCTCCCAAGGCAAACTTTTCGATGTAGCCACCTCTGACTTTTCTACCCTAGAAACCACCAGGAAGTCAGGTTTTGTGGCAGTGATGCTTCTATTCTTGGAAGAGAGTCTTTGGACCCTTCTGTTATAGCCAGAACCAAGAATAAAGGCTATGGGCCCAAAGGCAAGCTTGTCCCATCCCCCCCCAAACTCTTCCGCTGTTATGAAGGAGACTCCCCAAGGAAAGGGTATGGTTGCAGAATCAGAATCTGAAAAAATGCATGAACTCTTGAATAAACTTACAAAATGGATGATATATTAACTTTAGAAAAGGGAACGTTGGTGCGCAGGTGTGATATAGCCATTGGCTGTGCTGTCACAGAATGCACAGGAAGTCAGGTGACAGGGCTTTTTATGACGCCCTTTATCTTAAACTTAACAACCTTGAGAACTTATCAGAGATTCTTGACTCGGAGAAGTGCTTAACAGCCACTTGGGTCTCCACGCTTGCCTCTTTATCTAACAATATGTGTTCAGGAAATCAGAATTTAGGACCGCCTCCGCCACAGGCAGGGTGGGCCAGGTGTTGAGGAAACGGGTGCATTCAAGCACAGTAGGTAGACAAACAACAAGATGGAAAGGGCATGTAAGAACCCCAAAAGTTCAACATATAGGTATGCAGGAACCATGCCCCAGTGACAGGAAGTGCTTCATAGACAATCAAATGACAGCTCACTCTGTGCTCTGTGAGAGGGACCCAGGGCTTGGTCATTGAAGGGCAGGACTTTTTCCCAGGTCTGGGGAATGGAATTGGCAGGGCCAGAGTCTACTCTCAAAGAAACCAGGGTGCAGCCTGTTCCGTCTTCCTCCTTACGGCAAAGCTGGTTCTTCTGATCCGGTGAAGAAGAGCCCGAGGGTAACTGTGGTTGGATTTGGACTCTTGCTGGTAAACAGCCATTTAACTCAATCTAGCTCAAACAGTAGTTCGTTGTTCAAGAGCTGTGGGTCATTACAGGAAGCAAAGCGTTTATAGGGAGCAGAGCCCAAGGCAAGCGCAGGGCTCAGCATGGCAGGAACTCTGCTCTCACTGCCTCTGTCCTGCCATATTCCAGTCTAGTCCCCACCCACCGACCAACTGGGGAAACCACTCCCCGCTGCCCTTAGATTCACACGTTCCTTGCTTAGGAAGAAGGGTTTGTTTCTCTCAATGTCACAGGTCAATCCCCTGTACGGGGCTCAAATCAGACCACCCAATCGTGATAGTCTGGACAACAGAGTGAACGTATTGCTCAGCCTGGCTTAGTAGCTCAGAGATGGCGAGAGATCTCTAGTTGCTGGCTCCCCTAGAGCGGTATTCAGTGGGAGTGAAGACGTTCCGTAGTCTCGCGAGAGAGGGTCTGTTTACGATGGGACAGGGAGGTGGGGGAAAACAAAGGGGCCACGTTGCCACATTGCCCTGCCAGTTTCCATTAGAGCCATAGCTAAAATGAAGAGCAGGTATTGTAGGCAAAGGCCTGGTGATGGAACATGCATGCCCTTCCAGGGACCTGCATGGCTTCCCTTTGCGGAAGGCAAACATTCCAGGTGGCGACAATGGCGCTTACGTGGGAGGAGTCATGTTTTCCTTTCTCCCTATCACTTATTCATTCTTCCAGTTTTCTTCTATATTCGATGGATTAGTGAGTGGGCTAGACTTGGTGGGATGGCATAAGGAAGCGGCAGGCTCCTCTTCTAAATTCCCCAAAGCTGCCCATGGGTCTGCTGCCTCTCTGCCTCTCTGTCTCTCTGTCTCTCTTTGTGTCTCTGTCTCTGTGTCTCTGTCTCTGTCTCTCTCTCTCTCTCTCTCTCCTACAAGGATAGAACTTTCACAAGACAAGAATATTACAATTGAGAGCGGCCATAAGAAACCATCTTGCTCGAGTCTCTCTCGTTTTACACAGGAGAGAAAAAAAACACAAGGATGCTGAGTTTATTTACCCAAGTTCAGTAGAGCCCATCTGTTGATAACTGCTGCAAACGTTCTTTCTGGCAGATAGCACTGTGTCCCCAGGCAGATAGCACTGTGTCCCCAGTCTCAGGGCAGGGGTAATGAAGACCCTGGTCTCTGCCTGGAATGTTGGGATTCAGGAAAAAGCCTCAGATGACATCCTAGGGATTGAATGGTTCCAGGGTGAAGCGTTCATCCCATTTCCGTGCAAACCCTCCGAGGACGGGTCATCTCGAGGGGACAGTTATACGCAGTTTACCGCAAATGAGAGATGTGGCGGCTTTTCCAAATAGGCTTCGGTAGACTTGGGACAGGGTTTGCCCAGCCAGCACTGGTGGGGCACATGTTTTGAACGACCTCCTTTGTGCTTAATATGTGTGTTGTCTTTTTAAAGGTTGGATCCCTTGCTCGAAATGGGAAATTCTGAAATGGAAGGCAAACCTCAGTGCAGCTGTGAAGAGACTGCAAGTAGCCACAGCTCAAATGTAGGGAGCTCCCTCCATCCTTACAGTAGGATGTACTTGTATAAGGCATAGAACGTGGTAGCAAGAATAGGTCAGGGCCTGTGGCGCTCTAGACAGGTCACAAAATCACACTGCCTGTCATGTCTATAATATGAAAACATGTATTAACACTCTCTCCTCTTCTCTCCTCCCCTGCCCTCCCTGCCTCTTATTCCTTGCCCTCCCCTCCCCTCCCCTCCTCTTCCCTCCTCTTTTCCTCTCCCCTCCTCTCCTTTGTTTCCTCTCCTCTTCCTGGTAATGTGTGGGGAAATTCATAGTGAGGTGGTCGGTCTACCAGTTCTGCCACGTGACTAACACAGGATCGTGTGTCAAAATGTGGAGAAGGGAAAAGAGGAAGTCAAGGAACTAAAAGGCAGCCGAGGGCATTGTTTTATAGTTTTGTTTTTGTTTTTATTTTTTAAGTAAAATTGGTGTTAATGGAACTTGTCATCTACAATAGGATCCTGAACATTTCAGGACATTAACAAACAATAGAGGGCAAATCTAACCATCTGGAGGCTGGGATGATGGTAGGTGTCTCTCTCTTAATGATGAGGCTAATATACCCTATTAAGAGGGTAAGTTAACATACCCTAAAGCAGAGGTTCTCAACCTTTGGGTCACAACCTGTTTTGACATTGAATGACCAGGATCACCTAAGATCATTAAAAAAACACAGATTATTACACTACACATAAAATTCCAGTTATGAAATAGCAACAAAAATATCTTTATGGTCAGGGTTACCACAACACGAGGGACTGTATTAAAGAGTTGTAGGCACTAGGAAGATTGAGAACCACTGCCCTAAAGTGTGGCTAACTGTTCACAGTCTTACGCTTCAAATAGGCAGAGCCTGCCATAAGACCTGGCACTCTGGCTGACCACTCCCAGTGTTTTTGTGTGTGTTCCTTGCCTGGTCTCTGAGAATGACATTGGGGGTAAATTGCAGATGTAATACATGCTCAGTGTTTAGTTTAGTTTAATTTTAAATTGAAAGTAAAAGACAAATTAAAAACATATAATCTTTCTACTAAGATAATAATGTTTTTACATTTTGGCATGTTTCCTCAGACCTTTTCCCCAGACATGCATGCACAGAGATCTCCACAAATATGCAGTAAATATATAACATGTATTTTATGTATGCTTATAATACATAAAACATAGCCAAGCAGTGGTGGTGCATGCCTTTAATCCTAGGACTTGGGGAACAAAGGCAAGAAATCTTTGAGTTCTAGGCCAGCCTGGTATACAGAGAGAGTTTCGGGACAGCCAGTGCTGTGACACAGAGACAGCTGTCTCTCAAAAAACCAAAGCCAACCGAACAAACACAACAAAAACATAAAATATGTTTTAAAAATATAAAACCATCTTTTATATTTTATGCACGTGTGGTTGTGTGAGCTTGCATTCCCCACATGTGTGCAGGATCCTGCAGACAAAAAGAGGGCATTGGATCCCTCAGGACTTGACTCACAGACAGATGTAAACTGCTATGTCGGTGCAGGGACTCGGACCTTTGAAAGAACACCCAATGCCATTTCTCTAGCCCTAAAAACATCTTTTAAATATCACATTGGTCTTCCTTTATTTTTCTCTCTTTCTTTGACCATGAGGATTTCCCCCATGCTTTTAAGTTCTTCAGACGCAGAATGTTGAAGGCTGCTTGGGTTCCGAAGCATGGGTGGATCATGAGGGTTTACATTTCTACAACCATGCAGAACGTGTGTGTGTGTGTGTGTGTGTGTGTGTGTGTGTGTGTGTGTGTGTGTGTGTAGGGGGATGTTCTTCTTGAATTGAGAATGCTAGATGCAGAATTTGTTAACAAGATACATCTTTAAGGTTCTAGAGATGGATTGCCGTTTGCTTTCCAGAAAAATCCTAACCCTTCACAAGAATGTAAGAGAAGCTCCACCTCCCATTAGTCTTCGAACTAAATAAAATCATGATTATTTAACCTGGCTAAGTTAATAGGCAAATGTTAGTTCTCTTAGATAATTAAGGACATTTAACTCTTTCTTTGTTTCTACTGGGCTGTAGTAGAGGAAGCTTTGCTTTTCTAGTTGTTTTTGTTTTTCAAAATTTTCTTTAAAAAAAAAAGATTCATTTATTTATTATTATGTATACAGTATTCTGCCTGCATGTACACCTGCCGGCCAGAAGAGGGCATCAGATCTCATTGTAGATGGTTGTGAGCCACCATGTGGTTGCTGGGAATTGAACTCAGGACCTCTGGATGAGCAGGCCAGTGCTCTGAACATCTGAGCCATCTCCCCAGCCCATCTCATATTTTCCTTTGGAGGATGGTGATGTGAAATACTAGGCTGGGTGCCCCTGACTGGCATTTAACCCTAATTTGACCATTTCTTAGCCCTGTGACCAGGACTTCAGATGTCACCATGATAGAACCGTTTGCGTGACTCTCCTGCTCCCATCTGTTAGTCATGGAGCCGGACGCACTACACTTCTCAAAACCTCATTTCCCTCCTGTAAAATTAGGGTCCTCAAAGGGTCCACACCACCGAGCTGTGGAAAGCACTGAGATCACGTTGCTAAGCAACACAGTACCATGTACACCTTGTGGTAAGAAACGGAGACAGGTAGATTGCTATACCTCCCGCCTTGCCAAAACAGACAGGTCCAATGAGAGGGTCTGACTCAAAGAAAAGATGGGGGGAATAACTGAAGAAGACATGTGCTATCAAACCCTGGTCCTCACACGTTCATACTCACATGTGTATAGACATTCACACGCATGTGTGTAGATATAAACCACACACAAAAATTATGTGTATCTGTGTGTAGGTCTATATATGTGTGCAGGGCGTGCAAGTGTAGGAGGCCAGACACCCACCTATAGAGTCATTCCTTAGGTGCTATGCACCTAATTGTGTGTGTGTGTGTGTGTGTGTGTGTGTGTGAGAGAGAGAGAGAGAGAGAGAGAGAGAGAGAGAGAGAGAGAGAGAGAGAGTCTATCTATCTTTAGCCTTTACTCTGGTCCTTTACTGATGAAGTCAGCTCCCCAGCCCCTTCCTGATGGAGCTGGCTCCCCGGAGCAGTTTCTTTGCTGTACTTTGATTCTCTCCTCATCTGTAAGGTGTGTTTCACATCCTCAATGCACACTTCTGTTCTTGCATTCAGTGACTGCCCACCACCCTATCCTGGCTTTAGCTTGGTAATAGACTCCTGGGCTGATTTCATGTGAACTTACAGGTACTTGTCACCTGCAGGAGAAGCCAGGGGCTGGCCTCTGTCCCTCAACCTAGAGATGATCAAGATCACTGTCAATGTCTTGAGGAAAAAAAAAAAAAGCAAGAGAAACATCGTCTTTGGGCCCGTTGGTCTTCACTCAGAAAGAAGCTGTGTCTATGAGCCTGTTAAGGGTGTTAGAAGAGAAAGCAGCGCTTTCAAAAGCTAGTGGGGAACTTTGCCAAATGCCACCACCCACTCAGTATTTCACTAACATGGCATTTATAGAACACAAAAGTTCCACCTTGTACATTTTTGCACAAGGGCTTTTGTGCCTTAATTTTTGGCCCTGTTGGCAAGGAGGGAAATCATTCCTCCCCAGGTGACTAAAGAGGTTCATGCTGTACAGGCGTGCCTCGCTTTCCTTTAGAACAATCCACAAGGCCCATTGGCAGAAAGTCAAAGAGATGTAGAAGCTTGTCTAGGCAACAAATGAAAGTGCCAGGGCTCAGGAAATGGGAACTAGGTTCAGGATTCTGAGTGGCTTTCTAAATAAGTGTTGATGACCTGCCATTCCACCAGGCAGGCCCCTGTGCTTATAAAACGAGGTGGTCTGCACGTGCTCCAACAAGGCAATCTGTAAGCGCCTTGCCTCAGTCACACTGTTCAAAAATTCTTCTACCCACTCATTTCTGTTTGCTGTTGTTTGTTTGTTTTCTTCATTTCCTCCATGGTTTGTCTCCTCGGCCGTTGTTCATGGGACTCTGGGAAGTCATAGGGCGATGTACACCATCGCAGACTCGGAGGCCAGCTTCCTCTCCAATGCTGTGGGAAGGGGCTGTACTTCAAGGGGCAGAGCCCTATGCCTCCCTGATGCCACTTGTCCAATTTTTGACAACTTATTTGATTCTTAGTTGTGAGAAGACAGGAATGAAAGGAGAGGAGAAGCCGGAAGAGGGAAGCAAGAGGAAATACAAAAAAGAAAGTGAGAGAGACACACAGAGACAGACAGAGACAGAGGAACAGAGAGACAGAGAGACAGACAGTGACACAGAGAGATAGAGAGATAGACAGAGACAGAGAAACAGAGAGACAGAGAGATAGAGAGACAGCGACAGAAAGAGATAGAGAGACAGAGGCAGAGAGACAGACAGAGACAGACAGACAGACAGACAGACAGACAGACAGAGACAGACAGACAGACACAGATGGCTATAATCCAGCATTTGCCCCTCACTCACCATACTGGCTCTCATTTCCTTAACAGGGGCAATGGCTATTAGCCAGCCCCTCCTTTTGTTAATCACCTGCATTATCTTCTCAGTCCTTTAAACACATGTTTAACCTTTATTTATTTATTTTTTTATTTTATGTGCATGGGTGTTTTGCCTGCAGCTGCCACACGCATGCAGTGCCTGCAGAGACCAGGAGAGAGTTATGCACCCCGGAACTGGGGTTACAGACGGTTGCTAGCAGCTACCTGGGTGCTGGGAATCAAACCTGGGTCCGCTGGAAGAGCGGCCAGTGCTCTTAGTCACCGAGCCGTCCCTACAGTCGCCGCCTCCTCCTCTTCCTCCTCCTCCTCCTCCTTTTCACACTTGCCCTTTAAGTATGGCTCTTTTCACACTCCCAACACTCTCACAGCACAATTAATATGTGTGCGTTCACACACGCTGGACACACTCCACCCCTGACTCACACTCACAGAGTCCAATTCTCCCAAACACTCCCCAAGAGCCTTGCTGACATCTGCCCGCCCCATTTTAGGACATTTCAAGTGCATCAATCACAACACGAAAACACCAGGCTTTGTCATCCGACGCGCCTGTCTCAAGGGACTTGCCTTGTGCAGTTTTAGACATTTTCCCATTGTTTTCCGCCTCTCTCTCTCCTTGCTTTAACATGCTAAATCTCTGTGGGGCCCTCCACTTCTAGCCAGAGCCCTGCTGCTTCTCATCCGTCTCAAGTACTGGAACCTGCTCAATTCCGCCCCTTCGTTCTAAATATCTGAGGACCACAACCAGGCACTTGTGGTCACCGAGTCCATGGAGCAGAGGCCAGGCCATGCAGCTAGGAGCTAGGTAGCCATGGAGATCTCCCTCTAGTGCGTGACCTTGTCCTCAAAAGCCTGCCTCCTGGCTTCTCTTCTTGATGATGTGTTGCTGAATACTTTACTCGGCATGCTTGGGCATGCACATATATGTGGGTCTTCATGCATCAGCGTGTTTACATGGGTTGCATGCAGAAAGCTGGGCTGGGTGAGAAGGCTTGCTCTCATCGGCTGATTTGGTGGCTCTTGAATGTGTGGCCTTGCGCCCTGGCTTTTCACATAGCCGTGTAACTCCTGCACTGTCTTTATAATGGTGACAGTGAGTACTTTTCTTATAAGAGTGTTCGTTTTTGCCTGTTAGATGGTCCCTAGTGAATTCTTGCACAACACTGACTCAGTGTTCTAAGGGCCTGCCTTCCCGGCTTAGGTTGAAACTTAGAAACTAGCTGGTTTTCTGTCCACCTCCCTCTTCCTTTGCCAGCACATAATCAATAACACGTTCATGCCCCCTACTAAACTGCAATGAATGCAGCCAGTGTTTATGGAGTACAAGCCAAACACTGGGCTGGGGTGTGTGTGTGTGTGTGTGTGTGTGTGTGTGTGTGTGTGTGTGTGTATGCCTCACATCTCTGTGAGATCCTTTTAGCCCCATTTTACAGGTCAAGAATGTAAGGCTTTGGCGGGTGTGTGTGTGTGTGTGTGTGTGTGTGTGTGTGTGTGTGTGTGTGTTAGTATTTTGCCTCATATGTTCAGTGCCACATGGAACGGTTAGAACTCAAGCTTAATTCTCATCCTGTGCTTCCTTCTGCTCCTGTGAGGTCAGGGGTTATGTGGTTGTTCCTTTTCTCACAACCTCTGGCACAATGCTCACCCACAGAGAGACTTAATGCATGTTTAGGAAAGAGAAAGCACTCTTGCCCAGGCGGTGGTAGTGCACGCCTTTAATCCCAGTACTTGGGAGGCAGAGGCAGGTTGATCTCTGTGAGTTCGAGGCCAGCCTGGTCTACAAAGAGAGTTCCATGACAGCCAGGCCCACACAGAGAAACCCTGCGTCAAAAAGAAAAGAAAAGAAAAACAAAACAAAATAAAACACCCAGTTGAAGGTTTCTGGGCTGAATCTACTTCCAATGAAGGCTTGGCTAAGCCCTGGGCTGACTTCTGATTTAATGTAATCAATTCCCTTAACCGCTCAGGACGAGGCTACAGAGCCCTCTGAGTCATTAGCCAGACAAGACCAAGAAGATAGGAGACAGCCATGTCTCATGATCTTTTCTTTTGCACAGAAAAACAGAGGAAGCTAAGCAAAGAAGAGAAGGATTCAACAGACAATTGATCCTGCGCCACTACAACGACCCGGAAGTAGAAGAGGAGACGGCAGAGCGCCCCCAGGAACCGCAGCTTTTCTGGATGGAACTGCTGCAGGGGAAAGCTCAGATGCCAGCTATGGGAGAGGCCAACCCAGAGATGAAGAAGTTCCATTACGCCCTCATAGATGGCTCGTCTCTGACCTAATATCCTCACGGGATTCCCCAGAGGAAAGGAGGGGGAAGGAGGCAGGCCTTAGTCATTAGTGCTGACAGCCCGGGTTTCCACCCAGCGGAAAAACTAGTCCAGGAAACACTGGAGGGAAGAGGCCCATGTTTCCTCAATTCCTTTCCCCCAAGCATTCACATCCTGTCCCACTGAGTCAGGAAAAAGAGCCCCAGAACAGAATGGAAGCGAGCCCCCAATTCTTAAGCCTTCAGCTTTGTTCAGAGAACCTCTGATATTTTTGTTGAGCACCCGAGGGCTCGTGTGATTCTGAGAAGATACATTCTGCGTGCTTCATTTTTCTTTACGGAGAAGGGACCACATAGAGACTTGGTAAATAGAGAATGTGGCTTCGAAAGAAGAGGGATGTGTGTGTAGGGGGGTGTCAATTCCTACGAACCCCAAATGAAAAAAAAAAATTCAAGAGTCCATCACAGCCCATCTTGTAGAGGTTAGGATGGACCAGTTTTGTACAATGATTCATAGACCTAGTGTTAATCCTCAGCCCTACTTAGCCTGCATCTGTCCATGGATGCTGATGGTGATTCCTGACCTCCTTGTTCTTTGCTGAGTCATCATCATCACCGGGTGGTACTAGCTAGTAGTACCCGGCCACTTTGGTGTCCAGAGACACTGCCGTTACCAAGACCAGCCTGATTGGACTTCTCTGTTATTAGAGTCCACAGATTAGTTTCCAACGGTGGTTCTGCTTCTCAACCTGTGGGTCAAATGACCCCTTTCCTAGGGGTCGTACATCAGACAACTCTCTGCACATCAGATTTTTACATTACCATTCGCAACAGTGGCGAAACTACAGTTATGAAGTAGCAACCAGAATAAATTTATGGTTGAGGGTCACCGCTGCACGGGGAAGTGCCTTAAAGGCTTGCAGCACTAGGAAGGTTGAGAACCACTGGTTTAAAGGAACGTGAAGCTAAATTATGAGAGCCCAGGGAGGTGAACCTGTGGGGAGAATGGAGAACATACATCAGGAAGTCAGGAAGCCTGTATGTCGGTCTACCTGCCACCAACATGTCCTGTGACCATGGGAAAGAGTCACCCTATTTAGACCCCCCTCCCCCCAACACACACACACTGTCTTATTCTGTAATAGCTGGTTTTTAAAAGTAGCAGAGTGAGGTATGGTGACGTGTGCCTATAATAATCCTGGCATTTGGGAGGCAAGAGGCTTGTGGGTTTGAGGATAGCTTGGGCTCTATAGCTAAACCTTTGCCTCAGAAAATTAACAAATAAAATTTAAACAATTAGAATGTGTGTGAGAAGGACAATTATCAACATTCTTGTTTGACCAATGTCAGTTCCTTAACCTGTTTTTCCATCTATCCTTCTGGCCGCTTGGCTGTCTGCCAGAGTTTCTCTGACGTTCCTTGGGGTGGCCTGTACACCAATATATTCAGTGACTGGCCGGATCCAGTTGTCCTGGGGACCTTTACACCCTTTGGATGTGGTAGCATTTCTTTTCCTCATAGGTATGTCAGGTTGCAGGTAAGCTAGACTCTGTGGGTAAGCAAGGTTGTGGGAGAAGCGCTAGCTGATGCTAACAACGCCATCTTTTAAGTTGCCTATCAATTTGGAAAAGAAGTTAGGGGGGATGAAATACTCCAGTATAGAATAAATATGTATCTATGGGCATATATGTTCAAAGCTTCTTCCCATATAGGCTTGCAAATTTACGTGGGCCTCAGTCTCAGGTTGTAGCGCCATCCATGTGGGGGCGCTGCAGCTCTCGGGAGCACAAGCTTTCGGGATGGCACAGGCTGGAGACTGTGTTTGAGTGAGTCCTATATCATCTGGTCTTCCTTGACCCCTAAGAAGCAGGAAACAGGAAGCAGGGATCCATCCTACCACTGCAGAAAGTCTCACATCTCTCTCAAGCTCTCTAGTGTCCCTAGGGGTCCCTTTCTGGGCTCTGTCCTCTGCCTTTGTCATCGGCCATCTTGGAGTCTGGTTCTCTGTTCTGTCTCTAAAAGTTTTTAGTTTGAGCCAAGTGAAGGATTTGCTTCTTTGCTGCTGCTGCTTCTTCTTCTTCTTCTTCTTCTTCTTCTTCTTCTTCTTCCTCCTCCTCCTCCTCCTCTTCCTCTTCCTCCTCCTCTTCCTCCTCCTCCTCCTCTTCCTCCTCCTCTTCCTCCTCCTCCTCCTCTTCCTCCTCCTCCTCCTCCTCCCCTCCTCTTCCTCTTCTTCCTCCTCCTTCTTTCCCCCCCCTCTCTCCCCCTCTCCTTTCTTCCTCTTGGAGAAAGGATCTTTCTACATAGCTCTGACTATCCTGGAATTCACTGTGTAGTCCAGGCTAGCCTAGAACAGAGATCCTCCTGCCTGTGCCTCCTGGGTGCTAGGATTAAACTCAAGCACCACAGTACCCAGCACCACTTCTTTTCTAGATTCTCCCCCAAGTTTTATTTTATTCTATTAAAATATAATTTTTTCAGACAATATATTTTAATTATGGTTCTTCTCCCCCAACCTCCCCACCCAGTAGGTGTGAGGGATCTTGCTAAGCACCAGCTTGACTTCTCCACGTTCAATGAGTTCTTTAGGTGATGTCATCAGCAATAGAGCTTTGCCATCAGTTTGTGGAGAGCAGCCAATAGCCCTAGCAATACCTGGGTTGTTTGGGTATCCCCACAGGGCCCCTTTGGCCAAGAACTCGATTAGATTTAACCTATTCTTGGAACTGGAAGCTTCCTCTGGTGATAAGAGATGCCCAGTTGGGGCTCTGTCTCCCTTGTTATTTGACAATTCCATTTACATCACCTTCATATGAGTATATATTTTAGGAAGCTTCTATTGTATTAGGTTTTCATACAAACTCTTAAATGGCTTTTAGTTTTACCTGTCCCTCCCCTATATTCCCTCCCCCACCTCATCTTTCCATCCCCTTCCTATTTGATCTCCCCATTCTAGTCCCCCCATCTCCATATCCAGCCATAACTATCTATCCTATTTTACCTTCTAGAGTGATCCAATCCTCCCCCAGTCCTCATACTGTAAATTGTCCCTCTGTAGCTATATACCTGTTAGCTTGCTTATGGAAGACTTAACAGGTGACATCCACATATAAGTAAACACATACCATATTTTTGTCTTATGGGATCTGGATTACTTCCCTCAGGATGATTTTTCCCAAATCTATCCATTTATATATGAATTTCATGATTTTATTTTAAACAGTTGAGTAATAATCCGTTGTGTAAACACACCACTGTTTTCTGTATCCATTCATCCATCCATTGATGGACATCTAGTCAGTGTTCAGTTTCATGCTGTTATGCATAGAGCAGCAGTGTACATGGTAGAGCAGGTGTCTCTGTAGAAGGATGGAGAATCCTTTGGGTATATGGCCAGAAGTGGTGTAGCTGTGTCTTGAGGTCGATCTATTCCCATCTTCCTGAGGGACCACCACACTGCTTCCCATGGTGCTGTACACGTTTGTACTCCCACCAGCAGTGGATGAATGCTCCCCTTACTCTACACCATCACCAGCATGAGCTGTCATTTGTTTCATTGACCTTGGCCATTCTGACTAGTGTAGGATGAAATCTCAAGGTAGCAGATTTGCATTTTCCTCATGGCTAAGGACATTTATTTAAGTGTTTCTCAGCCATCTGTGTTTCATCTCTTGAAAATTCTGTGTTTAGACCTGTAACTTATTTTTTTGATTGGGCTATTTATTTATTTTCTTTCTTTCTTTCTTTCTTTCTTTCTTCTTCTTCTTCTTCTTCTTCTTCTTCTTCTTCTTCTTCTTCTTCTTCTTCTTCTAATTATTCTTCTTCTTTTTGGTTTTTCGAGACAGGGTTTCTCTCTGTAGCTTTGGCTGTCCTGGACTCGCTTTGTAGACCAGCCTGGCCTCGAACTCACAGCGATCCATCTGCCTCTGCCTCCCAAATGTTATTTGTTTTCTTAATGTCCAGTTCATTGGGTTCTTTATGTATTTTAGAAATTAGCCCTCCATCAGCTACTCAGATGTGAAGCTGTTAAAAAAAAATCATGTCCCATTCTGTAGCCTGACTCTTTGTAAGTGACAGTGTCCTTTGCCTTACGGAAGCTGTTGATTTAGTGTCTTAGGTGTGTTCAGGAAGTTGTCTTCTGTGCCAAAGCATTCAAAAGTCAGTGTATCTGGCCTTACATTGATGTCTTTGGTTCATTTAGAAGTGAGTTTTATGTAGGGTGATAATTGTGGATTTATTTGGATTCTTCTGAATACCAACATCCAGTTTGACCAGCATCATCTGTTGAAGATTCTTGTTTTTATGCAGTGTGTATTTATGGCTTCTCTATCAAGAACCAGGTGTGTACAGGTGAATGGATTTAATTCACAGTCTTCTATTTGATTCCATTGATCAATGTGTCTATTTTTATGTCAATATTATGCTGTTTTTACTACTATAGCTCTGTAGGACAAATTGAGGTTGGGGATGGTGATGCCTACAGCAGTTCTTTTATTACTCAGGATTGTTTTAGCTTTCCTGAGGGTTTTTCTTTTTTTCATATGAAGTTGAGAATTGTCCTCAAAGTTTGTGAAGAATTGTGTTGGAATTTTGATGGGAATTGCGCTGAATCTGTAGACTGCTTTTGGTAGGGTGGCCATTTATACTGTTAATCCTACTGATCCATGAATGTGGGACATCTTGCCGTCTTCTGATTATCTCCTTCAGTTTCTTTTTTTTCTTTTTTTCTTTTTCTTTTTGGTGTCTTAAACTTTTTATTACACAAAATTTTCACTTGCTTGCTTAGAGTTACCCCAAGACATTTTATGTTTTCTGAGGATATTTGACAAGCACTGTTGCCCTGACTTCTTTCTCAGTCACTTTGTCTTTTGTTTGCAGGAAGGCTACTGCTTTTTGTGCATTAATTTTTGTATCCTGATACTCTTCAGAAAGAGTTTAACAGATGTAGGAGTTTCCTGGTGGGATTTTTAGGGTTACGTATGTATACTACCATATCAGCTGCATATAAAGATACCTTGACGTCTTCCCTTCCTACTTGTATCCTCTTGACCTCTTTTGTTTGTTTTATTGCTTTAGCTAAGACTTCAAATACTGTATTAAATAGGTATGGAGAGAGTGGATAGCCTTGTCTTGGTCCTGATTTTAGTGGGATTGCTTTGAGTTTCTCTCCATAGATGTTGATGTTGGGTACGGGTTTGCTGTGAACTCTGTTTGTTATGTTGAGGCGTGTAGTCTTAGAATTACTATTGCTGTGATGAAACATCATGATTCAAGCAGCTTGGGGGAAGAAAGGGTTCATTGGCTTATGCTTCCACATTACTGTTTATCATCAAAGGAAGTCAGGACAGTAACTCAAACCATACAGGAACCTGGAAACAGAAGCTGGTGCAGAGGCCATGAAGGGCTGCTTTTTACTAGCTTGCTCATTGTAGCTTGCTTTCTTATAAAACCCAGGACCACCAGCTCAGGGATGGCACCGCCCACAATGGGCTAGACCTTCCCCCATAAATCACTACTTAAGAAAATGCCCTACAGGCTTGCCTATAGCCTGATCTTAGTGAGGCTTTTTCTCAGCTAAGGCTCCTTCCTCTCCAGTAACTCTACCTTGTGTCAAGTTGACATAAAACTAGCCAGCACCTATGTCCATTGTGTCCCTAGTATCCCTAGCAGGCTTATCATAAAGAGGAGCCGGATTTTGACAAAGCCTTTTTCTGCATCTAATGAGATGATCAGGTAGGTTTTTTTTTTTAATCTTTCAGTTTGTTTAGATGATGGATTGCATTAATTGATTTTTGTTTTGGTTTTGTTTTGGTTTTGGTTTTCCGAGGCAGAGTTTCTCTGTGTAGCCTTGGCTGTGCTGGACTCACTTTGTAGACCAGGCTGGCCTTGAACTCACAGCGATCCGCCTGCCTCTGCCTCCCGAGTGCTGGGATTAAAGGCGTGCGCAACCACGCCCGGCTACATTAATTGATTTTTGTATGTTGAACCATCCCTGCATCTACTATATGAAGCCTACTTGAATACAGTGGATGATCTTTTCGATGCGTTCTTGGGTTCAGTTTGCAAGGACTTTATTGAGAATTTTTGCATCTATGTTCGTGAGAGAAATTGGCTGGTAATTCTTTGTTGGGTATATATATGGTATGGTTATCAGGATAACTGTGGCCTTGCAAGACAAATTGGGCAATGTTCCTTCTGTTTTTACTAAATGGAATAATTTGAGGAAGAGTGGTGTTAATTCTTCCTTGAAAGGATTTTTTTTCCTGTTGGGGGACTTTTACTTATTGTCTCTACTTCTCTAGGGGTTATTGGCCTGTTTCAATTGCTGATATGATCTTGATTTACTTTTGGTATATGACATGTATCAAGAAAAGGATCCATTTCTCTTAGATTTTCTAGGAGTCGAGCACAAGTTTTTAAGGTATATATATATTTTTTTAATTTTTTAAGGTATATTCTTATATGATTCTCTGGATTTAACCAGTGTCGCTTGTTATGCCACCCCCTTTCATTTCTAATTTTGTTAATTTGGTTTTATTTCTCTCTCCACCTTTTAGGTAATTTAGATAAGGGTTTGCCAATCTTACTGACTTTCTTAAGGAACCAACACTTTGTTTCTTTGATTCTTTCTTTTGTTGTTGTTCCTATTTTATTTATTTCAGCCCTAAGTTTGAGTATTTCTTGCCATCTACTCTTTTTGGAAGTTATTTCTTTTTGTTGTTGCTGCTGTTGTTCTAGAGACTTCAGGTGTGCCATTAAGTTACTAATATGAGACCTTTCCAATTTGGTTTTTTTGTAGGCACTTAGTGCTATGAACTTACCTCTCAGAACCACCTTTATTGTGCCCCATAAGTTTAGCTATATTGGTTTCCATTTTCATTTTCATTTCTTTCCATCAGCCTGTCTGTCTATGTGGGTTTTTTGTATTGTTTTGTTTGCTTTTTTGTTTAGTTTTGTTTTAATAGAGTAGGTTTCTCAGTGTAGCTCTGGCTGTTCTGGAACTCACTTTGTAAACCAAGCTGGTCTTGAACTCATAGATACACCTGCCTCTGCCTCCTGAGTGCTGGGATTGAAGGCATGGGCCACCACCACCTGGCTTTCTTTCTTTCTTTCTTTCTTTCTTTTTATATTGACACTTTTTTTTTTTTAATTCAGTAGGGAATGGTTCAGTTTCCCTGAGTTTGTAAGCTTTCTGTAGTTTCTGTTGCTGATAACCAGCTTTAATATATAGATAAGATATAAGGGTGTTGTTTAAATTTTCTTGTATCTGCTAAGAATCGCTTTGTGTCCATGTATGTGGTTAATTTTGGAGAAAGTCCCATGAGGTGCTAAAAAGAAGGTATCAAAATCATAGAAGAAAATTTCCCTAATCTAAAGAAGGAGATGCCTATTAAGGTACAAGAAACATACAGAACACCAAATAGACTGGACTAGGAAAGAAATTCTCCATGACACATAATAATCAAAACAGCAACTGTACAGAACAAAGAATATTAAAAACCTCAAGAGAAAAAGCAACGTGCAAAGTCATACCTACTAGAATAATACCTAACTCCTTCACCGAGACTCTAAATGTCAGAAGGGCCTGGAAAGATGTTCTAGAAACTCCAGAGGCCACAGTTACCACCTTAGACCACTATATTCAGCAAAACTTTCAATCACAGTAAGTGGAGAAAGACATTCAATGATAAAACCAAGTCTAAGCAGTATTTATCTACAATTCCAGCTCTACAGAAGATGTTATAAGTAAAAGTTCAACCTGAAGAGGTTTAACCTTTCATCCACGAAAACACAAGGAATAAATCATTTCAGGCAAGAAAATTAAAAGAGGGGGGAAACCCCCATGCCACAACAACAAAATAACGGGAATCAGCAGTCATTGGTCATTGGTATCTCTCGACATCACTAGTCGTGATTCTCCAGTAAAAGGACAAAGACTACGAGATTAGATTTGAAAACAGTATCCATCCTCCTGCTGCATCCAAGAAATACATCTTAATATCAAGGATAGATATCACCTCAGGGTAAAAGGATGAAAAAAGATATTCTAATTAAATCACACCAGAAAAAGCACAAGCTGGTGTAGCCATTTAAATACCTGATAAAATAGACTTCAAACCAAAACTAATCTGAAGAGATAAAGAAAGACACTATATACTCATCAAGGGAAAATACACCAAGAGAATATGACAATTCTAAATATTTATGAACCAAACACAAAGACCCCCACGTTATAAAAGAAACATTACTGTAGCTTAAATCACACTGATAGTGGGAGACTTCAATACCCACCTCTCAGCAATAGACAGGTCATCCAGACAAAAACTAAACAGAGAAATGCTCAAGCCATCAGACATAAACCAAATGGACCTAAAAGATATTTACAGAACATTTCACCCAAACACAAGAGAATATACCTTCTTCCCTGCAGCTCATGGAACTTTCTCTTTTCCTGACTTTCATACATTAAAAATATTCTCCTTGGGCCTCTGGGAAGGAAGTTAAATTCTTGAAAGAAAAAGTTGCCTGTGTAGTATATTTGTATGTACTGATTAAAAGTCTTGCCAGGGCGCCTACTAATGTGCGCATGTGCGGGCACCAGGTGTGTCAGTTACATTTGGAGGAGACAAGAAAACAGCTAAATATATGCTCTCGCAGGAGGGCAAAAGTGTTTTAGAGAGATGTAAGTCAGGATACAAGGAAGCACAGGGACGTGGACTGGAAGTCTCTCTGCTTATATGAGATGTCCCTTTGGTAAGAGGCCATAGGAGCAGAAACATCTGGAAGTCATTGTTTGGCCTTACTGCTGTAGAGTAGTGGTTCTCAACCTGTGGGCTGTGACCTCTTTGGGGGCGGGTGTTGTATATCAGATATCCTGAATATTAGATATTTATATTATGATTCATAACAGTAGCAAAATTGAAGTTATGAAGCAGCAACAAGACAATTTTATGGTTGGCGGGGGTGGGGGTGGGGGTGATTTCACCATACCATATGGAACTGTATAAAATGGTCACAGCATTAGGAAGATTGAGGACCACTGCTGTAGGGAGTATTCTAGGCAAGAGGAAGCCAGAATAGAGGCCTTCTGATAAGCGGATGCTCCCCAAAGCCAAGCACAGCTATGATCTGTAGGCATCCCCCCCCCCAATGTCTCTGGACATTCTACCCTACACACTCCCCGCTCCTGCCCCCAACACTGCTCTCCATTGACACCCCTCTGGAGTCAAGACAATCCTCCTGACGTGGCTTGTTATTTCATAGCTCAAAACTTTGAAGACAGTTTATTTGTTGAATGCCTGGGTCACGGGAGATTTATAGAACAGTAACGCAAACATCTTATATAGACAGTTAAATGGACTGTCTTACCTCAAAAGCCGAGAACCTGTCCTTTCCAGTCTCACAGTGCTTTGCTGAAGCCATAAGTACCGTATATGATCTAAGTGACGCGGACATGAGTCATGGACAAAGACTAAATGCAGAGACAAGAGCACGTGGAAGGCTTCCCTCCCTGTGCTGTGTAGCGTGGCCCTTCCAGGTGGCAAGAATGTGGACAATACTGTTACTACTACTTGCAGCGTGTATGTGTGTAAATGAAGACATGAAAGGTACTGCTTTATATGTGTGTTAACGTGAAGGACACACCGTCTGCACTCAGTCAGATAGCAGAGTATACAGGCATAATGAATTTTTTCACCCTTCTGTTTTTGGGAAACTGAATCAAGGACCGTGAGTATGCTAGGCAAACCCTGTCACTGAGCTATGTCCCCAGTGCTCTTTTTTTACTTTATTTTATTGTTTATTATTATTATTATTATTATTGTTGTTGTTGTTGTTGTTGTACATATGCCATTATACGTGTGTGGAGGTCACAGGACAACTCTGGAGTTTGCTCTCTCTTTGCATCTTTCCGTGGCTTCTGGGGATCAAGTTCAGCTTTCCAGGTCTGCGTGGCAAGTGCCTCTGGCTCTGAATCTTCCTGAAGGCGCCACTCTTTTTCCCTTTTGTGTTTGAGGTGGGTTCTGGCTAAACCACCCAATCTGGCTTTGAGCTCACTCTGTAACTTAAGCAGGCCTTGAATTTGTGACTCCCGGGCCTCAGCCCCTTGAGTTGCTGGGGATTATAGGTCTGTACTGCTAGATCTGCCTTAGTGTCTTTATAATCAGAAAAGCCTAAGTATTATTTTTAAAAATCCATTGTACCAACCCAATAATATGATTCGGAGACTTAATAAGACAAATTACAATGGAAGCTTTTAGTGTGTTCTAAGATAGATAGGATGAGACAGAGCAATAGCTCACGGGGTGATGTGTATGTCAAGGCCCAGCCTGTGGAGATGGCTTCATGGGTATCAAGTGCTCTCCAGCTCATCAAATTGTTTATAGTAGTTATATAGCCTTTTAAAAATGTCAATCATACCTCAATAAAGCAGCTTTAGTCTTTAAAGGCAGAAGCTGAGCTTGGTGCGGCAAACTTGTAATCCTCCAGTGGACTAAGGCAAGAGACTACTATGTTCAAGGCCAGCTTGAGCTATACAGGAAGACACTGCATCAAAAACAAAGTGAGAGACAGATAGTACATAGACTAGATAGATAATAGATAGATTGTAGATGGATAGATAGATAGATAAATAGACAGAGGAATAGAGAGAGAGAGAGAGAGAGAGAGAGAGAGAGAGAGAGAGAGAGAGAGATAGGTGGATAGAAGGGTAGACAGACAGACGGATGGATAGACAGACAAGCAGAGGGATGGGTAGATAGATGGATGGATAGGTAGAGAAGCTGAGTTTGGAGCTGTGTGGGTAGGCAGATAGCACTCTGAAAGACCTATGGAATGGAGCAGAGAGATTTGAAAATCCCCAAGCATAGTAGAAACACCAAGGCTGAGAATGTGCACACCTCACAATGTACAAGTTGATACAGGACTGAGAGAAACTCTCTCACAGGGGCCATGAGAACTGGTGGTTAAAATTGTTTTACAGTCCTGGGAAAGGTGCCAAGGTATAAAGGTGTGTGTGTGTGTGTGTGTGTGTGTGTGTGTGTGTGTGTGTGTGTGTGTGTGTGCGCGCGCGCGCCAAGCTGGAGATGGTCCAGTGCCTTAGATGGGCTGAGCAGGAGGGACCTCTCCTTTCTTATTATTGGGAACCACTCCTCAGCTCCTCCTGTAAAAGAAGTCTGGAAAGCAGTGAGCAGCCCCCTCCCACGGAGGAGATACAAGCAGCCTTGGAGAAGAGGACAGTATATCACTTCCTTATGACCCCTGTGACAGATGACCATAAATGACGTGACAGCACAGATCAATCCTATAGTTGTGGACATTAGAGGTCCCCAACAGGTCTCTCTAGAGCAAAATCAAGGCACAAACGAAGTCACATTTTTTTTTTTTTTAGCAAGCTGCAGGGAGAATCCATGTTTCTGGCTTCCCTGGCTTCGGTGGGCAGCCTGCACTCTTGGGCTCCTGGTCCCTTTCCTTCCCTTCAAGCAGCAGGTTAAGGTCTTACATCCCTTTCTCCACTTCTCCCAGCATGTCTCCACTTCCAATTCTGCCTCTTCTGCATCCTTTATTTAAGCATCCTTGTGATGACATTGGGCCCACCTAGAGAACCTCCTCAATCTGGAGATCTTTAGCTAGAACCACACCTACAAAGTCACCTCCCTTTTCCATGTAAAAGTATATTTATGAGCCCTTGGGATTGGAAAATGGACACATCCAGGCATCACTATTTTTCCTAAAAGGCCAAGTTAGAATCTCTAGCCATCTCTTTTGCAAAGCTGGACTTTTGACTGTTACCATTTGGCTTCTAAATATACTCCTGAGTGACGTTTGCTGAGGTTGCGTCATACAGTTTCTTGAACCTCTGGTGCTATGAATATGACCGATGCTTGACCCTCCTGATTTATACCATGTCTCCCAGCCTCAACCAACCCCCTTCCTCCCCAGAGCCATACCTCCAAGGCTCAGAAAGGAAGCCCGGTAAACAGTGGCATTAAATGTCAAGGAGAGTCAGTTGGTGCTAGCTCACTCGGGAGGCAGAGGCAGGCAGAGCTCTGTGAGTTCGAGGCCAGCCTGGTCTACAGAGAGAGAGACAGCCAAGGCTACACAGAGAAATGCAGTCTTCAAACAAACAAACAAACAAAGTCAACAAGGCTTGGGATAAGGTAAGATGCAGGCTGCAGGAGTCAGGAGCGATGTCAAAATGTGGCAGTGAACCAGAAGCAGGCAGTAGGAACTGCAGGTCTCAAGGGTACCTACTGGCTGTGGATGATAACTATGTTAGTTTTCCTTCGTTATCTTGAAAGTCACCAGAAGCTGGGTGTCCTAAAACAACATGGTTGTGTTCTCTCCCAGTGCAGGGGGCTGGAAGACAGAGAGGAAAGCCCTGGGCTTCTGGAGAGACTCTGTCCCACACGTGTTTCTTGTTCTGTCCGTTGGCAGCCCACAGATTCCTTGCCTGTGTCTTTGTTTCTGTTTTCCATTTCCCCCTTTTCTGGGTTCTCTCTCTCTCTCTCTCTCTCTCTCTCTCTCTCTCTCTCTCTCTCTCTCTCTCTCTCTCCTCTCTCTCTCCTCTCTCTCTCTCCTCTCTCTTGCACACACCCTAAACCCAGGATTTCATTCTGAGATTCATTCTTTCTTTCTTCTTCTTCTTCTTCTTCTTCTTCTTCTTCTTCTTCTTCTTCTTCTTCTTCTTCTTCTTCTTCTTTTTGTGGTAAGGGTTTTTTCCAACAAAATTTGGACAACCTGCTAGACAAATTCTAAAAGAGCTGCAACACTTCTAAGATTCTGAACTAATTACATTTGCAAAGGCCCCGCTTTTCAAACAAGGTCACATTCTGAAGCTCAGGCCTGGGTGGGGTTGGAGGGAGGTTGGACTCAACTGTCTGTGGTCGCTTTGTTTCTCTGTGGCATGTTATTTTCCCACATGGTCCTATCTGCTGGTTTTCCAGATGCTCAACTTGAGTTCAGTCGTTGACAGTGAAAGCACCTAGGTGGAAATGTGTAACAAATGCTGCGAATATGTACAAATGCAGCGATGCGGATGTTTCCTGGCCCTTAGAGTTTCAGGAAGATGCCAACATCACAATTGACCCATAAAGTCACCTCCCAGTGAAGCAAGGCCCCAAGGGGAACGGACTTGAGCTCCGCATTTGCTGAATTTCACATTTCATATAAACTCCAATCACACATCTTCCCATCTCCTGTATTTTGAGTTTCCTGGCTTCCAGATGATGATAGTTTCATCTCTTAAAAAGTTTGGAAGGCAGCTGGGCGGTGGTGGTTCAAGCCTTTAATCCCAGCACTTGGGAGGCAGAGGCAAGTGCTCTCTGAGTTCGAGAGCCATTTCCATGACAGCTAGGGCTACACAGGGAAACCGTGTCTCGATAAACCCCGCCCCCCAAAAGAAAGTTTGGAAGGAAAGATTAGGGTGGGAGTTGAGAATCAAGCCTTGCAAGGAGCAAGAACATTCTTTTCCTCCTCAGGAAGCTTGTAACTGTGCATTACTGCACTTCCGCTGCGTTCAGCACTTCCTGCATACTGCCTGAGCTTCCTCTGCTGTGGCCCCTTTGCACTGTCTGTCTCTCCGGTCGTTTCTGTGAGCCAGGCACCTGTCGAAATATGTCAGTAGCTCGCCGCCAAAGACGAGACTGGTCAGCAAAAAGCCAAAGGAAACAAAAGACTAAGGCTTAACCCTTAACACAGAGGGAGATGGATTAGCAGGCTTGCAGAGCGGCGCATGCGCGCGCGCGTGTGCGTGCTTCACACTAAATGCCTGCCCTCAGTGTGCAAGGAAGGGCCTGTCCCAACTTTGATGTTGAGATGAAATGAAGATGACCTGGAACCATCTCAAAGGCCGAGGAAGCACTTTCAAAAGGTCGTCTCGCCTCTCAACAAGACTAGTTTAAAAGTCGGGGAGGGAAGATTAAAAGGCATGACGCAATCTTCTCTGGCATCTTATTTGGACATCTTATTCCGGGACACTGTAGACAGGATGGAGAAGTGATAATTGCTTTGTTGTTGTTGTTGCTTTTTTTTGAGAAAGGGTCTCATTGTGCACTAGAAGCTGATCTCAACTCCCTGTATAGGACAGGCCGTCTCTGAGCTTCCTGCTTCATCATCATTTTTTAAATAATTTAATCAGATTATATCTCAATTGTTATCCCCTCACTTGGATCCTCCCATTCCCTGCTTCAACATCTTAAGTGCAAGAATTACAGGTTTGTGACACCAGGCCAGAATTTCCAAGGGCGGGGGAGAAGGGGGGAGGGAAAGAGGGAGAAAGAGGTGGGGGGAGGGGGTGAAAGGATTTAAGTGTAAAGGACACTTTAGATTTCATTTAATTTTCTCAGGAGCCCTACGCTTTTAGCATATTTCTCATCAAAGAGAACTGAGGCTCATGGACGAGGGATAGCTTTCCCAAATCCACGTGGTTCAGAAGAGTTTTGGACGTTTTAAGCCTCTAATCCAGTGGCGCCCCCCCCCCCCCCCCCACTTTCCAACCTTTAATAGGTTGAGAGAAGGAGAGGCAAGCGCTGAGTACATGTTGGACGAGAAACCGTGAGTCATGGTAACCATGATACTGAGATTATGAGCCTGGGCTCGGAGGCTCGATGACCTAAGGATCTGGCTGGCTGCCAGAGCTCGGAGGCAACTTGGCCTTGCATCTTGCAGGCCAGCTCAGGCTGTTTCATGGGATGGCTGGGCTGCAAAGCAGCAAGAAGGAAGACGAATCCCACTGCATAAGTGCTTTTTTTAAAAAAAAGATGTATTTGTTAAGTACACAGTGATTTGCCTGCATGTACGCCTGCCCACCAGAAGAGGGCACCAGAGCTCATCATAGATGGTTGTGAGCCACCATGTGGTTCCTAGGAATTGAACCTAGGACCTTTGGTAGAGCAGACAGTGCTCTTAGCCTCTGAACCATCTCCCTGGCCCGCATAAATGCTTTCCAAGCTGGTTGGTTAAATAGGGCAAGTCATATGGCCACATATAGATTCAGAGCATGGAGAAATAGCCATGCATTCTCTTGAGACACTGTACAGTCTTGTCTTTTATTTTTATTTTTTCCTATTAGCTACAAGAGAAATGGTTAAAAAATTATCTAGTGTCTCTTTCCTTTGGTTCTTTTCATCTTCAGTTCTATTTTGATCAACCATTTGCCATTCCCTTGAGGTACATGAAGACATAAGAGATGGATGTTCAGGTCCTATTAGTTTGCCATTTAAGGGCACGGATGCAGACTTGTAAGGACTGGGTATCTTCTCACTCCTGATTTGGGCCCAGATGTTTTTATATTCTCACTTGTGCTGATTTTATGCTGATCCAGCCTGCACTGGCCACCTCCTTTTATCTCAGATACCAGACCTACTACCTGTAACTGTTTCCAATGTTCAGACACTTAAGTCTATTATTTCCGTTGCTGTCTTTGTATATTTTCTGTCCCCTAACAGAATACCCAAGACCATGTCTCTAGCTCCTTCCTATGAATTCTTTCTTTGTTTTTTGAGAGAGGGTCTGTCTTTGTAGCCCTGGTTGTCCTGGACTCGCTCTGTAGACCAGGCTGGCCTTGAACTCACAGGGATCCACCTGCCTCTGCCTCCTGAGTGCTGGGATTATAGGCATGCCCCACTGTGTATTCCTTAATGTTTCTTCATACTGCCAATTCTTTTTTTCCCAAAGATTTATTTATTATGTAAACATTATGCATCAGATCACTTTATAGATGGTTGTGAGCCACCATGTGGTTGCTGGGAATCGAACTCATGACCTCTGGAAGAGCAGACAGTGCTCTTAACCACTGAGCCATCTCTCCAGCCCCCCATACTGCAAACTCTTGTTGGAATTCTGAACATTTAGTGTTGATCACTTCTCAGTGAGAAAGCCCATTATGATGTGGGCATTGATAGTACACTGATGTTTGTATATATGTATTATTATGGCTGTATTTTAAATGTTTATTATTTTGTGTGTGGATGATGCAGGGAGGGGGACATGTGCTGTGGTCAAAGGACAACTTCGTGGAGTTAGTTTTCTTCTTTCACCTTTATGTAGGCTCTGAGGATCTAACTCGGTAAACCAGGTTTTCAAAACAAACACTTTTATGTTGTCTTAAGAACAACATCCCAATTGTTTGATTGTTACCGATGAAGACTCAGGAACCAGATGCTGGGGTGAAAGCATACTAACTCAGAGAAGCAGAGAAAGCACCCAGGTGACCTTCCTACTCAGCCAATGATGTCCCAGAAGGAGAAGGTCTTTCTCCTTCTCCACACCGTCTTAAATACCCTCAACTCAATGTCCCTTTTTTCTGTTTACTCCCTTTCAACTGGCTCCTTGCTCCACCTCTTGACCTATGGCTGATGTTATTTACCTCTTGGGTTAAAGGTGTGTGTTAGGGCTAAGCCACACCACAAGAAGAAACAGGTTTTTTTTCCCCCAGTTCACAATCTCAGGGTTTACAATGGGATAAAATATTCTGCAACACTTTTGTTGAGCCTTCTCCTTGGGACCTAGACCAGAAGTTCTCAACCTGTGGGTTGCAACCCCTTTTGTGAAGGTCAAACAACCCTTTCATAGGGGTCCCCCCAAACCACTGGAAAACACAGATATTTACGTTATGATTCATAACAGTAGCAAATTACAGTTATGAAGTAACAGTGATATAATTTTTATGGTTGGAGGGGGCACACCACAACATGAGGGACTGTATTAGAATGTTGCGGTATTGGGAAGGTTGAGAACCACTGGCCTAGATAGCTCTTTAATCTATCATCTTCTCTCTTGAATCATTTAACAGGTCTCAGCTTCTAAGTCTCCTAGTATGGACTTTGTGTCCCTCACCCACCCATTTGATCATGGCACTTCCTCAATTTACTGTTAAAGTGCTTTCATGTCTCATTTCTTCTTAAAGACAGAATTCGTGACTTCACTTAGGAGTCATGCATTTCTGGCCCAAGACTGCTAGTCACTCCAGAATCTACTCTAGTCACACTAGTATTTCCCCCACGCTCTGGAATGCACCATGCCTGTGTGCCTCTTTGTGGCCTCTTGTTGGAACCGTTTGGATGGAGCGTGTTCCTGGGTCAGGTGTCCATGTCTGGTTCAGTCAGCCATAGTCCAAGAAGCATGGCCACATGATAATGGAGGCCAACAGAATCCTCTGGGTTCCCTGTCGGTGGGAGTGATGGACGGACAGGGATGAGCATCTCACAAGGATTGTTTGGATCAGCTGAGCATCCAAGAAGCATTGGGTCAGAAGTCAAGTGGCCATACTCCAGCACCAGGATAGACGGGTTCTTTTTCTCCTTAAGGCTGTACCCTGATGGCTTCTATCATCAAAGCAATAAACCTGTGACTTTCCCCCCTTGTTCTAAATTGGCCCCATTTCTGTGTTTGTCATAGGAAAATCATAGCAATGATGTTTAACCAGGATGGAGGCATGTTGATCAGCAAAACGGGAAACATCGTCAGGGAATGGATGTGGCCTGCAAGGGGAGAAATTGAAAATCCAGTAGAAATTTTGGTATTATTTTATAATTCATTATTCTTTTTCAAATTTGTGTGCGTGTATGTTCATAAGTGTGAGAGGGCACATTCGTGAGTAGATATGTGTGCATGTAAATACAGAGGCCACGAGAAACACCATCTACCTTTTGGCAAAAAAGAGATTTATTTATTTGTGTATCTATTTGCATGTAAGCCTACATGACAGAAGAGAGCATGAGACAGAAGAGGGCATCTGATCCCATTACAGATGCTTGTGAGCCACCATGTGGTTGCTGGGAATTGAACTCAGGACCTCTGGATGAGCAGCCAGTGCTCTTAACCACTGAGCCACTGTCCACTTCCTTTGAGATGAGCGCTCTCATTGGCCAGCAACTTACAATTAGGATGGATTGGCTGACCCTTGATTCTCATGGATTCTCCTGTCTCTGCCTGCCAATGCTGGGATTATACTCCTGTGCCACTGTGTCTGGTGGTTTTTGTGACTTCTTTTGCAATCTGAAAGGAGGGGGGCAAACTTGACTCCAGGCCAGAAAACTATTGCCGTATGAGGATGTGAGACTAAAGTTACTATATTTTACAATTAAAAAGGTGAAGAAAAGCTGAGAAATTAAACTTCTGATGCAAGTACCCTGCTACTTGAAAGTTAACAAATGATTAAAGCTTTGAAAGCTCTGGCCAAATACATCAGAGTGGCCGTTCTGCATCTTCGTTGCCAACTTTCTAGGATATGTTGCTTTGTATGTGGTGTTTGTAAAGTAGCCAGCTGCACTATAGCATGGCCACTGTGTATGGTTGTTTAAATGGGACACTGAACAGTTAATGTTAAGGCTTCTAAAATGTGTGAGTACTTGGGGTCATTAATGACGTTTCTCGGCACTAAAAGGGAGTCATAATATCTTGCCTGTCATGCATGAAGAGGCCGGCGGTGCTAGAGGCAGAGAGAGACCTCAGACGGACCCAACTGACCTAGGATTTTCTCAACCTAAAATGGATCCAACCTTTTTTTGAATTATTATACATTTTATTTTCGATTTACTTTATTCATATTAAAGCTATACCTGCCCGAATGCATGCATGCCTGGTGCCTGAGGGGGTAATGAGCCTCCATGTGGAGGCTGGGACTTGAACCCTGGTCCTTTAAAAGGACAACAAGTGCTCTTAACCACTGAGCCAACTCTCCAACCCCCAGGATCAGCCTTCTTTATAAGATATGACCGCATGACTTGCCCTCTCGACTTCCGTTCTTTGAATAAGGGAGCAGCACAGGACCCCCAAGCCCGTCCGCCTTCTGCATTTAGGTGGCTGCTGCCTAGGAATGTCTGCCTCTCTTCTCTGTCCGTGCCTCACGCAAACATCGGGCTTTTACTCAACTTGTAAAAGTAGCTAATATGTCCCTGAGGAATTCTCCTTTTTGTTGCCTCCAGGTTAATAAATACATCACTGTGACCATTTCAGGGCGCTTTGCCATCACCCTGATCTACAAATGGCACCCCCAAAGCCTGAAGCTGTCGCTGGCGCCTGTAAAACCTCCAGATTTACTTGATAAGGTAGGCTGGATTTTTCCCAGGCATTTTAGACCAGTGGTTCTCAAACTGTGGGTCTCGACCTCTTTGAGGGTCACATCTCAGATGTCCTGCATATCAGACGCTTACATTATGATTCATAACAGTATCGCAATCACAGTTATGAAGAATCAACAGCATGATTTTATGGTTTGGGGGGTCCCCACAACATGAGGAGCTGTATGAAAGGGTTACAGCATTTGGAGAGTTGAGAACCACTGTGTTAGGCATTGAGCCATGTATAGTGGGGTGTGCCTGTAAACTCAGCACCCAGGAGGCTGAGGCAGGGTCATTATGGGTTCCAGGCCAGCCTGGTCTAACACAGTGGATTCCAGACCAACCTTGGATGCATTTCAGCCCTTGTCTGAAAAAAAAAAAATTTTTTTTTTTCTGTTTTCAGGTACCTTAGTAGTGAACTTGACTGGTTTTGATGAAACTTCAGAAACTTGAAAAATCTTGAATGTATTGATGTGAATGGTACAGCTATTGGTTTGGTTTTGTTGTTGTTGTTTTTAGATTTATTTGTTTATAATGTATACAGTGTTTCTCCTGCATGTACACTGGCATGCCAGAAGAGGGCATTAGATCACATTACAGATGGTTGTGAACTTAGGACCTCTGGAAGAGCAGTCAGTGCTCTTAACCTCTGAGCCATCTCTCCAGGCAGACTGGTACAGTTATTTAAAGAAAGCATATGAGCGTGTATGTAATGTACTTTTTACTTTGTAGAATTATGACAAACATTTTGAATATCCTGAATTTGTTGGAATTTCCTCACAATTATTAATGCCTTTATGCCAAGCTATCTTGCTCCCCTGGGTTTCAGTAGCCCTGATAAGAGCTTCAATCTCTCCCAGCAGTTCCCTGATATTAGCCCCTCTTCCTTCCAAGAAGCTAAGGAAAGATTGGTCACCTACAAAAGAGAGCGCAGGCTGCTGGAATTCCTGGCCCAGAACAAAGATGTAAGTGCCAAGGATTCCCTGTTTCCATCTGGCAGGCCGAGGGGGCTTTTCTTTTTCACGTTATTTAGTTGTTTTCAGTCTCAGCATAGACTGGGTTTGCCTGAGAGAGCCAGTGAGTCTTTGCCGGTCTCGGCCTCTGGCGGGGAACAGTCAGTTCATGCTTTCACATTATCTGGGCCTCTGGAGCTTCTCTCACCTACAGCTACGTAATGTTTAATGCCAGTTGCCAAAGAAGCTTGCACTGTAAAGCTTTCTACTTCCAGTTAACATAAACCACGACTAGGAATGAGGTTCATTTTACTCATGAAGCATGCTAACAGTTGCTTCTTTCTCATAGGTGGGGTCTTCAGAGTCCAAGGCCCATTCGTGCTCATAGGATGTTTAGAATGTTAACCACGGCAGGGGGGTAGGGGTAGGGGAGAGTTGGGGGGTGTTAGGGGCAGGGTCGGGGGGGGAGGTGGGGGGGGGTGGAAGCAGATGATAATGCCGTGTGTTCACATCCTGGAAAAGAATTCTTATATATTCATTTTAAGAGACTGGAAAAACACATATCTAACATTCATATTGACTATGTTACTTAAAAGATTTATAAGTGTTTTGCACACACACGTGCGCGCGCATGCGCGCGCGCACACACACACACACACACACACACACACACACACTGTGCATGTGCTTGTAGCATGGAGGCAAGAAGGCAGCATTGAATCCCTCAGAACTAGAGTTCTAAGCCTCCACGTAGGTTTGAGTGCTAGGAACCAAACACGGGTCCTCTGCAAGAGCAGTGGTTCTTCTTAACTGCCGAACCATCTCTCCACCATCAAATGAATATGTTACATTCATTTATTTACTCATTTATTCCTTATTTGTTTGTTTGTTTCTCTGCGACTGTGTTTTTCTGTGTAGCTTTGGCTGTCCTGGACTCACTTTGTAAAGTAGGCTGGTCTCGAACTCACAAAGATTCACCTGCCTCAGTGCTGGGATTAAAGGTGTGTGCCACCACACCTGGCTAGTATATTTCTTTAATGAGAGAGATGGGAGAGAGGCAGGGTGGGGGTGGGGGAGACAAATCAACAACAACAAAAAATATTTTAACAGTATTATTCAAGGGCTGAAGGTTTTTGGTTTTGGTTTTGTCTTTGTCCTTTGTGGGCCAGTGACCAAACTCAAGGCCTTGTGCCGGGTAGGCCAGGACTCCACCACGGAGCTACAGCCCAAGGCAGTTACTGCAGTTCTGAAGGTTTGAGTGCTATTGTTTATGCTCTTTCCTGTCGTGAAATCTGTCACACCTTCCAACAACTTTGAGTAAGGATGGTCTGTGCACGAGCCTTCCTGTGTTGTCTTACTCAAGGTGGATACAGCCGTCCCACATGTTCACAGATGGCTCAGAGTAATCAGCAGAGGAGTCTCTTCTAGCCTTGACTGTCCTAGACTCACTTTGTAGACCAGGCTGGCCTCGAACTCACAGCGATCCGCCTGCTTCTGCTTCCCAAGTGCTGGGATTAAAGGCATGTGCCACCATGCCCGGCAGCTCTTTCAATTTTTAAAAAGTGTTTTACTTTTTTTTTTTTTTGTATGATATTTCTATGGGAAAAAAATGTTAAGGCATGACATTTTTGGAAAAGATTGGCTATTTTCTTTCCTTCCCAATAACCTGAGCTCTCAGGTAAATGATGATATTTTGTGATGTCTGAGTCCAACAGCTGTAATAAATACACCATTGAGTCTTCCACTTTGGAAATCGTACAGGTGATTCACAGACAGATGTCTGAAACTTAGGAATCTTTTCTTTTTCCCCTGCCCAGCGTTTCCTGTGACCTGCTTCCTTTTAATGTCCTGACATGAAAAGCAAGCTATGTCTCTACCCTTAGGCATTTATTTACTGTTGATCTCAAGCTGTGCCCTGGCGGGTGCTGCTCCATGCTGTGTACACTGGCTGTCTCTCAGGCTGTGGCTTGCTTGCCCTGAGAGGTTCCGTTTCCCAAGCAGCACGGGATTCTAGTGGATGGAGGGTGACCCCCACCCCTTGGCGGACACATAGATACCACCATCTGCCCAGCACCCGCCACAAGGCACAGTCTGATAGCCATCTATCCTAAGGGTAGAAAGAGTGCCACCCTGTAAATGTGTCAGAGTAACTGAGAGTTTAGGAGCACATGGGGCTATTAAAATCCCATGGGTAGGAGGCTGGGGAGATGGCTCAACGCTTAAGAACACTGGTTCTTCTTCCAGAGAACCAGAGAACCCGAGTTCAAGTCCCCAATATCCACACGGCTCCTCACAACTATCTGTAAAATCCCATTTGTGTGTGTGTGTGTGTGTGTGTGTGTGTGTGTGTGTGTGTTTGAAGAGTTGTTAAGATGACTAGCTGTTCCTCCAGAAGACCTGGATCGAATTCCCATCCCCTACAGTGACTCACACCGATCCTAGCTCCAGTCCCAGGGGAATCTGATGTCCTCTTTTGGCTTCTAAGAGTGCTATGAAAGGAGTAATAATAAAGCTTGTTGTTCAGGAGGAAAAAAAAAAAAAGAAAGTATCAGACACACCGGACCAAGGAAAGGTTCAATTTCCTGACCCTACAAAGAGACGGAGATGTGAGAGTCTGAAAGTGCTGTCCTCACTAGCCTGTCCCCTGACTATCCAGTGTGTGCATCAAGGGGGGCTTAGCTTGGCTCTCTCCCTGGTGTTGATGTATCCCTCTTAGATTGCTGTCTGTCCCTCTGTCCATTTGTCCCTCTGTCCTGTGTCCTGCCTTATACTGTACAGTCTCTGCAATCCTATACATTGTGTCTGCACTTTTGTTCAACACTGAGGTTTTGCTCCAACCCATGACCCTCAGCCTGACCCCACAGCAGCATCTCTGGCAGACCTGCTGTGGACTTTGCTGTCTTTTCTACCACAGTAGAGACACTTCCACATGCATAGCAACTTCCTGCTTCTGCCTCTCAGGCCTCCGAAGCTCCTTGAACTCTGTTGTGGTCTCCATATCTCTTTGTAACCTATATGTATTCAGATAAGTATGTTTCCTATATGATGTATAGTATGTAATCTTAGAACTAATATTAGAAGTGAAGATTAGAAATAAAAAAAATATGTATTTGCCTTACCTTGATATCAAAGAAATCAGGACTTCTTGGCAAATTACAGCCAATATTCATTGTTTTTCACTAAATTCTGATATTGTGGATGGGCACATATTGTTTTTAAATTATCTGTATTATCAGCAGGCCCAGCTAGCGATCAAACAAGACACAGACACTTGTTATATTTTAAAATAGACTTAGTTAACCTAGGGCAGGGCAGATATTAATCCTCTAACCTACCTGCCCCAATCCCACGCCATCTGCTTCTACTAACTTCTATCAAGCTACCTCCCATCCATAATCCCAAATACTTGCTAATGTTCTTCATCTGGGCCAGATTCTCCATCCACTCCGGCCATGTACTTCTCCTCCATCTAACCCATGGCGGCCTTCCTCTCTTCACATCAGGGTCTCTCTCCATTCTCCTCTTGGCCGTCCTTCTTCCCAGAATTCCTCTCTCTCTCCTAGCCCCACTTATCTCCTCTGCCCTGCCCAGGTGGGATGGCTTTTTATTAAGCAAAAGTTGGGGCACACAGACAGCAAGCAGTAATTACCATCAAAATACATTAGACCATCCCCCCAACAGACACAAATGTGTTTGCTTCTTTTTTTAAAAATTTATTTTTTTATTATAACTATGTATACACTGCTCTGCTTGCATGTACTCCTGCAAGCCAGAAGAGGGCGGTATATCACATTACAGATGATTATGAGCTCCCATGTGGTTGCTGGGAATTGAACTCAGGACCTTTGGAAGAGCAGGCAGCACTCTTAACCACTGAGCCATCTCTCCAGCCCTGTGTTTGTTTCTAACGTAGTGTGTTTATGACATTTAAGGGGAGATGTCTATTTTCAGAGACTTTAAATATGAATGTTTGTAATGAGTTGATTCATGATTTCCACGCTGGAAACAACTCAAGTCTCTATTAGTTGGTGAATAGATAAAAAGACCATGTCACTCACTGATACTGAAGAAATGGGCTCCAAAACAAACGAGTTCATCCAGGCATGGTGGCTTATTCCTGTAATCCCAGCAGCCAAGCAGCTAATGCAGGAGGATACCAAGTTTGAGGAGGGTGTGGGTTGAGCGGCAATAGTCACAAAGATGGATATCCAAAAGGTTCAGCTAAGCAAGAAAATTTGGACTTGAGAGAGTCGACTCCAACTATGTGTAGCTCTAGAAAGACCTTGGGGCAGAGCTGGGGAGTGCTCACAAAGAGGAAGAAGGAAACAGCGGGGCGATAGAAAGACCCCACATCTTGATTCGAAAGTGGTACTTACACAGACAGGGTCAGAGCCCATCACATGGTCACCTTACAAGGTGCTGTGTATTGACTGTAAGTTATAACTTAAAAAAAAAAAAAGGCTAGTATGCCTAAAAGACATTCTGGTAAGAGCACAGATTCAGTGAAGAAATTGAGCAGAACAGGGTCACACACTAGCTGCATATGTCAGCACTAAATCTCTCTCTCTCTCTCTCTCTCTCTCTCTCTCTCTCTCTCTCTCTCTCTTCTCCCCCCTCCCTCCCTCCCTCCCTCCCTCTCTCCTTCCAGCCCTCCCCCAACTTTCTTTCATTCTTACCTATTTTTGCAGTTCTGGTAACCCAGAGCTTGCCACATGCTAGGCAAGTGTTATGCACCTGGACAAGATTCCCAGGCATGAGAGTTTTTAAACCACACGCGTCCTGTTCAGTGTGTTAGCCATATGAACCCACAGAAACAGTTCCTGTGCAGTCTGTGCACCTGTAGAGAGATAGGCTCCTGTTGGGGGAATTTTTTAGTGTTCATTCCTTATTTCTTAGTGCTAGTAATCATTTAAAAACTAATCAAACTACACTTACTCTTTTTGCCTCTGACTCTTCCAAAATTTATTCCCCACAGATGGTGCACAGCTCTGTGAACTATCATTGTAAATTCCATTTAGTGTCTTTGCTGGCAAATTGTGTTTTTAGCAAGTCTGAGAGAAATTTTGATTAACGTCTGTTGTGGAAGTTTTGGAAGGAGGAAAGAGAAGGGAGAAATGTAATTATAACCCCCCAAAAGTAAAATAAATAAATAAAAAGAAAGAAAGAGAAAAGGAAAAAGCTTCAAAAAGAAATCGAGGGAGGGAAGAACCAATAGATGAATGGATGGAAGAAGGGAAAGAGGGAGAGAAACTTGTGAAGAAATTTATTGATATTATATTAACATGTAGCTGGTCTTTGCTACTTTGTGGGTTCTTCTTTTTCTCACCCTTTAGCCCTCCACCCTGTTCACCCTTTATCACAAGATAGGAGTGAAAGAAGGATAGTGGGAAGAGAGAGAGAGAGAGAGAGAGAGAGAGAGAGAGAGAGAGAGAGAGAGATCTTTGAACCTAATTTATTTTTTGTTGTTTCTTCTTTGAACATGAGTTCTGAACCACCACCATCACCCACCACCACCATCACTACCACCACCACCACTGTCACCATCACCACCACCACGACCACCACCACGACCACCCCCCCACCCACCATCACCCCCCACAACCCCCCCCACCCACCATCACCCACCACCATCCACCACCACCCACCAACACTACCCCTCTGCTAGAGCACGAGGCAATTCATAGTCAGCTGCTGAGAAGCCGTCCCATATCCCCACACCTGGGATTAAAACAAAAACATATTCATGTAATATCCCTGTGCTTTTAAAGAAACCAAAATCACAGAATTCTCACTATATTAACCAATTCAGCAAACAGTAGTGAGAAGATGCAAGAAAAAGCTTGAAGCTGCAGGTATGATGAGGGGTTTCTTTCTTCTTCTTTTTTTTTAATCCAAGAAAATCATTTGACTTGGGAGTTTAAAATATTTTTTTGTAGAGCCACCCATTAAAACCCCAGCATTTGCCAGGGGTTATGGCACCCAGTTCTGACTCTAGCACATGAGAAGCAGAAGCCTCTAGCTGAGAGAATCTCAAAAGAATTTTTAAAAGCTTTGTTGAAAATGTAAGGTCATTTAAAGTATACTTATTCCACCAATAACCTCAATTAAGATAGCCATTGTTTTTATTGAGCTGATTATACTTGATAATTAGATTCCTTATCAATTAATGAACAGAATGTTATGTATTTTGAAGTGTATTTATAATTTTAAAGTGTTTTATTCTCCATTAAGTACTTCAAATGCATATTTATAACCCTAACAAGCAAAACATTGTCAGGTTCTTAACCTTTATAGAACATATAAATTAAATTAAAGGGATGTCTAAGTTCTCTTAAGTATTTCAATTATGTTTGAACTTGGTCACTTTATGTAAAACTTTTAAACTTAATTATCCCAAGTATATACCATTGTGCTCAATGTAAATGGAAGACTCAAGGAGAACATCTCAGGTTTTATTTTTTGTTGTTGTTTTTTGGCGACAGGGTTTCTTTACATAGCTCTGTCTGTTCTGAAACTCACAGAGATCAGCCTGCCTCTGCTTCCTAAGCGCTGGGGCGAAGGGTGTATACTACAGCACCTGGTTTCAGGTTTTCTTTTTTGTTTTGTTTTGTTTTGTTTTTTGAGATAGGAGTTCAGTGCATAGCCCTAGCACTGGCTCTGTAGACCAGGCTGGCCTTGAACTCAGAGATTCTCCTGCCTCGGCCTCCTGTGTGCCACTACACCTGGTTTTAAGGTTTTCTTAATTCATCAAAATCTTCACCTTCCCCTGCTTGAGAGAATCAAGCTGTTAAGAGCACTTGTTGCTCTTGCAGAGAACCAGAGTTCTCTTCCCAGCACCCACATGGTTGGAGGTTGGTCTGATGTATTTTATTACTAATTACTGCTTGCAGTCTCTACCCGACCTGTACCTTGCCTAGAGCCTAACCTATTTGACCAATAAAAGGCCATCACACCTGGGCAGGGCCAATGGGATAGGCGTGGCTAAGGTTCCTGGGCAGGAAGACAGAGAGAATCTTGGGAGAGCGGAGATGCTAGGAGAAGAGGTTGCGCCATCATGGGTTTGGTGGAGGAGAAGCACATGGCCAGCATGGATAGAGACTTGACCCAGATAATGATAATTAGAAAGTATTTGGGATTATGGATGGGGGGGGCGAGGTAGCTTGATAGAAATTATTAGAAGCAGATGGCATGGGATTGGGGCAGATCTCCCAAACCTGCCCCACTATGGGAAGTAGTTTAGGGGATTAATATCTGCTCTGGTGAACCAA
Organism: Acomys minous; assembly: GCF_964271855.1. Classification (NCBI taxonomy): domain Eukaryota; kingdom Metazoa; phylum Chordata; class Mammalia; order Rodentia; family Muridae; genus Acomys; species Acomys minous. The sequence continues at coordinate 96,858,104 of NC_140490.1, forward strand.
GGCTATTTTAAAATATAACAAGTGCCTATGTCTTGATTGATTGCTAGCGGGTTAGAAAATACTGCCATAATAATAATAATTATGGGCCTAATAATAAACATTATTAGGCCATACTGGTAATTTAACTGCAACACACGTGGTAGCACTCAACCATCCATTGTAGACGATCCTGCGACAGGTAATACATTCATACATATTAAAGCTTCAGTATCGTGAGATAAATTGGCTTCATCTTTATTTACCCATTACATTTTTGAAGTTGAGATTGGGTTGTAAGCCTCATAGTTTTAGGTGATTGATGTCAAGACCACTGATGTTTCTTTGAGTTCTTCTTTTTTTGGGAATCATTATAACAAGGACGTTCCAGACTATGTCCTCTAGGTGAAGCTGATTTTTCAAAATCATGAAAGTATCAGCTTTAGAGCCTGATTTCCATAGAGTGCACCCTTTAAAGTCCTCCCTGTCTGCTTCGTCAGCCTCCGCACGCCTCACGACTCCTGTGTCTCTTCATGTTCTCCCTGCTCTGTGCCCATCTTCATCTGACCTTGCATGATGCCCCAAAACAAGAGAAGAAAAATACAATTTGTGCCTTTACATGTAAATGTATAATTAGTGAATATTTATAACAGAATTAACAAATTTCCCAGCCCTTTCATTTGCCTGACCTAAGTAAATAACTCTACATGTATAACATGATATGGAAACAGCTCATTTACTCTTGTAACTATAGACTTCAAAGGCTAATGAGGTCATCACTATATACTTCCTTGGCTTTCTCTGCCCATAAGTAGAAGCCTGGGCACTTAAAGGTTAAACTTCCTCCCTATAACTCCAGTTCTGACATGGTCTTTGCTGTATTGTGCTTTTCAGCCTGCCAGGGTTTTCAATGGACTGTGAGCTCATTAGGGATAGAGAAATGGCCCTTTCTCTCTTAATTTCTTCATTATGATAACATTTGTAAGCATATATTTCAGTGGCATTAAGTATGTCCGCAAAGGAATGTGGCTTTTACGTGTGACTTTAGTCCAGGTTTCTGGCACATTGTCGGGCTATATACAGCACTTAGTAAACACTCACTGGGTAGTGAGTGTGTGCATGGGGAGGAGGGATTGAGGCTTGCTGACCACGCAGCAGGCAGCCTCCCTCCTATGCATGTGTGTATACCATAGATATCAACATGTGTATTCCTCTCCTTGTTTTGAAAGTCTTCAAGTTTAGCAGACACAGCGGACACAGACATTGACGACCTCCTAATGGACGTAAGCCTTTTGCACGACCTTGTGGCTTCCATCAAGCTGAGCAGACTGCGGAAGAAGGTGAAGCACACATTCCTTTGCTGGATGAATTACTACAGATCCATGCTGGGTAAGCCCTGGAGTGCATTGTGCTGCTTCGAGTGACCAGCTTCCCTGTCCTGATTTCTGGAAAACCAACACGTAGACAGTGCCCCCACCCCTCCGGCAAAGGCTCCAAGGTGGCACATTTACAGCTGTAAAGTCCTGTTCCATGGCTTCTTATCATGGACTTGGTGATGACCTGCATTAGGAAAACATGACTTTTGATCTTGTTTCCTTCTTTGTTGGGGGGGGGGGGAGAAAATCTACATGGTCCCTGCTGTGTTTTCTTTTTTATTATTTTTTTGTGTATTTTCTTTTTTAAAATATATTTTATTAATTTATTCATATTACATCTCAATGGTTATCCCATCTCTTGTATCCTGCCATTCCTCCCTCCCTCCCATTTTCCCCCTACTCCTCTCCCTTATGACTGTTCCTGAGGGGGACTTCCTCCCCCTGTATATGCTCATAGGGTATCAAATCTCTTCTTGGTAGCCTGCTATCCTTCCTCTGAGTGCCACCAGGCCTCCCCATCCAGGGGACGTGGTCAAATATGGGGCACCAGAGTTCATGTGAAAGTCAGACCCCACTCTCCCCTCAACTGTGGAAAATGTCCTGTCCATTGGCTAGATCTGTGTAGGGGCCCTGCTGTGTTTTCATTTGGAGAGCTTTCAGATCTATGTAATCTATCTTAGATCTATCTATCTGGTTGTGAGCCCAGGCTTTAATGGCTGAGCCATTTCTCCAGCCCTCGTATTTATTTATATATATATAGTTTTTATCAGAAGCTCCTCTCACACATAGAAGCGCAATCTTAGTCTCTGTAGTAAAATGTCAGTCTTGGTTTATATCACTGTCTCACCTGTGTGGAGAAGGGGGTCTCGTGCTCAAAAGTTCTATTGAATGTACATCAACTAATAGTTGGTGCTAATTACAGAGCCTATCACAATCTTAGTTCTTGTCTGGTGATGAAAAAGAGAATCTTCTCATTATTCATGGATGTTGGGTTCTGTAGTCTTCACAAATACTTGGTTAGTGTGCCAGTTGCTTTTCTCACATCTGTGACCATATTCCTAACAAATAACAACTTCACAGGAAGAAGGCCTGGCCTTGGCTCACGGTTTGAGAGGTTACAGTCCGTCACGGTGGGGAAGGCATGGAACAGCTCATAGTGGCAACACTACATGGCTGGGACTCCTTAGGTCTCAATGGATGAGGAGCAGGAGCATCTTAGCACTTAGCTGGCTTCCTCTGTTTCCCTTTCTGTGGAATCACCCTACATTCAGGGTATATCATCCCTCTTCAGCTAAACCTCAAAGATACCCAAGTAATTTCTCAGCCCTTTGGTTGATGTCAAGTGTAAAGACATGCCCCAGGTGTGTTCTCTGGGTAAGTCCAAATCCACTCAAGGTAACAAAGAAGATTAGTTCATCCTTGGTCAGCTTTACATCCAGACACAGTCCAGCCCTGGCCCTCCAGGGTTCACGGTAATTTCATGATACAAAAGGTACTTAGTTCGGAGGCCAGAGAGATGGCTCAGAGGTTAGGAGCACTGACTGCTCTTCCAGAGGTCCTGAGTTCAATTCCCAGCAGCCACATGGTGGCTCACAACCATCTACTTTGTGATCTGATGCCCTCTTTTGGCCTGCAGGTATACATGCAAGCAGAGCATTGTATACATAATAAATACATCTTTAAAAAAAAAAAAAAGGGTACTTAGTTCATCTTTAAGAGCCCCAAAGTCTTAACGATTTCAACACTGTTCCAAAAGCCAAAGTCTCCTCTGAGATCCAAGATGATCTCTTTAACTATGAGTCCCTATAAAATTAAAAATGACATTACGCATCTCCATAAAACACTAACACATAGTAAACATTCCCATTCTAAAAGGAAAGAATTGGAACACAGCCGAGAAAGATCAGACTTAAGCAGTGGTTCCCACCTTTCCTAATGCCGTGACCCTTTAATACGGTTCCTCATGTTGTGGTGAACCCCACTCCCCAGCCAAAAAAAATTTTTGTTGCTACTTCATAACTGTAATTTTGCTAGTTATGAATTGTAATGTAAATATCTGTGTTTTCCAGTGGTCTCGGGTGACCCCTGTGAATGGCCATTCAATCCCCAAAGGTTGAGCCCAGTGGGAGACTAAATATTTTAATTTAATAAAGTGATACCTAATGGATTTTTCAAATAAAAATATATAGTACTGTAAAAAAAAAAATCAAAAAAAAAAAAAAAAAAGCCCAGTGGGGCAAACACCAAATCCTGCAGCTCCATGTACGGCATCCGAGGCTCTCGGTGGTATCGTCTGGGTTCCAACAAACTTGAGTGTCCCCATCCCTTCAGTTCTGCAGCCTGAACACACACAATCCTTCAGTGCCAGTAGCTTTCCTTGGTAGACATGGGATGGTCCAGGCACCTTCAACATAGAGGGGCAGCCACTGAAACTTAGGCTTTATTTTCATAGCTTCGTGCCAGCCTTTGAGGGGGTTTTAGCCCCTCCCACATATTGCCTGGCCTCCATGGAGTTTTGGGACCTCAGTGCGAAGTTTAACTGCTGCATTGCACATGCCTATAAAGTCAGTATCATAGCTCATAATACCAAGTTCTGCTAGCCCAAGATATTTTGCATTGCTTTTGACCACAGCTGTAGTGGCATCTGTGTGCCTGAGAGGATGAATCTTGGAAAATACTTCCCTACATGGCTACTTGTTGATGGGACATCCCTTTAGTGTCACTCTTTCCAAAGGAATTTGCATTTTATAAGCTGTAATGTTTGATGAGTGAGGCCAAGGCAACTTTTCTATTTTGTTGCAAAATCCAAATTTTTTCTTTAGTGGCCCTGGTTTGTCTTAAAATTATAGCATCTTAAAAAAAATTATAGCATCCTAGCCGGGCGTGATGGCGCACGCCTTTAATCCCAGCACTCGGGAGGCAGAGGCAGGTGGATCACTGTGAGTTGGAGGCCAGCCTGGTCTACAAAGCGGGTCCAGGACAGCCAAGGCTCCACAGAGAAACCCTGTCTCGGAAAACCAACCAACCAACCAAACAAACAAAAATTATAGCATCTTTATACATATTTTGTCTGCAGCTTTAAACCTGCTTATTCGTCAAACCACACACTCTTGTATCTAAACCACATGGGCAGGAGCTCAGCAATAGTCCCACTTCTCAGGACCAATTTTCTGTATTAATTACTTTTCTTGTCACTGTGACCAAATACCTGATCAAAAGGAATCTGTGGAAGGAAGGATTTGCTGGGGCTTATGGCGTGAGAGAGTAGACTTCAGCAGCAGGAGCTCACTTGAGCTTCCTGTAAGCTCTGATTACAGTGCTTTTATCAGTCTCTATAATCGTTTTTATTTACTCATTTGCCTTTATAAATAAAATTTTTTTCTTTTTAATATTTTTTATGTCCAGCAGCAGTTTCCCCTCTTTCCTCTCTTTCCAGTCTCTCTCCTCTGCCTCCTCTCTGTCCTTCACCCCTGCCCTCCCCATCACTCCTCTCTGTCCTTCACCCCTGCCCTCCCCATCACTCCTCTCTGTCCTTCACCCCCCGTCCTCCCCATCACTCCTCTCTGTCCTTCACCCCTGCCCTCCCCATCACTCCTCTCTGTCCTTCACCCCCGTCCTCCCCATCACTCCTCTCTGTCCTTCACCCCCGCCCTCCCCATCACTCCTCTCTGTCCTTCACCCCCGTCCTCCCCATCACTCCTCTCTGTCCTTCACCCCCGCCCTCCCCATCACTCCTCTCTGTCCTTCACCCCTGCCCTCCCCATCACTCCTCTTTGTCCTTCACCCCCGTCCTCCCCATCACTCCTCTCTGTCCTTCACCCCCCGTCCTCCCCATCACTCCTCTCTGTCCTTCACCCCCGCCCTCCCCATCACTCCTCTCTGTCCTTCACCCCCCGTCCTCCCCATCACTCCTCTCTGTCCTTCACCCCCGCCCTCCCCATCACTCCTCTCTGTCCTTCACCCCCGTCCTCCCCATCACTCCTCTCTGTCCTTCACCCCCGTCCTCCCCATCACTCCTCTCTGTCCTTCACCCCCGCCCTCCCCATCACTCCTCTCTGTCCTTCACCCCTGCCCTCCCCATCACTCCTCTCTGTCCTTCACCCCCGCCCTCCCCATCACTCCTCTCTGTCCTTCACCCCCGCCCTCCCCATCACTCCTCTCTGTCCTTCACCCCCGTCCTCCCCATCACTCCTCTCTGTCCTTCACCCCCGCCCTCCCCATCACTCCTCCTGCTTCTCTTCAGAAAAGGGCAGACCTCCCATGGATATGAACCAAACGCGGTAGAGTATCAAGTCGCAGTAAGACTGGTCACCTCTCCTTGTATTAAGGCTGGATGAGGCCACCCAGTAGGAGGAAAGGGGTCCTAAAAGCAGACAAAGGAGTCAAAAACATCCTCTACTGCCACTGTTGTGTGTCCCACAAGACCACCACATTACACAACCAAACCATATGTGCGGAGGACCTAGTGCAAACCCATGCAGGCTCCCTGACTGCTGGTTCAGTCTCTGTGAGCCCCTATGGGTCCACGTTAGTTGACTCTGTGGGTTTTCTTGTGGGACCCTTGACTCCTTTGGCTCCTACAGCCCTTCCTCTCCCTCTTCTACGGAATTCCCCGAGCTCCACCTAAGGTCTGGCTGTGGGTCTCTGAGTCTGTTTTCATCAGTTGCTGGGTGAAGCCCCTTTGATGACAACTGTGCTAGGCTAGGCTGCGTGTGGTGGCGCATGCCTTTAATCCCAGCACTTGGAAGAGGCAGGTGGATCTTTGTGAGTTTTGAAGCCAGCTTAGTCTACAAAGGAGGCACCAGGACAGCCAGGGCTGTTGCACAAAGAAACCTTGTCTCAAAAAAACCCAGACAATTGGGCTAGGCACCAATCTATAAGTAGAGTAGAATATCATTTGGAATCGTTTCATTCAGGGTATTTTTGGTTTGTTGTGTTTTTTGTTTTTGTTTGTTTGTTTGTTTTTGCCAGTCATGTTTGGTCCTATCCCAGGTCTCTGGACTATCCACCCTCTGGTTCCTGGCCCTCTAGGTAGTGTCAAGGTGCACTCCCTCTCAAGCTGGGTCTCAAGCTGGACCAGCCATTGGCTGGCCATTCCCACGATTTCTGCTCCACTTTTACCCCAGCACATCTTGTAGGCAGGACAGATGGTAGGTCAAAGGTTTTGTAGCTGGGTTGGTGTCCCAATCCCTCTTTTGCAAGTCTTGCCTGGTTACAGGAGATGGCGAGTTCAGGCTCCATATCACCCATTACCAGGAGTAGAACCTTATGCGTGTTTCTGGCTGACAAGACCTTGTTCGTTAGACGCTGTTAGTTCCTTAGCTATGCGCTCAAGGTCGGCGGTGTTGGCCTTTTGTTTCTACGGGAAGGTGTCCATTAACTCTGAAGCCTGGGAAACTCACAGCTCTGAGGGGGGACAGTGTGCCAAGGGGAGGGAAACTTGAGACACTGAGGCCCAGGAACCCCAGCGCTCTGAAAGAAGGCCTCCTCAGCAGAGGAGGCATCGCAGCTCCCAAGGGAGCATTTCCCCAACCCCAGCTGAGCTCAACCCAGCTCTTTCTTTGTTTTTCTTCTGGGCTTGGCTTCTTCTGATGAGTCACACCACACAAGGCAGAGAAATCTCTTAAAAGAGATTTATTGGAGGGATGAATCCAGGAGTGGCTGCCTCTGCTCCCAGAAGACAGCAGGGAACTGGGCACACACACACAGCCTTAAATAGGATTTTTTATTTAGGAGGCAGAGCTTTCTAGGGTAGAGATTTCCAGAGTGAGCGTTGGCAGGTTTTTGCTTAGACTTTTCACCTAAAATATGCATAATCTAGGAGGGGTGCCGCTGAGGGACTGGAGATGGTCTTTGTGACAGTTAGAGGCTGGAACTGCCATTGTGACTTTTAGAGAGATGTTGGGGAGGGGCCTATTAACTCACGCCTCAAGGGCTTTACACAGACTTGAATTCTAAGCTAAGCAAACAACTTTCCTTAACTAAACTGTGAATTTAAGGGGTCAGATTCTTGGTCCTGGTCCCTGGCTGACAGTGTCAAACCATGTAAAGCTCCCTGCTTTCGGGGGGGGGAATTGCTAGTTCATACACTGTTGCCGCAGAGATAGTGATGGAGCTCACAGACTGCTTCCAGCTAGACAGGCCTGGTTCCCCCTGAGAGCCCTGTCAACAGCAGCAGCTGTAGCTGAGGCCTCAGGTGCTGCTGCTTTCTCTGTGGCTTCAGCGGCTCAGTTTCTCCAGGCTTCTGATCTCAGGTCCCCCCTACCCATCTACCCCCACCCCCACCCCCACCCCCGCCCCTAGGCTGTGAAGATTTAGTTTCATCTGCTCTGGATTCCTGAGGTGACCACAGAGGGTGGTACCCAGGGGAGCTGAAGAGCTGAAGAGGGGACAGCCAGGGAAAGATGTAAGGGGAGACCAGATGCAAAGTTTGAAGTGGCCCAGCCTGGCTGCTGGAGCTCCCCTAGGCCAGCCCTGGACGCTTTTCCTGAAAAGTATACAAAGCTTACAAAGGGAGTCTGTGGCAGGGAAAGCCAAGTTGGCGTGAGGAGCCATAGGTAGCGTGCCTGAGTGGAACCTACTCCACGTATGTGTTTTCTTTGTAATATGCATCAAAGGCCATTGTATGAGGGTGCTATTTGAATAGGATTATACATTTTAAATACTTGGCTCACTCCCTGGCACAAAGGTAAACTCCTATGGATTGTATATGTTGATGACCTAGACATCGTCCTTATTTATAGCACTAGTACCATGTTCCCTCAGGGAAGACCCAAGAGGTACCCATGTCCGGGGGTCGGGGGTGGGGAAGGTCAATGAACAGGGAGCATCTATATGTGGTGAAGGAATATTCCAGCTATATTACACCCAATATAATCTACCCAGCTCGGCCTACAAGTGTCTTTGTCCCACTAACGATGGTTTCATTTCAGGCCTGGAATCACCGCACACTTGCAAGATGCCCAGGCTTACCAAAAAAGCGGGCAGGAAAGCAAAGATTCCGTTGGCGATACCTGCCGTGAACCAAAAGGCAAAGCAAACAGATTGGTATAAGGAGTGTCTTCGATACAGAAACACCATCCTCACACTGAAGGAGTTCTTCAAGCCTTCGCCTCAACATTACACCCACAAGACTTCAACCACCAACCAATGTCCCCGGTAACCAGACTTTCCTATTTCAGCCGTCTGAAATCTGCCCTCGTGGTTGAGGGACATTAGAGCAGTGGTTCTCAACCTTCCTAACGCTGGGATCCTTTAATACAGCTCCTCATGTTGTGGGGACCGCCCCCCCCACCATAACATTAGTTTCATTTGCTACTCCATAACTGTAGTGCTGCTACTGTTATGAATTATAATATAAATATTTGATGTGCATGCAGGATATCTGGATATGTGACCCTCCGAAGGGGTCATGACCCACAGGTTGAGAACCACGGTATTAGACGACCCTGTCTTTCAGCTCTTTCATGTTGGCTCGGTGGTGTCGTCTAGGTGGCTGAGCACATGTGTGCTGGCTTGGTTAGACGTTGTCACCTTCAGCCTGTATTTAACTGCTTTTCTTACAGATGGGAAAATACCTAACATGTGCAACGCAGAAGAGAAAGAGATCACTCTCTTACACAATTTTAGGCGCTACTCCATTATGGTTAGGGCATCTACATCAGGGGGCACGGGTTAGACTTTGGTGGTTTTGGTCTTTTCCACATTTTGGGGTATCAGGGAAGCAAAGAAAATGGGATCAGAGGTGGGGCAGCCTGTAACCCTCGACACCCTACCCCCAAGAACCAGCTCCAAACAGGTCCTCCAATTAAAGAACAAACACTCAACGTACAATAAGAATAAACCATAATACATGCTTATCAATGAAAAACTTTCCTGTCACTGGGGTCCAGTTACATGCACAGATTCTCTCTGCTCTCGTAGGTGTCTCATTTAACAGTGGAATCTGAATGACTCAGAGATAGTGTCTTAGTTTGCCTTCCCCTGTTTGGAGAAACATGTTTAGAAACCAGCTGTGCTGCTCACCCATCTTGGACCCATCGGCACATGCGTGGCACACGGGACTAGTTATCTTCTTTTCCTTGCCTTGCTCTCTTGAGGGGACTGAGCCATTGTTTTTATTTGTTTGTTTTTGTTTTTGTTTTCATCAGCATAGAAACAACCTAGTTCTCTATGCACCTGTATCTCTGGTCAGGGGTGAGCTGCTAGGGGCAGGACTTTGGGATGGTTGTAGGCGCACATGTTTCTGTTCCCGTTTTCTTGGCTTCTTGATTCATCAAGATGAGAAGGAGCCACCACCAAAGCTAAGCAGAGGCATCCATCCCCTGCCAGGCAGGAAGGCTATGGTGTCATCTCCAGCTGCGTCTAGATAGCGTGGGAAGGGGGCAGCATGGTTTCTAACCTGGCTGGCCCACTCTGAAGCCAGGCCAGGGAAGGTCTGGCCTCCTTTCACATGTACCTATGCCCATACCTGGCAATAAACTTAATATCACTCCCCAGCCTAAAACTGCTTCAGCACCATTTAACAACAGCAACAAACTCATAAGTACAATGAGCATGGGGTTTGTGTATTTTTAATATTAACTAATTTTTGGCTTTTATTATTTTTTAAAATTAAACTATAATTGCATTATTTTCTCCTTCCCTTTTCTCCCGCCCAACCCCTCCCATAGACACTCACCTTGCTAAATATATAAATACAGCTTGCTCAATCCATTTAGTGCTACTTGTATATGTATGATTTCAAGTCTGACCACGTGGTGTCGGATAAGCAATTAGGGGGCTCGTTCCCTGGGGTGGACTATATGGCTCCTGCTCTCAGCATTCCTTAGTTGTTTGTAGTTCTTTGGTTATGGGCGGGGCTCCATGAGCTGCCCCCCTCCCACAGTAGCATGTCTGCTGGTGGTGCACTTCTTCAGGTCTCGTTTAATCAGCAATATTGCTATGGGTGACAATTCCCTGTCATGTCTCGGGGATATAACCTCACAACAGCTTTTCTGGGACTCTGGCTCTTACAGCCTTTCTGTGCCGTCCCCCCCCCCCCCCAGTGATGCTCTCTGATCCTCAGGTGTGCAAAGATTGTGTTTTAGATGTACCAGCTGGGGCTTGGGCAGCCCATGATCTGTTTGTGTTTTTCCGCAATGGTTTCCTTTTGTTGCAAAGAAATGTTTCTTTGATGGAAGGGTATTTGAAGGCTTGTCATCATACCTCACTAATGCTGCTACGTCAAGGGATGCCATGAGACAGCTGGCCATGTAGTGAATTATTGCAACCATTATCAGCCACTTACAGGCATGTGGCTAGGCACAGTCAGTGAGGGAGAGACTTGGCCAACATCCCCTGAAGGCATCACGTCCTTGGGAAGAGATGGTTATGGAGTGTGAATCAATGGAAGGATAGGAGTATCATGTTAACAGCAGTATAGACAGAACAGGAGAGATGTGCTGAGGAAGGAGTGTATTTTTAGAAAGGGAGGATGTGTGTGTGTGTCACTTTTCTCTTGCTGTGATACAATACCATGACCAAAGCATCATATACATATATTAAAATATATTATATACATATATAATATACCACACACACAGACATACACAGACACACACACACACACACACACACACACACACACACACTGATGCTGAGGTTGGGGGAATCCAGGGTCTTGCACACGCCAACACTGAGTATTACCACCAAGCCACTCGCTGCCTGCCCAACCCCCACCTCCAACGCTGAGCTGAAAAGATGGATGGTTGATGGTTTTAGGGAGCACTTGCATAGAGTCTTAGGTGCAGGTAGAAGGGAGGAGTATTTTGGCTGGGAAATGAGGATTGTGTGGAACCCTGCTGCCATCAGAGGTGGTTTCGGATTCACTGAACTCCACTCTCCACTGAGGACTGAACTAAAGAGACCCCTTGCAGGATCCCTGTTCATGCTCATGGCCTGCCTATGCTTAGCTGTAAGCACGTCCTTGCTGTGGTTCTCTCCCCACTTTGGAGCCAAGGACTTTGATTCAGTGCTGTGACTGGAACGGTAGCTTGCAGGGTCAGTTGGTAGAGCGTCTTCCTCAAAAGCTTGTGAACTTCAGTTTGGATTCGCAGCAGCTGTGTTAACACCCCGGTCCATGGATCTAGATGGGAGCTGCAGCTCATTGGCTAGACAGCCTAGCTGGACCTCATGAGCTCAAACTTAGAGAGAGACCCTTTCTCTCTGTAAGTTCGAGGCCAGCCTGGTCTACAAAGTGAGTCCAGGACAGCTAAGGCTACATAGAGAAACCCTGTCTCAAAAAACAGACAAACAAACCAAAACAAAACCCCAACAACCCAGCCTTCCCCCCCTCAAGAAAAATCCCAACACTTGGGACACAGAAGCAGGCAAATCACTCACTGTGAGTTTGAGGCCAGCCTGGTCTAACCTGGTCCATCCAGTGAGTCCCAGGATAGCCAGGTTCCTCCCCCCCTCCCAAAGGGAAAAAAGATAGTGAGCAACTGAGGAGGAGGAGCTTTCTGGTGCCTTCTTCTTATAATAACATTAATTCTGCTAGGTGCAGTGGGGTATGCCTGTCATCCCAGCACTCAGGGAGAAAGAGGCAGGTGGGTAGCTGTAAGTTTGAGGCCAGCTTGGTCTACAAATCAAGTCCAGGAGAGCTAGAGCTGCCCAGAGATACCCTGTCTCGGGGAAAAAAAGAAGATTAATCCCATCAGGTCAGCATTGACCCTTTATGACTTGATTTAACCTTAAGCCACTTCCAAAAAGGACCTGTTTCCAGTGCAGGAGCATCGAGGGTTGGAACTTCAACTTATGAATTTCATTGCTGCTGTTTTGAGGCAGGGTCCTTTGTAGCTAGCCCAGGCTGGCCTCATGTAGCCCAGGCTGACCTCAAAACTCCTTATCTTGCCTCCATCACTGGCTGCTAGGATTCCACCACATTTGATTTCTGTCATGCTGGCAGTGGAATCAAGAAGTTCATGTGTGCTAGGCAAGCACTCTGCCAACTAAACTACATCCTCAGCACCAACATACAAGTTTTTAAGGGGATACAAACATTAGGTCTACAATGTCAACGGTGAATACTTTAATGATAAGGCAATGTGCTGTCCTCACCCCTAAGAATTAGAGTTGTTAATAACTAAATACTGTGGTTTGAACAGATTTTAGTATGTCATTAGGAAAAAAAAAACCTAATCCGGGTTTATGAAGTTTTTGTTTTTGTTTTTTTCTATAACGCTTTATTACCTGACTGGAAGTGTGCTGGAAACATGAAATTCCCCTCACAGACAGATATGAATACCAAGGTACAAAGATGTCACGTCTCAAGTGATAGATGACAGACTGGGCGTGGCTTTCCAATTTCCACTCTTAATATACACGGCTATAGAGTAGTCTATGTCTTAATTACTGTTCTACTCCTATAAAGAGACACAAGTAAGGCACCTTACAGAAGAAAGCAGTGAGTTTGGGGGTTTGCTCACAGTTCTAGAGTGTTAGCTCATGTCATCATGGCGGGAAGCAGACAGGCATGGCCCTGGGGCAGGAGCTGAGAGCTGTATATACAGCCTGATCCACAGACATCAGGCAGGGGCACTGGTGTGAACTTTTCAAATCCCAAAGCCCATCCCCACTGACACACCTCCTCCAACAAGGCCACACCTCCTCCAACAAGGCCACACCTCCTCCAACAAGGCCACACCTCCTCCAACAAGGCCACACCTCCTCCAACAAGGCCACACCTCCTAATTCATTTACTTCTCAGTTCCACTCCCCAGCAACATTCAAGTGTGTGAACCTCCGGGCTCATTCCCACCCAAGTCACCACAGTCTACTAACAGACAAAACAATCAACTCAGAAACACACTGTGGGAATGTCATCTTCAGGGGTCATTGAGACAGTGGGATTGGGGTGGGAAACAGACACACAAGTTGAGCTTTCAGCTCCGTTGTTGTTCCTATTTTTTGGAGTTTAGAGCTTCACTTTTTCTAGTATGAGAGTCTGCCCTCTGTTTCTAACGGTAAGAGAATAAAAAGGAAGTGCCTTGCACACCCAGCCTTGAATGTATTCTTCCGGTACATGTTAGGCCAGTCACCACTCTGGTAATAGACTACTGGCCCACGGAGCCAGCAGGCATGCATCTGTGTGTTTTTGTTTGCTTGTTAGCATGTTGATAGATACTGTCCAGGACTCAGCTTGACGCATTTACAACGCACCGCCCATGACTCAGAGTGCGCCTTCTGTGCTGGACGTATTACCAACGCACCCGCCCGTGCACCGGGGTGCACCTTCTGCCCTTCTAGCGCTTTAACTTGGCTCCTAACCACTCTGTTTTCAGGCTTCCTCTTCTCAACAACAGGAAGGATTGGTGGTTTTCTTCCCAGCTGGTTTGCCCTGTGATCCTGAGGAAGACAATGTGTGGGGAGGAAGGGGACATATGCAGATGCAGCTGTCGCATCATTCCTGAAGTCACAGACCTAGAGTACGACCACCTCATAAGGAACCAGCTGTCCCACACGGATCAGATCATTGTAGTCTGTGTGTTCTCAGCTAAGAGACAGGACAAGACTATAAAAGAAGTGACTGAACTGTACAAGGAAATGAACAGGTCTAGAAACATGCCTTGTGTTCAGGTGAGTGTTGTGGGGGCAAAGACAAAGGGGGGGTGTGTTTGCTTGTGGGTTCCATTTTAATACACTTCCCCAGCCACGTAAAGGATCAAAGAAGAACTTCACTTTCCTCCTTTGTATTTTGGCATTGTAATACATTCGTAGAATAAGGTCACAAATCCCTTTTTGAAGATTATATTTATGTATGATATATGCAGTACTCTGCCTGCATGTGCGCCTGCCCACTAGAAGAGGGCACCAGGTCTCACTATAGATGGCTGTGAGCCACCTTGTGGTTGCTGGGAATTGAATTCAGGAAGGTTACAAATCTTAATGACGTCACTCTGGGTTTTGATATGCTTTTTCTCCCAAAGAGAATACTAGAAACTTGAAGGGAAAGGCCTGGTTGGAGATGGTTACGTCCTGGGTCACAGCCCCTAGAGATTAATGCTTTTCTTTTGCATTTGCCTAAAAGAATTGTTATAAAATTAGATCACCCCCACTGCACACAGATATTTCCTCCTACGTTTCTCTACCATGCTGTTTTTTGTTTTTGTGTGTGTATGTTTTTGTTTTGTTGTTGTTTGTTTTGTTTTTTTTGTTTTTTGAGACAGGGTTTCTTTGTGAAGCCCTGGCCGTCCTGGAAATTACTCTGTAGACCAGGTGGCCTCCGCCCAACTGCCTCTGCCTCCCGAGTGCTGGGATTAAAGGCATGCACCACCACTGCCGGGTTCTCCACCTGTTGTAAAGCAGCCAGGTTGGGAGCCATCCCCAGAATCATGAGCCAAGTAAACAACTTTAAAAAAACATATATGCTTTACCTCGGGCCAGGTACTCTGTTATACCAACACAAAATGGGTCAAAATAGGTATACAGTATGATGGATTTTTGGAATATAATGGACCTGTATATTATAATGGACCTGTATATTATAATGGACCTGTATATTATAATGGACCTGTATATTATAATGGACCTGTATATTACCACCCAGGGGAAGATATAGAATATATCCAGGCCTGAAAAATCTCTCCTGTCTCCCATCTCTTCTCAGTAAATAATCTATTAAATTAGCCAAGCTCAGCCAATCGTATTCTGATTTCTTTGCATGGGTAAGTTAGTTTTGTTCATTCTTGATGATTGTTGTATACTAAAAAAAAAAAAACAAAGCAAAACAAAACAAAAAACCCCACAAAGTATAACTTCCTGAGCTATAGAACAGGAACCAGAACAGTGAAAACCATCTACCTGCCAATATCTGCCCCCCTCCCCCCCATTCTGTGTCTATGGCAGACATCACTAATCCATCTTTCTTTCCTTCCTGGCTTCTTCCCTCTTTCTCCTCTGCAAATGTCCCTTCTTTTCCCATCCTATGGCTTCTGCTCACTTGAGGCTTTTGTCATCTCCCAAGTCACCTCGAACTGGTTTGACCACGTCTGGTCTTGTTCCCACTGAGGTTTCCTGCTTATTACGGGGTGTTCTTTAGACCCAGGGGCACGATCACGCAGCTTTCCTGCTTATCTTCTCAGCCAGTGGTTTCCAACCTAACGCTGGGACCCTTTAATGCAGTCCCTCATGTTATGCTGAGCCCCAACCGTAAAACCGTCTCCTTGTTGCTTTAAAACTGCAATTTAGTCACTGTTATGAATTGTAATGTAAACATCTCCTATGCAGGAGATCTGATCTGCAATCCCCAAAGGGGTCGAGACGCACAGGTTGAGAACCACTGCTTTCAGGACTTCCCTGTGGATCCAGGCCAAGTTTCTGTGGCTTGGCTCTCCATACTAACCCCAGGAGGACTATTAGGCGATGAGTCAGAGCACATAGTGCTTGCTCTTGAGTAGGCTGAGCCTGCAAAAGCCAAAGGCCTGGACTCCGTCAAAGCACTAGCTGCCCCTGGGGAATTGTCTTTGGGGCGCCGCCCCGCCGTGTGCCGGAACAGCTTCTGGGGAGTGTGTCATTGTCTGCTACAGGCCTGGTGGCCTTGTCTGAAACTTGGTAGGGGAAAAAAATCATCTCTCTGATGAAACTACAAAGCTTTACTTCCCATGAGGATAACCTCAGTTATCAGAAGACCGGTTGGTTTCTCTTTCCCCTTGCTTACTCATACAGCACAAAGCTCAAAACTGCATGGTAATAAACAGGTAAAACCTTCCAGAACACCAGGTGCAGTCATGTCTTCAATCCACAGGGAGCTTCCAGTTATTTCTATTGGTGTAAGGCAGGCAGGCGGACTCTAGAATTTTGGGTTTGAGGACATGAACACTGTTGAACGGAGCCAAAGCTTTTTTGGCTGTTTTTCCATATGGTGGAGTAGTACAGGCCTTCAATCCCAGGACTCAGCAGGTCGGTGGGTTTCTTTGAGTTCAAGGCCAGCCTGGTCTACACAGTGAGTCTGAGGCTAGCCAGGGTGATAAAATGAGACCCTGTCTACAAACAAACGAATGAATAAAACAAAACAAAACAAACAACAAAACTCCCTACCAAACCTCTGGGTTTTTTTTTTTTCTTTTTCTTTAGAGTCGTTTGGATTCCTTCAGATTGCTCAAATACGACATTGCCTCTGCAGCTAAGTTTACAAAGTCTAGCTGCCCACTTCTAGTTCGAAGGCACAATCTCACCCCGGGAATTTTCTTGGTATGTGTTTAAGATTCATGACGGTAAGACACATGTTCCATATGTTGATTACCCAACTCAAATTCACTCAAGATCAATAGAAGGCTAAAAAGAAGGCAAATACAGCTTCACTAGAGCCTTCATAGAGACCCTGACCATAGGCCTTCTTGGCGCTGGAGGGATGGCTCAGTGGTTAAGAGCGCTGGTTGCTCTTCCAGAGGTCCTGAGTTCGATTCCCAGCACCCACAGGGTGGTACCTCACCAGTCTACAACTGTGGTCCCATGGAATCCGATGCCCTCTTCTGTCATGCAGACGAAACACTCATATAGGTAAAGTACATAAATAAATCTTAAAAACAATTAGGTCCCTTTAAAACAGAGGTGCCAAATCGTCTACCATATGAGTTGACAAAGAGATTACTGAAGTGACTACAAGTCAATTCTCACCTTTAAGAAGCATACTACATAAGCTAACTGAGGAGGAAATAAAGATATAAAAACTTCCAACCAAGTAGAATAATACCATAAGTGAAACAGCCTTATGAGGTAAAATATGGACTTTGAAAGCAAGGCCGACGTTAAACCTGAGTTCCACTACTTGCCAGTGTGAATTCAGGCAAATTACCCCATTTCTCTTGCTTACAAAAAAGGGAGTGGTTGATAAACACATTTTTTATAGCTTTATCTAAGATAATACTATATATTACTTGTATACTGTAAGAAATGAAATATCTTGTGCTTTCTTTTTAAGATAGTGAACTCATAAAATTACTAGCAACTTTCAGCAAGGCAGTTGAGCTTGTTACAGATCCTGTAGCACATCATGGACATCTACTCATGCCACAGTTGGGCTTTCTGTCACTGTGGATTAATTTGTCCTCTCTAGAAATCATCCATGAAGTGCGCTGGCACATACCTTTGATCCCAGCACTCTGGAGGTAGAGGCAGGGGGAGCTCTATGAGTTCGAGCCCAGCCAGAGCTGCATGGTGAGACTCTGTCTCAAAGAAATATAGAATTTTGCCTAAAAGCATTCATACAATAAGGATTCTTTGGTCTGGCTACATTAGGGAATCACAATGGTACTTAGTGTGTGTGTGTGTGTGTGTGTGTGTGTGTGTGTGTGTGTGTCCATTTAGGTCAAAGCTCAATCTTGGTGTCATTCCTCAGGGACCATCCACTTTATTTTTTGAGACAGGGTCTTTTACCAGGGCCTAGAGCTCTCTGACTAGCTAGGCTGGCTAGCCAGTGATCCCAAGATCTATTTCCCCATCCGTGCATCCTTGGCGCTTGTGTTAAATGTATGGCCACCAAGCCCAGAGTTTTACATAGGTCCTAGGGATTGAACTCAGAACTTCATGCTCACAGAGGCAAACACTTAGCTAATGGAGGTATAATTTCCTCCTAGCTGGGCGGTGGTGGCACACGCCTTTAACTTCAGCCCTTGGGTGGCAGAGGCAGGCTGATCTCTGTGAGTTCGAGGCCAGCCTGGAAATAAGGGGAAAAAAGAGCCTCCTAATTAAAAAAAAATCCTCTCTAGGTGATTTTAATGAGAAGCAACAGACTTCGATGGTCTTTCAAGACCTTTCTTCCTTTCAACAAGCAAGTGGACAAACCCCTAGTTTCATCTCTAGTCAATTGATGCAAAGCAGTGAAATATAACTTTATAAGAGTTGTGTTTTGAAAACGGGGGTCAGGCATGGTGGCGCACACCTTTAATCCTAGCACTCAGGAGACAAAAGCAGGCAGATCTCTGTGAGTCTGAGACCAGCCTGGTCTACACAGTGAGACCCTGTCTTAAAGAAGGAGGAGGAGGAGGAGGAGGAAATGGAGGAGGAGGAAAAGGAGGAGGAGGGCTGCCATTGTATTATTTACTTTTCTCATTGCTGTGACAAAACAGCAGGGAACTCAGGGAAGGAGGTTGGCTCAGTTTGAGTGTGCAGTTCATCACAGTTGGGAAGCAGAGCGAGGCAAATGCTGCTACTTTGCCCCTCTCCCTGTTTTTTCTTTTTATTCATAGGACAGTGCCACCCACACTCAAGGTGGGCCTCTCCCCTTCAGTTAACCCTGTTCAGAAATGCTCTCACAGACATGCTCAAAAGTGTGGCTCATAGACCTTTCTAAATCCAGTCAATTCTACAAAAAGATGAGCCATTGTGGCTCTCAATATTTATGAGTTTTATTCTATATCATATATATATACACACACACACACACACACACATATATATGTCCTATATACCCAATGAGTAATTGCTGTGTGTTTTATTATCTAAGTATTCACAGTAAGCAAGGCGTGCTGGTGCATGCCCTTGACCCCAGCTCTCAGGAGGCTGTCTGAACTAGGATCACCACAAGGTAAAGGTCAGTTTGTGCAAGACCCTGCCTTTCCTCTGCCAGAGGAAGGAAGGGAGGAAATCCCTCACAGCCACTCAGAGGCTGGGTGCAATCCTGATGTTGTTCTGGTAGAAAGAGGTAGAAAGGGAGACTCAGACTAAGCAGTTTGTTCAAGATCAAGGAGCTGGTAATCAGAGATTCCGATCCAGATGTCCTCCCACACCAAGGGCACTTTTAATGAAAGACTGTGGGAGCTGCCACGAGGCACTGTCCCAGCACACGGCATTGCTTGTGGCTGTGGTCACCATGTGGGTGAAAGCCAGCCTTTCAGGTTTGTGTGGAAAGTAAGTCAGCTTTCTGCAAGTGCCAAAGGACTGTTAGGCAGGAGAAAGGGACTCAGTACAAATGAGACAGGACATACGACAGAAGCTTTATCCTGCCACCGTCGAAGGTGGATGTAAAAGAGAGACCGGTCACCGTAGACAGTGAGTCATTCTGTGTAGTAGTGGTGTCTCCCCATAGCGCCTGGCTGTCACCAATGAGTGCCTCGCTCCTGTCTGCCTAATAGACCCTGGGAGTCTTGGCAGATAAGATTGGTTGATCTGCAGCCTGGGTGGGTTTCCTGTAAATGTACCAACAGGGGGTGTGTGTGTGGGTGTGTGTGGGGGGGGGGCGCTGGATGGCTGGACAACTTGCTCTCCTGAGCCTCTGAAACAAGCAGCTTCCTATTTAAAGCCTGGCTGCCAAGCTGAGAGACCAGTTAGGCTTCAGCCTGCTGAATTATCTGTCCACTGGGTGACAGTGTTGCTCCACTAGAAAGAAATGTTGCCTTGTTCCTGAGCCAGAGTACTCCAGACCCCTAAAAGGAAAGACTGCAGGCGGATGGTGTGTGGAAGGTAGCTGGACGGGCACAGGCTCCCCTTTGTTCTTAGAATGAGGCTGAGTGGGTTTATATTTTATCCCTCAGCGGTAAATGTGGGTGAAGGATCATCTGCTGTCCCCTTAGGCTCCGTTCCTTTGAGGATGGATATGACTCCCACAGTAAAATGAACCTACGCTTTTCTGATAGTTTAATGAGGGCAGGAAGCTCTCGAAGAGCACTGTGGAAACTGAGCTGAAAAATCCATGTCAGCTGTCAGTCTTGGTGAGAGAGGATTTGCCCTCCAGGCATGCATGCGTCTGCCGCACCGTTCATTACCCAGGGCTCCCAATAGGACCACGACTGTCCTCAGGGAGCGGTACTGCCAGACCTCCAGGTCACAGGTTTACGCTGTTCAGTCTCCTCTGAACGGATCCCTGTCTCCAAGGTGGAAAAGCACAAAGGTGAGACAAGCAGAGAAGCTTCTGGCTCAGTGTGACAGGTGGAAATGATGGAAGCATGTTGTGAACCACACCAAAGAGGAGGGGACCACACAGCTCAAAGGAATGAGAAAGAGAGCTTTGAAAAAGGACTGATAGGGGCTACTGTCTGTTTTCTTCCATTGCTCCTCCCCAACATGGAATGGAAAGAATAATAATTCACAACACACTAACTCATTACAGTGCTTTTTAAAATTTTTTATTTTTATTATTTTTTTACTTTTTAAAAATATTTTTATTTATTTATTTTTATTATTTTTTACAGTGCTTTTTGAGCAACAAAATTTATATCGATACTAAAGCTTTTTAATCAGGTCGAAAGGCTAAAATAGAATGCCTAATTTAAAAAAGCACATCCTCAAGCTTTTATTATCACAAAACATTCTCCTCTTTTATATCATTGGGTCCAACCTATTTGTACTAATTAACATGTTTATATTTTAGTACATTTAATAGTGGCTTTTAAATAATTTATTTTTATTTTCTGTACACTGGTGTTTTGCCTGCATGTACGTCTGTGTGAGTAGTGTGTCAGATCCTGGCTTTACAGACAGTTGTGAGCTGCCATGGGGGTGCTGGGAATTGAACCCGGGTCCTCTGGAAGAGCAGTCAGTGCTCTTAACCACTGAGCCACCTCTCCAGCTCCACTCGCCATTGAGTAATACTTGACACACTGAGTAACACAGGACGAAGGGCCACAGAGGACAGAAGGCTCTCTCTGCAGCTCAAGTCACTTCCCTGCCTCAGCTCTGTGGACACCTAAGGGGGCCTCTTCTGACTCTTCTGTGCTACACCTCGACACCATGAGCCTCGATAGGCAAACCTGCACCCACGAGAATTTGATTCCCTTCAGTGTGTGGTAGGGATGCCTTGCCCAGGCTTCTAGTCTTACCCAGCAGGGACCAACCACCCAACTGTAGAGAGGGCGGGAGGGTCCCTCAAGAGCGCTTCTGTCGCAAAGGTTGAGTGCTTAGAGGGACTAACGACAAAAGGGCAGTTTCTCCAGAGAAGCAGGCCCAATGTGACACCCAGGTATGTCTGCCCTTTCCCCCAGTAAGTCACCGTGAAGCAAGACTAAAAAGACAATGACGTAGAGCTCCGGACACCTTCACGAGCCAGGGACACCCTCACCTGTTTATCTCCGGTACAGACATACTTATGATCTGTTTCTCTCTTCACTGTCCCTTCTTAGATGTCTCGTCAGGAAGCTCTCTGGAGGCTTCTGTGATGCTTCTGTAAACTGAGCTGGGGTTGCACTAGATGATCTCAAGGCATCCCCCAGTTCCAACAGTCAAAGCTGAAAAAACGCACGTTCTGATCAGGGGCGGAGATATAGCCCTTTTAGGGCCTGTTGAATTCCTGTTTGATGGTTGACCAGGGCTACAAAAGATGTATCTTTCAGGCAAATGGGGGCGGGGAGTGACATTTACCATGCCTTTTGTAATGCCCATTAGCCAGCCTAAGACGCTGGGTCCAGTCCAATCATCAGCACTACACAGCCCCACCCTCCAGAACAGGACACAGCTATTTTTATTGTTTTAATCTATTGTGTGGGCCTGTGTGTGCAGGTGTGTGTGTGTGTGTGTGCAGGCGTGTGTGTATGCACATGAATATGGAAGACAGAAATCAGCGTCAGGTGCTATTCCTTAGGCTTTGTCTACTCTCCCTATTTTATTTTATTTTATTTTATTTATTTATTTATTTATTTTGGTTTTTCGAGACAGAGTCTCTCTGTATAACCTTGGCTGACCTGGACTCACTTTGTAGACCAGGCTGGCCTCGGACTCACAGCGATCCGCCCACCTCTGCCTCCCGAGTGCTAGGATTAAAGGCGTGGGCCACCACGCCCGGCCCTACTTTCCCTATTTTAAATACAGGGTCTTCTACTGGCCTGGAGCACACCAAGTAGGCTAGAATGGCCGCCTCATGAACCCCACAGATCTGCCCCCTCGACCTCCTCAGTTCTGGGATCATTAGCATGCAGTCTGACTTTTCACATGGAGACTCTGGCTTCATACCAAGCATCAAAAACCCTAGAAGCGACTGCCTTGAGCATATCTGGTTTGACCCCCAGGAACGAGGATGTAGGTTCTCCATAACTAAGAGGCCTGCCCTGCAAAGCTATATTTAGAAAGTCCTCTAACCACATGGCCAGTCAAAATTGTGTGTGGCTATCCCAACAAATTCAGGAGACAGCGGCCAAACTTACTGCTAAGAAACTGATTTGTGACGCTGAACTCAAAAGGCCACAGTGTCGAAGGGGTACGACAGTCATAGGTAGACATGTTTTGTCACTACCGAGACAAAATACCTGACAGAAGCAATTTAAGGGAGGACAAGTTTATTTCAGTCTCAGTTTGAGAGGGCTACATCACAGTAGGAGTGGCAGGCGGGAACGGTGGTCACTGGTGACAGAAGCGTGTGGTGGTGGCTTCTTCTCATCGTGGTGGACTAAGAAGTGGATGTGGACTGCAAGTAGGGGTGGGCACAGCTTTCCATGGCCCAGCCCTAGTGACCTCTTTCCACCATCCCGGCCCCACCTCCTAAAGGCTCCATGGCTGGAGACACATACTCCAACCCTGGGCCAGTGGGACCACTCCAGACTCAGACCATAAGAGAGATGACGTCAATCTTAATGTGAATGTGGTTTGTAAGTTTCATCACCAGAACCCACCAGCCAAACTTGCGACATTGGGCAGCCAATCTTTTTTTTTTCCATTAAAAAATATCCTTTCATTTATCCTTTGATAATTTCGTGCACATAAACAATGCTTCTTGCTCATAGGATCCCCTTCTTCTCCCTGCCACCGCCCCCCAGGCACCCCAAACACGTCCCCTTTCTCTCTCCATAGCTTCTCCTTTCTGTTGGTGTTGTAGAATAACCCACTGAGCTCAGCTAATGTCGCCTGCCGGAATTTTGGCTGCCCTTGTGTAGACGATCATAGCTGCAATGAGCTTGTGAGTCCGACATCCATGTCAGGGCCAGAAGACAGCATCTCCCAGCACTCCTCTCTATCCCCTGGCTCTTACATCCTTCCTTCCTCTGAGACAGATGTTCTCTGAGCCTTGGAAAAGAGGTATTGATACAAACGTCCCAATTAGTGTGACGTACTCAATAAACACATCTTCTCAGCACTTTGGCCTGTTATGCATCACCTGCTAACCACTACAGAGAGAAGTTTCTGGAGGTGGCACTAATTTATGAGTTGATGCATAAATACTTAGAAGGCCATCTGAGGACATGCTCTTAAGCAAATCAGCAATAAAAGCTTCTTCCCTAGGGCCTGTGGTCTCCAACCCATGGCCTTTCGACCAGATTTACAGTTACCAGACATAAATTCCTTCTTATGGAGCAGGCCTGAAATCCAACTCAAAACAGTTGGTTACTCCCATAACTTTCGGGCCACCATTGCAGCAGTGGGTACATCTTGCCTGGCAGGTGGGTACTGTAGCATGGAGGGTTGGCCACAGGAATTCCATTGAAGTCTTTTCTTCCTCAACGGCCTGCACAGCATCTTCTAGCACTATGAAAAGCAGTCATTAGGGATCACTACGAGCTTGATTTCTCTATGGCTGAGGGAGCGATGTTTTCAGCAATGGGGGTTTTACTATCTGGTTCTCGTGGAAAACCAGGGGCCTGTACTGTTAGTGAGGCCTCTGAAAGCGCACCTGACCAGTAACTCATAGGGAGGAGTCTTCATGTCCTACTGCTGTGAAGAGACACTATGACCAAAGCAACTCTTTTAAAAGAAAGCATTTATTTGGAGGATTGCTTACAGTGTCAGTAGTTCAATCCACTATCATCATGGCAAAGAGCACTGGGCTGGAGCAGTAGCTAAGAGCTACAACCTTATTCCTAGTCAGGGGGTGGGGTGGGGTGGGGGTATGGAGGGGAAGAAGTAGTAGTGGAGGAAAGAGGAGAGGGAGGGAAAGAAGAGAGGCTGTTTGTGTGTTATGTGTTATGTGCATGCATGTTTGCGCATGCACATGCTTGGGTCTGAAACCTCAAAGCCCACCCTCTGTGACAAGGCCACACCTCCTAATCCTTCTCAAATAGTGCCACTCCCCGATGATGAAGCAGCCAAGTAGATGAGCTTAATGTGGTCATTCTTATTCAAACCACCACAGGAGGCAACCCATGCCTGGTACTGAGAGTTCTCATGTAATTACACACGTGTTCTGGGGAAACCACTGTCCACTCATGCAGTGTTTGTGTTCCAACTCCTTGTTTTCAGCTGTGTGACCCTGGCTGATAGCTGCTGAGTCCCAGCCTGGCCTTGAACTTACAGCATCATCTTGCTCTCGCTTCTCGAGCACTGGGTTACAGCAATACCATAGCAGCTCTGGTACCTCATGTCAAATCTGATTTTTAGAGGCATGTTTGGCTAGGGGCTTGCATATTTGGGGAGAAAAGCCTGTATTTATCAAAGAAGTAGAAACCATCTGGTTGGGATTAAGGTCATGACATGTTTCAAACTCAGGAGTTTCAGTGGGATGGTGGTGACATGTGCCAGTAGTGACAGTACTCAAGAGATGTGTCAGAAAGGCCATGAGTATGAGGCCAGCCTGGAAGTGCACAGCAAGATCTGTCTCAAATGGAAAACAGAAACAAAACAACAACAACAACAATCCAAAACCAAACCCCCTAAACTCAAGAATTTCTAATACAGCGTTTCTTTCCTTAACTATGCTGACAAGGCTGTTCTAGCCCTCTGCTTTTTAAGTATGCCTATTAGTTTTTCAAAAGATTTATTTTTATTTTTGTGCCTTGGTGTGTGTGTGTGTGTGTGTGTGTGTAAATGTATGTCACATGTGTGCAGGTGCCCTTGGAGGCTAAGTGGTTATAAACTGTCCAGTGTTGAATGCTGGGAACCAGACTGTCCTCTATAAGAGCAGTACAAACTCTTAATAACCACTGAGTCACCTCTCTAGCCTCTTTTTGTTGTTGTTGTTGTTATTTTGTCTTTTTTTTTTTCCAGAGCTGAGGACTGAACCCAGGGCCTTGCCTTTGCTAGGCAAGCACTCTACCTCTGAGCTAAATCCCCAACCCCTTCTTTTTTTAATTTAAAAAAAAATTTTTGACATTTATTCATCTATTGTTTTGAGTATGTGTGTGTGTGGGCACTCATGGACAATGTGTGTGGTGTGTGTGGTGTGTGTGCGTAGGTCAGAGGATAACTTGCAGGAGTTGGTTTTCTCCTTCCACCATGTAACTAGGGAGGAAGCTCGGATCATTAGGCTGACTGGCAAGCACCTTTATCCACTGAAGCATGTTGCTGGCCTGACTCTGCTTTTTAAACAGATTACTCGGGTATTAGTTAAAGAATTCTTACTATATTTTCCAAAATTATTTACAGCTACGATATTTGGGGCTATATAATTCATCAAAAAGTTATAAACTTTAAAAAAATTGAGTAAACAGGAGCCAGACCTCAGCATGCAAAGCACACTGCATCCTGCCTCGAGCAGTGGCTTGCAGGCGAGCATGACCATAAGTGGGCCACTGTTCCACTGAAGAGGTCTTTACTTCGGTCGCCGGGGGAGGGGGCAAGGCAGGGGGGCTCGGTGTGAGACCCCTGGCCTGTCCACTGACCACTGAAGGAAATCCTCACATGGAACTTCTCAGGGTGCTCGCCGCGACTCAGGGAACATGGTTCCCATATGTGCCAATAAGACTGCGGACAAGTTGATCCGCTGAGCCAGCTTCCTGCTGAGGATGGGGAAGTGGGTCCATACCATGATCTGGGAAGAGTGCAGTGGCCCTGAGAGTGGCCCAGAAGACTGTCGCTAAAAGAAGCAGGCAGAAGCTTCTGGCTAGAACAGCCAGTACAGCAAACCTGTGAGTTGGTATCTATAAAATGAGATTTACCCCCCTTTGCAGGTGGCTGTGCCTGGCAGGCCCAGGGTGCTGGAAAAACTGTCAACTGAAAATGTTAGTAGATAGTCAACAAGGAATGAGTAATTACTGGCTTACCGTTAGGCTTTGTCTTCGGTGAAACCTGTTAATAGCTTTCTAAACTTGTGACAACTATCCTCGAAGAGCAAGAAAACTGGATCACCAGAGGTCAAATTGTCAAGACCTTAGACTTCAACTTGACTTCAGATCTAGTGGTCCATCGGCTCTGCCTCGGCAAAGCTCTAAGGTTCAGTTTTGTTTCAGAACACCTGAAGGGCTGAGGAATAGTACAGCTGACCTGGAGACCAGAAAAGCCAGTAAAATCTGCATCTACCCTGTCACAGCACAGTTTTACTGTACAGGTTTCACATCTAAATTTTATTTAAATAATCTCTGCAACATTTTGTTCCAAGATGCTTAAAACTCTTTCTGGCTTCAATGACATATGTCCTAACTCTATCCTATTGGCTTTTTTGGGGGGTGGGGGTGTTTCAGGGTTTCTCTGTGTACTCTTGACTGTCCTGGACTTGCTTTGCAGACCAGGCTGGCCTCGAACTCACAGAGAGCCACCTGCCTCTGCCTGCCGAGTGCTGGGATTACAGGCGTGCGCCACCACACCAGGTAGCTCATGAAAGCCAGCCTCAAGGCCAGAGTGTGTGGCAGAGCATGCTGGTGGACAGCTTCAATGCCAGCACTAGTGAGGGAGACACAGGCTTGCCACAAGTTCTAGGCCAGCTGGGCCAGGTAGGGACTAAAGCGGTGGGAGAGCAAGAGTGAGGGCATGTGCTAGAGATTTAAAGCTTTGGGACTAGATCTGGTCAAACTGTAAACCGCAGAATCTGAAGGTTTTTATCTGTCCCCCCCTCCCATTTAACATTTCTCTGCATGATTATCAAGATGTTTTTCAAGAACTGGACACTGCAGCATTGTCACTCCTTTCTTACTAGGCTCCAGGCAGCAGCTTGAATACACATTGGATAAAAAGCATGCTTCCAATGAGTGAATGTAAGACCCAAGTAAGAATAGAGTGGCACATGCCTTTACTCCCAGCACTCGGGAGGCAGAGGCAGGTGGTTTGCTGTGAGTTTGAGGCCAGCCTGGTCTACAAAGTGAGTATAGGACAGCCAGGGCTACACTGAGAAACCTTGTCTCAAAAAACAAAAAAACAAAAAACAAAACCAATCAACCAACCAAGGAATGAAGTGTTGCCAATTCATCACTTCCCTCTTTGCCTCTTGTTTGTTTTCTAGACAGGGCCTCACTATGTAGCCCTGGCTGCCCTGGAACTCTGTAGACCAGGCTGACCTCAAACTCACAGAGATCCACTTTCCCTTCTTTACATAGGCATTTTAGGTCCAAGGGGAGAAGTTCTGGCTAAACATCCTCCTTCTGCCACTATTGAGAAATAATGGTGTTTCACATCTTATAGAATTTCATGTGCATGCTCTGCAGTATACCTTTGCTATTGGTTATAATAATAATGCATTAATGATCTATTATTAGCCATCTACCATAGTTTCACCTTCTAAGTTCAAGCAAGACTGTGGCTTCATGGCTAAGCCATGCATGAGTGTTAAAGAATTAGTCTGAAGACCAAGTACTTGGGGTCCAGGAACCACACAGAACGCAATTCATCCTGTGCTGACCATGTAGCCAGACCTAGGAAACAGATTCTTGTTTCAGAAACGATGAATTTTCAGAAAATTCTATTTCCACAGAGGAAACATTGTGGTAGAACACTCCCTCGTGATGAAAAGATCCTATCGTCTAAAGGGAAAGGATTAATGTGGAGCCAGAGAGAGCTACTACTCCTTTTTTAAAAAATTTTTTTTATTTAATTTTAACTTATGTACATTGGTGTGAGGGTGTCAGATCTTGGAGTTACAAACAGTGGTGAGCTTCCATGTGGGTGCTGGGAATTGAACCTGCAACCTTTGGAAGAACAGACAGTGCTCTTAACCACTGAACCAACTCGCCAGCCCCTACTACTCCTTTTGAATTTACACATTTTTCTAAGAGTTTCAGGCTCTCCGTTAATTTTTTAAAACTCCATTAAATTCTGTGCTAGAATACGTTTTTAAAGTTTTAATTACTTTCTTCTCCTGCCATCCTTAAGAGGCACTGTTTACTCCCAATCTCTAAACGTTCAAAGAGAATGTGAGTTGTTTGCTGTGTCTCAAGACTCACCTTCTGTCACACCTCAGTGTGGAACAAGCTTGGTTTGACACTGAACAGCCAACCGTCTTCATAAATGGTTAGAGGAACAGGGCTGGAGACATGGCTCAGGGCGTGAGGACACCTAAGGCTTTCAGAGAGGACTCGATTCAGCCCTCAGCACCCAAATGGAGGCTCAAAACTGCTTGTAACTCCATCCCAGTCTGTGTAGCCTCCGACACATGCATAATCAATGAGCCTTTTTCTTAAATCTGAGTGATTTAATGGTTACACAATTTGCAGAGTTCTCTGTTTTGTTTATAATTTCAATCTACTGACTTTTCAAATGCAAGAGCTCTGTACTGTCTTAGCGGTTAGCTGTAAAATAAAATAAGCACATTACAATGCTTAAGAACACATGTTGCGGGCTGGAGAGATGGCTCAGCTGTTGAGGGCACTCACTCACTGTTCTTTCAAAGGGCTCGGGTTCAAATCCCAGCACCCACATGGCAGCTCCCAACTGTATCTCCAAGACCTGACACCTTCATACAGACATGCATGTAGTCAAAACACCAATGCATATAAAATGAAAATAATTAAAAAATAAAAACACATGTTGGCATCTTTTAGCTTAATTAGCACATCAGTTGGCCACTTTGGATGTGGATGGAGACAACTATTGGGCATGTTTCTTTAGCTTTAAACTTCAAACTCACATTCTAGAAATATGTATCCTGTATACACACACACACACACACACACACACACACACACACACACACACACACACTAATACTTTTAGTTGAAGTTTTTCTTTCAAATTAATAGGGCCATCCTTAAGATTAAATACTGAAAATGTTTCATTAATTTCTTTCCAGATGTACATTCGAGGAAAATTACTCTTTGCCAACTTTATTTTTAATGGTTACAGCACATCTGCTAAAGACCTTCAAAAGCAAATTGTGAAGACAAGAAACGATTATCACATGGGCTACTTCCTGCCCAACGACTTCAGAATCCAGTAGACTAACCACACGTCTCCTAGGCCTTCTCAGACAAGGACATGTCTCAAAACTTGTTTTTTTGGGAGGTACTTTTTTTCTCCTTGATTAACTACTTGCTGGAGAAAGCAGTTAATATCTTACAGAGTTCCAAGAAAGACTACTTTAGTTGTTCTGAGGCTCCCAGGGTCTGAACCACTGGACACCAACTTCCTCTCTGATGCTGGTATGTCTTTTCTGTCAGGAGGTTGACATACAACTTGCTGTATCAAGAGGGAAATGGTAAAAATGGACATTTTAAACTCAAGCCAGGCACCGTGCTACTGCACACCTATAATCCTAGCGTTAAAAGGCTAAGGTAGGAGGATGACTTGGGTTTTGATGCCAGAATTGGTTACAGAGTGACACAGTGTCTCCAAACAAAATAAAACAACAACAACAACAACAAAAAACAACCAACCAAAATACCTGGATAATTTAAAATTAAGCCATTATTTTCACTCTGATAAATTACCACCAGGCCTTTAACAAGCAAAACTTCAGCTAATGAGTCAAAGGATTGCCCAGGTGATATCATCCTTTTAAATCTTGCATCAAGAGTTGGGAAATAGAATAAGGGAAGAGAAGTACCCACAGGAGGACGGGAAGGGACTTCTTCCCTTTAGTCACCAGATCATGTTGCAAACAGCAGGGTATAAAAGGGACACACAAAAATACACAAGGAATTTCAGATTTTATTAGAGAGTCTTTAAGTTTAGAAGGAACAGTTATACAGATAAGCAAGCCTACAATTCTAAAAGCTTAAAATAGTTGACAACAGTTGATGTGATAAAACATAGAAAATGATTATAAAGTACCACGTTTAAAAGGAGGCACCTGCACACATCCATAGCAGCATTGTTTGTAATAACCAAGGGGGGAGGGAAGCAGTCAGTGCCTGCCAGTAGGTGAACGACCCACAAGATGTAGTAAACACGTGCATTATTCAGTCCTAAAATGAGCTCTGTCACATGCTAAGTGAGATGAACTTGAGGGCATAACAGGGAACAGAACGGTGTCTGCCAGGGACTGTGGGAAGGGAGAAGGGAGGAAGGGGAACTCTTATCGCAATGGTAGGACAGCTTAAGAAAAATTCTGGAAATGCTCCTGTAAAGGCATAGACATTACCTGAATCGAACTGAGAAATGGTGGCAATGGCGAAACTGGTTATCCTAACAAAAAAAGTTCCCCCACAGGACTGTACAACCTCAGGAACTCAGTTAGGGCAGGGAAGTGTAACTTTAACACAGAAAGTGTACATACCCATAAGATAAAAGGAAAAAGGATCTGAAAGAATATTTCCGAAGGCTGTTTTCTGGGGATGGAGGGTCTCAAAGGTAGATCTCAGAGCCATGCACATGGTGGGCCAGTGATGCACCACTGAGCAGACTTTAAAAACTGAACAAAGGGCCAAACCTTGCCAAGATTGGTGACACACACCAGTAATCTCAACACTCTAGAGGTGGAGGCAGGAGGATTGCTACAAGTTCAAGATCAGCCTGGCCTACACAGCAAGTTCTAGGCCAGTCACTGTTAGTTACATAATGCAAAAAAATAAAAAAATAAAAAAATGGAGAAGAAGCAAAACCAACCACAACAAAAACAGGGCCAGGTACTACGGTGGTACATACTTACAATACCAGAACCTGGGTGGGGTGGGGTGGGGTGTAAAAGCAGAGAGATCAGGAGTTTAATGCCAACCTTCAAAGCTAGCCTAGGTATAAGTCCCTGACTTAAAAAAAAACAAAAACAAAAACAAAAACAAAAAAAACCAACCTAATTAAGCAGTTAATAATTTCCTATTTTCAGTGCCCACAATTGACTTTGTAAATGAGTACAATGCCTGTCCCCCTACTGACAAAACACATTGTACATCAACCTAATATGTTCACATGCATTTTAGCAATGCCCAAAAAAATATTGTCAGCTGTGCTCTCAGATAATATATCCATAAGGAAAACACTACAAGGAAGAAAACACTGAGAGAGAAGCACAAAATTGAATCTTTGGGATAAAGAAATCCACAGTATGAATGTGCTGTAGAACTGATGCTACAGGTGAGCTATTCAGGGGAGACACAATAGGTGCCAGGCCTTTTTTGTTTTGTTTTTTGAGACAGGGTTTCTCTGTGTAGCCTTGGTTGTCCTGGACTCACTTTGTAGACCAGGTGGGCCTGGAACTCACAGTGATCCATCTGCTTCTGCCTCCTGAGTGCTGGGATTACAGGCATGTGCCACCACTGCCCGGCTTGTCAGGCCCATTTTAAACTGTGAGCTGGTACCTAAAGTCGCTGGTGTACTAAGGATTGGCGGGAGAGCACAATGTTGAGTTCCTTATACATGGAGGGCTCGTTAGCCTGCACTAAACATCAAAAGCATACCATTTCAATGCTTACCGTAATTTTTGAGTTTGGGCATCCATGTCTTATCTTCCAAGTAAAAACAGTTGACTATGGCAATGCTGGCTGTGAAATTAGGCCATATTTATTAGATCAGAATGATTTAAAAGCCCAGAACAGCAGGGAAGAAAAACGAAGCTCTTAAAATGTTGTTCTGCAAAACACTGATGTAAAATCTGAGCGTGTAACCCAACCCATCTACTGTGTCACCTTACTTGCTGCCATGAGCCACAGAAAACTTAAAGAGAGCTATGATGTGCAGCAGACTCAGCAACAGGAAAATAGGCCAGTTTCTGAAACAGGACCCGAGAACCACTGAGCATTAGAACCAGAGGACAAGGACTGATGCCTTTCAGGAAGTGTGAATAATCAGCCAGCGCAAGGAGACTGATCTGGCATCACTGGAAGCAGTAATGAAAACACAGTTTTGCCCACTTTGGAGGAAGGCTGTTTTGAGGACGGTTTTGTGGCTAAGTTGCTGCCTCACAAATAGACATTTAAGTCTATTTTATCTGATGACAAAAGTTACAAGACCAGTTCTCCTCACTGGCAATTAAGAATAACCACATAGAATTTCTCTTATGGGAAAGTACTATAGTGTCAGTCTGGGGAGACCTTATGCTGCTGTCAAATGTTGTCACTTTGATTTCAGAAAGATTACCCAGCCAACGCTCACTAAACAATAGGTACACACATGAAGTGAATCGTGGTGAGGACAGGACGAGCAGTCAGCCTCTGTTATCTTCAGTCTTCACACTCTGGATGTTCCGGGAATGATGCGTGGGTTTAGGTTGGTTCTAGGATAGGCCCAGGGGCCTGGTTTGATCTGGGATCCCTGGGACCATACCTAGAACAAACCCAAACAAAACCAAACTCCTTGGGACTGCTTTCAGCTTGAATGGGCTTCTGGGCTTCTCACCCATGTGGGCCTCCAGGGCTGTACCGGGGCCACACACCAAACCTTTAAAGGGACAGGAGTGACATTCTTGGAGCCTTCTATACATTGTCACATGCTAGGACTGTGCCTAAGCACTGTCTAAGTCACAGTGTTGAACAGAAGGTACAGACTGGTACGAAAATAGACACAACATACTTGGACTCAGAAACCGAGTTAATTTAGACCTTTAGCTTGGAAGAAAAAGAGGGCTAAGAAGTTGTTTAGGTCATTACAAAAGAGTGAAGTTACAGATGACATACTTTAGTTTTAGAAGGAATGTTAAACAATAAACTTATTTGTATGTAGTCAACTATTAGATAATGCTATAAAACCTAAAATAATATCTATATTTAAGAAATAAGTGAGAGAAATATACCTATGTAGCATATTTAAAGACGGTTCATTTTTAGGCTTGTATAATCAGAAGTGTATGCACGTTCTAAACACTCTTTCTACTTCAGCAACATATGTGCTCAGTGAACTTCAGCACACAGTGATAAAACTAGCACCACTGCTGACAGGCTAAAGTGGAAACTTATGTACTGCATTTTAAAGCTACCATGTACATTTGAATATCACACAATCATCCCTCTGTAACCTCGGCTGGCCTGGAACTCACTATTGAAGACCAAGCTGGCCTTGAAATGAGACATATAGCTGCCTCTGTCTCCAGAGTGCTGGGATTAGAGGTAAGTACCACCACACCTGGATCTTACCACACATTTACAGATATGTGTAAACTCCTTCTTCCTGCTAAGTTTCACACATGCGACCCTGATGCGAAGCCCTTGTCTTTGGTGTCCGGCAACTGCACCGAGTAGAGCTGTGTTCCTTTAACAGCTTATCCAAGACAAGTTACAGCCACGCCTGGCAGCACTCTATTCTGCGGTGACGTCACCACGGGAAACTGCTTTGGACCACTCTCTTACAATTATTATATCATAATTCCCTTCCTTCACGTGGGTGACTGAAGGCCAGCTGCATGAGCGTGGCGTGCCACTCACACTGTGTATGAAGAAAGCCTGAGGCCCATGGTCACTGAAGGCCAGCACACAGACGGTCCAATCAAGGAGGGCTGCTGCTAGACAGAGCCTAACTGCGTTAGAAAATGTTAGGTTTTCATTCAAGAGAGCAAAGTCATCTTGACACACACACACACACACACACACACACACACACACACACACACACGAAAGGCTAATGTTGGCATGTCAACTACTGAATGACAGTGGAGATTCTGTCACTCAGTTACAGGCCTTAGCTCTGACGCTGGTGAGGCATGGGAGGCTTTTAATGCGCACTTCACTTAGAATGAAAGAGAGCAAAGATACTGTTTAAAAATCTAGCATATTAAAGACTAAATTCTTTGTGACCTGGAGTCTACTTCTCAGATTATCTTCAGTAACTAATGTTTTCTTATTTTCCAGGGCTTAATCTACTTTGTTTTGGAAATGAAGATGCACTTCTCTTAAAAAAGCCAAAGAAATTTGTAACAGCATGTGGTATCCAATTCAAAGAGAAAATACATATGACAATGCTAACGCCAATGGGCTGGTTTCAATCATTGCAAAAGAATTACAATACAGAACCAACTTTAGAGAACGCAAATGTGGAGAGACATGACTATTTTTGTATAGTAACAATTCTATTTTGAAAGCAGGCACTTCACCCCATGAATTTACTGGAACAAAGATTGTAATCCAATAGGTCCTAAGAAGTCCTACCAAAAAGCCGATGCACTTAAGCAGTATGTCTTTTCACTCTGTATCTGTTTGCTCTTATTTTACACAATTTAACCAGCAGAGCCATCCAGTCTTGAAAGCCGATCGAGGGCTCGTGTGAAAATGGGGAAGGCTGCTAATTCAAGCACACGTAAGTAAGCAGGAATATGAACGGAGGAAAGAATAACTATCGAAACAAACAAATAACTAAAGCGCAGTGCAAACAAATGAACTTGATAAAGGGGCAGCTTCCAGTGTTGTGTATCAGGGAAGAACAGCCCAGGTTAATAACGGTCGTTTTGCGCTGGCCGTGCTAGTGCATGCCTTTCATCTTCGCCCTCGGCAGACAGATCTCAAGGCCAGCCTTGTCTGCATAGTGAGTTCCAGGACAGCCAAGGATATAGGGAGACTCTATCTCAAAAGCTAATACTACTAACAATAAATCATTTTGTGCATTTGTATATATGTTTGTATATACATGTATATGTGTGTGTGTGTGTAATATAGAGAAAAATTAAAGTGTGTTTCATATATTGTTAGAGAACTGGACTGTCTGAATGATTCCTTGCCCTGTCAAGCTAGCCAGTTCTTATTAAATGAGTCAGGGTTAGTTTCAAACCAGTAACTTTGAATAATAAGATATGCTGTGCAGAATTCACAATAATGATATAAACTTTAAACCTGTGTCCTGAAGGGAGGCTAATTAACAAAAACAAGTGACTAACGTTTTTTTCCAAAACACAAAGAATGACATACAAAGATACCAGTCAATTTTTCTTTTACAGTTGAGTTCATTAAGAGTCCTAGAAACAGCAGCACACAAACACCGACTTAGTATTTCAAATATATGGCAATCATATTTTTTAACCGAGTAATTTTAGCAAGTTCTTAGCAAAGCACTGAGTGCACATACAAGAATGCTAAGCAGCAAACCAGGCAACGAACAGCTCATGCATGCGACCGACAGAAAAGCGCTCGGCCTCTGCAGTCTACTTACTCTTAGTTAGACACAGTTCTAGCAAGCTTGGCAATCTGGTTTCTCGGTCCGCAGCGGATTAGAAGCAGCAAATTAGGGGCCTACGGCGGCAGAAGCAGGCATACAACATGGCGGCAAAAGTGACAGCTGATTATAGGGGAAGATAGAGAAACTGCGAAAAGAACAGACACAACTCAAAAGGCAAGCAGTATGAAATTATGCAGCAAAGGAGCGCTTGACGTCATATGTCTCGGTTGTCCCTGAGAGAGAACGTGTTTATTCTCCACTAGAGGGACTGATATTCTCTAAGAGGCTAAGCTATTTCCCGTACATGCTGGAATTAAGGGACAGAAGTAGAGAGTAAGTCCCACTGGCGGCTGTTACATTCAAGGACTAGATGGGTTTGCGTTCATTCCCTGAGAGATGGAAGGACTCAAGTTAGTCACCTGCTGACGAGGACACTGGAGGTCAGGCACCAGGCATTTTGCCGTCTTATCTCCTACAGTTCTTGGACTTTTGTTTTCTAATCTAAGCAAAAAGTACACAGATATGTCCCCATAAACAGACCGGGGCGTGGGGTGGGGGAATCAATCCTAATGCTTTTTCTGGCTGTTCAAGCACTGTATTGACTTTGGTCAACACACTTTGTCTCAGGTATTTGGTTCTTGTATCCTTGCACTATTTTGGTACAAAAGCAATATGCTACGACTAAACCAACCTGTGACACCCCACCCCCACCCCCGCCCGCCCATGTTATTTCTATTCATTTAGCAACATGAAACATAATTCATGTTTTACATGGGAAGAAAATAGTACGCCCCCCCCCGTGTTATTTCTATTCATTTAGCAACATGAAACATGATTCATGTTTTACATGGGAAGAAAATAGAAGAGTGAAAATGAAATCTAGTGTCACTTCTATTCAAGGCTTGGTCAAGTTGTAGCTCTTTAAATGTATCAGAAGTAGACTTCTCTTATTAACCTCCAAGCATCCTGTCTTTCATTATAGGAGTTAGGATATTACTATTTTTAATAAACTGAGCTATCCATTTATAACCAGACCTTCTTACTTCTTCATCCTCAAAAGCATCACTACTTCCATAGTTTCTAAGAAATCAATAATAACACTTAGCAAATCAGGGAATTTGAGTTTTCCTGAGGAAACTCTGAACACATTGAGGCTGGCAGTACTCGCATTTTTTTTTTTTTTTTTAGTGAAAGACCTGGGATGCAAACTCCAGGCTCTTTCTGCAGTAGAGCCCAACACCTGCTCTTTTCTTTTTCTTTTCCTCCAGACGCAGGTCCTCATTGGGTATCTCTGGTTATCCTGGAGCATGCTCAGCTGGCATCTAGCCTCTCACTTGCAGTGGTGCTCCTGACTGCACACCTGGAGGGCTGGCATTTCACACGTATGAGTCACGCCATGCTCCGAAACACCCTTGTCAATCTGTCTTAAGCATGTCTTTTTCCTGAATGCTTATCATCAGCTCCTAATGAGATAGATTCAGATGCGGTGACTATAATTAGTTTTAACAAAGACTTTATATATAAAGTTAGATAACATACATGGCTTGGGAAAAAAAAAAGCAGAAGGTTGCAAATGAAAGATTAGCCAAGAGTATGGCCCTGGCCCTGCTGCCACACCAGGGCCTTACAGAAGCAGAGAAAGAGGCATTGAGGCTTGGTAGGTGACGACAGGTCACTGGCTGCCCCAACTTTCCCATCTGCAGATACATAAAGGGTAAAAATGCTGTTTTCACGAGTGGCCTAAATAACATGCATTTTTCCTCTGAGTTCTAGGTTAATCCTGGTAAAAAATAAACAAACCCTGGCAATATCTAAGAGCTGTTAGACTACTACTCCAACAGTTCCCAACAGATTGGTCATGCTATAAAGTTTAGAAAATACAATTATATAAGTTTTTTGCCAAAAATGTTTTTTCCCAGAGTTCCCTTCTGGATATGGAAGGACGGCTATTAAACCAGTCAGGAGGAAGTGAGGTAGCCTTAGGAGCACACGTGTAAGGGCAGGCATTGCATCTCCCATCAGTCTGTCACATCCAAAGGGCCTCATGCTAAAAAGTAAAATGCTATGCAGAGGATCTAAGACTTTACTGAAGTCTAAGACATAACCAGTACCTAGGTCTCTTTCCAAAATAACTAATAATTACAGACAGATGGCTTATATGACTTAGGGATCCACTAAGAACTACAGAGAGCGTGGCTTAAAGTCCGCGCTGACTCAGGGATCCACTGAGAACTACCGAGGGCGTGGCTTAACGTCCGCGCTGTGACTCAGGGATCCACTAAGAACTACAGAGAGCGTGGCTTAAAGTCCGCGCTATGACTCAGGGATCCACTGAGAACTACAGAGAGCGTGGCTTAAAGTCCGCGCTATGACTCAGGGATCCACTAAGAACTACAGAGAGCGTGGCTTAAAGTCCGCGCTATGACTCAGGGATCCACTAAGAACTACAGAGGGTGTGGCTTAACGTCCGCGCTGTGACTCAGGGATCCACTAAGACAGCCAGGGGACACCAACTTAGGATAGTGTAAGAGAAACTTAGTCAAAATTTCACAGCGAAAACAGCGCTTTATGTTGGGCATGTCTAAATGATGAAAGAAATATAAAAAGAACATCACTTAAAGTCCAAATGTCCTTAATCACGACTTCAACACGCAGTTTTCATGAAACAAAGTAAGAGCTCTCAGCTTGGGAGACTGGGGATTCCAGATGCAACCTTGTATTTCAGAATTTGGAAGTATCAGCTCAGAGAGCATAAAACTGATAAAACAGTATGAACAGATTCCTGTTAAATTGATACGACTGAACCAAAATAGACTAAAAGAATTAAAAATGACTAAACTCTAATTTTTCCTGTGTTATAAATTAGGAGAACTCTTAACAAAATTTCCTTAATAACTTCTAAATCTAGGAAAAACTGGAGTTGGCAAACAACAATTTAAGTAAATGTCAAACCATGTTCTTTAGGAATACAGAAGTCAGTTACAAACCCTTTTCCTTGGAATGCAGCTATTTCCATGTCTACCTTAAGGTTACTGCTCCCGACAAGTTAATATGGCCAAGCCAGAAAAAGGCAAAAGTACTAGCTGTACAGAGTCGCTTCAGAGGAAGTAGATTTTCCTCCAGATAAAAAAGTTGCTCAAACAACACTTGAGACTAAGTCAGTTCCCTCACTAAGGGCAGGAAGTTACAGGGAGTCCCACACTCTCCTCCTGGAACTGCAGCATAAGTCAGTGTTTTCTTACGTTCCCCCCAAATCACGTCTATAAACTCCCTAAGTGCACAGTAGTAACAGGTTTCAGAAAGAGAATAATCCTGAAAATATCACTGAAAACACAATTTGAGCACAAAGCAGATGAGACTGGTCTGTGGGAGGCATCTCAAGACGTATTCACAAGGAAATACAGAGGGACGAGGATACTTCTCGAAATGCTGATGTGTTTCCTGAGTCTTAGTAAGATAGGCCGGGCTGGAGAACAGCACCGTGACCCACCTACAGCAGAGGCACAGCTGTCTCTGAGTAAAGTGACATAGAACACTGTCTGCAGGGTTGGGGACGTGGCCTTTGATGTAGAGACACCACCCGGACATCTGAGCGGCAGGAGGAGTGAATAGAAATAAACTTAGAAGGGTGCTTTTAAAACAGTCCACTATTTTCCATTTAAAGTTTGCACGGCCCCTTGAAACAGACACATATATGAACAAGGAAACAGGAAACATACTACAGCCCAGATAC
Source organism: Acomys minous (assembly GCF_964271855.1). Lineage (NCBI taxonomy): Eukaryota > Metazoa > Chordata > Mammalia > Rodentia > Muridae > Acomys > Acomys minous. The sequence continues at coordinate 96,897,242 of NC_140490.1, forward strand.
TCTCAAAACTACTTTTAAGTTCCAAACCCCAGCACGCATCAATTGAATTCATTACATATTTTTATTTAGAACCTGTATCTCTGTCTTAAGAGTGGTATAAACACAATACGGACAACGTATTAGCACGGCCGCTGCAGTTACACACTGCCAGGACACAGTAGAAAGGGCTCATTCTAATTGTTTATGCTCCGCAAGAGAATATCCTAGTTACCTATGGCAGCAAATTTTGGCAAAAAAAAAAAAAAAGATAAATTCATTTCTTATTAAAAGTACTTAAAGAATTGCCAAGATTATCAGTTTTGCCACACACAAAACAGTTTATTAAAAAACTGCCCTTACCTTTCTCTCCTGTTCCTAAAAGATTGGCCTATACAGGTATCTATTAATTTCAGGTCAGGTTTTCAAATCAGTATTCACCCTGTAATTTCACGTCTTAGCTTTATGTAGAGTAAACACACACTCATTTTCCTTTCCAGTCTTGAAGCTAAAACACTTTTATAAAAAGAACAATCAAAAAAAAAAAAAAAAAAGGAAGAAGAAGAAATCACTTCATTTTGGCTTTTATTTTTCTTCTACCTCATTTTCACTTCCTTCATCTATTAGTTCTTCCTCCTCATCACCAAAAGTCTGTTCCTGCATGGTGGTGAAGGACAGAGATCTGGCAGCCACTTCTGCAGCCAGGCCAGCAGTGAAGGTGAATTCTGGTGACAGCTGTAGTCGAGCCAGCCTCTGCTTAATGGAGGGCTGTGGGGAGTCCCTGGGGGTTGGAGGGGCAGCGGCCCCGGAGGCGGTGGCGTTGGTGGTCGCTTGAGGAGACTCAGGCTCACTGTCACACTGGTAGCATGTTCTTTCTTCAGCTCCTTGGAGGAGGGCTTCGTTTGCAGAGGTGTCTTGAGTTTCACCCTCTGCAGGGCTACCACACACATACTCAGTCCTGTTTCTCTCAGGGTCACTGGTGGAGGGTTTACTATTTTCCTCGGCAGTATCGTTACTATCGGCCTTTTCTGTATCTGAATTCATGGGTGTTTCAGAATTACTTACAGATTCCACTGGGTCTACAGGAGACAAGGATTTCAACACAGCTTCAAAGAACAAAAAGAAAAAAAAAAGGAAAAAGATAACTAAAGACCCAATGACTTTTAAACTCCCAGTAGCTTTTTAAAAAAAGGAACAACAAATAAATAAATAAAAGCTCAACAAAACTTCCTAGTAAAATAAATGTAACTTTGTAAATATGGGGAGTTTTATGAGACAGAATACCTAAGAAATTAAATGAGATGGGGGCTCGCTGAAGAGTTAGTAGTTCAAAGGCAGTGTTCTCAAAGCATGGTCCTTGAATCGGCAGAACCAGCTGCCCCCTAGGAAGCTGCTGGAAACATCCTGGAGTCTGATCATAGCTAGAGAACTGGACACTGGGGCCGGGGGCAGGATGCTTACAAGCCATCCCACTCAACTCTGATGCTCATTAAAGTTTGGGGACGACTGTCATTAAAGGAATACACTGTGGCTTTCACCACAAAGATAAAAGGCCTGATATGACCCAGATAAGGTTATCTTTGTCATATATATATATTTACAAGGCATGAAACATACAATTCATCTTACTTGCCAGTCGCCTAACAGAACCTGAATAGAAGTAAAGCATACTTCTACAGTTTGTAATGCTACAGATAACACAAATGAACTAATCTCTGCATTCAACTACCAGACAAAGTATAACACATAAATAGAATACAGATAGATCCATACAGCAGAAGTTGTCCTTGCAAGAAAAATGAGGTTTTAGTTAGCCCCTCTTGGTGTTAGTAGGCAGTGGGTTGCTTGCTGGGCAGTCTCTCCTCCCAGCATGAAGGGTTAGTACAATACAATAGACTACGAAGCATGACCGAAGGAAAAAAGTGCGTCTTGAAGGTCTGGCGTATATTTAAAAGGCATTTTTGTAAAACGTGTCCTTTTCCAAGAACCATCCCTATGCTGCAGTAACTCCACTAGGGAAGCGGCAACAACAGAAACATGGCACAGCAGGTTCCAGGGTAGGCTTTCCCTCGCTAACTCCATTCGGACTTTACCCCTGTAGGCAGAGATGAAAACAACTCTGGAAGACATACTAGAAATTTTCATGGGAAAGCATTTTTTTTTCTTTCTGGCATCAGTAGATCTTTACTTACTTTCACAAACTATAGAGCATTACTGCCTTTTCAAATGAAAATGGAATCAAAAGCATGTTCTTAAAAATGAGTCCCATTTCTCTCATTTGCCCATAATGTCAATAGGTAATTTTATAGCTAAATAATATGAACACTGCACAATAGGATGCAAGCTTATAGACAATGCGATTTTCAGCATTTCTGTACATTCTTGCTAATAAATCTGCTAAGTTTTAACAAGCATCCCATGCTACAAGTGTTCGAGATCATTGCTAATTACGGGAGGAGCAGCATTTAGAAGGGAAGCATCAGATGACAGCAGGCTACAATGTAAGCCTCTGGGGAGCAGATTTCTTTCTTTCTTTCTTTTTTTTTTTTGTTTGTTTGTTGATCTGTGTGCCACATACAGCAGTAAACAGTGTCAGGGACCTAACAGGTAGTCAGTAACTACTTGTGGAGTCACAATTTGCTGAGTGAATGCTGCTGGAGAATAAAAGCTAGAAAAAAGAGTAATTTAGAGACAAAAACAAAACAAAACAAACCACCCGAACACAGAAACTGATCGTGTCTTAAAAAACCATAGCACCAATCTTTAGTTCACGCACAGGCTAATCACAGAAGCCTACTGCTGCCTCTGGGAGGGTCACCATGACTCTGCTGTGCTGCTCAAGCCCTCCTTTACAGCCCAGCTGCAGGGCTCTCCGGTGTGAAAGTCGATGGTGGCAGGAAAGGCCGGGCAGCAGAGGCCTCACAGCGGAAACAATGCTGGGGAGGACAGCTGGGTAGTGAAGATGGAGTTCTTGGTCAGAGACCGGCGTACACTGTCTCCAAGAATATAAACAGCATGTTTGTGGGACTAATCTAATTCAATAAATGTAAGCTGAGGAAGGCATCTCCATTAGAAATCCTGGGAAATACAAGTGGGCACGATGGGCTCTCATGCTGGAAAGGCTAGGATTAAAAGATGGACCACTGAAGGTTTAAGACAGGAGGCCATCACTAACGAATGAGCTGTCTGGGTTTGAACAAGGTCTGGGATAGCTTGCAAGATAGCTCAGGGGAGGGAAAGGGAGCGAGGTGGGAGCCAGCTAAGGGGCTACTGTAATGGACACGCATAATCTAGTAGGGATCTGGGTTCTAAAGGGAAACAGCAAAGAAAGGCGAAACCAAAGAGACCGTGCTGGAGAGAAAGGTGAGGGTTCCCAAGAGAAGACAGGAGAGCCCAAGGAGCTCTCCAGACTAGATGATCAATACACTTCTAGCGAGAAAGGGAAGGCATCAGGCAACTGGATGAGTCCATAAACATACTCTAAAACGGGATGGGAGGCCCATGTTCGGTATCAGCTTAACTGAGAATGAAGTATGTTGACACTGCCAACTACCAAATTTCTCTTCATTCCTTCTCTTGCCCCCCATGAAGTATGATCGAAGAGAAGAGAGCGAGGATAACGTAAAGAAGGGTAAGGCCAGCCAACAACACCCAAACGTGACTGTGGAGTCAGTGTGCACAGGAACACCTCCTCGGCTTCCATCAAGCTAAGTTACATGAGCCGGCCAAGTGGCCCTGGTCCTTATGCATTTTTTTTTTTTTAGCATTAAACAGTTATTACTGTTGAGTTTTATTGAAGTACTTTAAATAGAGAACTGAGCTTAGAACCTCAAGTTTATTCCTTTCTTTCGCCTGTCCTTCCCTTCTCCCCGAAAGGGTCTGGTTATGTAGCTAGGTAGCGCAGCCTTGCTGTGCAGCCCCAGCTGGCCTCAAGCTCAGGGCCCGCCTCGCCTCAACCACCATGCTGAACTACAGCGCCACCACGGCCAGCTTGATGTGTTCAACTTGCTGTCCACTCTGAAAGAAATCTATCAAAGAATTAAATAACTGGCGAAAGAGTGTGACTTCACAGCCCCAGTGTGATTCTATGGCATTCTTTTATTGATCAAATTGATTCTGCTTCTATATGAAAATGCTATACTGACTGGTGGGGTTCTATAGGTAAAACGGCACTCATGGTTCAAAAAGCAAAGACCCCTGTCACCGAGGGAACCTGGACTCTGAAGTCGGAGCTTACCGTGGTCACTAAAGAGCAGCTGCTTCCATTTTTGCCTTTCTGCCTCTGAAGCCTTAAATCCCAGCACGGATTTTAACTCCTGCAGCACCCTCTTGGACTCCTCCTGCTCGCGCTTCTGTCTCTCTCTGTCTTCTTGAGACAAGAAATACAAATCGTCCTTTCGGAACTCGCTTTCTATGTCCATGCCATCCACGTAAGCTTCTAGTTCCTGAAAATGGACCAAAGACAGAGACCGTCAGCAGACAGCTCTCTGACAGGATCCATCACTCGCAGCTGCGCAGTGGAAGGACTTTCTCCTGGGACAGTCACTGTGACAGCTGAGGAGGATGGAAGGCAACAAACGTGTCTACTGATAAATTAAGATCTTCAAAGCGCTGAACAGTGGGTATGAAAGAGTTCTAGATAGGAAAGTTTAACACCATTAATGGCTGCGTCCTACTCTGAGTCAGTGAATCAAGTTCAAGGCACCAAGAGCAAATATTTTGACATAAATTTGCATTGCACTGTACTCTTAACCTCATAAGTCCAGCAACTTATCTGACGTGATCCATGTCACCTAAAATCAAAGTAGGCAAATTGTATATGGACCTCCTCTTGAGGGGAAGCCAGCACCGTTCACCCTTACCTGCTCCTCAGGGATGGGGTCTCTGTCCTCAATGTGGAGGGTAGGCCGCACGAAGGGTGCTGCGGTGCAGTGTGGGTTTTCACACGTTACTTCAGGCTTGCCTTTACAAAGAGAATGGGTGGGAGGGCAGGATAAAGAAGAGAAACAGGCCATCAGAAACAAATGAGTGAACATTAATGACATGACATCCTTGACACTGACACCTTGCTGGTTTTATAGCCCAACTTTTCTTTTCCTGATTGTTTTGTTTTGAGGCAGTGTCTTTTTAGGAGCCTAGGCTGGTCTTAAGTCAACCTCATAAGTATTATATTTTTGATGTGTATTACTATATCTGGCTCCCAAAGTGGTCAGGTTAAAACTTTTTATTTGCAAAACTTAAAGACACCTAAGTTAACATTAATAGCCATATATTTACCACTGGCGTTAAGTTAAACTCTTGGAGGAAGTGGTCATAGTATCTGTCACATGCTAATGACAAATACTCCATCCTCACAAAATAAACACAAAGATCACTGGGCATGGTGATGCACACCTTTAATCTCAGCACTTGGGAGGCTGAGGCAGACTGATCTCTGAATGTGAGGCCAGCTTGGTCTACAGAATGAGTTGCAGGACAGCCAGAGTTACAGAGAAACCCTGTCTCAAAAAACAAACAAAAATTAATGACATTAGGAACAATTTTAATGATTTTTATTTTCCCATTATTTTAACTCAGAATTGAAAACTAGGGTCACAAGTAAATATTTTCACATGCTCACTCAGCTGAGTTTACCTTCTATTACTTGAATGTCAATTTGGTATTTAATCACATGATTAGATTTTGCATGAAACAAAACAAAATATCCAAAAGATGTAAACCTAGCACTGAGGAGGCTGAAGCAGAAGTTCAAGACCAACTGTCTCAAAACGCTACCCAAAGGTTTATCCATCCAGACTTACACCTTTCAAAAGTAACACTGGTCTCTATTTAGGAAATGTTAACTGGAGAGCCATCTTCAAGCAAGACAGCCGCTGACTAAAACTAAGGTAAATTACAGCAGTAGGGAGCATTAAAAGAGACAGGATCTCTTATTATTTTGATTTTTGTGTGCTAGGCACTGAACCCAGGAGCTCAAGGGAATTAGGCAAGTGCTCTGGTACATAGTTACCTTAAGCCCCAAGTCTAGGAACATGAAGTTTTGATAGTTCTTAGCCAAACATGCAAATATGATATTACTGAATCTTATGGTATATGTATTAATAGTGGGTAAACTTCTGACAAGAAAAGTTTATTTATAAAATCTGAAAGCATTTCATCATAAAACACTGTGAAATAGTATAAAGGAAGGCTAAAGGAAAATAAAGACAATGGCAACCAAATAACGTATGTTTGGGAGGTAGACATATAAAATTATGGGCAACCAGTGAAATTTGAGTAGGTACTGTGGATTAGATGGCAATATTGTATCAGTATTAAATTCTTTCATTTTGACAGTATCTTGCATATTAGGGAAAATACCCAATTTGCAAAATTACAAAAAGAAATATTTAGGGACAATGGGTGTAGTGGTTTTGAATAGGACTGGTCCCCATAGGTTCATGCGTTTGAATGCTTGGCCACAGGTAGCACTAGTAGGAGGAAGTATGCTCTTGTTGGAGGAAGTTATGTCACTGTGGAGGCAGGCTTTGGGGTCTTATATGCTCAAGCTATGCCCAGTGTGGCACACAGTCTCCTGTTGCAGGCGGAGCAAGAGGTAGAACTCTCAGCTCCTCTAGCTCCACGTCTGCCTGCGCGCTGCTGAGCGCTTCCCGCTATGAGGTTAAAGGACTAAACCTCTGAAATGTGAGTAAGCATCAATTAAATGTGTTCCTTTATAAGAGTTGTTGTGGTCATGCTGTCTTGTCACAGCAATAAAACCAAACTAAGATAGTGGGAATTAATGTCTGCAACTTACTCTCAAATAGTTTAGAGTAACAGCATCACTTTATTTATCTGTATACGTTATGCACGTACGTACAGAGACAAGACAAATGTGGTAGAATTTACACAATTAGACAATCTAGATGAAGGATATTTTAAAACTTTTTTTTGCAATATTTTATGAGTCTGAAGTGACTTCTAACTAAAAAAATATATTTTATGTGTATGGGTACTTTGCTTGCATGTATGTCTGCACACGATTTGCGTGCCTGGTGCCCATGTTGCCTGAGGAGGGCATAGGATCCCTGGATGGAGTTACAGGTGGTTGTGAGCCATCAAGTAGGTGCTGGGAACCAAACCTGTATTCTCCAGAAAGGCAATCAAGTCTATTAGCTGCTGCGCCACCTCTCCAGTTTCTAAAATGACTTTTAAATGAAATATCAAAATCTAGCTAATAAAACGTTCAAACATTTAAAGTTTTATAGCCATGGGAAACTGTGTACAAAAACTAACAATAGGATAGTTATTCATCACCTACCTAATGATGTGAAGACAGTTTTCATGTAGTAGCTAAGTCATTAATAGTCTACTTTTCAGAGTGTGCTCAAGAAGCACTGAATGGCATGTACTATTTTATTTTTATTTTTAGTGTACAGCCTTTACATGGTAAGCACATATTCTACCACTGAATGAGGTCCCTGCTAAAGATGTATCCTTTTGTTTGTTTTGGTTTTTTCGAAACAGGGTTTCTCTGGGTAGCCTTGGCTGTCCTGGACTCACTTTGTAGACCAGGCTGGCCTTGAACTCACAGCAATTTGCCTGCCTCTGCCTCCTGAGGCTGGGATTAAAGATGAGCACCACCACCGCCCGGCACATCTTTTTTTTTTTTTTTTTTTTTTTTTTTTTAAAGACAGGGTTTCTCTATGTAGCCTTGGCTGGCCTAGACTTGTTTTGTAGACCAAGCTGGCCTCAAACTCACAGAGATTCTCCTGCCTCTGCTTTCCTAGTGCTGAGATTAATGTTGTGCAGCAACACACCTGGCTTAAATCAGTTCTTTTTCTTTACTTTTTTTTTTTTTTTTTTTTTTTGGTTTCAGGTTTTTGTTTTTTAAGACAGGGTTTTTCTGTGTAGCCTTGGCTGTCTTGGACTCTCTTTGTAGACCGGGCTGGCCTCGAACTCACAGTGCTCTGCCTGCCTCTGCCTCCCTGAGTGCTGGCATTACAGGTGTGTGCCACTGCACTCGGCTTAAACCAGTTCCTTTACTACTTGACCTGTAAGAGTTTCTGGAAGTTCTGATAGTAGAACATACTACGAGCATTTCTCCATTTCAGTTTTTATAAAAGGAGATGGGATGCACATACAAATCATCATATGTTTTATATTCAAGCAGAGTTGAGACTTAGAATTCAGTGCCAATTGCACAACTCTTATTTTTAATAAAGCACTAAGAACTTTTATGAACCCAGTTCCACCATGTCAACAGGCAGGCCACAGAACAGAATCCCAGCAGGACGGAACAAGCATGGTTGATAAGCGTATGCTGTAAGTAATCCAGAGGTACCTTTTTTATCTGTGTTCCTTCGTAGCAGTTTATCCACCTGAGAAATGGCTTCTTCCCAGCAACTGTTGCTGGCCTGAACGTGGGGCTCAATCAGTTTTAATTTCTGCTCTAGTATCGGATAAGCCTCTGATAGCAGCTCTTGTGTCTCTTTAGTACAAACGAGCTTTTCAAGTTCATCTTCAAGAATTATTACTCTGTGCAACACATAAAATCAGTAATAGGTTCACAAAATATAAAATGGAGATTTTTTTTTTTTATCATTTAAGAGGAGTATTGTAAGAAATGAAGCCTATAAAATTAAAACAGTTCTTGAGACAAATGGTGGTAATAGTTGTTCAACATTGTTATGTATTTGCTACCACTGAACTGTACACTTAAAAATGATCAAGTGGGGCAAGAGATGTATCTCAGAGCTGAAGCATTTAGTTAAGCAATCTAAATCAGCCAATTGAAACAAATGAAACTTTATAGGGAGTATTATGTAATTCATTCACCAATATTTCTTACATATATACTAGGTAACTTATTGTCTCTTCCTTCTTTTGTTTATTTTTGTTTGTTTGTTTGTTTGTTTTTGGTTTTTGAGACAGTCCTGGTACTCACTCTGTAGGCAAGAGTGGACTTGAACTCACTGCCTGCCTCTGCCTCCCAAGGGCCGAGATTAAAGGCATGCACTGAAAAACTTCTGATCTAAAAGATAAATTAAGCCATCTCCTGCTTTATGGCTCAGTGGTTAAGAGCACTGGCTGCTCTTGCAGAAGTTCTGAGTTCAATTCCCAGCAACCACATGGTGGCTCATAATCTATAATGAGATCTGGTGTCATGGTGTCCTCTTCTGGCATGCAAGTGCATGTGCAGATAGAGCACTCGTATGTGTGTGGGTGTGTGTATACACACACCCACACACACCCACACATGTATATATTACATAAAAACTAGCAACCAGGAAAATTATATATATATATTTTATACACACACACACACATGTATATATTACATAAAAACTAGCAACCAGGAAAATTATATATATATTTCAATATTATAAAAATATTTAAATTGTTTCCACACACAGTCCTGTAGGGAGACACTGAGGATGAGAAGAACAAATGGGTGAAGGGACAAAAGCAGAAATCAAAAAGGTTTCAAAATATGAAGCAGAACAAATTTTTAGGCAGTGCTTTTTAAGGCAGTAAGAACCATGATAGCGAGTGGGCGGAGTCTTACTGTCCAGCACTTGGGAGGCCGCAGCCATAGGATCGTGAGCTCGAGGGTAACTCAGGGTGCACAGAGAGCTCCCATCTCACACCAACAGCCAAGCACCCCACCCACTCACTGGGGAGGAAGGAAGGTGTTCTACAGCAGCAGGATAGAAAACAAAATGCACTAATTTGTACTTGGTATGCTTGTTAATTAAAATACTCTAGTAGCAGTACCACATATATAATACTCTATCTTAAAATAGAACCACACATTTCTCACATACAATCCCCATTCCTGCCTCTTGTTTGTATCAACGTATCTGTGTCCGCTCAGTGTAGCATTCTTTCCTCCTTAATCAACCTTTCCTCTAAGGTATGCCAATATGCCTGGCATATTTCTCATTCTGGTGCCCCAGATTTTTGGGAGACTTGGTTTTTGCTAATATAACACTTCCTCTGAAGTCTCATTTTTCTCTCTATGATGCTTGCTCTTGTCACCTTGATGAAATCTAGAATGAACTAAGAGACACATCCTCAGGTCTGTGAGGGCATTTTATGGGAAGGATTAATTGAAGGGAGAACTCGAGGAAAAGCAGTGTTTTGCCTGCTGCTTGTGGTTCTTGTTGATGAGTGCATTTACCCTGTTGCTGCTGCTGTTCTCCGCTGGCGTCTGACCCCAGCTTGTGTGGCCTTGTGATGTGGAGTAACACACAGCAGCTCTTCAGCCATCACTCAGACCTTTAGAACCAGACTGGGGCTGCTGAGATTCCCAGCCCTGCAGACAGACCAGCTGCTAGTTTCTTGACCTCTCTAGGATGCAGACAGCTACTGCTGCACTACCCAGTCTCTACTGTGTAAGCCAATCTACTAAAACTCCACCTTTTCAAAAAAATTGTTTGTAGATTAATTTATCTTGCGTGTATGACTGTTTTGCCTGCATGTATGTCTTGAGCCACATATGTTACCTTTGTAACTCCAGCCCTGGAGCATTCAATACCCTCTTGTGGCCTCTACTGACATCTGAATATAACTGCACAGACACATGCATAAGCAATACATCTTATGTACATCACCCTGTCGGCTCTTTTGCTCTAGAAAACATTTTCTTTTATTTTTTAAAGATTTATTTATTTATTATTATACATACAGTACTTTATCTGCCTGTGTGCCTGCACACCAGAAGAGGGCATCAGATCTCATTATAGATGGTTGTGAGCCACCATGTGGCTGCTGGGAATTGAACTCAGGACCTATGGGAGAACAGTCACTGCTCTTAACCTCTGAGCCATCTCTCCAGCCCCTAGAGAACACTTTCTAATACACTCAGACCATCCAACTTTTGCTTCCCACACATGTGGAAATGGCCTTGTTGTCCCTGTCACTTGCCATGAATTGGTTAGCATTCACCTGTATCTTTGAGTGGTACAGAGAGACCACAGGGACAGCCTCATCTCAGCTTCTCCCCTTTTCCTACTCCTGTCTTTCCTAAGTCTCCTATCGACCTCTCAAGGCCTTGAATTGAGGTAGAACTTGTCTTCTTAAGCCCGTTTCTAAGCTTACACTTCTTTCTCTGTATATCTTGTTCTCCTTCGTCCCACTGGGATCAGTCTTTTGAGTTTATCGAAGTCCAGCCCTGACCACTTTCGTATCTTTTAGCTCATGTATCAATTTCCCCTTCCACTTCTTGATGGACATGCTGGCTCAGGGAAGTTTATCAACTGCAATCTTATCAGTCCAGTAAATCCCAATGACCCTCTTGAGAGCCAGTACAAGAACTTAACCATTTGTTCCGGCCCCACACTACGAATACTTCACATTTATTGGGAAAAAATTCAGTTGGTATGACGATATTCAGATGTTATACTTTGATTCAACTCTCTCTCTCTCTCTCTCTCTCTCTCTCTCTCTCTCTCTCTCTCCTCTCTTGTCTTTTGGAGACAGAGTCTCCCTATGCAGCTCTGGATGTCCTGCAACTCTCTATAGGCTAGGCTGGCTTTGAACTCAGAGAGCCGCCTGCCTCTGCCTCTGAAGTCCAGGATTAAAGACATCTGCCACTAGGCCTGGCTTATTCAAAATTTAAATGTGAAAATTTCCATTTAGAAGTAGAGGAGAAAAATATTTACAACTGATGAAAGTACACCAAATCAGAATATAAACCATTTAGAAGCTATAGCTGAATGTCAATATTATGCAAAACAGAAGATAAACAAAAATAAAATGTGAATATTACCCTTTACTGAGGCCAAAAAGTTTATTCTGTGCTATGGAAATATTTCCAAACCTGATGTATTTAGAAAGTAGCAAAGTATTACTCTAGCTAGATACAGCGTTGCCTCTCATAATGCTGGAGTGTGTTGACAGGTACTTCTCTCAGAATGCAGCTTTCAGTTTTAAAGTCCAACTATGGGAGGGTTATAAAGATGCTCATTTTTGATAATCTTCCCCATTTTATCTCTCAAAGATAGGAAGCATCTGCTTTCTGCTGAAACTAGGAAAAGGGGGAAAAAACTTACAACTGATTCTCTTAAATTACAGTGCTTACAAATCACTGTTTCCTTGATAGCTCATGCCTACAAGCCATCCTTCATGTCCATTTGTTTCTTCTTTCTCATGGGTACATAAGGGGTGGCCAAAATGGGATGAGAATGGCGCTTGCTTATCACTGTGACGTTCCCTTACACGGCTTCTACACTTACTCATTCAGCAGCGCTTTCAGATGGAGCTGCAGGCTGCGCACTGCTGTGTGCAGGTTACTCAGCCCTCTGGACTTCTGCTGAGCTCTGGGTAAGCGCTGGGGTACTGACTGGTGCTGAGTTTCAAAGTACCGAAAGAACTCATAGCTGCGCTTCAGCTCTTCCAAGCAGGCGGAGTGAGCATGAGGTAGACCTTGAGTCACGTCAGAGAGAATGTGATGAGGCAGGAGTGCTGCAGTAAGTAAGGGCCCGGAAGGTGAACTGGCTGTAGACAGTAACAGGGCTAAGCGTCTGAAGAACTCTGAACTCTGTGCCACCCAGAGCTGGAACAAAACCTGAGAGATAGGGTGGGGTGGGGAGAAGGGGGTCGGGGGAGTGGGGAGGGAGAGCGAAAACATACTGATCAATAAAAATATTGTCACTATTCAAAACAAACGACAAATTTATTTACCTTCTGACTTTAACTATTCACAATATCAGAAATAATGGCTAAACTGAACTTGAACTAACTCCAAGATTAGCCAAGGACACTATACAGAATTATGCAGTCATAGTCATGTAATGATATAGGATTCTAATACAGAAGTTAACAACTGTATGTAACTTAGCACAGTTCTATCCTAGATAGAGATGACCTAGGAATGGATTGGGGGCAGGGGGCAGAGGGACAGCTCAGTGCATTTCCAGAGGACCTGGGTTCAATTCCCACCACCCATATGACAGCTCAGAACTGCTTGTTACTCCAATACCTCTGACATCATTGGTACACACAGGGACATATAATTTAAAATAGTAAAACAAAGCCTATAATCCCAGCACCCAGAAGGCAGAGGCAGGCGGATCTGTTGAGTTTGAGGCCAGCCTGTTTTACACAGTGAGTTTCAGGACAGCCAGGGAAATACATAGAGAATCCCTGCTTCACAAATGTATTAGAAATGAATTTTTCTTTAAAAAATATTCAGGCTAGTGAGGTGGCTCAGAGGGTAAAGGCACTAGCTATGAAGCCTGAGAATTTGGGTTCTCTCTCCCATACTCACACGGTGCAACTCCCACAAGGGATGCTATGGTATGCAGACACCCATACACACACAGCACGAATTTGCTGCTGAGGGGCTGGTTCAGCAGTTGCCAGCAGCTGCTGCTCTTGCACAGAACCCAGGTTGGGCTCCATTCCCAGCACCCATATGGCAGGCAGCTTACACTCTTCTGTAATTCCAGTTCCAGGTGAGCCTGGAACAGAAGCACTGCACATCTGTGGTGCAAAGACACAGATGCAGGCAAAACATCCACACAGATTTAAAAAAAATGAATCTAGGGTTCAAGCCAGCTGTGGTGGCTCATACTTTTAATCCTAGCACACAGGGGGCAGAGACAAACAGATTTCTCCAAGTTTCAGGCTAGTTAAGGCTACATACACAGTAAGACCCTATCTCAAGAAAAAACAGGAAAAAAATAATTTGGGTTTCAAAATGAGATTACTACTATGTTCTAAGAATTAGCATGTCTGGCATGAAAATTGCAAACCTATTTTTTGTTCAAGATTAACTTAAAAATATTATGTGTGTACATATTTGTTTGTGTGTGGATATGTGCACATGAGAGTGTAAGTGGCTACAGAGTCCAGAAGAGGGTGTCAGACACACTGGAGTTGAAATTACAGGTGATTGTGATCCACCTAAAGTGGGTGCTGAGAGCCAGATCGGGTTCTCAGTGGGAGCATTATGTGCTCATAACTACAGAGTTTTCTCTCCAGTCTCTGTAGACTTAGGCTTGAGAGACACAGCACAATGCACAGAGCGTCTCTCCAGACACAGCCCTAACATAAGGCAAACACACAGGAAGCACTCCAGCACTAACAAAAGTAATGGGCAAACTACTTCAGACAAGCTAGATTTCAATATTAACAAGCTATGAATATAGATGTTCTCAAGATGACTTTATTAGATGAACTTCAAATTATGCAGATGATTCCATGGGACTCTACACACACACACACACACACACACACACACACACACACACACACACACACACACACACGAAGAGGGAAGGATAGAAACCAATAGAGGGAAAGCCAAGAAGGTCTCTGAAAATTTAATTTGGTCCATGAAGGAAGAGGAGCCTATGAAACAGGCGTTGTGTGTGCAGTCTTGTGACAGTAACATACATGATACATGGTATACCTAAAGAACGGCAAGGTCAGTGTGGTTGACCCAGCTTAAGCAGGAGGGAACATGGTGTATTATACAGTTCTGGATTTTACTGAGAGAATTAAGAAGTTACTGAGCAGAAGAATAAAATGACTTATGCTTTAACAGGCTCCTTCCAGCTGCTGAGACTTCAAGAAAGGGCAAGTGGACGTTAGATGTTAGCAAAGTAATCCGAGTTCACGGTCCCTGAACCACAGCACATAGAGGTAGGGAAGGTGAGCAGCGACTGCACTCTGGACAGATGGTGACAGGAGACCAGTGCCTAGGGAAGAGCCTTCACAAGGGTAGTGTGAATCCAGCGCTTTGAAAAAGACATTGGAAAGAAGCAAGCTGGCATCCAATTGATACTTTAAAAAAGACTGACTTATTATTGAATTTCTGTCACATCATCCAGTTACACATTAAAGCTCAGAAATATAAAGTTTTCCCATTTGTTCTTTGGAGAAAGTACACATTCTTTTCTGCTTGCTCGTTTGGATAAGCTGCTTTGGCTAAGGGAATATCCCAAAGCTTATGGCTGAGTAGCACATTTTGATTTTTAAATAGTTCATGGCATCTGGATTCATTTCTTAAATCAGAAAATATAGTACCTTATAGTAGTAGTAGTAGTAATAATAATAATAATAATAATAATAATAATAATAATAATAATAATAATAATAATAGTTAAACACATAAAGAATCCAGGCATGGTACCATACACTTGTAGTCCTGGTAACTCAGCAGACAAGAGGATTACTTGAGTTCATGGGCTGAAAACTAGCAGGATAGTGAGACCCTTTCTAAAAATACAGTTCCCATTTTTTGGAACTATATACCTGAATACTGCTGAGGAAGTGGACACTGTCCCAGGGTCTTTGTAAGCAAGTTATAGCGCTGTATCAAGGTTTACCATGCTGGTCTACCATAACCTAGGCAGCGTTCCTTTATTCTATTGTAGTTATCACCTCCAAATCCTCTGCACTTACCAGGTAGGTGTCTGGAATAGAGCGTATTTATGCAGAATTCACCCCTACACAAAGCTACTATGTAACTTGGCACACAGATTCAATAGTTTACAACAGTCACCTCAGGAGAGATTAGTGGAATCGGAATGGCTAGTTCAAAGCATGAATCGCTTGTAAGTGGCTCTAATATATGTCAAATTACATTGTCAGACAATTAACTTTACAAAATATAAGAAATCAGGGAGAAAAGTGTTGCAGTGGCCCACATAAGATGGTAAGCGGTACCTATAATCCAGCTAGCCGGAGGACCGAGGAAGAACTTTGAGATCAAGTTTAGCGTAGGCAACAGAGCGAGACATGTCAGAGAAAGAGAAAGACAGATGGGGATAGGGTGGAGGTGGAGGGGAGACAGAGAGGAGAGAATATGATGATAAGGACAGCGGCTAAGGTAGGGCAGGGATAAGAGGAGGAAAAGGATGGTACTCCATTTTCTAGAATCGGAAAATGTAAAAAGTAAAAGATCCACATCTCAATGCAAAATGTATCTTGGTAAGTGCAGCCAACTGCATCTGAACTGATCCGCAATGTTATCAAGAGACGTTTCAAAGACGAGAAACAAGTATCTCCACTCAGCTCCCTAAACTAAAGGGAACATAAGGCATTTGGACTGACTTCTTAACAACTCTCTGGAAGCTGACTGCATGTGTGCTTTTAATGCTGTTTTGTTTTTTGGTTTTTTGTTTGGAAACAGCGTCATGCTAAGTATGTAATACATGCTGACCTTCAACTGTGATCCTCCTGCATCAGCCTCTTGAGTGTTGAAACGACAGGTGGGCACATGGCTTTTTTAACTTGCCTTAAATTATTTGTTTTCTTTAATATGTTTCTATGGCCACAGCCGGGCAGTGGTGGCACGTGTTTAATCCCAGCACTCTGGAGGCAGAGGCAGAGGCAGAGGCAGAGGCAGAGGCAGAGGCAGAGGCAGAGAGGCAGAGAGGCAGAGAGAGAGGCAGAGGAAGAGGCAGAGAGGCAGAGAGGCAGAGAGGCAGAGAGAGAGGCAGAGGAAGAGGCAGAGAGGCAGAGAGGCAGAGAGGCAGAGGCAGGATCTCTGAGTTCGAGGTTATCCCAGTCTATAGACCTTCAGGACAGTCAGGGCTGCACAGCAGAAAATCCCAGTTCCAAACAAACAAACAAACACAAAAACAAAAAACAAAAAACCCAAAAACAAACAAGCAAATAAATCCCCCCTATGGCCATTCATCACTACTGATGGTACAGTGCTTAGCTGTAATTTGCTTTCAGCATACTTTGGGTGTATCTGATAACATCCTCAGATTAGTTAGTAAGAGTGAAATGCCTGGGATAAAGGCTCTACCCTTTTGTGAAGACGGGAATTCACTAGTCAGGCTTATACCGTCATCACCTGTATGCGAGCTCTCCTTGAGTCTTCAGTGATAATGACTGCTATCAACTTCCTTTGTAAAGATGACTTAGTATTTCTATTTGCATTTCTTTCAATAGTATGAGTAAAAGTTTTCTTGTACTGCATGGTTTTGTACTTTTGCTCTGTGAATGGCCAGTCCATGTATTTACCTAGCTTCTGGTTGGTTTTTTGTTGTTGTTGTTGTTGTCTGTTTGTCTTTTTGAGACATTTTTTTTTTCCGTGCAGCCTTGGCTGTCTTGGACTTATTTTGTAGACAAGGCTGGCCTAGAATTCACAGAGGTATGCCTGCTTCTGCCTCCCTAAGTGCTAGAATTACAGGCGTGAGCACCAGGCCTGGCTCCCGCATATACTTTTTGTTTGCTTGACTGTATGTGCAGTGCTGGGGATGGACCCAGGGGCCTCGTGCTCTCTAGGCCACACAACCTATCAGTGAGCTAAACTCTGACCCCTGTAACCTTTGGTTACCTTAGTACTCTTCATACACAAAGAATTCAAGTTGTACAGTTTTACTTTATTGTACTTAAAGCACATGGTACTTGAAGTTTGGAAGTTAATTTTGATATTATCAATTATACTCTTTCATGTGGCTGTAACTAGTGAAAAATTATAAGAAAAATTGGGGGAGGATTTTATAAATTTTATATAAATTTACCTAGGTTTGTTGAAACAAATTCATGTGCACTTCCTATCAAGTAATTCACTCATTTCTAAACATTCTCTATGGCACTCTTAAATTAAGAGCACTGACACCAAAATACAAGGCCCTCTCTCTTCGTTTGGCCTGTATGATCTCTCAGCACCTGAAGGCAGCATCCTAACATGTACAGCATTGTAAACGATGGCATGTGGCACCACGGAAGGGGAATAGGAGCATAGCTTGTGCTACACAGCGACCGAGTAGTCCGTGCCTTCTAAACGGCTGGTTACCTTCAAGGCTGGCAGGCTGAAGCCATCTGTCAAGTTATGAGCTTCCTCTTCGGATATCTGTTCTTCACTGAGTCCGAGCCCCAGCTCCTTAAAAGGTACCACACAGATGTAGTTGGTAACATTGTCACTCTCGGAGTTCAGGGGGTAGGTTAAATCAGGTTAAGGCAATCAACAACGCCTCTCATTAACACATTTAAGATAGCCCGAAGTATTGAATAACTTCATTCAGTTGGTTTAAAGCAAGGAAGCCAAACTCCAGCATTCTTTCTTTTTCTTTCTTTTTTTTTTTTTTTTGTTTTTTTGAGACAAGGTTTCTCTCTGTGTAGCCTTGGGTGTCCTGGACTCGCTTTGTAGACCAGGCTAGCCTCGAACTCACAGTGATCTTCCTGCCTCTGCCTCCCGAGTTCTGGAATTAAAGGCGTGAGCCATCATGCCTGGCTTCCAGCATTCTTTTTAGGCCAAGGACCTGGTGTCCGGCCACACTCTTTGGCTTAGGTACACTTACTGACTCTTCCGTTACACTGCAAAGATGGCGCACAGGAACGGCACACAGGGGTTCCTTGAAGTGAAATCTCTTGTATATGTAGTGGCTTTTCAGATAGATATGCATACCCCTGATGGCCTGAGCAGTTTCATGGATGTTCCCAGTGTGAACATCAAGGTCGGAATCTTTGACCTTTGTATAATTTTATAGGATGTTCTGGCTTAAAAGGGTTCTGAACCATTTTTACACCACTAAAGCTTTATACTTTCTGGTCCATCTAAAAGGACACTTAGATCTTTCTCATCATTCAAGCCTTAGTTTCAGTGCCAGCTCATCAGAGGGCACCCAGTCACTGTAGTACCCACTGACAGTTCTCTGCCATATCCCCGGACCTCCTCCTTTACAGTAATTATATTTGCAAATCCTAACTGCCAGCTTTTTATTATGTTACCTATTAGAAAGCAAGCTTCGCTGGAACAAGGGTCACTTTCCTTGTTCACTGTAAGGTCCTCAGTACTGAGGAAAGTTGACTAGTGCAAGCAAGTTCCCTCAATCTCCCTACTCTAAATTTATGCTGCTTGGGGCAGAGACTGTAGCTACACATATAACCATGGCATAGCTAGTGACCAGCACTTGGCTTAGCACCATGTTTATGTTCAATACATTCTCACTGAATGACTAGCTACTTGGAGTTCATAAGCCATTATCAGATCCATTCTTTCCATAGTCTTTTGTTTGTTTGTTTCCAGACAGCTCTGGCTGTCTGGCTATGCAGACCACTCTGACCTTGACCTCGGAGACCCACCTGCCTCTGCTGGGATTAAAGGCATGCGCCACCCTTCCTGATTCTTTCCACGTCCCTTTGCTTCTTACTACGTACAGTGCAGACTTGTAGTCTCACGATCAACTCCTATGTATTTTTTAAAGGACCAATTCATGCTACAGCCCCTTTAATTCCATCAGGGCAGGTGCACCGACCTACTCTGCTGGAAGGCACCCTGAGCACTTATGTTGTATTATGAGTGCTGGGTTATTTCTAGGTCACACTCAAAAGTCCTCGGGACATGTTTTTGATCTGTCTCATTAACACCTGCAAGAGTGTCTGACACACAGCTGGTAGACATTTTAAGCAGTGGAGGAAGCAGATGGGCAAGTTTTTCATGAAAATTCAATTGCTTTCTCTTCATTTCCAAAGAGATAGCACAGTATAGCTATATGTAGTACATATTTACACACATATACATATTGTATGGTTTAAATGGTAAGTCACTTAACTTCTATGTCTGGTTTTCATAAGCAGAGGTAAAGAACACAGCCGGAAGGCCTGTGTAAATCACGTGGGGCTGGAGCACAAGGCACATGGAAACACACACTGTCTCCATCAGAACCCAGCAGGCTGAAGGGAGAGCAGTCTTTTAACCATCTATTTACTCACAGTTTAGCATATTTATGAATCGTAATTTACTAATTTATGGGATTACTGCCGTTTTAAAGATGAGGAGAGTAGGGCAGAGAGAAACTAAGAAACTAGCTTAAATTAATGAGAGTCACCTATGCAGTAAGATAGTGACATAGCCAAACTTGAACTTAGGGAATCCAGCACTAGAGTTTTTTTGAAAGGGGAAGGATCTCCTGTCCTCAGCTTATTGCAGGTCAGGACACACATTTGCCGTATTTGCTCCTTTTCTTAAAGTGTCTCATGTAACAAAGGCAAGCTCTTGGACCTCTTTCTTTGGACCAGTGAAGAGAAAGATTTCGAAAATGTTCCCCAGTGGTAACGACCCACACGGGGCAGGCTTTCTTCCTGTCTGTCACTGTTACTCCTCCTGCAATGTACTTTTAAAAATAGAACTAAGGAGAGAGATTTGATGTGGAATAGACAATATGAATTTACAGTTCACTCTCCGGATGCGAGTGTAATATGTAATTCGGGGCTTTGTTAACTTGTTAGCTTCACACGGAGACAAAAGGATATTTCTTCAGCATGTACAGGGTAGCTAGCCTTGCAGCTTGAAAGTTGGCTCTTACAGTCCTGTAGACAGCTTTCCGAAGGCCGGCGAGGTGCTGGCTGGGAGACTGGGCAGCCTTATGAAATGAGCAAGCAGCACTGACCCTGTCAAGCAAACTTGAAAAGTAAAATGTGATACAACTGTACAGGTGTCCTAAAGTTTGTGTTTCCTACATCCACAATTCTATTAAACTCAGAAACCATTTCTTTCTTAAAATTACTATAAGTATCTCAAGTCAAGTATAACCTCCTTTTTCTTGATACATACAAAGCCACTAAAATACACAAACCAAAGTCAACAACTGAAAAATTTAAAATCTCATGGAATATTTAGTCAAATAGAGAGAAGATGAGTTTTAATTCTGATAGAATAGAAATGAGGAACATTTACATAGAATGTGTGGCCTTCTACATAAAGACACTCTACTTGGTAAAATCCACTACAGCAGAATTACTTCACAGGCTTCAAACTCAGCACCTACAGGTGATATGCACGGCTTAATTATCAACACCTTCTCATGCTTAATACGCATCTAAATTATGTTCATGAATCACTCATTTGGTGACATGTACAGAGCAATTAACTACTATATAGAAATGTGGTCTGTACATTCATAAAAGTAGGGTAAAATTACTTACCCACCTGCTGCCACTGGCACTTACCTACTCATAATGAAGTAGGAGACGCAGGAACGAGACAGGACCAGTGGCCAACAGGGGGATGCAAGTAGAAAGGCAAAGTAAGGGTTACTGTGCGCCAGGCCAGCTGCTCTCAAGCTTTCATGCTGCTCGAGCTTTCCTTAAGCCAACAGAAAGCACTGGCAGCAATGGCATGGGATGTGCTGCTTTGTGACTGAGAGCAGGCAAGGCTAAATGCTGCAGTCATTCTAATCAGCAGCCTCCCCCAGTAGCGAGACAAAATGTCTGACTTATCTGGTAAACCTCCATGAAACCACACATCTATAAAACAGACACCGAAGTAGACATTTTACAATGTAAAACCAAACTAAGATATACAGACAAAGATGGACAGACTTAATTTTAAGTAAGGGAACAGAGGAAAAGAAAGGTTAAATTATTTGCTAGAAAGGAAACATCGAGGCAGAAATAAAGCACTCCTGGTTTCAGTGTGAAGCAGCAGGGCTTGTGCTCTGCTGAATCTATTTTACAGACTGAACTGTGTCTAAGACCCTGCAAGGCTTATTATCCCTGTGCCATTTCAGTCCACTGTCCAGTTAGATGGAGACAATGAAGAGACGCCTTCCAATACTTTTTACCTGGGTGGTACAAAGCATAACCAGGTCAATCATGCTTAATGGCCTACTTTACTTTTTCATGTTAATTGCATGGATACGGGTAAAAAAATCAGAAAACTGACCAGAGTCGCAGCATCTTGTATACATGTTTAAGCATTAGTTGGGCTCCTAGCCATGCATCTCTCAGGCCTTTCAATAAAATGCTGTGTAAGTCGACAGTGACATGGATATTGTACTTAATTGAAAAGTGACTTTTTAATTTTTAAAATTTGACAACCAACTTAAAATTTTCTATCTACTGGTAAGAACTGCATTTAACCTAATGGAAGGACAAAATCAACAACATCCACAGGATTGTTTTGCTTTGCACTGAGCAGCACAAGGCATAAAATTCCTCAAAGTCATTGTGGCCATTTGAATAAAAATGACTCTCATAGGCTCATAGGGAGTAGGTGTGGCCTTGCTGGAGTAGGTGTGGCCTTGTTGGAGTAGGTGTGGCCTTGCTGGAGTAGGTGTGGCCTTGCTGGAGTAGGTGTGGCCTTGTTGGAGTAGGTGAGTGACTGGGGGCAGGCTTTGAGGTCTCAGAAGCTCCTGAGGCCTAGTGTGGCATTCACTTCTGCTGCCTGTGGGTCAAGATGTACTGTGTCTGCCCGTGTGGCATGCTTCCCACCATGATAATAGACTACACCTCTGGAACTGTAAGCCAGCCCCAGTTCAATGTTTTCCTTCATAAGAGTTGCTGTGGTCATGGTGTCTCTTCACAGCAATGACACCCTAAGTAAGACAGTTAGCTCTACTCTCAGGATTGCTGTAAGGAGCACGAGAGCACAAAGAGTGTGGTGCTGACTACAGACTCCTGCACTTCTCCACTGCACGATCTCCCAGCGAGAGCTCTGAGGGCAGGGTGAAGGACTAACCTAGAGCAGAGCCAACTGAGTGACGCGAAGACTACAGGCACCATCTCCCTCCTGATTTTCTCTATAGCCCAACCTCACCTAATTAGAAATCAGTAACTGTTCACTGCATACTTGTTTTTCCCAATTATATGTGTCAACAGAAAAATGTTACACAGCAGGAAGAGACAAGAGAGGTGACAAAAGATGTCAATATGATTGAAATATATTATATACATGAATGAAATTGCCAAAACAAAACTCATTATATAATTAATACATGCTAACTAAAACATTTAAAAATTACATAAATTATTAAATATACTGTAGTCTGTCATCTGTGAACATTTAGTAGGTAGTCTAGTGTACTAAAAACGGGCTTCTAAAGTTATGGATATGAATGGGATCATAACGATGTGATAGATATGAATAACTGCTCTATGAATAATACTATGAATAATTCCTTAATTGTATGTAAAAATGACTAGCACAGCATATGGAACATAGCTTGTCCCTAATGAGTGCAACCCCTCTGTATGTGGTATGTGATATGTGGTGTTTGCTCATGTATGTGTAAGCATAGATGCCAGTGTACACAGGTGACCTGCACTTTCTTTTCTTTTCTTTCTTTCTAAAATTTATTTATTTATTTATTACTTATACAGTGCTTTGCCTGATATGTACCTGCATGCCAGAAGAGGGCACCAGATCTCATTATAGACGGTTTTGAGCCACCATGTGGTTGCTGGGAATTGAACTCAGGACCTCAGGAAGAGCAGCCAGGGCTCTTAACCTCTGAGCCATCTCTCCAGCCCCAGGCCTGCACTTTCACGAACTACTTTATTCTCTTAAAACAGGTTCAATCATTGACTCTAGTGCTAGGCTGGAGGTCAGTAAGGCTCAGCAATGCTCCTGTCCCTATACTGTCTATAGCACTGGGGTTACAGCTATGTGGCCATGCCTGGCTTTTTATACAGGTGATGGAGATGTGAACTCAAGTCCTCATGTGTGCACAACTGTTCTTTCCTGCTGAGCCATGCCCCTAGTCCTGCAATTCCCCTTTCAGTAACTATCCAGTATATCACGACAGCTAGACTGCTAAATATTTGGTTTCCCATGGGAACGAGCAACATCCTTGTGAGCATGATATAATGTTCTAGTGCTACAGCAGCTGCTAGTGGTTACCCAGGGAGCACTATTAATATATGCTAAGATTTAAAAGTGAACTCATGGTAGACACATCTACCATCTAAACTGGGCAATGAGGTCTTTTGATAGGGAATAAAGGAAGCAAACATTTATTGGGCAGCCACGGCACATTACGCTTAGTGTTAAACAGTGTCCCCATCTCATATAGTCACACAGCAATAGGCCAAAGCAACTGTGATTTGCAAAACATTTATCCAAGTGGAGAAGCAGAACTCTACTATACACCCATCTCCCGTACAATGACCTCATCCCTTCACTCATGAGCTATGTGGACTTGTCTTGCCGTAACTGTAACACAAAAATAAAAGCAGATGATATCCTCCTTAAAGTAAAATAAATAACAGAACAGACTTATTTAAGAAAAATAAAGTGAGAAATGAACTCACAGAGTAAATCCCCTGGAAATGACTTCAGTTTCTTGGATGAGACGTAGAGATTTTCTCACAAGGTTAGTGAAGGCTCGGCTATTTGCTGCCATATCTTCTAAACGGACCCTATGTTTTTTCAGAGTCATTTGCAGTTTGGCTGTCCTCCAAAATTTCAAAACTCGTATGATCAAGTAAAGAAATAGAATTACTCCCCATACCAGCCAGGAAGACACAATCCACCACGTGGGGAGCACGAGGAGCAAACTAATGAAGGCAAATAGCATCGAGACATCCCTATGAACACAGAGACCAAGAAAAAGCCATCAGGCACGGGGTGGGGGGTGGGGGAAGGGGAAGTCAGCTACCTGAGCTAGTAAAAGCAATGACAGATCTCGGTTTACTAAGGCAAAACACTAGCTTCTTTGTGAAGCTACACTTTAACCGTTTTAAACATGTAGCACACTAGATCATGTTGCCTAGGTATTAAAATCTGAGCTGGTGAAATTAGGTAGAGGACATTGGAAAGAAGTGTCTTCTACAACTGTTTTAGGAAGGATGGTATCTAATATGCAAATTATAGATTTAAAAGTCCAATTTTATAGATTTAAAAGTAATAATAGTATCTCAGAGATCTTTCAAGCAGTGAAAACCATGGTGAAATGTGTATACACAAAACAAGAATACAGGGAAATGCTTCTCTGGATATGGGAGAACAGCACCAGCAATACTTGGGACTTACAGTCACACTCAAGTCATGTGAGAACGCGTCTTATGTGTTGCATGTGACTATGTCCACCCATCACTTTCCACCTTAGTTTCTGAAGCAGGGCCTTTTCATGGAACCTGAAGCTTATCATCTTGACTACAGTGTGTGGCCATCATGGCCTCAGCGTCTGCTTAGCTCCGCCTGCCCACTGCTAGGGCAGGTGCATACCACCACAGCTGGTGTTTAGACTTGTATGTGGGTGCCAGGAAGCTTGAGTTCAGGCACTAATGCTTGTGTGGCAGGCACTTTACCCTCTGAGCCATCTCCCAGTTTGGAGAATGCTTCTCAATAAATGTTAGCCCTAACTTCTTCCAGAATCCATAACTTTTAATAACTAATTTACATAACTAATTTATAATCCTGGTAAAATTGTAAATCAAAATCTCATCATTTACTTTTATATAGAAACAGCTGTGGTGATTTGAATGAGAATGGCCCCATAGGCTCATATATTTGAATGGTTACTCACTAGGGAGTGGACCATTGAGAATTACTAGGAGGTGTGGCCTGGCTGAAGTGGGTGTGGCCTTGTTGGAGGAAGTATGTCACTGGGGGTGGGCTTTGAGGTTTCTCTTTTCTCTCTGCCTGCTGCCCATTGGATCAGGACGTAAAGTTCCCAGCTACTGCTCCAGCCTCATGCCTGTCTGTTTCTGGCCATGATGTTACAAACTATCCCTCTAAAATTGTAAGCAAGGTCCCACTGAATGCTTTCTTATATAAGTTGCCTTGGTCCTGGTTTCTCCTCAGCAATAGAACAGTAACTAAGACAACAGCAAACTCTAAAAGCATTTACAAAATCTCATACTTGCTCAGCCAATCGCCTTTACAGATTGAACGCCATTGTGGTTAGTACTTAAAGTCTGTATGTGCACAGGTATGTGTGTGTGTGTGGGAGGCCAGAGGTTAACTTTAAGCGTCATTATGCAGGTGTCACTCACTTTGTTTTTTACTATTTTTGTCACTGTTGTTTTTCTGAGATAGGTATCTGAATGTAGCCCTAGCTGGCCTGACACTTGCTCTGTAGACCAGGCTGGCCTCAAATTCACCGAGATCCACCTGCATCTGTCTCCTGAGTGCTTGGATTATAGGCGTACAGCATCACAAACAGCCTTTTTTTTTTTTCTTTTAATCTTTCCAAATATGTTAGGCTGGGCTCCAGTGAGCCCACGGGAGCTCCTGTCTTTGCCACCCCAGGAGTGGTATTAGAAGCATATGCTACCATACCAAGCTTTTTGGAAAATGTGGTGGGTTTGGGGATTGAACTGAGGTCCTTATGCTCGCAAGGCAAACATTTAGCAGATGAGCTAACTCTCCAGCTCCATAAATGCTTAGCATCTACGGTTCATTCTTCACAGATCTTTAAATTCATTTATTTATACAAATATTTATAATACGCATATAGGTATCTATTTTTCTGGGTCTTTTGGAGACAAAGTCTTTACTGTGTTGTCCAGGATGGCCTTGAACTCTTGGGCTCAAGCAACACCTTCGTGGCCTAGACTGTAACTACATTTGTGGGATTCCAGGTACACACCATGTGCCGGGGAAATTCTTCTATTTTTTTTTTTTTAAAAACTGTAGCTATCCTCATGACCGTATTTCAGTGACTGCTGGCTTAGAAACACACTTGACTATGTGGTACAAAGTGACAGGAGAGATAAATTCAGAGTTCAGGCAGTTAATACAGCTACTTATTGAACTTGAACAGTTTGGGCAGTAACTCTACATTCCTTGATTCATTCTTCTCTGTCAAACATGATGAATGAATAGGAGAAGGGCACCAACAATTCCCCTGTGTGTGTGTGTGTGTGTGTGTGTGTGTGTGTGTGTGTGTGTGTGTAGATAAGTAAAATCTTTTAGTATTTATCATTTCTTTTTTGAAAAAATATTTTAAGACATGTGATCTAAGACTTTTGCCTTAGGCTCAAATATTTTCATTAGGATTATTTTTGTTTGCCTGTGTGTTTTTCCTCTGAGACAAGCTCTTTGCTATATTGCCCCCCTGGCCCCTAACTCCCGGGATCCTATGGTCCTCCAGCTTCAACTCCTCAAGTAAGCTTTAGAATAGTTCAAATCATTAGTTATGCTATCAGTTATGATCTCTTCTCAGCCAATATATCAATAATTGATGCTTTATCGCCATGTCCCAAACTTTACTGTCCCTGTAACACAGCTATGACATTATCTGGCTAGGGCAGACATGCACACTGCACTGTTATATTGATATTTTGAGACATTTATCCCTGATGTCTGAGCTGCTAAATATACAACTAATTTTACTGAGTTTGATAAATACATGATAACTTTTTTCCAGCGCTTTGTAATTTTTGTTTTGTTTTTATCTCTGGCATAGCACTACATTTGTTGTAACTGTAAACATATGAGATATTTATAAGGCCTCCACAATAGAGAATATTATGATAGATTTCTTCTGCCAATTCTATGTAAGCAGTCAAAAAAGAAATGTTTTCTGGACAGTACCAAATATTAGGGGTTGCCAGGGAGCAGAGTGTTGGAAGGTGTCCATTTTCCTGTTGAGGCTGTCCTGCAGACAGGATGCTGGGGTCAAGCAGCTCAATTAGCTCCACATCCTCTTGTAGCAGGACTTCCTGTTGCAGGATGGTATACAGTGAGTCCAGTCGAAATCCGGTGTCCTTTCCATCAAAATACAGGAAGAGAGGTATTAATACATATGCAATACTGCATTAAATGCTATGTTTAATAAAGTTCCAGTTATAGATATTTATTTTCAAAGTAGACTCCAAGAAGAAACACCAATTCACTCTCCCCTTAGTGGGACAGGTGCAGTTTTATTTTCACTCTAAATATAAAACAATAAAGACTGAGGTGGGCATATGTGAAAAATGAATTTTTAGTAATGATATGTAAAGTAATTACAGATTATTAAGCCTAGTCATATGTGCCTTCTTAGTTAAAACACTGGTATGCAATGTGAGCAATATCATACACATAGGAAATATTACAAAAGATGCTCACTTTGGATACTGTACCCATTGAGCCAATGTGGTAGTTTGACTGAGAGTGACCCCCATAGACTTGCATGGATGAATGCTTGGTCCCTAGTTGGGGGGCTGTTTGGGCAGGATTAAGAGGCGTGCCCTTGTTGGAGAAGGTGTACCACTGGGGATGTGCTTTGAGATTACAAAAGTTGGGGCCATTTTCACTGTGCTTTCTGTCTCCTGCTTAACAAATAAGCCATGAAGAGATATCATGTACTATAGCCCTCTGAAACCATTAGCCAAGACAGAGTCAATGCTTTCATTTACAAGCTGCCTAGGTCAGGCTTTTGTGATAGCAACAGAAAGCAGCTACTACATTTTATCAGAGGGATCAAGTGTTCCGCCCCCTGGTCACACCCCTAGCCTGGAAGTGTCTATACTTACAGCTTTGAGAAAACTGAAAGTAAATGACCACATAGAAAGGTGCATGGGGGCACAGGAGCTGCTATAAAGGTGACACGGAAGCACTGAAGTTCAAGTCAGAGACAGTACGAGAGAGGACAGCTGAGCTAGTCTGAAAGCATGAGCAAATCTGACCAGAGCGACTGGAAGGGTGCAGCGGACAGGAGAAAGTCTAAGCTGTGAGAGTGGAATCTGCGATCGGCTGTGAGCACAAGGCAGAAGGGGAGAGATGAACAGGAGGCTAATGTTCACAGTAACTGGTGATGTGGACTCAAAGAGACTGAGTCGCTTCTAAGAATTCTCATTTCAAAGAGTCAGTCTTTGGTAGTTGCTT
Source organism: Acomys minous (assembly GCF_964271855.1). Lineage (NCBI taxonomy): Eukaryota > Metazoa > Chordata > Mammalia > Rodentia > Muridae > Acomys > Acomys minous. The sequence continues at coordinate 96,925,701 of NC_140490.1, forward strand.
TTTATGTGTTTAAAGGTTTTAAATCAAATGTATTAATTTAGTATTTAGAGTATGTGTGTGGGTACATGGAGATCAGAGCACAACTCATAGGGGCCACTGTTTCCTTCCACCACGTGGATGCTAGGATCCAACTCAGATCATCAGGCTTCCCGGCAGGAGCCTGTACCCCACAAGGCATCTTCCTGGCCCTTGTCTTTTAAGTAACACACAAGAACATAAAATTAAGCGGGACATGGGCACTGATGCTTGCAAACTCAGCTCTTGGAAGGCTGGAACAGGTCAGCCACAAGTCTTAGATGAAGACGGGCTAGTTAGTGAGGCCCAGGCTATTCTGGACTACAGAGTAAGGCTGTCAAACAAAAACAAGACAAAATCAGAAGCAAAGTAAAACACAACAACATGGAATTCTGTTAATGAGGTACTATGTAAATTTTGGTACATACATACTGTAGGATGCTTACATCAGGTCAAACAGACCTGTCTTCTCTAAGATTTATCATTTCCATTTAGTGCAAATTTCCACAATCCTTTCTTCCAGTTTTTGAAATATACAGTACATTGATGATATCTGTGCTGGAGAGCCCTGCTGTCTGAGGTTGCAGTCCTCTGGGCAGCTTCATAGACACCTCCTGTGCACCAGCATGGCAGAATTTATTCTTACCTAACTATAACTTAGCACCCAGTGGTCGCTGGCACAGCTGCAAGCTCGGCTCTGCTGGTGGGATACTAGGTAAACAGGTCATGTGTAACAAGCCTGAGAGCCCAGACCTAAGTACTCAGGCCTGGATCTTGGCTCTATAACTTAAACAAGTTACTAACATCTCAGTGCCAATTTTCTCATCTGCCAAGAGAGTAACAGCAGTACCCAGCCCTAGGATTAAATAAGTTGACATTTGCAGAGCGCACGCCTGTAATCTCAGCACTCAGGAGGCAGAGGCAGGCGGATTTCTGTGAGTTCGAGGCCAGACAGGTCTACAGAGTAGTTCCAGGATAGCCAAGACTACACAGAGAAACTCTATCTTGAAAAACCTAATAAACAAACAAACAAACAAAAAAATAGGTTGAATTTTGTTAAGCATGAAGAAGAGTTTCTATAGAAAGTATGTGTACTACCATGTATGAAATAATTAAAGAGCCAAAACCAAACCAAACCAAAACAAAACCAAAAAACAAACAAAACCCCAAAACAAAACAAAACAAAAAATCCAAAGCACAAAACATAAAACTTACGAAACATAAACATAGGCAATTGTTACTAGCCTGGTAAAGGAAATAGACTTAATAGGATGATTACTTCAGCAAAGCTAGGATCACTTACTGAAAAGATTGAGAGAAAATAGGAAAGAATTCCACCACAGAATAACAGCGCAAATACCACCCTCAGGATAAGGGAGTTGAAAGACTGGACTCATGGGTAAAAATATCAATAGTGAAACTGGCAAGGGAGGTTAGGGTTAAATTGTGCCAGTTTAGTGCTGATCTGAGTGCTAAGCTTATGTGACGGGTAACAGTAATTTCAGCTTTTAAAAAAGGCACCACTATTCAAACTAGAGGAGGACTGAGTTTTATTGGAAACAGGACTTTAGACTCAGGAGATCTCAGTTCAAAAAACTTCCCTCTCTCATTTTCTTGCTGAACATTCTTGGACAGTTCACTTAAGTTTCGAGGCCAAGCTGTCTAAACCTTGCTTTTCTCCCACTGGTGTAATACATCAAATCCTGTAATGTGATTTGGAGCATCCAGTCAAATGTGAAAGCTTTGTAAATGCCTACTTTACAATAGTCAGTGTGAAAGAACCATACTTCTTAGGGTCACAGAGCAGCCAAGAACCCTGACACCTGCTCCCGCACATCTCCGAGAGCCAAGGGAACTCAGCAAGCTGAATGCTTTGGGTACCCTGCATATTTACACTAGTAGGCTGGAAGGATGACTGCGCCTCTATAGGGGTTTGGCTAAGCAACAAGTACATCACAGCAGAAACAGAGAGAGGGAGGGAGTTTTACAGGAACTAGAGACGCCATCAATACTGACTCTAGGAAAGGGTGATTTGTCAGTCCTTCAGGACCGGACTGATTGTTCCAATTGTTTTATTTGTTTCCTTCCTTACTGAAAGAAATGCCAGTCAATGAAGGAGATGGCAGTAAATTAGCAGTCCAACAAAAATGGCAGTAGTAACTTCCAGAACACTGGCTACCTTTCATAAGAAACATGAACAATAGCAGCAAGCCCTGTTTAAACCAGCTACTGTAGAATTTCTACTGAAGTCTAATCACATCAGAATCATCAGCAAGACAGAGTTTGAGCCTTCAGCTCTCTCACTGTTACACGGGGCCATAACAGAACGAGGTAGAGCGAAGGAACACTCACTCACCAGCCTGTGAAGTTCCTCATCCTTCTTACAGCGCTGAGAGGAGAAAAGCCAGCCCTTGATGGTTTCCGTCAGCTTCAGCAGGATGCCCTGCTAGAGATTATGAATGACATTGTATAGGATTATTAATTAAGCACTCAAGGATCAAAAAACACTAAACAAGTTACCTCTAAGTAATTAGAATTTTTAATTAGAAAAAGAAAAAAAAACCTCATTTAGATTATACACTGTCAATGTGTTACAGCCTCCTCATTTATTTTTCCTTTTAGTTGTATAACAGAATGACCTAGAAATTGTATTTACATAATTAATTTCTGGGTCCTTAAGTTAGACTTTAATTCAGTGGAATTGAAATGAGACATGTGAATCTGATTTTTAGAAAATAGTCAGAAGTCACTATGATGTAGCCTGTTTATCATGGAAATACTAATGGCTATCTGTGTCAACATGATAATTATATTTATTTCAGAATGAAAGTATAGTATGGCCCACATTCTTAATATACTAATTTTGTTATAAATACTCAATTTTGTTATAAAATACTAAAGCAGAAAGGTTTTTGTTTTTGTTTTTGTTTTTTTCAAGACAGCGTTTCTCTGTATAGCCTTGGCTGTGCTGGACCAGGCTGGCCTCAAACTCCTACTTATCTGCCTGCCTCTACTTCCCAGAGTGCTGGGATCACAGGTGTGTGCCACCATACCTGGTACAGAAAGATATTTTAATCCCTTTTATGAAAACTGTTGTATGCCAAAAGCTTTATTAATTAACCAATTAAATATGTAATTGAACTTAAGAGCCCCATTTCCTGAGCATGCCAGTAAATGAGGTTTACAGTCATGTACTGATTTCTATGCTACCAGCAGCCGTGGAGACAGAGGTGAGTGTCCATACTGCTGCTGCAGAGAACTTCATAACGAAGCAAAGACAGCACAAACAGTTCACAGCAATGAAGTGAAAGACCATTCAGTGATGTTTTATAATGCTTATGAGCAGCTCCACCAGCAATTTCTGAAAGCAAACATTGACTAAACAACCCAAAGTTACCCATTTTGGTACCTGAATGCTAAAGAATGAGGGTAATTACAAAAAACAAAGACTTCAATTATTTTCTTACACTCATTCTTCTTGGCATGATTTTTTGTTTGGGGTCAGGTCATAATTTCTAAACTTTCTGAAATGGCCTTAACCACATGCCTGCAAAAATGCATTCTTAGCATTGACAAATACAGAACCCAAATATCAACAAATTTTGAAAAGAATGAACATGTTCTACATCCTACAGTATTGAATACTCAGGGAAGATTTACCTCTTTATGTGAAAGTAAACTAGCATATCAGTCTCACTAGTATGCAGACTGGCTTTTGTCATTCGTGTTTTTGAGACAGGGTCTTTCTATTATGTAGCACTGGCTGGCCTGGAACTCCCTGTGTAGACTAGGCAGGCCTCTGATACACACCTGCCTCTACTCTCAAGTGCTAGGATTAAAGGTGTGTGCCACCATGCCCACCTGCTTTTGACTTTAATACATGGTCAAACCATATGCATACAGTTAATTATTTAAAAATAAATTTTGTTATGATTTGTTATCAGAAAGCATTTGATTTGTATACCCATTTATACAAGCAGGGTTGCATAAAAATTCCTTGGGCAAAAAAGGGGTTATGAGCAGAAAAGGTTTAAGGAGCTCTGAGCTAGGAATTATGACTCAAGAAAGATTTACAGAAGCTTACTAGATGTGCTGACTCCATGAATCATTTCATTTACTTCAATACTTAACAGAGTATTTCTTTATGCAAGGACACAGTCATCCTTGATGAACAACACAAGATGATAAATGTTCGGTCCAAGTTTCCCTCTGAGATAAGTCTCTCACAGTCTGCTCTGAACACACTATATTCAGTTCCCAACAACTTGTAAGAGGGAGCTCTTGAGAGAGGGTTGGATAGGTAGTTGCTGATCTTGCATAGGTCTAACGAGCTGAGTCAAGACAGATGTGCCCTGGCCTGCAGGGTCCTTGAAGCAGATACTTCCATTAAAGCCAGAATCTTATGGTCAACCACCTGGCTTGTGCCCTCTGACTTACCCAAGATTTGTCATGTTCTGCTGGGAGGAGGATCCTAGGAAGAGGGGCCAGAACCAGGGCGTATACCTCAGTAGCAACATCTTGGTGCACTGCCACATAACAATACCTAACTATGTTCAATTTTTATATGTAAGTTTACAAAAACAACCCCCCCCCCCAAAAAAACCCTGTAGGGCTGGGTGTGTGTACAGCTTAGTGGTGGGCTATCTGTCTGCTTGGTATAAAGAAGTGCCATGTTTAAACCACAGCATCAAAACAACAAACTCCCAAAGAACAACAGATACTGGTTGGCAAGATGGCTCAGCCAGTAAAGCCTCTTGCTACCAAGCAGAACACCTGAGTTCAGTACCCAGCACCCACAGTGGATGGAGAGAGCTGACTCTTGTAAGTTGCCACTGTAGAAAAAAGAATTAAAAAAAAAAAAAACAATTTAAGGAGCATACCACTTAACAGAGAACTAACATGGGCAAAGTTCTAACTAAGGTTTTAGTATATTTCTTTGGTCTCTCCAAATAATGTCAATATTTTAAAAAGTGATATATCGTATTTCTCAAATCATTTTCATTTCCTCACATTATATTAATTACCCACAAAAAATTCTAGTACAGCAGTAAGGACTGATGTTTGTCTCTGTCTGTGAAATAAAAGTCTCACTAGTGTGAGGAAGAACTGAACTTGGCCTTGCGCATGCTAGGCGAGCACACTACCAGTGAGTCACAGGCGAGGCAAGCGCAAGCCCCACTGAGCCACATCTCTGGCCCTAAAAGACAGTAGAAGTAATCATTAAAGATAAAGAACAGAAGACTCAGCCATAAAAGTTGAGCGTGTTTCTTACTTTTGGTAGGACTCTTGTGGGAGGTTTTTGAGGTCCCTCTGTTGTCAAGCATTTTTCTGTTTTTGGTGACAAAGAAGAACATATTTCAAAATCTGTGTGTCCCAAATCCTGTAAGTACTGGTAAAGTGGAGAATTCTGAAAGAAACAGGAAATGAGGCACATTTCAAGATCGCTAATGTTTCAAGAGTTTTAGGATCAAATGTAAAATCACACCTGGGCATCAGCTATGCCACACTTTTTATGGCCTCTCCTATGGGGAGTGAAATGATCTGCTATAGTAAAATGCCACCAAACGCCAGTAAATCAACCAACCTGCAACAAAAAGACCCAAAAAGGAAAAGCTCGAAACAGATGCACATTTTTTTGAATGAGCAACAACAAGAAAAATGAACTCAGAATTATAAATAGATTTCTTAAGCAACTTTTAAATCCAATTTTTTGTTGTGTTTAAGTAGACCTTTCTAAAACAGGCAGCACTGGCTATTGATAACTGCTGAGAGGACCTACAGTGAAACAGATATTAAAGCCAAGAAAAATGAAATATGTACATTATAACTCATGTGTAATGGCATACATACCACACACTACATTATTTAGCACTAGTGTGTGCGTTACCAGTCATGCTTGACACAACAAAGAAAACTCCAGTTACTTTAAAAATAGCTATCACTCACATATTAGGCAATTCAGATATGAGAGAGCATGGTTTTAAATAAAAAGCATGTGATCACAGTGGTTAAAAACACAAGCTTCTTAAGATGGCGGTGATATAACACCCCTGTATTTTCAGAATTAGGGAGGCTGAAGGCCATTGTGGGCTATTTGTTAAGACCCTGTCTCACAACATACAAAAAATAAATAAAACTCTCGAAGCAAAGTTTAGGTTCAGATTCCAGCTCTGACTGTTACTAGCTAAGTAATCTGTGGCAATTTACAAACCATGGGTACTTTCAGCTGTCACACCTAAAAAACAAGATATTTACATTTAATGCAGAGGCAGAGACAGGTAGATCTCTTGAATTTTAAGTTAGCCTAGTCTACATAGTGAGACTATGTCTCAAAAACAAACAAACAAACAAACAAACAAACAAACAAAAAAGGGGCAGAAATCACTTAAAACAGTTCCTGGCATATACCTTTTTGTAAATTATATGAAAATGGCATAGGCTAAGTGACAATCCCATCCCTGGCTCAAGTGTTGTGTAGCAGTTTCCTCCAAGATTGAAGCATTCTACCCTGCAGTGAAGCTCTTTGATCAAGGAGGAACAACACAGAATATCTTAAGGAAGTCCCTGAAACTGACCAAATTCATTAGGTCCCTCCCTGCTAGAGAAAGCAATAAAAGCTGATACTCCTTTCAGACAAATAAAGCTGAAATGTAAAGAAGACCCTCAGACAAGGCGAGCTGTAAATAATACCTTGAGACTAGACTATTGGGAGAGGCAGAAAACAGCCAGAACACAGTCTGGAAGAGGCTTTAAGCCACCTGAGGCACCTGGAAAGAACACTCTCCAATCTGTTGAGCTGCCTGCAGACTACGCCGTGTGCTTCCTGCTGCTTCTGTAAGCAATCTCTCACCCATACTCCTACAAGTAACTCCAGTAAGACTCACTGCTTGACCAAGTTGGACTTCAGTGGTATCTCTACTTTGGTCTGTTGTGGGTTCCGTACCTGGGGTAACTAGACATGTATGTAGCTTCTCCCTGGAAAAAAGTGGTCACACAACACCAAGTAACCTCAATTCCATTAAACAGAAACATACTATTACAATTAGATGAAAATCTATTGAGAAACTTACCATGGATCAGCAGCAAACATTAAGTCTAACCTTCCAACTTTTCTAAAGTAAAAGTTGAGTAACATGTTTAAAAAGAAACTTTGAGGGGCTAGAGAGATGGCAGGGCTGAGTTTGACTCCTGGAAACCCATATGGTGGTTAACAACCAAGTGTAACTGCAGTGTGGGGGAATCCACATACATGAATGCATGCAAAACGTTATATACATAAAGTAAAATAAACTTTCAGGGGCTAGAGAAATGGCTCAGCAGTTAAGAGCACTTGTGTTTCCACAGAGCATCCAGGTTTGGTTCCCAGCACTCACCATGGCAGCTCACAATTATCCATAACTAACTCCAGCTCTTAGGGATCTGACAGCCTCTTATGACCTCCACAGGCACCAGGCATGCACTTGGTAAACACACATCCATGTAAAACACCTACACACATACAATAAATCTTAATTTTTAATTTTTAATTTCATTCAATGGAATACCCCAATCTTAAAAAGCAAACAAGAAGCTGGGCGTGATGGCACACGCCTTTTATCCCAGCACTGGGGAGGCAGAGGCAGGGGGATTGCTGTTAGAGGCCAGCCTGGTCTACAAAGTGAGTCTAGGCCAGCCAAGGCTACACAGAGAAACCCTGTCTTGAAACACCAAAAACCAAAAACCAAACAAGCAAGAACATCAAAATCTGTAAATCAATGTTAGAGTGACACAGTCACAAAAGCAGCAACAGAGCTGCCAATCTAAATTAGGCAAGAGAGAAGCAGACTCTCCAAAACCACTCCAGTTTATTCACAAATAGCCCAAGACTGAAGTCTGGGATGCTCACGTGCCATGGTGGGCATACTTAGAGGGGTGGGGCAAGGAAAGGTTTTAAGGGCCAGATGGACCACTGGCTACAGCAGCTGATGGAAGAAGCTAATTTTTATTCACTGGAGCTCTGACTCTTGCTAACGGAGGGTCTGCATAGAACTCACATAACCAGAAAATGTAGGTTGGGGAAAATCCTCTGTGATAGTCCCTGTTACTAGCATGTGTACTCTGGACACACAAAGGAGCTCCAGGAAGCCTTTTGCTTGGGTTAGGCATAAATGACTTTTGTTTGCTACAGACAACTTTGACACAGCTAATAACTCTGTATCATCTCAGTAAAAGTTCTAAGGGGGCATTTTCACTATAGCCCCTTATTTAGGTGACAAAACAGATTCACTCGGCCAGACAGATGGGACTGAATAAAGAATTTGGCTAAAAGCCAGCACTATGAGATATTACAGTAAATAAACACCGAGGAACACCAACTTAGCGGTCTAAACCACAGGATCTCAATGGGGGTTGAATGACTCTTCCGCAGGTGTTGCCTAAGACTATCAGAAAACACAGATATTTACAATGAATAAAAGTGGCAAAATTACAATTATGAAGTATCAATGAAAATAATTTTATGTCTGGGGGACACCACAACATGAGGAACTGCATTAAAGAGTCTGCAACATTAGGACGGTTGAGAACCACTGGTCTAAATGAAGAAGACACCAAAGAAGCTTACTTATGCCTTTATCCAGAGAAAACAAACAATTACAAGAATACATGAGATGTTATGGAAATAGGAGAGACACCTAACTTAGATTCAGGTTGTTTGAGATTATATCCCTGAGTTCTGAATCTGATGGAATTCGGTCTAAGAGACCAGGCATTATGAGACAAACGCCTTCCATTTAATTTCACTTTTAAGAAAAAAAATTTAAACAGTAGAAGGGAAAATGTTTCTTATCTCTTTATCCAATTGTTAATGGATAGCACATATGGTTAATTTTCTTTCAGGTGCGCTTTCTATTAAAGCACTGGCTGGAAGGCCCGGAACTCACAATCTTCTGGCCTCGGCTTCCCGAGTGCTAGGATTGAGCATGTGCCATCATGCTCAGCTTCAGACTGTTCACCGGCTTCATAGGATGTGCTTGCTTTGGAGACAGAGTCTCCTGGAGCCCAGACTGGCCTGGACTTGCTATGGCGGCAAGACTGACCTTGATCAAGATCCCCCTGCTGTTTCTGGTACTTTACGTGTGCTGGAGACTGAACCCAGGCCTCTGTGTTAGGCAACCACCTTATCAGCTGAGCTGTACCCCCAGCTTCCGAACAGTACATTTGAAAATCACCTGTAATGTTTACTGAAACAATTGGGTTACTCAACCTGTATTTTCAAGCTGAACTGTGAGCCCTACCCTGCTCTGTCTTCAGCCTGGCAGAGGAACACTGGTTCACTCCTTTGGCTTGACCTTTTGAAAAGGTTACATACTAGAACAACAAAAACAAACAACGAGACCCCAGACTTGTTTTTAGAACCCCCTTTTCCACAGGCGCTCCCAGGGGGAGGAATAATAAATAAGATGGATCAAAGTGAAGTTACCCTGGATTTGCAGGCCATATGGTCTCTGTTAGAAGAGTGGAGCAGCAGAGTGAATGCAATCAGAAACAACGGACACATAAACCCACGAGTGTGGTTACGACCCAATGAAACTTGATACACACGGAAATCTGGAATCCTTACCGTATTCAGGTTACAGAATGTAATCGTTCTGATGTTTTCTCTGATAATTTAAAAAAGGGAAAGCCATTGTTTGTACAGCAGCACTTACAAAAATTGGATGGGGAAAATTTGACCCAATGTCCTTAATTTACTATGTTCTCTTCCAATTGTAGCCTCCGCTGAGACCAGGGACTCTTCTGAGGAGAAGCTTGGGGAGGGTGGGAGATAGGGACACATCTATAAACGTAAGTTCGTTTTCTACTTGTGACTGGCAGTGCAAATTGTACCACTTCCCCCCACATAAAAACCTGGACCCTGCATAAACGAACACCAGAGCTCTATTTTTTATGTTTATCATTGAACTCGGGATTGCAGCTTTATTTTAACTTTTATGCTTCAATAACTTTTGAGCCAAAAGAAAATTCAAAATTTAAGCAACAACACACAATTAGAAACCGTTTTTGGTTTAACAGAACATCAGCCAAAATGAACTGACCAAGATAGACCTTGTAGTACATTTTAAGAATACAGAAGACATTTTTAATGAAATGTTATTTTACATTAAAAAAGATGTATGTTTAAATTTATGTGTATGTGTGTGTTCACATGAGTTTACATGGACCACCTGAGTGCAGAAGCTCACAGACAGCAGAAAGGACATTGGTCTCCCAGAGAGGAAGTTACAGGTGGTTGTAAGAAGTCCCCTGCAAGAGAAGTAAGTACTCTTATGCAGAGCCATCCTTCCAACCCCACCTTAATTCGTCAAAAAGGTTGCAGCTAACATGGTATTTTTTTCTTTTAAATTGCTAAATAATCTAGATATTATTTGACAGCTCTCAAGAAACCACATCCTCATCAGTGGATTTCCAAATCAAGATGCCCTGAAGCCAAACACTATGGTACAAGCCTGTAATTGTAGCTCATGGCTTCAAGGCTAGCCTCAGCAACACAGCAGGTCTGATGCTAGCTTGGGCTACATGAGACTCTGCTTCAAAAGAAGAAAGGAAGGAAGGAAGGGAAGGGAGAAAGGAAGGGGGGAAAACCCAAACAAAGAATAATGTACCTCTCTTCAAACAAAAGAACCTTTATAGTTTTAAAAACTGAAGAATCCAAAGCCTGTTTTCTGTTTATATAGCTGTTTATTGGCATTTATGATCTCATACATTAAAAGTGAAAATTAAAATATTTGTTTTACTTAGAAATAGCAATAAACTCTTTAGGAATAATAATGTAAGCAGCGTATTTAACTAAAATGTTCCAAGTGGGAAAAATGGGTTGACATCTGGAACCTTCCTTACTGAAACTGGAGTAATAGAAGACTTGTGCGATGCTGCTTTCTGCGTGGGTGTTTTGTTTGTGGGTATGTTTGTGCACCATATACAAATGGCCATGGCAAAAGTTGACAAGTGATAGTTTACCTTGGAAAAGGTGAGCCTTAGTGTGGATCACGCAGTCTTACTAATGAGCTGAATAAGCATGGAAAGAGTGAAAACTGTCAGCATCAAAACTTGATCATGCTGGTTGGTGGTGGCATATGCCTTTAAACCCAGTACTTGGAAGGCAGAGGCTGGAGGATCTTGTGTGAGTTCGAGGCCAGCCTGGTCTATAAAGTGAGTCCAGGACAGCCAAGGCCTCACAGAGAAACCCTGTCTCAAAAACAAAAACAAAACATCCCACCTCAAAACCTCAAAGACTTACTTGATCATTCAGTATAAAATACATTTTTTTTTTCCTTTCATGACAGGGTAGAGTCCCCTCCCTCCCCATTGTAGCTGTTCTAACCACTATTTTTTAGAGGTCTGGGGCCATTAGGTCTAAGACCCAATTAAATCTATGGAAAGATCTACTTTCACATAGTGAACAGTATTACCCATTACTGGTAACTCTGGAAAGAGGTGTGGAGGGTAGGCAAATGGTTTGTTATGTCATAGCTCTTTCCCTTGGTTCAAGCAAAACAGATCAGAAATGCTTCGGTTGTTTTTTGAAGAGAAAGCACTAACACTGGACTCAAAGTATAATCTGAAGTCTTAGAGTGGGTCACTGCTGCCAAAAGCAATAGGAGAAAGCTCAGACACAGCATGTGGGAGCTCCTCCTCAGGAAATCCTTGTGGTTCAGTTCCTGTAAATCCCTGCTGACAGAAACACACACCATAGCCCCAGAAAGAATTCTGTTCAGTAAAAAAATAGCCGAGAGTTTTCAGTTGTGCTAAGCTTTTTCTGGTGGTTGAAGCATATTTTTGTAACAAAAATAAAAGCAGGCAAGAAACCTCAAATTTTTTGTCAAACAAAAAGTTCATAAAAAAAAAAAGGTCACGAAAATGGCTCATCCAGGTTTTATCCTTAGGGTGCTTCACGGTGTGCCTCTCCCCTGTACCCCACAATAAGACATTAGGTCCCAAATGTAAAGCCTGAACCACTCACTTTATGTAGTATTTGGGTTTTTTTTATAGATAAATATTCAGTAAAAGTGTCAACGCTGCTATTTTAAAACAAAAATCAGTTCAGAAGTGAATGTGATGGATAAAATGCTTTTGTTATTAAATTACCTCCTGTCAGGTGTTTCAAGCACAATAGGACAAGATACAGACTCTCAGGTCTAGAGCTGGGGAGAGACTCGTAAAAGATGGTGGGAGGTGACGTCTTCTAAGAGTAAGTGACAGAAGGGCAGGGAAAATAAAGAGAGGAGCTACAGACTGGTTGGAGGCTGATACAAGTGAAGAGCTGTATTCCAGAAGGACCAACCAAACTGGCTGAGAGGAACTGAGAACGCTCTGCTTTTTTGTCCCATTACAATAACATTTCCCTCTCGTTAGCCTTACAGTAGTGCAGCGTCCCATCACACATCTAATGGCATGCCCTATCTAAAAGCCTCCCAGAGACAGAAACGGGAGTGAGTCCTATTCCCGGAAACGAGTCTCCGCATGGAGATGGCATGGAGATAGCCGTACACTTGAAGTGTGACCCTACTTCAGTCTCTGGGTGCTAGGATTACAGGTGTACACTACCATGGGCAGCAAGAAGGCGAACTTCTTTACAGAACTTTGTCATACCCTTGCTTTAACTTTGAAACTTAAGGCTTCCAAGACTTCTAGCTGAACTAAAGAGCAAGCAGATTATTTCTCCTTGGATTTCATCAAGTTAAATGAATTTTGGTTTCCTAATAAACTATTTTCATACCAAAGGCTCCTGTTGGAGTATCAAGATAAGAGACGTGCATCTGACTAACTGGGCCACAGATACAACCTAGGAAAGGTAGGTGTCTGAATAAACCCTGCCTCCTTCAGAAATGGCTCCTTCCTAGGTGATTCCCTTTAGCTACTGACTTGAGAAGCACCACCAATGTCTGTGCACTCAGCTCTTTATAGCCATGAGTTTAATGCCTGTGGATTTAAACAACCATGGGTAGGATGATACATGGACTTTTACTGTTGTTAAAAATTTTGCAATGCTCCCTTGAGTCACAACTCTGTTTATGATGCCATATTATAAGCGCGCAGGTCACTTAGGCTATTTTTAAACTAAAAACTTAACTGAAAGACATAAAATGAGAAATAACTTTGTTCAGCCAGCCCTTAGCGCTTAGCCCTTTTCTTCTAAAGGGAATAAACATTCTTTAGTTTAGGAAGCCTTCCCTCAAAATGTAGTATGTATTTATGTAGCTATGGATGGCTTTTGAAATGTTTAGACAAGATGGAAATGTACTTCATTTTTCTGCACTTGGCTTCTTCAATTACTACACTGTGGAGATCCTTCTACATTAGGAGGAATAGTCTACTTCTTCCTTTTAGGTGTTCTCATAGCACCTCAATCCCGTGTGACCTTGCTTAGCCAGCTTCCTATTGTTGGGTGCAATGACTGTGGTATGCATTTGTGGGAACATTAAGTAAATGTTGAAGATCAAAGTAAAGCTCAGTAGTGGCCCATGCGTGTAATCCCAACACTTGGGAGGTGAAAGCGCAGGGTCAGGCCACAGTTATGACTGAATGTGACTGCCATACAGAAACATGGTAGTACCTGCACTGCTGTTTCCAACAGCTCAATGGTACTGTTTACTGAAATATAAAATAGTGGCAAAGAAACAGTCAGAGGAGGAAAACAGTGAGTTAGAAGCAAACTTGAGCCACACATAACAGTGCATGAGTGCATTTCCAGCACTCAAGAGACATATAGGCAGGAGGGTCTGGATTTCCAGGGCTAGGGGCTCCACTGGGAGATCCTATCCAGAATATCCAAGGGCTGGGGAGGAGGCGGGGAGGCGCCTGAGTGATAGCCAATGTGAACTATACAGTCTTAAATACTAGCCATTAGGAGAGTCGGACTACTGCATATACAGATTCAAGTTTTTAGAATACAGTCACAGAGGCAGACCCGTATGGGACACAGGTATAGACAACAGGGGCTGGAGAGATGGCTCAGTGATTAACAGCACTTGTTACAGAGATCCTGGGTTTGGCTGGAAGCACCACCATGGAGGTTTACAGGCTGCCCTCTGATTTCTATAGGCACCAGACATGCATATGGGGCACAGCCATACATGCAGGCAAAGCTTTCACATATATTAAATCAACAAATAAAGCTAAACAATAACGACAAAAGAAATCTGGCAAATATATCACTAGTAAGGGTGTGGGAACAGGTACTTCATACACTGTAAGTGTAAGTAGGAAAATATAAATGATCGTATCCGCTGACCTAGCACTTCTAATACTAGGTGTCTAGCCTTGATATCCCTGTACTGTTTGAGCATGTATATATATGTATTAATATGTATATGTACATATACATATTAACATATTTATATAACATAGTAATTAATACACACACACACACACACACACACACACACATACATTCATGTAATACTGATTGAAAAAATGTACCCAGCATAAGCCCTACTGGTAAAGAAGGTATCAGTATCCAATTAAGTGTTACTTTAGCAAATCAACAAAACCATCTTATGCTATTTCCACACTAAAACAAATCATTTAATTTATTACATATGTTTTTATTTAAAGTATCAGTACTATATTTAAACCACACTCTTGGATCTGGCAAAATGCTAACTACTGTCAGCTGTTGGTTACTAGGGCTTGCCAGTGTACACTAAACACAAAAGCAACAGGAAAGCCGTCACACTGGCTACCACTACTGCAATGTGAGGAGCAGAGAGCTGGCATGGAGGCCTGCAGCTGCAATGTGGAGGACGGACCTCACAATGCAGGCTTCCCACCTACAGAAGCCCATGCTCATCCTGGTCCAGAGGCGCAGGGAGGATTTCTATTCTGATTACGGAAGTTGCTAAATTGTTCACTTTTCTTTTCAAATGTGTATTAACTTACATGTGGTACAAAGTAAGTCAGTCATATATTTTTAGAAGTTAATACAATACCAACAGTACCTCTAAAAGATGCTGGTTTCAAAATTAAAAACTTAAGGAAAAGGCACTGTCAATGAGAGGGATTTGATGGGAGAATATTTGTCTGCAAATCACAATTTATTTGTTGTTTTAAAACATTAAAATAAAAACCCTACCCTTTTATCTTTGAATTAATTGAACACACAGATGTAAAGTCACATCACAGTAGCACGGGTCTGTAATTCCCAGCTAGTCAGTAGGCAGAGGTAGGAGGATCATCCTGAGCCCAGGGTTTGATGGCAGCTGAGGCAACAAGATGAGGACCTTTCTCAGAAAGCAGACCAGCCTAAATATGACTATCATATACAGAATGGAAATCTTCGGGGGAGGCTGTTAACAGGAAAAAGATAAACACCTTCATTTGCTGTGGCTTCCTTACTGCTGCTAGGCTGACATAAGATAAACTGAGGCACTAAAATTATTGCTATCAAATCATGCAATCAGTTTCTAAAATCGTAAATGAGGACTTTATTTGAAGAATCAAAAAATTTAAGTCAAAATCAATGAACAAAATAAATGTCATTCCCTATAGAAACCAGTATCTCTTTGCTTGTCTTTAACTGAGAAGATGTTTGTAAAGTGTAATCTAAAATAAAATACTCACTGCCTTTCAACTCTTAAAGCACTAGGAAATATAGGCTAATATACTACAAGATTAAAATTACAAAACAATAGGAAATAGTTGTTGGAGCTTACACATTTTAGCACAACTTCTAAAAGACCACTTATTCCCAAAGCCCCAAATCAAAGCATTTGATTGCTCCATAACATTAACTGAGACAAAACCGAATGGCAGAATTTAAAAATATTAAAAGGGCTCATAAACGCAGTCTAACTAAACTACTCACAGACAGCATAGTTTTAAGCTCTCCAGTTTCCCCGGTGAAGAATGTACTGCCTCTTGTCCATATCTCTCTGATGCAGATTGGTTTCTGAGATGACTCCCACTTGTTTCTCCAGAGCTACAGTACAAAATGGCCACTGGACTGGAGGGCGTGTCTGTCATTACTAAGCATTTTTCTATCAGAAGCAGTGCTCTGAAAAAAAAACCTGACCATCGTTTTAGCTCTACTCTTACTCAGCAACAGCGGAGGGGAATAGGGAGAGTAGGGCTTGAAAACGCCTTCAAAGGATGTTAATTAACACTAGTGTGCATTTAAAGGTCGTTTAGACACCAGTAGAGCAGGTAAGACACAGATTCATACATCTTCTTGGCTGCTGGCTTCTAAACATTTTTGAGTATCACTCAATTAATCTGACATGAGGTGCTAATGGGCAGAAAGTTAATAAAGGAGTGTTTTTCAACTCTTCGTGCACATTGCCCATTAAAAATGTTAAGACGATGAAAAGCAAAATAAAAAAATCAAACTCATCAAAAAGGAGAAAGCTGACTTCTGTAGCTTTTAAATCAACCGACTGAAAAATAAGGATCAACAGTGACCTGTTCTTGACCAAGAGGGTAGATGGATTGAGTCTTCTCTGGCTTTGATGCTATCTAGCTCTCAAAGTTTTAGAAATGTGGCTGATTAAGGGGCATATGCTTGTGAGGCGCTTGGTGAGGCACTTATACCTATCTTTTTCAGCTGACCTTTCTTTAAAAAAGGGCAGAAGGTCAAACATATTTGACATAAAACTTTAGGAGAACATGCAAATATCATTAAAATGAAGTTTGGATGTTAAGAGATCATATCAACTTTATTTTCTTTCTTTGCTTACTCCAAAATTGAAAAAAATAAACACAAATGCACACAACTGAGAAAGAAAGAGAGAGAGTGAGAGAGAGCGAGAGCGAGAGAGTGAGCGAGAGGGAGAGAGAGCGAGAGAGAGCAAGAGAGAGCGAGAGCGAGAGCGAGAGAGAGAGAGAGAGAGAGAGAGAGAGAGAGAGAGAGAGAGAAGAGAGATTCTTTGCAGTTCCTTATTTTTTGGGGGGGGGGAGTGTGGCCGGTGGGCATGTAGGTGCTACGGTGTGTATGGGGCATCAGAAGGCATCCTTTGGGAGTCTGTTCTCTCTTTCCATCATGTAGAACCAAACTCAGGTCGTCAGGCTCGGCAGCGAGTACCTTTATCCGATTAAGTCATTTTGCCAGCCCTCTTTGAGGTCTTTAAGCCCACTCTGTGGGTCTTAAAAAGATAAACGAAAGCTTTCTTTCAACATGAGTTTTCCTTTGTTTAGAAAGTCTGAGGTACTAGGGATGATGGTGCATGCATATAATGTCAGAATTTTGTGGGTGGAGGGGACAGGAGGATCACGAGTTCCGAGTCCTTGGATACATAGAGAGTTCAAGGATAAACCCTCATTAAACAAACAAGCAAACAAACCAGTAAAGCAAAGCAAGATATGCTTACGTAGAAAGTCCATTTTCAAGAAAAGTCTGAACGTATAAAGTTAAAGGCTGTGGGTCAGCCAGGCTAACTCCCTATTAAGATACAGGCCCTCTGGCTTGCTGATCTGTGGTAGGTCTAGCACCACGGAGTCTCAATGGGCACTAGAAACAATACTCAGAAAGTCCAGAGATGAAAGAGTGATACACTACCTGTAGCCTAGATCTTTCCCCCTGAATCCTTAAGGCATTTTACTTCTAGGAACTTGGGGGGACACTTGGTACAAAACCAGAGAAAAGTAGAAGTAAATCAGGGGTTCCAACCTAAACATACATTGAATGTGAGTAAGCTCTCTTCATGCAGTTCCTAATTGCTGCAAGTTTCCAAAAGGCTGATCTCTTTCACTCGGGCCACCAGATAGCCTCGGGTCTCTTGGGACAGAAGTAAGACATATTTCATATTAAAGAACCACACAGGACCATCTTACTATAACTGGGAGACATAACTGGACAATTAAGTGATCCATTCAGAATCTTAATGTGAATTAATGTACGCCAGCCTCTCAACCCGGACTCCTTCAACAATGCTTTGTAAAGAATGAAAAATTTTAAGGAAGGGCATAAAGTACCATGGTAATCATAAAAATAATGTGGGCAAAGACAAGACTGTATTCTTACCAACTGAGGCAGGTGGATCTCTGGAGCCCAGGAATTTGAGGCTAGGATGGGTAGCATAGCAAGTGTGAAAACAAACCTCAAAGTAAACAACCTGCATCATAGCTCTAGGCAATGGGCTTACACATTTAATAGGTTCCATACAGATATATAAGAGGGCTGGAGTACGGCTGAGTGGAAAAGTACTTGGGCAACATTCATGGGGTTGCTATCAGTTGCACTGACAGGACCACAAAACATTAAAAAAAAATTACTTTTTTCGAATGTCTAAATTTTAAAAGTAAATCAATAAATCTCTATTTGGGCCCAGAGGATATGTAATAAAGTGAAAAAAAAAAATCTAGAAGCAAATGGGGAAAAGACAGGCTTGCTCTCTAACATTCATTTTTATAATTCATATTAAATATGTGACTTATTTTGATATAACTGGTGATAAGCTAAGTCAGCTTTAGTGACCTACCTTTTATTACACAGGGTTGTGACTTGAGACCATTCAGAGTCTTTTATTGCAGTGGTAAAAGTGATAGTCTGTTATTATAGTGGCTACTTAAAATAATAGGATTTAGGACTTTATGCTCTATAAACTAAAACAAAAGACTCAACTTAAGAAAACATTTCTAGGGAGGGAGGATGGAACGGGAAAATATAAGTGAAGGGATAACAATTGAGATGTAATCTGAATAAATTATTTAAACTAAAAAAGAAAGAAAACACTTCCGCATAGTATAGTTATTCCAGATAGCAAACTCCATCAACAAAGTAGCAGTGCCACGCACGCCCATGCACACGCACTTCCTTCCATTAGTCATTACGCGAATCAATAACGGTAAGTAGGAAAGAATTCACAGTAACACTTTGCACAATGCTTTTTGTTCTTTAAAGGATAATAGCTTTTAGAAATATGAAGAAGATCTACTCAAGTAAGAGGGATTTTTAAAACCATTTTAAATGTGGGCAGCTGTTTGACAGTCATTTCCTTCATTTTCCTTCATTTAGCTGAGTTGCCGCCAAGGGAAAAAAGGACCAGTCAAATGTACTGGCAGGAGAGGGCTGACCTACTGCAACCTACGTGCGGTATAAAAGATCCAGGTGAGAAAAAGATCAAGATTAAAGGGTGAAGAATGATCGTTTTAGCCAAGAAGAAAGGAAGGAGGGTAGAAGAAAGTCAGCAAACATCAGAAAGCCTTTTATAGGAAAGAGTCAGCTAGCAAATTAGGTTACCAAGAGCTGAGGCAGAGGATCACCTACAAGAACAGCCTGGGCTGAAACTGGTCGTTCAGCAGTGAAGGTCTTATTTTCTGACAGTGGTCGGAATCATTCAATTTCTCCAGTTAAGTTACTGTATAAAAACATAAGCCAGGTATAGTGGTGCACCCCTGTAAACTCAGGATTTGGGAGGCTGAGACAGGAGGATCTTTGTGAGCTTAAGGCCAGCCTGGTCTACAAGGCCAGCCAGGACTACATGGTGAGAGAGACCCTGTTTCCAAAACCAACCACCAAACAACCCCCCAAGACCTCAGAGACGGAGCCACTGGGCCCACTGTAAGGTATTAACTGCAGAGGCAGATGGGAGTCTAGCTGTGATGAACTGAAGGTGCTCAGACTCCAGGGGAGGCCCGAGAAGTCTCCCCTCCCCCATCCTTCAGTGCCTCTTCTATGCCATTTTTCAGATTATGAGGACTCCCAGCTGAGCCCCAAATGACTGAAAACACAGCAAAACCCATTCATAACCCAGGAACTGTAAATTAGAGCAAGATTCCTTAAGACAAGTGTGGGGAGGTGGCACAGGTTAAGAGATCGCGTGGATCACGGGTCCTGTCAAGGCCCTGAGTTGGTCCCCAGCACTATCAGGTGGCTCACAACCACCTCCAACTCCAGCTCCCACGGAGCCAATGCCCTGGCCTCTGGCCTCACACACAAGCCCATACCACGCATATACACACAATCTAAAAAATCATAAATAACTAAATTTTAAAAAGATACCTTAAGAGTTAAAAGGAGATTGAGTTAAAAAGAAAGGATATTCTTGTGATACTTTCCGAAAGTAAAACTTCTTAATCGTAACGTGGTGTGAGTCAGTCTGTGCCATGTAAGAGGTAGACCTCTGACCCTGGAAAGTCATTAGCGCGACAGCATTACACCAAGTACGTGGGAAATGATGACGAGCTTTCTCGGGGTGGAGCGGGGGGTGGGGTGGGGGGGGTGGGGGTGGGGTGGGGGGGTGGGGGGAGGCGAGCTGGGCGTCCGGCACATGTGCAGTCTGTCTGGCTTGTTGAGCCTCCACTGCACCTCTCATATTGCAGCGCATCTCCTGTATCAGAGACACAGTAAGCCACCCTAACCCTGACCGACCTTGCAGCTAAACTGGATTTCTCCCAGTTGTGTGTATCTGTCAGAGATCTGGAAGGAAAACAGGGATTCTCTCCCTCCCTTGGCTTTTTTGAGACAGGATCTCACTACAAAGTTCAGGCTGGTCTTAAACCTGCAATCCTCCTGTCTCAGAGTCCCTAAAGCTGAGCATTGCAATGCTGGGCTCTTCTTTGTTATGCCCAAGTAGTCTTGGTTTCATGTGGACAGCAACAGTGATAGAGTTTGATCTGTACTTTTCAACAATAAGCTAACCACCAATTTCTTTTCTTTTAAAGAGAAGTTTTGAAATTTAAAAAAATGATTTATTTTTTTTATTTTCTGAGCATTGGTGTTTTGCCTGCATGTATGTCTGTATGAGGGTGCCAGATGCCCTGGAACTGGAGTTATAGATAGTTGAGTGGCCATGTGGGTGCTGGGAATTGAACCCAGATCGTTTGGAAGAGCAGCCAGTGCTCTTAACCGCGGAGCCATCTCTCCAGCACCTAACCATTAATTTCTAACATCAGATTCCTTTCTGCTTGTGGGATGAACGGGCTTCTGTTTTCTGCACTAGGGTTTATGGCTGATATAGATGCAAACCACACAGCTCTTGTTTCAAAAGGCTGGGGAGATGGCTCAGTGGGTAAAGTAATCCTACATAAGTCTGAGGACACATGTTCAAATCCATATAAACAAGGCATAGTATCTCATGCCTGTAATTGAAAAGATGGAGAGATGGAAGGAAGAGGCAAGCTGCTCCTGAAGCCCACGGCCTAGCTAGCCTGCATCTACAGTACTGGACAAGATACTCTTGTCTCAAACACGGTGGAAAGCAAGAACCTATAAACCAATTTGTCCTCTGCCCTGTGTTGTGGCATGATGCACACTTGCACTAATGCACACGAGTGCCTGCACATGCACACACACATATCATATACACATGTGTAGAAATATACACAAAAAGAGATAATTTATCATGGAGCCAAAAGCCAGTGACAGTGGCAGGAGAACACAGATCTAGGTCACCCCAAATACTATGTTCCAACATGGTAACAGTTTCAGGAAGTTTTTACAGTAACAGAATAGGGGCATTCTAAATCAAGGTACTTGATCCTGATCTCTGCTACTGGCCTCAATTACTATCTGACATTCTCAGCCTTTGAGTTGGGGGAAGCTACAGGTCTGTTTAAACATTCCAAAAAGACTTACCTATCATCACCAGGATGTAATGTCACACACAGAGGTGGGTAACAAATGGTTGTTTAGAAGGCCAAAGACAGCCCAAGATAAGTTTGGCTCCCAACCTGTAAGATTTTTAGTTCTCTGCAATCAGTCAGTTGCCCTTTGTACAATGTTTAGCTTATGTGCAGCTTTGTTTTTCTGGGAACTTTGTTTCACACTGATATAATATTAAGCATGTGTAAATAGGGATAATTAGCAAAAGCTGAGTACAATGTACTGGCTGAGTGAGTCAAATCAAAGCTGGCAAGGAAATACTGTGTTTCACAAGTGTTCGGCTCAGTAGAGTTTAACTAGGGACTGTGTAGAACCTAGCTGAGCCAGGCCTACCTGAGTCCTGGCTGAGGAATCCTACAAGCATGGGTAACTCACATATGCTTTGAGACCTGATTTGGATTTGTTTTTCCTTGGAGACCCTGCAACTATCCTGAAAGTTGAACATATTATAGAACAGACCTATGGCCAATAGTGGCTGAGTCAACGGAAGTATGTTTGTAGTGTTCTGGGAAAAAGCCTTTCAACTTGCGGGCTATGTATTCAATATGGGTGCATAGCTCATTGCTTTTGAATACATTGGTGGTGTTGTAATGTGTTCTGGACCATCAGTGAAGCCTACAATTCAAAATTTGGATACCGTCTTTGCAGAAAAGGTTAGATGACATTTTTATGGTATCCAAAGTAATTACAAAAAGCCCAAATGATTCAAAATCAAGTATCTATAGAAGAGTAACTAGTTTGGAGAAGACAAAAGCCTAACCTAGTCTGTAAGACTTCTTAAGACATTCTCTTTTTTATTAATAGATTTTTGTTTTATGTGCACTGATGTTTTGCCTGCAAGTATGTCTGTGTTAGGGTGTCAGATCTTGGAGTTAAGAGGGAGTTGTGAGCTTCCAGGTAGATGCTAGGAATTGAAGCCGGGTACTCTGGAAGAGCAGTCAGTGCTTTTAGCTGCTAAGCCCCCTGTAAGACTTTTTGAAAAGCCATAGTTATGTGCCAACAGGCCATGCTTGGTTAGAAGGCAATAGTTTACAGAATCCTACAGATTCCAGATGCTGTGGGCCTGTAACATCTGGACTAATAAGGAAATGAATCTTCTTTAATGTGGGGCCTTTCTACTATTTTGGATTTCTGAGTGACAGCCCAATGGCCACAGATTTGCTTATGATTAGCAAGCATTTCCTTTTTTGATTACTGTCTCCTGTTCGAGTGAGTTCACTACTGCAAATTTCAACCATGAAGAAGCAACAGCCGTGCCACTGAAGCAACTGACAGGAGTACCGACCTACACTTATTAGAACGTACTACATACAATGCTCATTTGCGTCTTTTCTTTTTATATTCTAGAGATGAGAATTTCAGCTTCTCAGACTGTTCAAAGACTCGGTAATTGGTTTTGTCGGCCAGGCAGTTATGACCTTCCATAGACCTAAAGGCTAAGGAAAGAAATATTTCTGGAATTCAGCAAAAGTTCAAAGTTCAAGAGAAGAAAATACTGATAGTTGTGGTATCAGGTAGAGGAGTGCAGTTGATTACTGCTTCGTAGGTTTTCTTACTGGCTGAATTCAGCTGGGATGGAGATGGTAATGGAATACAGGTGACAGGGCCCAACATAGTGTTAGAATTACAAGTCTCACAAACACACTGAGAAAGATAATCACCCGCGACTCAAATCCCTTACCAATGCTAAGCTAAGTCATGGGCTAAAGAAGAAATCAAGATGATAATCACAAAACCATGACTACCCTTCATAATTCATGAAATACAGCAAAGCAGTACTCACAGGAAAATGTACAGTCTTTAAATTATTTTCAGAAATCAAGAATCAGTTATTGATTTTGTTTGAATTTACTCATGAATTTAACTCATGAAGCTAGGGAAAAAAAAAAAAAAAACCAAGCCAAATAAACATAAAGAATCTGTAGAATTCTGTAAAGTAGCACAAATTTTAAAATGTGTAAAAGCAAAAAACAAAAAAACCCACCACACACAAAAAAATTTCCTGGCTGTAGTGGCACATGCCTTTAATTCCAGCATTAGCTCAGGAGGCAGAGGCAGGAAGATCTCTGTGAGTTTGTGGCCAATCTGATCTACAGAGCAGGTTCCAGGATACCCAGGGATACACAAAGAAACCCTGTCAAAACAAAGTAAAAATTACAAATAATATGTAGCTGATTAAACAAAACCAATAACTAAATCTTTTACTTATCTATATGATAAGCTGAAACTCTATAGAATATAAAAAGAAAAGGCATAAATAAACATCACATATAATAAGTTCTAATTAGTCTTATAAAAATAATAAGAAGCATCTTGGCGTAACTCTTTTTGGGGTGGGGGTGAGACAGGGTTTCTCTGTGTAGCCTTGGCTGCCCAGTGGCCAGTGGGCCAGTGATCCGCCTGCCTCTGCCTCCTAAATGTTGGGGTTACAGGCGTGCACCACCACGCCTGGCTTCTTGGTGTAACTGTAATCAAGCAAGTCAAAGACCTTATGACATGAACTTCAAGTCTCTGAAGAAAGAAACTGAAGGAGATGTCAGAAGATGGAAAGATGTCCCGTGCTCATGGACTGGAAGGATTAACATAGTAAAAATGGTCATCTTACTAAATGCAATCTACAGATTCAATGTAATTCCCATCAAAATACCAACAAAATTCTTTACAGACCTTGAAAGAACAAGTCTAAGTTTCATATGCAAAAACAAAAAAATGCAGAATAGCTATAACACTCCTGTACAATAAAAGATCTTCTGGAGGTATCTCCATCCCTGACGTCAAGCTATATTACAGAGCAAAAGTACTAAAAACTGCGTGGTACTAGCATAGAAATAGACTGGTTGATCAATGGAATTGAATTGAAACCTAGACATAAATCCACATACCTATGGACACTTGATTTTTGACAAAGAAGCCAAAACCATACAATGGAAAAAAGAAAGCATCTTCAACAAATGATGCTCGTATAACTGCATGTCTACATGTAGAAAAATGCAAATAGATTCATATTTGTCATCCTACACAAAACTAAAGTGGATCAAATACCAGATACATGGCACCAGATATACTAAATGTTTTAGAAGAGAAACTGGGGAAGAGCTTTGAACTCATTGGCACAGGTGACAACTTCCTGAACAGAACACAAACAGCTCAGGATCTAAGATCAACAATTAATAAACGGAGCTTCATGAAACCAAACAGGTTCTTCAAGGCAAAGGACACTGTCAACAGAACAAAATGGCAGCTCACAGACTGGAAAAAGATCTTTACCAACCCTACATCAGACAAAGGGCTAATATCTAAGATATATAAAGAACTCAAAACGTTAAACACCAACAAACAAAAAAACCCAATTAAAAAATGAGGCACAGAGATAAACAGAACTCTCAAAAGAGAAATCTCAAATGGTCAAGACACACTAAAAGAAACGGTCAACATCCTTAGTCTTCAGGGAACTGTAAACCAAAACGACTCTGAGATTCCATCTTACACCTATCAGAATAGCTAAGACCAAAATCTGAAGTGACAGTACATGCTGGAGAAGATTTGGAGAAAGAAGAACACTCCTCCACTGCTGGTGGGAGTGTAAACTTGTATAATCACTTTGGAAATCAAATTGACACTTTCTCAGAAAATTAGGAATAGCTCTACCTCAAGACTTAGCTCTACCACTCCTGGGCACATATCCAAAAGATGCCGCAGCATACAACAACAACACTTGTTCAACTATGTTCACAGTAGCATTATTTGTAATAGCCAGAAACTAGAAACAGCCTACATGTCCCTCAACTGAAGAATGGATAAAGAAGCTGAGGTACATTTACATAATGGAATACTAACTACTACTATGAAAAACAAAGAAATCATGAAAATTTCAGCCAAATGGATGGAACTAGAAAAGATTATCCTGAGTGAGGTAGCACAGACCCAGAAATATACACATGGTATGTACTCACAAGTGGACTTTAGCCATATTGTACAGGATAAACATACTGCAATGCACAGACCCTAAGAAGAGAAGTAACACGGAGGATCCAAGGGAGCATGCTTAAATCTCACTCGGAAAGGACTAGAATAGACAGCAGCAGTGGTTGAAGAGAAGGAACAAGGTAGGAGAGGGAGCACAGAGAGACATAAGGGTGGAGAGCAGACCTGGAGAGAGTGGAGGCGGAAGGACAGAAGGCCCATAGTGAAAAGAGAAACTGTGGGCTGTGCCATCTTTGTGACAAGCTGGAGACCTAAGTCAGGATAGGCTTCAGGGAAGATATGAGGGGGACTCTAGCAGAGACTCCTGGTAGCAGGGGTCATAGAGACTAAAAAGGCCACCCCCTAACTAGACAGGACTTTTAGTGGAGGGAGGGGAACACCAACCCACCCACAAAACTTTCACCCCAAATTCACCCTGCCTACAAGATGTGCAGAGATAAAGATAGAGCAGAGACTGAGGGAATGTCCAACCAATGCCTGGCTCAACCCAAGACCCACAGAAGACAGGCAACCTCTGAATACTATTAATGATATTCTGGGCCTGGAGAGATGCTCAGAGGTTAAGAGCACTGCCTGCTCTTCCAAAGGTCCTGAGTTCAATTCCCAGAAACCACATGTGGCTCATGACCATCTGTAATAAGATCTGATGTCCCCTTCTGGCCAGCAGGCAGAACACTGTAAACATAATAAATAAATAAATCTCTTTAAAAAAATGATACTCTGCTATGCTTGCAGACAGGAGCCTAGCAGAGTTGTCCTCTAAGAGGCACCACCCAGAATACAGTTTGAAACAGATGCTGAGACTCACAGCCAAACATTGGGCGATGTGTAGGAAGTCTTGTGTGAAGTAGGGATAAACATATTTTTTGTTTAGATCACAAATGGGGGATGAGAAAAACACTTGTGAGAGAATAGGTGATATTTATCTCCTTAGAAGTTGAACCACTGTGTGTGGGAGATTGGTTGTTAACCAGCTGAAAAACATCCTTGAACAAATTCTGAGAGGAGGTATAAAATGTGAGCCAAAAACAAGAGGTGGGAGACTTGGGATAGTTTTGGCTGTTCATTGCTCCACTTCGAGACGTTCCTAGGGAACCGCTCAAGGGAAGGCTTTGGGCTCCAGTTACGGGTGAGGTTCCAGGTTCTGGTTGCTCCAGGTTCCAGCAGAAGAAATCCTGCTGATTACACCAGGAGAATCATTCCTTGGAACTGATATCCTTACTGTTTCATTATTGTATTCTTTAATCTCCTTTTCCTGTTGTTTAGGTTAGTCAGGTTATAAGTGAGGTACTCTCAGTTAATAAGTTCATAATAAAATATATTTGCTAAGAAAATTGAGCCTACACTTGTGGAAAAGTGGGAGGAAGGAAGGAAAAAGGAGGTAATAGGAGCTCCACAAGAAGACCAACAGAGCCAACTAACCAGGGCCCAGAGGGGCTTGCTGAGACTGAAGCACAACCAAGGACCATGCATGGCCTGGACCTAGGGCCCTACACAGATGTAGCTGATGGGCTTCCATCATGTGGGTCCTCTATCTAGTAAGGGGAGTGGGCGCTGTCTCTGACATGGACTCTGCTGCCAGCTGTTTGATCACGTCCTCCTGTGTGGACTGCCTTGCCAGACCACAGGGGAAGAGAACATGCTCAGTCCTGATGTGATTTGATGAGCTGGGGCGGATGGGTAGGGGCTCCCCTTATTTGAGGAATAGGGGAGCGGGGGCAGGAGGAGAGGTAGAGAGGGAGATACTAGGAGGAGAGGAGGGATGGGGCTACTACCAGGATGTAAAGTGAATAATAAATAAATTAATGATAATAATAATAAAAAGACTAAACTCTGGGCTGGAGGGATGGCTCAGAGGTTAAGAGCACTGACTGCTGTCCCAAAGGTCATGAGTTCAATTCCCAGCAACCACATGTTGGCTCACAACCATCTATAATGAGATCTGTATACATAATGAATAAATAAATAAATAAATAAATCTTAAAAAAAAAAAAGACTAAAAACGAAGGAATTACTCCTGAAAAGAAAAGCTGGCTGGACACGGTGGTGTACGCCTTTAACTGCAGCACTTGAGAGGGAAGCAGGGATAGGCAGATCTCTGTGAGTCTGAAGCCAGCCTGGGCTACATGGGAACTTTTAGGTCAGGAACTTGTAGGGCATCACAGTGAGACCCTGTCTCCAAAGGGACAGACAGACAGCTGGATGTGGTGACGCACACATGCAATCTTGACCTGTGGCAAAGGCAGGATGAACACCACCAGTTCAAAGACAATCTGGGCTACACATTTAAACCCATCTCAGAATAACAAAGGGGGGAAAAGTATTAACTTTGATATAGGACAATTTGCTAGAATATTCTAATAATACCTGCTGAATGTTTATAATATGCCAGGTCATAATCTAAACAATTGTTATAGTCAGTCACTTACTATCCACTGTTACTCTCTGAAGTAGAGTCTATTATTTCTATACATGATTGAGAAACTTGAAGCTGAGATAAGTGACTTACTCAAAGTCACATTAACTAATAAATAGCTGAAATAGCCCTTCCTGTTTCAGAATCCATTTCTTTCTATTATAATACCTCTCAAAAGAAAAAAAAAACAAAGAATAAAACTGTAACTATGAAACAAACAGACTGGGGTCTGGAGAGATGTCTCAGAGGTTAAGAACACTGTCTGCTCTTCCAAAGGTCCTGAGTTCAATTCCCAGCAACCACATGGTAGCTCATAGACATCTATAGTGAGATCTGGTGCCCAGGAGTACATGAAGGTGAAACACTGTATTCTTAAATAAATCTTAAGACAAACAGACTGACAGAATATAGTTGCTCTCCTTTTGAGCAAATGACTATCTTTAAGGGGCAACTTAGCTATAGTTTCATGGAAAGTGTAATTCTCAACTTGTAAAATCAGTGTTAGGACACAAAAAGAGATGGGAGGCTGACTGACTTTGAGAAGGTGATCAGAAGCTGGGTGGTAGAGAATATGCTTAACATGAACAAAGTTCTTAGTTCAATACGAAGCGACAAAGACAAAAGGCAAGAAATAAGTGTTTTGTATGAGAAGATTCCCTATTACAAAGATGTCAGATTTCCCAGAACTTATTTATGGATTTAATGTGATTTCAAACAAAATTTCAGTTAAGAACTGAAATTCACTGGCTCATCATTTTAGAACTCATGGAACAGTGAGTCAAGAACAGCCAAAGGCGTAAGAAAGAAAATCATATGACACAAGGGGGTGGGGGATGCAGAAGCTTGCCCAGTGGTGACAGCACATGACTGTAATCCACTTTGGAGACTGAAACAGGAGGGTCACAAGTTTTTGAGGAAAGCCTGGCTTATATAGTGAGACTTTGCCTTCCAAGGAAAAATAAAAGGGGGCAGGGGGAGGGGGGCATGTCAGATGTAGTGGTGCCAACATTCAGGGGGCAAGATAACACCTCTATGAGGCCGAGCCAGTCTAGTTTACATAGTGAGCTCTGGGACAGCCAGGGCTACACAGTGAGGTCCATCGCAATAAAATAAAATAGAACTTTGATTAAAACAAAGACAATATATTTTAGTGGGGGAAAGGATAATGCTAGGCCAATCAGATATCCATATGGGGGAATATGACAGGTCAATTGCATAGGGTCAAATAAAGCTTTTAGAGAAAACATCTTAGGGTATGCAAGTATTTCCTTGGAACATTAACCATAAAAGAAAAAGGATTAAGTGTGTTTTAATGAATTTAGGAGACTCTATTCTTTGAAATAAACTATTAAGAATGCAGAAAATGGGCTGGAGAGATCGCTCAGAGGTTAAGAGCACTGTCTGCTCTTCTAGAGGTCCTGAGTTCAATTCCCGGCAACCACATGGTGGCTCCCAACCATCTGTAATGAGATCTGGTGACCTCTTCTGGCCTTCAGGTGTACATGCAGGCAAGACAGTGTATATATAATAAATAAATTTTTAAAAAAAGAAAAAAGAAAGCAGAAACTGGGGCTGGAGAGATGGCTCAGTGGTTTACAGTCTGCTCTTCCAAATGTCCTGAGTTCAATTCCCAGCAACCACATGGTGGCTCACAACCATCTATAATGTGATCTGATGCCCTCTTCTGGCATGCAGATTAATTTTTTTTTTTTTTTTTTTTTTTTTTTTTTTGGTTTTTTGAGACAGGATTTCTCTGTGTAGCCTTGGCCATCCTGGACTCACAGCAATCTGCCTGCTTCTGCCTCCCGAGTGCTGGGATTAAAGGCGTGCGCCACCACGCCCGGCTTTAATTTTTTATTTAATTTTAACTTATGGGCATTGGTATGAGGGTGTCAGATCTAGGCATTACAGACAGTTGTGAGCTGCCATGTGGGTGCTGGGAATTGAACCCAGGTCCTTTGGAAGAGCAGGCAGTGCTCTTAACCACTGAGCCATCTCTCCAGCCCCAGATTTATTTTAAAATAAATAAATCTTTAAAAAAAAAAAAAAAGAATGCAGAAGCTGCCACTGAGATGGCTCAGTAGGTAAAGGTGCTTGCTGCCAAGTCTGAGGGCCTGAATTTGATTCCAAGGGATTACACAGTGAAAGTAGAAAATCAACACTTGCAAATTGTCTTTTGACCTCCATGTGTGCACATGTAGACATACATACACAGAAATGTAATAAAATTTTATATTTAAAAATGTACAGAAGACACATATATACATTCTACAGGGTGTGGGGTAGATATACAATTAAGGACTTGTAGCCTTTGTATGTAGTTTCTTTAATAATAAGAAGGAAGCAATGGAAAGACTCACACTAGTTGTTAAGCATATCACAAAGCACCTTAAGTTCCCTACCAGAGACACTGACATGAAAAGCACACAGAGATATAGGTACACGTTTCCTAGAAAGAGTGCTGGCAGGGTGTGGCACAGCGAGATGTCTGCCTGCTGATAGGAGTGCCAATAACTGCTTGGAATGATGTCTGATAAGATCTATGTAAAGCAAATATATATCTTTTCTATAACCCAGTATTTACACACACACACACACACACACACACACACACACACACACACACGCTTAACAAAAACACACACTGAAAGGTTCTCAATAACACTATTTACAATTATTTCAACTCAGGAACTACTGAATGTACACCCTGAAAAGACCTGATTTAAAAAGTCATAGAGTCACATGAAATACTGTATCAAAATAAAATGCATAGGCAATCATATAAACGAATCTCACAAGGCCAGAAAGGAAAAAGAGAAAAGAAGACAAACACAAAAGGACCATGTAAATGAAACTTCACAGTGTGTAAACAGTAGTCGAGGCTGGCTATTACAGTTCTGAATAGTGGTTATCCTGGGGGGTGGGGGCTAGTAACTGAAAAGCAGCAGGAAGGAGGCAGTAGCGCTAGTGATGTCCCATTTGTCATTTGAATGTTCATAGATGTGTACACTCTCAATATGTGTGTATTCCGTGTGTGTGTGTGTGTGTGTGTGTGTGTGTGTGTGTGTGTGTGTGAGACAATGATCAAGAAAGTTAAGCAGAAAGTAGGAAAAGTTAAGTCGGCAGATAGGGTAATGGTGGAAGTGACAGATGAATAATTCATGCAGGGGCTGAAGAAAGTTAAGAGTGCCCATCGCTCTTCCAGAGGACCGGAGTTCAATTATCAGCACACATAGGCTGGCTCACGACTGTCTGTCACTCTAGTTGTGGTGTGTCTCAGTTTTCTCGTCTCTAAGAACACCAAGCATACACGTGGTGCGTAGACATACATGCAGGCAAAATACCCAGAGGCATAAAATAACAAAATGTAAAAAGGAATGTGCTGGTGAGTAAAACAAAAGAAGTCATATAAATAAACTTTTAAGAAGTTAGGCTGTGGGTGTAGCACGCTTATTAAGCATGGAAAAGCCCTGGGCTTAATCCCTAGCACCAAAATAGTAAATAATATATTTTTAAATGGCTAATCAATCTCTAAATGTAAATCAAGCAATATAATGTTATTCTTGTGGGGCACGATGGGGTGTGCCTATAATCCCAGGTACTCAGGAGGCTAAGATGAAGGAGTGGGGAGTTCAAGACCAGCTTGGATTACATACTAAGACCCTTTCTGTCTTCTCCACCCCCCAAAAAATGGGGGGAGGGGAGGGAGACAAGATTAATGACAAATTTAAATATAAGCAAGATATATTCAAACCTCTGTGGTATGTTTCTCATGCTAAACACACAAACACACACACACCACCACCATCATCATCATCCATTTGAACAGAAAAACTTCCAAGAACATTTTTTCTTTCTCTTTTATAGGAAAGGGTCTCATATCTCATATTACCCTCCAACTCACTAAGTAGCTGATAACTCTGAAGTTCATAAGAACTTCCTCCCACCACCTTTTGAGCGCTGGGAATTACAGGCATGTATCAGGTTTTAGGTGATGCTGGACACTGAGCCAAGGAGGCTGTGCATTCAAGGCAAACACTCTACCAATGGAACTACACCCCCATCCCAATAAAACCCCCAGCGCCAAAAATACCAAAACCACATTTGTTATGTCCAGATATCACAAAAAAAAAAAACAACCCAAAAAACCCAAAAAAACAGCCACCTACTTTTGTGTCCTTTCATCTCCCACAGTCAATCTGTAGCCATTCCCTCAATTCATATTAGAAATGACAGTATGTCATTATTTCATTATTTTTTTCCGACTTCCAAAATGAATGCCTTTGTCTTCTCTATTGAACGCCTCCTCATGACCTACACCCTTCATTATAGCAAAATAGTCTTAGTCCCACTTTGAAATCCTGGGTACAATTAAGTCGTTTTACATGGCAACCCTCCACACTCCAGCCCCTAAAACTACACATTAAACATCCTCACTCCACCCCGATCCTTGGCGTACATGAAATCCTTTCCCTGTGGTACATTTTTCTCCCATCCATCCTTCTGATTTCATTGACAGTTGATGATCTATCTCGGGTATCATTTGCTGGGTGTAGTTTTAAAGGTGCCAACAACAGACAACGGTTACCAAATTAACCTTCCATGGACAGTTTGTACAATTCCAAGCACTTTACATTCTGTACCATATCTCTCTCTCTCCCATTGTACAGCATGGGTAATTTCTTTTCTTCTTCTTGTCTTAATTTCCTAAACTCTAGTTGGCTTAGGAAAAGTAAGGCATACATACATACATACATACATACATACACACACACATTCCTGGGTGTGGGTATTGGCATGTCTGATGGGGGGGGGGATGGCATTAAAAGCACTGGACTTTATTTATTTTTTAAATTCAAGATGGCAGAGACATCTTAAAATAGTCCTACACAAAAGCGTTCACATCCAGACTAGAGCTTTCATTCGTAACTGGCTACACCTAGCGCAACAGCAGGGACAAAAGAATGGAACCTAGGGGCTGAGCCACTCCAGAGCCCTCAGCCATTGACCACAGGTCTTACTCACACTTAAACCTCAAACCCAGGTAGAAAACCGGCACCTGCTGCCCGCATTCCAAAGGCCACGCCTTGATGATGACTATGATGATGGTGACCCGAGAGAGACACTTCTGGATAACACGCCCGCAAAAACCAAGGATAAAAGGCAGCCGGTTAAGTAGCACAGAGAGAGGAGTATCCGGCACGTTTCGGCCCCGCCCCAGCGAGGCGCAGTCCGCGGAGGTGCAGCCACCGGGTAAGGACTGAGCTAGTGCTCCCGCCCAGAGCCGGTTAACCGCGCCAGGTCTGGGAATTCTGGGCGAGCTTGAGGGTACAGGCCAGCCACCCCAGGACCCCATGGGCTGTACCTGTCAGTCGTCCGCAGCCAGCAGGCCCCGAAACAGCGGAGGATTGCTCACCCGGGCCCGCAGGCGCGCGTCAACCGATCCCTCCCCTCCGAATCGCTTTACCTCCTCGCTCTTTCCTCTAGCTCTTCTGAAACAAAGACGGTCCACACTCCCCGCCATTTCCTCCTCACCTCAAAAACCACCTCTTCGTCAAACTCCGGTGTCATCCTTCTCCGCCATACCACCCGCCTCGGCACGATGGGAAATGCAGGCAGGCGGGGCAGCCAGCACCCAGGCTTCAGCTCCTTGCCCACCTCAGGGGGACATTGAAAACTACTACTCCCGGCATGCTTCGCGACTCACGCCCCCTCCTTTACAGTCTGCTTATTGGAGCGGAGGGCGGTCGTGTAGGCTGGAGGGGCGGGAGCGGGCGGACGTTCCCGAGCTCCTATTGGAGAGAGCTATGGCTTTTGTCTGCCTTTTACACGCCGCGGCTACCAGGGGGCGCCCGGAGCGCGGGTTTTTTTTTTTTTTTTTTTTTTTTTTTTTTTTTTTTCTCCTCCGGAGTCGAGGAGGAGCGCGCGTCCGCGACGCCGCGGCGGGCGAGCTCCTCCCGTGCGCGCGCCTGGCGGTCGTCCCGGAGCGCGGCGGAGCGGCGCTCGCGCACGTCCGTCCGTCCTCCCGTCGCCGGCCACTAGCGGTCGGGTACGCCGGAGTGTCTCGGGAGCCCGGCGTCCGTCCTTTGTGAGGAGCTCAGGCTGTGCGGACGGGATGTGGCCGCTGCGGGGACTTTTGTCTCCCGCTCAAACTCTGGAGAGAGTGGCTTGACCCGGGAGCCATGGACTTGAGGGCGTGAGCTGCGCGGGGGGGCAGTCATGACTTCTGCCGCGGGTAAGTGGTAGCAGCGCTCGCGCCGGGGCTGGGAAGTTGCTTGCGGGCGCCGGCGGGGCTCGGGCTCCCGCTGCTTTCCTCCCCCCCGGGGTGGCCGGTGCGGTGGCGCCGGTCGCTCGCGCCCGGGGTGGGATCCTCCGGGACCCCCCCACCCCATCCCGCCCCACCCCACCTCCGCCCCACGGAGCCCAGGTGAAGCGACGGCGACGCGGAGCTTGCTCCTCTAGTGCGGCTTCGGCGCGCTGTCTGTCGCCTGTGCGCGGGGTGGCAAGCGTGGAGTCCGGTGCGGAGTTATTCTAAGCTGGGACAGTTTCCCAGCGATTTTGAACTAACTCCGCTGCGAGCTTGAGTTGCTTCAAAACCTAGTATTTACTGACTTGAAGCTCTTGGCATCGGGAAGGTTTAAACAGAGCTGTTCTTCCCCTGGTGTTTCATTACCTGAGTGCGCACTATTTAAGACGGCAAAGCAACAAAACAAATCAAGCAACACCTCTCCCAAACAAACCCCGCTCCCCCATTTTTTGTTTTGTTCTGGTTTTTGCTCATCTTCACTTTTTTCTCCCTACCCTCCCTGTTCTTACCTGGATAGTGTAAACAAAGTCTTATTTTCCCGTCTGCTTCCTTTCCACTCACCCAAATGACAAAGCCTGTGCTTACCTTTGTGTGAATTTAAGCATTTCAAAACATGCTTAAGGAACAATTTTTATTTTCCCAAATTTAAGTGTTCAAGTGACGTGACAGTGTCTTACTAAGAACATAGCTTATTTTTACAACCAAAATTTAATAAGGTATGGAATATTTTAAGAACATCTGTATCCACATTGGCAGGAACTTTGATGAGACAGTGTTTGTAGTAAAGAAGTTTAAGGCTAAACTTCAGTCCCGTCTAAGAACAAGCACTTAAGTATGAGATTACGTTTTCTTTGCTTTCTTTGGCATTTGTTTAAAATGCCTGCAACTTGAAACTGTCAAAAGTGTACACACACACACACACACACACACACACACACACACACACACAAAATGTTCTGATTTGTATTTCTAAAGCCTCAGAGGAGTCACACTGCTAGGTATAATCAGATTACATCAAACAAGCAAGAAATTAGTAGCAAGAGAAATAAGAGGCCGCTGTAGATCTTTTGATGTTATGTGTCTTCACTCATGTGACCATCATGCATGATTGGAGTCACTTACAAACGTTTCTCTTTAATTTTGGGATGTGTTCCGTTTACACAATGGAGTGTTTTCAAATTTCCGTGCCTCATCAGCATTCAGCTTTGCAAAATGACTGAACTCTTTCAATTAATTTGAAATAAAAATTTAAAAATTAATTAAAATTTCTAGGATTCGGTCTGGAAGTTTATGACTCTTTCATTTGAATTACTCTAGGACAAGGCTAGCTATTTTTATACTTATCAACTTTACAATTAAGGAAATCCACAGCATTTTTTGTGGTATTTAAAAGAGACACTTCCTGTGTCTAGCTGAGTTAGTTGATTTTTTTT
The DNA here is from genome assembly GCF_964271855.1 of Acomys minous. NCBI lineage: Eukaryota > Metazoa > Chordata > Mammalia > Rodentia > Muridae > Acomys > Acomys minous. Next base: position 96,961,433 of record NC_140490.1, read on the forward strand.
TTTTTTAAACCATGGCTTTGCTGAGAAACGTTAACTGCTTCTTTTACTCACTGACCTGATGAGATGTATTGTACGTTTTATGTCTAGGGGATATGGAAGAGGACTGAGGTTTTTCTTTCCACCCCATTTTGTTAAAGCTCTGTATACATTGTCCTCACAAGCCATGGGTGTGGGGTCATAACAATGAAACAACCTATTAAAGCTTTGGGGGAAGGTTACTCATGAAGCCAAGTGTTTGTTTTCAGCCTATTCCAGTGTATTCCAGAAGGCTGGTTTAAGTTAAGATTAGAGGGCTGGTGTACAACATTTAAATGATCTGTGTCTTGAAGAAGCACTTGCTTTTGTTTTGTTTTTCTGCGGCTGTTGAAAAGTGAGCTCATAGAGGAGATTTTGCAAGTATTCTAAGTATAACATGAAAAAAACCATTTAAAAGTCAGTCTGTCTGTCTGTCTATCTATCTATCTATCTATCTATCTATCTATCTATCTCTATCGTATTGTGTATGTACATTTCACTATTTCACTGATGCCTGGGCTTTTTTTCTTTGGGGCTTGCAGAGTAGCCTAGAGAGTGAGTGCATACATGAGCCAAGGCCACCTGCGTGTAACAGATGACGAATCTGTTTATAACAGTAAAATGGTACTGATGCTTCACTTTTCTACCTTAGATTTCCCTTGGAGCCAAACAGCTGTGTAAATAAAAGATTTGCTGTGCTGCTCCAAAGAAGCAGCATTTGGGTCTGATTGTGTTAGTACGGTGTCAGGAGCCAGAGGTGCAGAATCCACTTCCAAACATTGTGTGCTGATTTCAAGGTTTGGCACTGGAGTACGTCATAACAGAATTTCTTCCTGGAGTTTTGAGCCATGTTCTTTCAAAATAGAGCCATCAAAAATAATGAGGGCCGGTGAGATGGCTCAGTGGGTCAGGCTCTTGCTGTCAAGACTGATAACCAGAGCGTGGTCACTGGGGCCCACACGATGAAAGCATGGACCCTCTAACACTTCTATGATATGGAATGCACACCTACCCCTCCCCACAAATAATATATAATCTAAAAACTAGTCATGAAGCTGACGTGGTGTTGCACCCTTGTAATCCCAGTGACTTGGCACACACTCGGTTCTATTAGTCATTAAGGAATTACACAATAATCCTATTGAAGTTCATTGTGCTCCCTTTTCAAAACATCATTTTTTAAAAATCTATTTTTAAAACGTGTGTGTGTTTGTATGTATGTGTGGTGGGTAGAGGGTTGTGCATGTGTGAGCACAGGTGCCAGCAGAGTTCAAAAAAGGTTGTCCCTAGAGCTGGAGGCAGCTGTAGAACCCTCCTCAGCTCTCTCCAACCCTCAGTCCTCCCCTGGCCACATGGGTGCTGGGTACTGTGCTCAGGTTTTCTATGAGAACAGTACGCACTATACTCCTAACTACGGAGCCATCTCTTCAGCCTTCAGAACACCATTTGCTGTTAGATTGGATACTGAAGTTAAAAATAAAAGAATCTTTCTGTCGCTGAGATGTATTAAATGGTCTATATGTGGCAGCTGTCTGTTCTCAGGCCCCCTTTTGCCGCCCCCCCCCCCCCAGCTCTCACCCAGCAGTCACTAAGATCGTGAATAAGCTGGACTCCGAACTATAGTAGTAACCTCTTCCCATTTGAAGACGCAAGTAACTAACACTAGTAAGCCCAAGTTCACGGTTACTTAGTGAGTGTGCGTGCATCAGAGGCTTTAGAACAGTGCTTCTCAACCTGTGGCTCACAACCCCTTTGGGTTTCCCATATCCAATACCCCGCATATCAGATAAAATTTATATTGTGATTTATAACAGTAGCAAAATTACAGTTATGAGGTTGCCATGAAATAATTTTATGGTTGGGGGTGGGGTGGGGACCACCACAACATGAGGGTTAAAGGGTTGTGTGTAGCATTAGGAAGGTTGAGAACGTCTGCTTTAGAACACAGTGCTGTGCTGTATTTACTGGGAGTCGGTCTTGCCTCCTACTTTCTGTGACATTAAGAGAGAACAGGGATTTGTCTCTTGGACTCAGACTCAAAGGGAGGGCTGGAACTGGTACTAGAGGTTAATCCTGGTTTAGGGAGAGGGAGGCAGTAGGGTGGAAGGAAGGCTAAGGGTGGCACGAGAAATGCTTTAGGGAGGCTGAGCTGGAGGGCCGAGAGTTTGAGGTCACCCTGGAGGGACTTGGCAAAACAATAGCAACAAAGTAAATGGGAATACAGTGTATTTCAGGACGAGCAGAAAGAATTGATTAAATGACCTTGAACCTTCTGACTAGACTCTTAAGATCAGAAAGTAAATTGCTAGTTAGATGAAATCGTCCTTCTTTTCCTTCCTTCCTTCCTTCCTTCCTTCCTTCCTTCCTTCTTTTCTTTTTTTGGTTTTTCAAGACAGGGTCTCTCTGTGCAGCCCTGGCTGCTCTGGAACTGGCTCTGTAGACCAGGCTGGCTTTGAACTCAGATCCGCTTGCCTCTGCCTGCCTAGTGCTGGGATTAAAGGCGTGAGCTGTCGCCGCCTTCTAGGATCTCTTACACATTCTTTCTCTTTAAATATACCTTCTAAAAATGCATATTATTATTAGTGAGTATGCGTGTGTGTGTGTGTGTGTGTGTGTGTGTGTGTGTGTGTGTGAAGGTTAGAGAACAGCTTGGTAGAGACAAGTTTCCTTCCACCTTTACGTGTGTTCTGGGAATTGAACTCAGGTTGCCATGTTTGCGTGGCATGTACCTTTGTCTGGTGAGCCTCTGGCTAGCCTGATTTCTTTTTAATTATGATAAATAAAATAGAACATCCTAGCCTCTTTCTGTTTCTGGGGGGACAGAGTCTCACTGCATAGGCCCCGCTAGCCTCACACTCACAACAGTCCTCCTGTCTCAGCCTCCAGAGTAGCAAGCACTGGGATTACAGGTATGCACTGCTGTGCCCAGCCGTGTTAATTACTTATAAGTGTACAGTTCAGAAATGTTAAGAACATTGTAGTAGCTGCTCTCCAGAACTCACTTAATCTCGTAAAAACTCATATTTTTAATTCTTTGAAAAACCCCAGAGGCAAGCCGTTTTAACAATGACAGAAATGAAAGCAACGTGACAACCCTGTCAGTTTCTATTGAGTAAGAAGAGAGACAGGGACAAGCCCTCAGGCACATATACTTTCCCTTAAGATTTGACTTGATGGATGGGGAATTTAATTTAATACACTCCTTCTGTAAGCTTTATCATTAGGCTTTTCCAAAAAACACAAGAACCAAACCTCAGGCTAATAACAGGCTAACTGAAAATTGCCTGATTTGGGAATTTGTATTATTTTGAAAATTCATTTCCTTCCTTACAATAACCGTGTGCCTAGGAATTGAGTTTGCTAAGGGATCTGTTATAAGAACTCGTCTGTGCCTATAATGCCAGAGTTGGAGAAATTCCTCTTTGCTCAGGAAGAGGAAGTAGAGCACACCACTTTTTTTTTTCTTTTTACTCAGTCCCATGTAATATTTTTTTTCCGAGCATTATGACTAATTTCCTTTGTGGAAGAGAAAATCAACACCAAATGAAATATCAAAGCCTCTATGTGTGCAAGAAAATGAAACAATGTCAAACAGTCTTGTGCGGCACAAACTGAGATTGTTTTGTAAAGAAGTTTTTATTCTATTTAAGTATTAGACCCCGTTGAAGAAGCTAATTTAAGACGTATAAGATAAAATGTGCATGAACTCAAGTCCCCTGAGGGAAGCGTGATTGACAAGTAGAAGATCCTGAGGAAACTTAAGAGAAATACCGTCTCTGTGTGTCATTTTTACATTCATTAGGGTCTTTTAGAATGAAGACTTATGTCTTGTTTTGCTTGTGTGTGTTTGTCTATTTGAGTACATGTTCGCTTGTGAATTCAGGTACTTAAGGAGGCCAGAAGAGGGCGTCCCATCGCCTTGAGCTGCAGTTCCAAGTTGCTGTGAACTTCTTGAGGGGGATGCTGGAACTGAACTCTGCCCCTCATTATTGAACCAAAAGCACTCGTAGCCACAGAGCCATCTACCTCTCTAGCTCCCTCACTAGGGTCCTCTGTGGAAAGCTGGTGTCAAGTTCCACGCAGGCTAAGAGCCAGCCTGCAGAAGTGCAGCATTGTACACCAGGTGTGGACGGAATACATGGTGTGTGGTGAGGGGGTCACCGTTTAATGCTGGGCTTGAGGGTGAGGCCGGGATTCCAGCACCTGGACGCCGAAGCAAAAGGCTGTGAGTCTGAGACCAGCCTGGTCTCACAACACCCTTGCTCAGAGAAACGAAGCATCCAGACACATCGTGCTTGCTGGTGAGGGTGTGATAAATGGCAGAATCTATCGCCCATGGGAAATGAAACACAAATGTACAGATTGTATTTTCACATGCTCTTCTATCGGTAGATCTGGAGCCCGGCCTGGGCATGTGATAAAATAAAGCTCTATGAAGAAATATGAAATTCCCGATTGACCCTCAGGCCGAGAAATACCAGCCTTGTTATGAACCTCAACACCAATGAATTTACTTTCAGTTTTATTTTGTTTTTGTTTTTTGGTAGAAAATGTCTGATTTCCACATACATTTTTAGACTGCATAGAGGTTTTACCAGCTAGACACTTTTTCCCCCCTATGTAGGTGCTGGGAATTGAACCCAGTCCTCTGGAAGAACAGTCAGTGCTCTTAACCACTGAGCCATCTCTCCAGCCCCAGGTAGACACTCTTTATAACAGAAGTCCTGTATTACAAAAGAGTGCTGCTTTTATTTACGTGAGACACTTAGGGAGTTGCATACTGTAGGCAGCTCTTAATACCCTGTGGACGAGCTGAAGATACTAAACAGAACCACTAAATAAAAGCCAATGATTTAATGAGTGTCCAAGTTAGAGGAAAATTAGCAGTGGGTTAACTAAGAAGTGGGCGGTGTAAGCAAAACTGCGTTACACTAAAACTTGAGGACAGTTTCAGGAATTTTCAAGGTAATGTTGACTATCTAAGATAATGTAATCTGCCTAATAAAATGAAAAGTCATACTGTTAAAAATGTTATTTAACAAGCATGGTGTTGCATGCCTGTAATCTCAGAAAGACATGAGTATGGCTGTAAGTTCAAGTTATGTGGTAGGTACCAGGCTAGCCAGGGTTGCATAGCAAGACCTTGTCATAAAAGACAAATAAAAACAGGAAAACGTTATATATCTTTGTAATATCCTCTATGCTTCACCTATTTCATCATTTACTTATTACATTTTTTTTCTAGACCTTAAGAAGCCACCATTGGCTCCCAAGCCAAAGTTAGTGGGGACCAATAATAAGCCACCTCCGCCTCCTATTGCGCCTAAACCGGATGTTGTAAATGCTAGTGTTCCACAGTTAACAAAGAAAGCCAAACCAGCAATTGCGCCAAAACCAAAAGTCCTGACAAACTCAGCTGCTCAAGACATCAAGCAGTCACCCACAAAGACGCTCACTTTGAACCTGCAGGAGCGGGAGCCAGAATTACCCAAGAGCCCTGGCAAGTGTGATTGCAAAGATGCCGGAGCTCCGCACAGTGATTACATTTTACCTGCATGTCCGTGCAGTCCTGGGTGTGTTCCTGAGCCTGGGAATAGAGAAAGTTTGTGCACAGACCGGCTCGTTTTAGAGCCTCTGGCAGTGAAAGAGAGTTTGGAGAATGGTAAAAACGGTGCGTCCTCGCTACGGGCTACAAAGACCGGCAGTAGATGGGATTCAAGCAGCGAAAAGTGCCGGAGCCAGAGTGGAGTTGTCTTAAAGGCAAGCATCTTGGAAGAGAAGCTCAAGGAGCTTCTAACACAGCAGCGGTCACCTTGTAGTTCCCCGAGGAAGCACAGAGCTCCAGACAACCCAGAAATGAACAGTGGCAAGAGCGGCAGCAGACAGATCAGAATTGAGTTTGAAGATCTGTCCTCTTCCCTGTCCACCGTTGAAAAGGTCCCTGCTCATCACAGCTGCCACCCACAACCTCCTAGGGAGGGGTCTCAGAATCTTGAGACTCGTCTGAGTGACAATGCTGAGGGTCACAGGCACTGTCTTTCGTGTGACGCGGATGACAAAAGGATGACTTCAGATGGACCTAGTGAGAAGACAGAGGTCAACGATCTCGGGCCTGTAGAAATCCACTTATTACCTCATCCCACAAAGTTTCCAACTCCCAAGCCCAGAAAGACACATGCTGCTCGTCTGCGTCGCCAGAAGTATGTAGAGACTCCTGGTGAAAGTGCCGAAGAGCCAGAGGATTCCCACAATGGGTCCTCTTGTCTCCTGGAAGATAGTTTGAAAAACAATAAAGTCAGTGTTCTCCATCAGAGTGCATTGTACATCCAGGGGCAAGTGGACAAAGCGAAGCCAGCAAATAAAAGGGCTTTGACCTCCGACTCCAACAGACAGGACTCAGTCACCTCACAGAAAGCTGAGCGTCATGGGAAGCCTCCTTTGGAAAAAGTGGCACTTTCTTCAGACACAGACTCTGTCTTGAGCTCCAACAGCCCAGCAGAAGACAGTTTCGGCATGCTGCCTGCTGCGGACAAAGAGACTGCCCTTCCACAGTGCAGTACTCAGCCTTCGAGCTTGCCTCAGCAAGTCAAACTAGCCTGCACTGAACATCCGCCAAGGGCCTGGAACACAGACTCGTCAGGTCCTCAGATACAAAAGGAGTCCTCCTCTAGAGTTGTTCCCAAAAAGCCTCAAAGACACAGCTTGCCTGCTGCAGGGGTGCTTAAAAAGGCTGCTTCTGAGGAACTTGTAGAAAAGAGCTCATACTCTTCAAGTAAAGAAACAAATGCCGAGAAAGGACTGCAAAAAAACCACCTACAGCATCTGGGTCCCTCAAACCATGGTATATCACCATCATCCTTTGATTTGCCCAACCCGACTTCAGAAAAGCCAGTATGGAAGTTGCCTCATCCTATTTTACCTTTCTCAGGGAGCCCAGAAGCCTTGAAGCGTGTCACTTTATCCTTAAACAGGGAGCCTTCTATTTCCCTAACTAAGCCAAGAGCAAAATCGTTGTCTGCCGTGGATATGGACCGGTGCAATAAACCGTGCAAAGACCCCCCAAAGAAAACTTCTTTCAAAAAGTTGATCAATGTGAAACTGTCCATTGGCTTCCTAAAGAGCGACTTTCAGAAACTCAGGTCAAAAAGCTGCCAACATGGGGACGTCACCACAGGACATCCGCTCAGTAGAGAGCAGAAAGGGCTGGAAAGTGATTGGCAAGGCTTGGTGACAGGAGAAGAAACGAGAAGTAAACCCGCCAAGGCATATTCTGCAGAAAACTGCAGCCTGGAATCTCAAAAGGTGAAACCCTGGGGCCAGGCCAGTGCCGGCAGTGGGCAAAGAACGGAGTCCTTGGATGACCAGATGCTCTCCAGGGACTCAGCCTGTCCGCTGTCTTCCAAGTCTAGTGCAAGCGACTGCATGCCAGAGTACGAGAATGTGCGCCATTATGAGGAGATCCCAGAGTACGAGAATTTGCCCTTTTTTGTGGCTGGTGGGAGAACTCCGGAGTTGGGATGGCAGAACTCCTACAGCTCGGAGGACACTGATGCAAATCTGTATGAAGCAGAAGAGCCCTATGACGCTCCAGACGGCCAGCTGCAACTTGATCCTAGACATCAGCCTTCCAGGTAATACGTGGGTGTCAGCTAGACCTGCACTTCCCGTGCATCGTCTTTGTAATTAGCCTTCCACAGCTCTGATATGGGACTGCAGAGGGGGAAATTGCCTGCGGAGGAACCCTTCGACCAAGTGTAGATGAAGGCAGTTCTGTGTTCAGACTCCTTCTGTCATACAACAGGAGCATTTGCACTGCAAGCTTGTAATGTGTGTGCCTTTAATCTCAACACTCGGGAGGCAGAGGCAGACCAGACACGAGGCTAGCCTGGTCTACAAAGTGAGTCCAGGACAGCCAAGGCTACACAGAGAAACCCTGTCTCGAAAAAAAAAAAAACCCAAAACCCCAAAAATAATAATAATAATAGCAAGATAGACCTAGAAGGATGATGTGGGCCAGGTCCCAGCCCCACCCCACCGTGCACCAACATAGAACCTTAGGCAGCACACTGGTTAATTCAGGGAGGCTTATGAAATGATGAAGTCCATGCATTTATGGAAGGTGCCATCATTGGAATACTCTAGATCTAGATCTTGTCACTCTTTAAGCATTATTTTACTTGCTGACCTCAGGTGCTAACAGGAAAGCGTTGTCGTCCTCTTGTGTATGTCCTGCCTGTTCCACCTCACTCTCTGGGATCCGACTCCTCGTTGTGGCTCGGCTTTCCAGTCCCTGGCTTCGGGGAGCTTCTTCGGCTACCTAGTGGGAAGTGTTTACATCCTACTCTTAACTTCCTAAACTCTTTGCATTTGGTAGCACAGTCTGAACTGCGGCATACCGTTTAGTGATGCATCTGAGTTCTTCTGTGTTTAGTCTTTAGAAAAAAAAAGTACTTACCTTTGACAATTTCACTCATGTACATAATGTGTGTTTGTCCTTTCCACTCCCACTACCCTCCTTCATCTCTCTCCATTCCCATTGACTCCTTTCTTCTTCCCAGGAAGTTACCCCACCCCTACCCCCCTCATTTTCATGTCCCTTTGGCTTCTGGAGACTTTGTTTTCGTGCGACCTACTACAGCCAACAGAATTATGTTTTCTTGCGTGAGTGCGAGTGGGGAATTATTTACTGGAGCACAGACACCTTAACAGTGGCTACACTACTGAAGAAAATGGTGTTCAGTTTTAAGCGACCTGAAGAGTTCTGGTTCTATGTTTTTATTCTACATAAGGCCAAACAAGGAGCCTACTAGGCGTGGAATGGACACTGGAGAGAAGGCGTGAAAAGGAGGCAAAGGAAACAAGCCTCGCCTCCTTCACTCGCCAGTGCTGCAGAGGCTGCCTGTGCATTGGCTGCCTTTGCAGTGCTTGGTTGTATTTTGAAGTCGGCAGATTAGAGTCCTGAGTCTTAAAATGTGGCTTGTAAAAATACTACCATACCTAGCACATAGTGGGACTTCAAAGGGCTGTGTGTGAATTAGTGGGTGAGTTAAATAAAACTGTCAAGGAAGTCAAAACAGACAGTGAAACAGATTGATTGAGTTATGTTAATTTTCAGATGCTCTCATGGTGACTTTTTGTTTTGTTTTGTTTTTTCATTTAAAATGATAATCTTTACCTATCCTCTTTTTTACCTGTAAAAGGCTTCTTAGGCCTTTTGCCTATTTTTTCTTACAGCTGACCACAATTTGTTTATACTCCTAAATATTAGTACGTAGTCAAAGACCTCTTTAGCATAAGTATTTTGACACACTTGATATCTAATAACTATTTGAAGAATTTATCTTTTTTCCTATGTGCGATATTCTACCCATGAAGCAATTTTATTGATATTTTTAATATCCTTTCATTAAATGCATGTGTTTATGTACGTGCATGTGTGCGCATGTGTGTGATGACTTTGATTCCTTTCTTCAGATACACCACTGTCCTCTGCTGTGATCATTTTTTTCCCTTCAAACAGGAGGCTTGACCTTGAGGTTTGTTTCCTGTTGGCTCAGCTCTCAATCCCGAGGGCTTACCACTATCTCTGACATGCGTGGATTCTTCACTTCTGGGACTGGTTTGTCCGGTCTGCTCCTTGCTTGAGGGGAAGCAGGTTCTGAGCGGCTAATGTAGACGGCCAGCCGGTGTAGCTGGTCAGGCATTCGTAAGGAAGGCTCTTTCTGGAGACCACGGGAAGCCAGTGGATGGCATTGGACAGGCTACAAGGTGTCAAGGATGGCCTGGGGAGGGTGGGCAACTTTGGCTTTTGAAGTTCGAATTCCACAGAGGGTTTTGTTTGAGTCATGAACACGGCGGCCCCAGTGGGCTTTGAGAGACCTAACATGTGCCAGCTGGATCCAAGCGCTCAGCCATAGAGCCAGGCTCAAGCCTTAGAGTTTGGTCCTTTTGTAAACAGTTGACTAGTCAGAGAAAGCAAACTGTTGGCCTTCGTGAGGAGGACCCTGGGAAAAAGAAATGAGGTGAATGAGGGGCTGAGAGCCGAGAAGATTCAAGTGGGAATCCTGAAGGAAGGTCTGCAAATGGAGACCCGAGCCTTGGAAGAATTAATTCAAAATGCAGGACCCTGGCTGGGCATGCAGTTTAGCAGTCTAGTACTTACTTGCCCAGCATGTTCAGAATTTTTTTTTTTTGAGAGTCATCGGGAAAGGATTCAGCAGTGTGTCAGCCCCCAGGGAAGGGAATCCAGGACTTCTCTGGGGCTCTGGGTTAGAGTGTCACTAGCTTTGGAGTCTGTTTGGCTGACTCAGAGGTATCCCATTGGTCACTTTCTTTAAAACATAGATGTTTCATAAACCTGAGCAGTTACAAGTCTATAATAATCTATTTGTCATTTATCAGCAAATATTTAAATAATAGACTGTCCCAAATTCTGATTAGGATTACTTTTTTCCCAAAGAATAATGTTGGGAATTCAGGTAAAGGGTTTGTTGTTGTTGTTTGGTTATTTTGGTTGTTGTTTTTCCAGACAGGGTTTCTCTATGTAGCCTTGACTTCCTAGAACACACTCTGTAGACCAGGCTGGCCTCGAACTCACAGAGATCTGCCTGCTTCTGCCTCCCTGAATGCTGGGATTAAAGGCGTGGTCTACTGCTGCCTGGCCCAGGTGACCTTTCTGTGTGATCCTGTAAGATGCTAGCTGTGCCTGGAATTGGAGTGTCGGCCTGGATGTCACTGGAGCACTTGTTACCTCAGAGGACTAGCCAGAGACTCAGCAGGACTTCCGAGGAAGTGGCAGACAAGAATGAGGAAACCAGGGGGCCTGGCTGAGCTTGCTGGGGGGGCTGTTGTTAAAGCTGATAAGGAGGGAAAGGTACCCTGGCTGTTCAGTAAGCAAAGGGGTTCTTTACTTCCTTTTCTTTTATAATGTCTATCCTTTCTCTTTTCCCCACTGTTCTTTGTAAACTGAGCGTTTCTGAGCACAAGCAGAGTGGGTTGTAGCTAGAGAGAAGGGAGGAGGTAAAGAGAGGGGACTGGGAAGCCCCCGAGGGAGGGGGGGACGAATGGAGAGATGGATCCCGAGGGGAGGGAGGGAGGGAGGGGACTTCTGGATACGGAACCGTAAGCCACACGTGTCACTGTTTGCCTACTGCATCTGTGTCTTAATTTCTTTGGAAGTAGGATGTGAGTCACTTTGGAATGTTCTAGTGTTTGGGGCAGATTTATTTATTTGACAAGATTTTAGTCCAGGATAGCCTAGAAGTCTAGGCTTGCACCCTTCCCACCAAAGCACCTCTCTGAGGTGCCAGGGTTACAGCTGGGTCACCATTCAGGGCTGGGGGGTGGGGGGGAGGAGCGAGGAAAGATCTCTTCCCCAGAGTGTCTCTACATCATAACCCTAAAAGAATTAGCAGACAATATACATCTCTGTTTCAGTGAGTACGGACAGCAAATTTCCAGCTACTGCTCTTACCCAGGAGGCTTGGTTTCAAAGAGAAGGTTATAAAATTTAGGTCATTGATGATGGCATTCCCTTTGAAATTCAAGCAGATTTCCTGACCTGGGGGGGGGCACAGGTGGGGAGGCACTTTACCTGGAAATGGTCCAGATTTTTCTTGTGATGTTTTGCTTTGTCCTCATAGGCACTTAAAAAATGATGGCAGTTTACCCCCCCCCCCCCATGGATATTAAGCATGTGTGCATTTGAAGTTGAGTGTTTACTGGCAAGGAACTCCCTGCTATGAGGCAACAGGTAATTACAGCACATGATATTTTCATTGAAAGTTTAGCCTGACAGGGTATTGAAGATCACCAAGGCCGAGGTATGTAGTTCAGTGATGTCGTGCTTGCCTTGTGCACACACAGTCCTAGATAGAGCCCTCAGGACTACAAAAGCAAACAGAGACAGCCTTACAGATCCGCAGTGACACTTGAGCCAATGTTGGTTTTTAAGTCAACAGGATCAGACTTGGCTTTCAGGAGCCCACGGGTTCTGTTTCTATAACATAGGAAGGGCATGTTGGTGGAACCCGGGAGGGAGAAGCCTGAAACAGAAGTAGCATTAGAAATGTGAGTCGTTCCAGTACCACCCAGTAGTCCCAGTCTCAACAAGTTCGCATTCATCTTTTAGTCTTCCAGAAACAGGCTTAAAAGGAAAACAAAGAGACCTTAGAATAATCTCTTTTTTATCAATCGGTGTCACTATACTCCCACCGAAGACTGAATGCTATTTTTGGTTGGTTGTTTCTCTCCATATTAAACATGGGACTGGGCTTAGTACGCTGCCCAGTAGCATCTGTACTGGATCTTGGCAGACCCGGCCTAGAGGGCATCTGGTTTACCATCTGGTGGTATCGTTGAATTTTAATAGTGTGATTAAACAATTAAAGAGCAAGCTCTAAGCTAATGGTTTATAAGCTAATAGTTTCTTTGTTGTCATATCACAGATAAGATCATACACAGCTAGAAGGTGGGGGTGGGACGCATAACATCTCAACAGTGGCCCTTTCCTGTCGGCTGTTTTTAGATTCAGGAAATATCAAATATTTGTATGCCTCTTTAACTCAGTGTTTCAGAGTCACACAGTTTTGACAAATCTGTTTATTTACATACTTAGCCTATATTTGACACCGTGGCTAGAAGAGTTGGGTTTTATTTCTTCCCAGTAAAGTTTCCTTTTTCTTTTAAAATAATCTGCAAGAATTAGTAAAGGGTTACAGTCTTATCCAGTCATCTCTTCTTGCTCTCTTCTTTTCTTTTCCTTTTCTTTTCTCTCAGAACAATTACATTGATATTTTATCAAATATCTGATTTGGAGTAGTTGGGCATCTTAGGCTTTGTTTGAGGCAGGGCCTCATTATGTAGTCCAGGCTGGCCTCAAACTCGAGATCCTTCTGTCTTGAGCCCTGAGATATAAGTGTGTAGCATTGTCACACTCAGCTTTGTTTTTATTTATTTAGTTAGTTTTTTGTTTTTGTTTTTTTGTTTTTTGTTTTTTTGAGACAGGGTCTCTCTGTGTAGCCTTGGCTGTCCTGGACTTGTCTCTGCCTCCAGAGTGCTGGGATTAAAGGCATGTACCATGACACCAGGCTTTTATTTTTAACACTTTTACAGACAAGTTTTAGTGGGAGATTTAAGAAGACCCTTCTGCACGTGTGTGACTGTGTGTATGTATGTGTGTTTGTGTGGTGTTCATGTGATACAAGTGTGTGAAAGTACTACAGTGTATATACATGTAGAGGTCAGAGGGCAACTTCTGGTGTCTGTTTTTACCTCCCACCTTTTGAGGCAGAGTCTCTGTGTTTTGGTGGGCCTGCAAGGTTCCCAGAATTCTGCTGTTTTTGCTCCCACCTGTGTCAACATAGGAGCACTGGGGTTACAGATGAGCACATTACAGTGTCAGCTTTACATGAACTCGAGTTGAACTCAGGCCCTCCAGTTTGTGTGGCAGGCATAGCCACCGACCCATTCTCCAGCCCTTTATGGTTTTCAATTAACTGAGCCCTGGGGAGCTACAGGGAAGGCTCAGTGGTTAAGAGTACTTACTGTTCACGGTCATCAGAGTTCAGTTCCTGGTACCTATGTCAGATGCCTCACTCTTGCTTGAGGGGATTGTTTACCCTGTTATGGCCTCTGTGGCATCTGTGTGTGTGGCATACACACACACACACACACACACACACACACACACACACACACATTAAGGGGAATAAGGGGGAAACATTTAAACAAATGCAGCCATGGAAAACTGATCATTTAGATCAGAAGTAATGCTACCTTCATTAGTCTGTTTGTCAATAATGGCACACATTTTCTTTTCTACCTTGAATGTTACCCAGGAGCAAGTACATGATTTCTCAGTTTATTAATGCCACAGGCATATTTCCCGTCACTCCCCACTGCATTCAAATTACATATTCATTTTCCTGTCATTCCTCTTTTTACCTTTTAGATTTCAAATTTTATTGTTTTGCCCGTATGTATGTATGTATGTATGTATGTATGTATGTATGTATAGCATGTCCTGGATGAAAGAAGAGGGCATCGGATCTGGTACTGGAATTAGAGGTGATTGTAAGCCACCAAATCGGTGGTGGGAATTGAACCTGGGTCCTCTGTAAGAGTGACCAGTGCTCTTAACCGCTGAGCCATCTCTCCAGCCCACTCATCCACCTTCTTGTATTTTCTAGCACATTAGGATAGTATCCTAACTCCTACTCCTTTTTTTTTTCTACTCTGAAAATCCATTCTGAGTTGCAAACATCTTAATAGATGTGGTCCATTCACACATTGATCAGTTGTCTACATATCCTTTACCTATCAGGGCCTTAAAAATGCAAACTGGGCCTGCCTGTAATTCTAGAACTTGGGAAGTAGAGGCAGAAGGACCTTGAGTTGTGAGTCAAGCCTGGGCTACCTGAGACCCTGGAGAGAGACGGGGGGGGGGGGGGGGGGAAGAGAGAGAGAGAGAGAGAGAGAGAGAGAGAGAGAGAGAGAGAGAGAGAATATGAATATATGAATTGCTTGGGGGCAAACAAATCTGGTGGCTGGCTGACTGGCACGTCTATTTTGTCCCATCAGTTCATTCTGGGAACATGTCCCCAGGACAGGAGCCAGGAGCCAGTGCTGTGAAGCAGTTTCAGGTTTTCTGAACTGGTTGTTCTAACCTGGTGAAACCTAGATCTCTTAGTAGGTTGGTGTGTTGAGGACAGAGACATTACTTGGCAAGACATGGGGCAGGTGGACTTGGCCTGGAGTTCCCCAGGTAGTTCAGGAGAATTCCAGATCCAGGGTCCTGTGGGATGAGCATCTTCTCCTCTCAGGAATTCTTCAGTAACAGCTGCACTTACACATGACTTCTGTAAGCTTTCTGTGTTCTTCCAGACAGGCATCTTTCCTTGGAATCACAGAGATGCCTTTTGGATTAAACAAGTATGATGCTTAGATTAGCCTGTTTATTTTAATGCCTTTTTGGTGGGGAGTACCCTTGGGCAGGGTCTTGCTCTGTAGTGTCTGTCTGGCCTGGTACTCCACTAGGGTAACCCAGACTGTCCTTAATCTTATTGCCTCAGTTTCCCCTGTAATGGGATTACATGTATGCATCACCATGCCTGGATTTATGAAAATGACAAGACTACGGCTGGAGACATAGCTTAACTGGTAAAGTGTTTGCCTAGCACAGGCCCTGGGTTCAGACCCCAACATGGCATAAAAATAGGCATGGCGGTCACTGGTGTACTCCCCACACTCCTGAGGTAGAGACAAGAACGGATCAGAAGTTCAAGGTCATCTTTGGCTCCATAACAAGTTCCAGGGAGATGACACCCTACTTCAGAAACCTTTTTTGAAAGACTATATTTTAGATACAGAGAGCTGTTTGTATTGTAGCAGTTTGGTTTGGGGAAGCTAAGAAGAATCACTGACACTTAAAGGAAATGCTGAATTCCAAGGTAAGGTCAAAGCTGGGCATTGTGGCGTGTGCGCTTGGAGGGTGGAGGAAGTGAAATTGGGAGCTGAGCTCAAGGCCAGCCTGGCCTAAGTGAGACCCTGCTTCAAGAAAAAGTGATCAAGAGACAGAGACAGTGTCGGGTGCTGTGGCGCACGCCTGTAATCCCATCACTCGGGAGGCAGGGGCAGGTGGATCACTGTGAGTTCAAGTCCAGCCTGGTCTATAAGGCGAGTCCAGGACAGCCAAGGCTACACAGAGAAACCCTGCTGGGGGGGGGGGGGAGACAGAGACAGAAAGAGAGAGAGAATAAGAGAAAGAAAGAATGAACCAGCAACTTACTGTGGGTTTTTGTTTGTTTGTTTGTTTTGTTTTTTGGTGGTAGGGAGAAATTACTTTGGTGCTTTGACCTGCCTCCAGTCATTTTGTTTATGGATCTGTAGGAAAAATGATATTTGTAAGTAGTTTTGACATTGTCAAAGATAATCTGTCACAGAAGTTGCAGAAAGAGACAAGACTCTAGACCATCAGTGACGTAAAGCGCTGCTATGTGACTTCCAGGAAGAGCAACTGTCATCTATAGTTACCTTTCCCAGTTTCTCAGAATTTTTTGTTTATGTAATTCTTGCTGTTGCCCGTTGAGGGTGACTCGGAGTGTCATTAAACCCACCCCAAAGTGAAGATGCTGAACCGTGGTCAAGTGGGCTTAGGAAAATGAGTGCTGACGGAACTGCAGCTGCATTAGCGGCTGGAGCTGCTGGGCCCATTTACTGGAATCTCTCATTAATGAAGTATTTTGGTTTCTGCCACAGGAAAAGTTAAATAATAAACACTGGACAAAGAAAGTCAGTTTCCCTCAAATGTTTGGATTAAAAGAAAAAGAAGAGCAAGTGTGTTAGTCTTTTTATGTTCAAAATGCTATGGCTGCTTGTTCAGCTCCTGAGTCATGTGGACTTAGCTGAAAGCGTTACATGTTTTGCTTAGATATCTAATTTGTTTCGTCAGAGTGAGCCTCTCAATAATATTTATATAGGTGGCCACTCTGGGACACATCCTGGTATCATTTGAAACGTTATAAAGAGTGGATTTACTGGGGCTTCCTAAATCTGAAAAGTAGTTCTGGATTTGTGATGCTTCGGCAGCTGCAAATCCAAGTGCAGGGACCTGTGCCTCCGCCGCTGCCTCTCTCTGGGCTGTGCATGTATCTGCAGTCAGAAGCAGAAAGCTTTTGATTGAGTGAGAAGCCTTCTTCCCTTTTTCCTGTCCCTCCCAAGTCTAAGAAGAGGAGCAAGGACAGTGCGGTCAGCCAGATTAGAAACAACAGAGGGAGGGTAGAGAGTGTGTTTACAACGTCAGGTATGATTTGCTTGGTGGCAGAAGTTTCCAACCTCAGTCTGTGAGGAGTTTGGGGGTAAGGAAACTTAAAAGAGGTTTTTTTTGTTTTTGTTTTTGTTTTTTGTCTTTCCCAAATCAAGTAGTTTGAAGTAAAATAATTATACCTTTTAGTAGTTCTGGGTTAAGTATACTCATAGACTTATTAGCTTTTAGAACTAAAGGAGTCACTGCAAAGCTTCTTTATCAGCGCCTTCACTTATTGTTGAAATCAAAACCTTAGCAAGGGGGCTAGAGAGGTGGGGCAGCGGGTAAGAGCACTGTCTGCTCTTCCAGAGGTCCTGAGTTCAAGTCCCAGCAACCACATGGTGGCTCACAACCATCTATAATGTGATCAGATGTCCTCTTCTGGCCTGCAGGTGTACACGCAGGCAAAGCATTGTATACATACTACATAAATAACTCGTAAAACAAACAAACAAACAAAACCTTCGCAAGACTCACAGACTTTCACCTCCCAAGAAGATGAGACATTGTAAGACCAGGGCTCCAGCCTGGACCTCCAAGACTTCCTTTTCCTTCTCATGCTGGTAGAAGCATTCTAGAGAAGGTACCAGGAGCATTCTAGAGAAGGTACCAGGAGCATTCTAGAGAAGGTACCGGGAGCATTCTAGAGAAGGTACCGGGAGCATTCTAGAGAAGGTACCGGGAGCATTCTAGAGAAGGTACCAGGAGCATTCTAGAGAAGGTACCAGGAGCATTCTAGAGAAGGTACCGGGAACATTCTAGAGAAGGTACCGGGAGCATTCTAGAGAAGGTACCAGGAGCATTCTAGAGAAGGTACCAGGAGCATTCTAGAGAAGGTACTGGGACTTGGAAAGCTTAGTTCCATCCCAGTGGTGGGAAGGTTCAGGCTGACCTGCACCACGGCTCAGCTCTGCTGTGAAAGATACCAGTACCAGCCAGGGGCAGGGGACGCATGCCTATAATCCCAGCACTCAGGAAGAGAGGCTGAGGCAGGCGGATCTCTGTGAGTTTGAGGCCAGCCTGGTCTACAACGCAAGTCCAGGACAGCCAAGGCTACACAGAGAGACCCTGTCTCAAACAACAACAGCAACAACAACAAAAACAAACTCTGTTACCTAGTTAAGGAGGCGGTCTCACATGGCTGAGAGTTAGAGGGTATGTTACTACTATGTTATCTGCGCTGAGGCTCCTAGACTAAAGTCAGCCCTGGCCACAGCCTCAGTCCCGGCATAGCACCCAAACCTGGCTCAAAAATGTAGAATTGCCTAGTACCACTATTACATGTTAGCAGTGCGTTCTTTCCTCGTAGCACCCGACTCCTTCAATCCAGTGCTCCTTCTGTCCTACCAAGAGTCAGGACCAGAGAGTCTCAGGGACTAGAAGCGCTGTTCTCATCAGACACCCTGGGTTTGGTGTGTAACCGGAGTAGCTACTGTAGTCCCTCATAGGTGGAGCATTATGCTATGTTTGGAGCGATTGTATGCATGGATCTTATCATTTTCTTGCATAGACGAGGAACCTGAAGTTGCTCAGGGACATGCAGACAGCACATAGATAACCAATTATTGAAATGAGAGTTCTGATCCTGTGGCACACTGCCTCAAACCCTAACATCTTCAGTTTTTTCTTTACTGTTAGCCAGGGTTCTGACAGGACTGTGGACCTTTTATCCAGGGGATATAAAGGGAAAAATATTCTCATGCAGAATCCACTCACAATGCCCATACTTTTCAAGCAGGAAGAGCCCAGGCCAGGCAAGAGGTACTTCACACTCTGCAAACTGGATCCTACCATGTTTTTCACTTGGTCTGTTTAGTAGTGGCCAGCACTCAAAGCATGTTAAAGGTGGTTTCTGTCATTTGCTAGTTGAGCATGGTCATCCATGAGATGGAAAGTATTAGGCATGACTTACATTTATGACTTACTTAAGACTTGCTTTTTTAATCTGTTGTTTTTTGTTTCTCATTCATGCTGTCCCATCCTGTGTGTGTGTGTGTGTGTGTGTGCCTTTAAAGTTCTCTCATTTAATAAAGTTAATCACTATTTATAGATTTCTCCAAAGTAAATTTTGTAAAAACTAAATACCTTATATATTAAGATAATATCCACTCATCTTTTTGAGACAAGACCTTATTATGTAGACCAGACTGGCCTGGAGCTTTTGACCCTTGTGCCACAGCTTTCCAGGCAGTAGCATAACTGACACATGCTAGCACCTGTAGCTGTTATCTCTATTGAATGCTATCTGTATCGAGCACTACTGTTATTATCTGTGAGGGGGAAGATGAGTTTAAGTAAATGGTAGGGTATTTCTCCCAGAGCGGCAGATGATGAATAGTGTACAGTATGAATCAAAGGGTTTGTTTGTTTGTTTGTTTGTTTTTCCCAGACAGCGTTTCTCTTTATAGCCTTGGCTGTCCTGGACTCACTTTGTAGACAAGACAAGAATTCATATCGATTCACCTGCCTCTGCCTCCTGAGTGGAGTGCTGGGATTAAAAGTGTGGGCCACCATGCCCAGCAAAGTTTTGTTTTGTTTTGTTTTAAGTGGACTTTCTGGAGATTTGGGGTCATGAGAAGGTTAAGGCCTGGACCCTGGATGTAGGTGTGCATTCGGTTTGGTCAGAAAAGCTGCTGGGATGCTCCTAGACAGATCTGCTCGCATTATTGCTATGGCAATAAGTAGGTCAGTCATTAACCTTGCCCCATCAGAGGCTTGTAGCATTTGCCACAGACTAAGGTGCTGCTTCACGGCCTATTTTGTTTTCCTTTCTCTCCCCTTGGCATAGCAGGTAGAAACTGATGTGGATCTGTGATGTGTGTGTGGTGTGTGTGTGTGTGTGTGTGTGTGTGTGTGTGTGTGTGTGTGGTGTGTAGGGCTCAGTCATCACCTATCCTGTTGTACCTTTTCATTTGGTATGGTTCATCCTACCTGTGCTCAAGTAGCCATAGTCTGTCTCCGTTCAAGCAAATCAGTGCCATAAATCATATTTAAATCACCTCTGTGCACACCTCTTGGGTATTCTTACACTATTTCCATACTTTAATTACTGTGCTAGTTGTAACACGTTTCTGTAAGTTAAGCTGGGTAAGACATCTATACAATTAGGTAGATACAGGTACATGAAAGTACTCAAACTGTATTTCAGTTAAAATACCCTGTAATTCAGACTTTCAATGGATTTGTAATGTTTTCTCAATTTAAACCAAATTAGAACCTACCTAGCAATGGGCCCCATGTTTGTTAGCTGGGTGGTCAGGGTGTTTTCCTGTGGAAGGGTGTATGAATCAGGGCCTGCACTGTTTGGTCTGCTGGTGTGTTGTTGCGCTGCCTTGTGTAACTCGCTTCCTGCCTCTCTTGTTCTCCCACATTTCATGTGTTAAGGGTGGACAGGGTTATGAACCACCATGTGGTTGCTGGGAATTGAACTCAGGACCTTTGGAAGAACAGACAGTGTTCTTAACCTCTGAGCCATCTCTCCAGCCCCTTATTCTTTTTAACATTTACCTTGTTGGTGGCCATAGTGGCACACACCTTTAATCCCAGCACTTGGGAGGCAAAGGCAGATGGATCTTTATGAGTTCAAGGCTAGCCTGGGCTGTCCAGGCCTGCCAAGGCTACATAGAGAAACTCTGTTTCAAAAAAACAAAACAAAACAAAACAAAACAAACCTCATTGGCACCCCACTCACTAGAGAAGAAAAATCTCTGTAGTGTAGTATTTAAGACCTTTTGTATCTGACCACAGCCAGCCTTTGCAGGTTTATAATCTTACTACCTACCTACAGTAATCTGACCGGTGCCAATTCCCCTTTGTTAGACTGTCCAATAACCTCTTTACCCAGACATCACTTCTTACCCGTCTAGACTTCACTCAGGGTTATCCTTTAGTATGCATTGGGGCTCACTCTTTGTCATTTTTATTTTTAAAGACAGGATGTCTTGCAGACTGGGTTGGCCTCAGACTTACTGTGTGGCAGAGCATGACTTCAACCTCAGCCTCTCTTGCCTTCGCCTCCCAAGAGCTGCATTGACAGGCCTGGCTACCACACCCAGGTGTGTGCCATGCTGGATGCTAAACCCAGGGCACCCACTCTACCCACTGACTCATATCCCGAGCCCTGCCTCTTCTAACCTAGGGAGAGGCACAGATATGCTCCTACACGTACTTTGTTGCTTTCCATCCTAATTTACCAGTTTCATTTTCCTTTCTGCCAATTCCCGTCCCTAACAGTACCTTATCTGTTTATGATTGGGATTCTTCCAGATCGTGGACTTCATGACCAGGAGTTACACTGTGTTACAGTGCTCTGGCACTAACGTTCGGGATTGTGTGACCAGGAGGTGCACTGTGTCACAGTGCTCTGTCACTAACATTTAAGATTGTGTGACCGGAGCCGGGCGTGGTGGCGCACGCCTTTAATCCCAGCACTTGGGAGGCAGAGGCAGGCAGATCGCTGTGAGTTCGAGGCCAGCCTGGTCTACAAAGTGAGTCTAGGACAGCCAAGGCTACACAGAGAGACCCTGTCTCAAAACCTGCCCCCCCCCAAAAAAAAAGATTGTGTGACCAGGAAGTGCACTGTGTCACAGTGCTCTGTCACTAACGTTTAGGATTGTGTGACCAGGAAGTGCACTGTGTCACAGTGCTCTGTCACTAGTGTTTAGGATTGTAAACTGGGAGGTGCACTGTGTCACAGTGCTCTGTCACTAACGTTTAGGATTGGTTTTGGCCTACAGTAGATGCCTAGTAAATGCTTATTGAAAGGATGGATGTGACAGGACATTTTTGTACATCTGCATCCTTGCTCTCTCCCATAGCATGTTGTCCAGTATATAGTGCTCAAACTATAATAAAAATAACACTGTTGCAGTATTTTTACTCTATACCAAGCAGCACAAGGTACCTTGTCCCTAGGTGTTTAACAGTTACACTGCACTAATAGATCGCTGTTTTCTAATACTTCATTGGTGTGTGTCTCTCTCTCTCTCTCTCTCTCTCTCTCTCTCTCTCTCTCTCTCTCTCTCTCCCTACTTACAAATGTGAGAGTCAACACTGTGAGGGATTGCATTTGTACCTTTGCACCCTAGCTGTTACTGGCACAAATTAGATGACTACACCTATGCAAATAATATGGAGGTTAAATGTTGCTTTTATCTGTGTGAGGTCAGAGTCTAGCTGCATTTTGAGCACACTCGTGTCCCATCAACCAGGCTTCCAGAATGCGCAGGAAACACCTGTTAATTTTGAGACGCAGTTGTGTCGACTGGGGGAATTACTGCTGTCCACTGAAAGACTGTTCATCTGGAGAAGTGACAGTGAGCTAAAGAGTCATAGAGTGTTCATCTTTATTAGTTCATAGGGAGCATCTGACTCCCTATGGGATAAAGGGATATATTGTGGGATGGTTAAACAACAACAAAAAAACCACTGGGTTTACCCACCCCGTTCCTCTTCCCCAGAACCCCAGAAGGAAGCCATTTTGGTCTCACGTGGTCCTCATATTTCTTACTTTTCTGTTGTTGTGATGAAGCATCATGGCCAAAAACAACATAGGGTGGAAAGGGCTGACTTCATCCTATAACCCTTAGGTCCCATTTCATCCCGGAGGGAAGTCAGGACAAGAATATGGAGGCAGAACCTACACAGACACCATGGAGGAGTGCTGCTTCCTGGCCTGCTCCCCAGGGCTAGCTCAGTATGTTTTCTTCTATAACTCAGGACCACGTGTCCTCAGTGAGATGAGCCCTTCATATCAATCATTGGCCAAGGAGATGCCCCACAGCCTTGCCTAACGGCCAATCTAATGGGAACAGTTTCTCAATTGAGGTTCTTCTTCTCAAATGACACCAGCATGTGTCAAGCTGACCAAACAAACAAACAAATAAACACAAAAACAAAACCCAACCAGGACAGAATCCAAGATATCATGGACTATTAAGAAAGTGCAAAGATAATTGTAACACTCAAAAAACAAATTTTTTTTAAATCTAAAGATTGAAGAAATTCACTTTAATTAACAGAACTGTCTGTGTGTCCTAAATGTGCTAAGAATAGGAGTGGGGGGAAAAAAGTCTAGACAACCAACAGATAAATAGTTTTGGAGTCAGCAAAAATTTACCAAGATGTCCTGCTGACAGGCTTTTTAAAAAAAATAGCATTTGAATAAAAAGATATATGTGTATATGTCATGTATATACACAGATACACATGATATATGTGTGTGTATATGTATATATGTACACACATACACACACATATATATATCATATCTATATCTATGTCTTTATCTCTATATATCATGTGTAATCAGGAGCATGGGGCATGAATGATCCCTGCATGCTTGTTGTTGCTCAGCTTACTTTTTCTTTTTATGCAGCCCAGGAACAAACCCAAGGAATGGCCCCGCCCACTTTTAGGCTGGGCCCTCCTACATCAGTTGAGGTGGTCAAGACAACCCCTCCACAGACCTGCTCATAGGCGAGCCTGGTGTAGACATCCCTTTTTAATGCTTTCTTCCCAGGTGATCCTAGATTTAATACTTGATCCCAGGTCAAGCTAACAGTGAAAAGAACCACTGCAATACCTTCCCTCTTAAAGTCTTAAGTGTTCTTTCTAGGTCTTGGGCGACATAGTAAGTTCTCAGCCAGCCCATGCTACAGAGGAAGACCCTGTTTCAAAAAAGTATAAAAACAAATGAGTTGAGAAGTAGATTCCGGTGTACCCTCAGCACCCAGGAGGCACAGGTGGGAGCAACAAAGGCTCCAGGAAAGCTGCGTAACAACACCCCACCCCTTCAAACTGGCAGGTGGAAAGAAAACGGGCGCTAATGTGCAGTGAGGAGTACAAAAGGACAGTCGGAAGGACAAAGGCTTTCTGTGGCTGAAGGAAGTGGATTGGAACTCATTAACATACATAAAGCCTTTCAGTAGGACAGAAGTATTTAAATAAGTAAAATAAAAATATTAAAAATTAGACCGGGCGTGCTGGTGCACACCTTTAATCCCAGTACTGGGGAGGCAAAGGCAGGCAGATTGATGTGAGTTCGAGGCCAGCTTGGTCTACAAAGGGAGTCCAGGACAACCAAGACAACCAAGACTACATAGAGAAACCCTGTCTCTAAAACCCAAAACATCATCATCATCATCATCATCATCATCTAATTATTTTTATTTATTATGTATATGAGTATACTGTCTTCATGCACACCAGAAGAGGACATTGGATCATAATATAGATGGTTGTGAGCCAACATGTAGGTGCTGGGAATTGAACTCAGGATCTCTGGAAAAGCAGCTGGTGCTCTTAACCACTGAGCCATCTCTCCAGCCCAAATTTAATTTTCTTAAACTACAAAAATAATGCATCCACTCTAGCTCTTTTGGGAGCCTTTCTGATGCTAGAATTAGTTTAGGTGTGCTTTGCCTGTGATTGTTCCTTGGTTCATTCTTTTCATACGATAATAGTCTAAAATGAGATCTTGGGCACTTTTTGTATGTCACTGTATTAGGCTTACCACTGATGGGAACTTGAAGCCAGGTGGGTGTTGTAGCACATGCAGGAGGCTTGGGAATTCAAGGGCAAGCTGTGCCACAAAAGCAGGACCCTGTCAGGAAGCAAATAAAAAAGGCAGCGATTCTGAACACTTAGCTCTTAGCGGAAATCATGTCCCAGTAAGGGTTTCTGCTGGCTGCTCTGCTGGAGCCCTCTGGGTGGACTCTGTCTGTCAAACATGTGTTTACAAGTGCAGCCCGAAGGCGTGGGTGCATGTTTCTGCTCTACCATATCATCTGATGCTCTGCTGGAAACAGTTCTTCTTCCTTCCCTTTATCTTGCAAAATAGAAAGAGTTGTTTGGTCATCTTGGCCTGCGACTGAAGACAAGGTCTATGGTCCTAGAAGAGTGTGGCTTGAGAGACTGCAGTCAGTATGCTGGAAACTGTTGCCGTGAGGCACATTGCAGCATGGTCGGGTTGGTTTGTTGTTGGGTTTTTTTGTTGTTGTTTTTCATTTATGAGGAAGACCAAATGGGCATACCTGTCTCCAACCTGCCCTGCCTCTCTGAATTTTCCTTCTTAAATATTAAAAAGGAAAACGTTGTTAATGAGAAAGGCTTAAAAGAATTGAGATTAGTAAACTTGGGCAGAGAAAATGGAGATTTAAAGATTATTTATATGTTAGTTTAATCATATAGCACTTTTAAAATCTATAAAATGAAAGGTAAATATTCTCTTCATTCCCCTCTCACCGGGAAAGGGGCCTTTTCTCTTTAATTGTTTTGTTTCACTTTGTTTTTCTCTTTAATATGGAAAGTTTTAGCATAAATGGAAAGTTTAGGAGGCGTCAAGCTGTCTCTGGGAGTCTATTGTTTGAAGTACAGGGAAGTAAAGACAGCTGACCTAGCAGTTTGCTTAGGATCAGACCCCTGCTTCCTCTTTCTAGGTTTGTGCCCAACTCAAAGCCTGACCCACTGGCTGCTTGTAATCTGGGAGAGCAAAATGGGCGTGGCGCTAGGGGCTTCTTCCTACTCAGTATTTCTTGCCTTCTCTGGTTTTAGTCAGAACAGGACATTCTGTGAACTGCTCACACTAGGAAGGAAATCAGCAACTTTGTTGCATACATGAGGGTGTTTTTCAGTGTCAGCCATAGGTCCCTCTCTGCCTGTCATTCCTCAAAGTGATTGTCTCTGTACAAAGAGAGACAAAGAAATAGTGGAATGCCACCAAATGAAACTACCTTTTAGGTTAGTGACTAAAATTCCTTTAGGAATAAGAGACAGTACAACTCAGAGCTTGAGGGTTTTACTGTGTGAGCAGTAAGCTCCCCAGAAGTATCAAAGCTAACTAAGCATGACACCTTAGGAGATGCACTGCAAGGCACACCCGACTTCAGTGATGGAAGGAGTTCCTCACTCTGACACTTAAGCCGGCGGTGAGTGTTTTCACGACACTGATAATGCAGGGTCTTTTGGGTTTTTTGTTTGTTTATTTGTTTTTTGGTTTTTCGAGACAGAGTTTCTCTGTGTATCCTTAGCTATCCTGGACTCTCTTTGTAGACCAGACTGGCCTCGAACTCACAGCTATCGCCTGCCTCTGCCTCCCGAGTGCTGGGATTAAAGGCGTGCGCCACCATGCCTGGCTTGCAGAGTTTTCTTGAGTAACTGTCTACACAGTCTGGATTGCAAGTGTCTGCAGCAACCATTATTTTCCCTTTAGTATTATAGATAACACCATATTGGAGAGACTAAAAGGACAGGCAGCTTCTGTACAGAAGCATTGTTTGCAAATTATTTGCATTGGTTCATAAAGTCCTCATAGAGTTATAGGCCTGTTATTGTCTTCATTTTATGAATGAGGAAAACTGAGGTACTAACAAATTAAAGACTTACTAAATTTTATGAAGGCGGTAAATGCAGAGCACATGTAATTATACTGCAGACCAGCAAACTTTTCCCTTAAAAGGCCAGTGGGAAATAGTTAATACTTGACAGGCCATAACTTTCCTTTTGCACCTATCCAATTCTACCTGTGCAACATTGTACAAATATGAGCATTCTCCACTCCAATAAAACTTTATTTGTGGGCACATTGCTTTGATAATATAGCTTCATTTTGCGGTAGGAAGCAAAGTACCCTTCGTCATTGTTAAATACAGATTATTATACTTCATTAAAATGGAAAATGCCTCAGAGACTGCATTCCAAAATTAAAAACTTGATGTTGTATAGTATTTTCACATGTCAAATAGTTCTTTCCCCCCATCCTTTGAAAGAGTACTTAGCAAGCCAAACATGGCAGTATACCCCTGTAATGCCAGCAATCAGGAGACCAGGGTGGGAAGGTACATTTCAGCTCGACCGTGCTATTAAGACTGTATCAAAATGAAAACAAAATTCTTAACTCTGTAGGCATCAAAATAAATGGCAGGGTGGACGTACCTCATTGTGCTCTACAATACCTGTGCTCAGATGTTAGGATTAAGTCTAATTTATTCATGCAATAAATAGATCAGGTTGGTGTCAAATTCTGGACTTACTAGGAGTGAATAAGGACAAATCTAGACCCTGGCCATTTTATCTACTCAGTAAACACTAATGCCTTTCTTTTCTTATGACTTTTTGTTTTGTTTTGTTTTGCTTTGCCACTTTTAATGTTAATTTTTAATTTTATTTTTTAGAGTTATCATTTTATTTTGTGCATCTGAGTGCTTTGCTTGCTTGTATGCCTAGTCCATGTGCATGGCCGGACCCTGAGGAAGTCAGAAGAAGGCGTTGGGTTCTCTAGAGCTGACTTACGGACAGCTGTGAGCCGGCATGTGGGTGCTAGGAATTGGACCTGGGTCCTCTGCAAGAGCAACACGTGTTCTTATGACACATATCTCCAGCCCCTCCATTTTGGTGGTTGTTGCATCTCCATCCTCAGACCCTTCTATATTCCTTTCCTTGGTCTCATTCAAATTTATGACCTATTTTTTTCATTAATTGTTGCTATGTACCTACACACACATTCACATGTATATTGCTAAATACATGACTACAACCTGCTCAGTGTATATAACGTTGTTGTGTGTCTGCTTTCGGAGCTGATTCTTTGGTAAGGTATAACTGGTTGATGCGCTCTTTCCCTGGGGTTGCCTGTAGTTCTGTGTGTAGGGTGGAGGCCCTAAGAACAGCTGCTCTGCTGTGTCACGCTTCTTTGGCTCCTGTTTCGGCAGTCATGTGGCGAGCCTGATGGTTATAGCTCCTGACTTCCCTGGGAGACACAGTCTTACAGCAAACGCCCTGTTCCTTTGGCTCCTAGAGCCTTTCTACTTCCTCTGCCTCAGTGATTCTCCAGCCTTAGGTAAGAGCTGTGGTGGAGATGGACTGCTTGGGACCAGGCTCCACAACTCCGCATGTTTATCGCGTGTGGTTTTCTGTGATGGTCTCCAGATGCTACAAAAAGAAGTTTCTTTGATGAGGGGTGAGAACGTCACTTGTCTGCCTAGACCCCGAAGCTTGGTTGAAGTTGTATTTGTTTCCTGTCTATTGTATATAGTAGGCAAGCTCACATTATTTCATTGAACCTTCATAGCAGGTGGTATTCTTTCAGTTTTGTAGTTGAAAGGAACATTTAATTAATAGCTTAAATAGCTAACCAGTTACATATAGACAAGTGAGAGGTGGGCCTTTTCTTGGACTGAGACAAGTGTTTTCCTTCTCTATAGAGGACAGCCTCTCCTTTACTCCTAGACGTATTTGATGCTATAAAGAAATGCTTGGGATCCTACTCAGAGTGAGCCTGTATTAAGTACGTGTTTACTCTTACTTCCTGTACATTTTCCCTGACCCTGGCTTTAGAAGATGTTATCACAGTTTGCTAGAACCGTCAAGGTTTTTTGAGGGGGGCAGTTCTCAAGGATTCCAACAATGAACAGAAGTGGTCAGCCGTGTGGCTATGGAGGGTACACTGCTGTGTGGGATTAAGAGAGTGCAGAAGGTCAAGTCCAGCAGCACAGTGCTACAATTCCTACGCTAAGGAATATGAGGCAAGAGGGCTGTGAGTTTGAGACTGTCCCAGGCTACATGGCAGGACCCCATTTTAAAGAAACAAAAGAGAAGACGGAGAAGGCTAGCACTATCTTAGTGGTAGAACTCTTAGCCAACATGGGTGAAGCCCTGGGTTCTATTCCTCAATACTGAGTGAAAATGAAAGGGTGGAGGAGAGCACCTGCCTGATGCCCATCGTATCCACCAGTTTTGAGAAACTCAGAGTTCTCCAGGGAACTCTGAGACAGAAGGTTCTGTTTGGGCCTTTGGTGTTATTGGTGCATGGCTGTCCTAGAGTAGACATTAAAGAGAGCTCTTTTGTGTCTCATACGTATGGAGGAGAAAATGTTGCTGCAATTGCTCAGAGGTATCTGTGAATATGGAAGTGAACTAAAATGTGTTCATGAGTAACAGCAGTCCAGCCCTGTCCAGCATTGCCCCTCACAGGCTCCAGGCAGCTTACTGACCTTTTCCCAAGAGGGAAGTTCTGCTTAGGGTTGTAGGGTCTGTTAGGAAGTGAGACGCTTCAGCCGATCTGTGCAGAGCCTGGGCGTGAAAGCAGACGTCCTTGAACACTAACTACTGTCTGCGTATGCTCCCGTCGTACTTTCTTACAGTAAGGTCTGCCTGTGATGTAGCATTTAACATGCTGTAACATGGAACATGCACGTTTCTGCTGTGTTGCCTTAGTGCCTTCGGCTTGCTTATTGTTTGGATGGATCAAGAGCCTGTTCAGGTGTCTTTATGAAGTACAGTTAGGGATATGCAAAGACAACTTTCCATACCTCTCAATGTGGTTGATCCAGGCAGTTCCTTTAGAACACACCAGTGGGCCTGCTTGCGCAAGCCCGGATCCTAGAGGATGGCGGTCTCCCTACTGTGCATTTTAGTCACCTTCCTGCTACCATATTAGTGAGGGAGGCATTCTTATCCTAAGGTTGTGGCTTTGGCTGAACACACAAGTTCAACACCGACTGAAGGGCAACATACATTCACAGCTGGAGAAGGAGCACACCAGATGTCGCGCAACACTACGTAGGAACAAACTGAACCTCCAGGAGCTATGGGAGTCGGGCGTTGTATATCAGGAGGGTGTGGTGGTCGCCCGGCTCTACAGGAGGTTTATTATGTTTGGTTTATTCGAGCAGTTCCCTAGACTGATAGTTGCTTGGCTTCCACCGAGGGCCTTCTCCAGTCAAAGAAAGAGTAGGGGAGAATTTGGGCTTAGCCAGTCAGGCCCACCTGACTTGCCCCAAATAGCAAGGCAGAAGTTAGGCCTTCATTTTTTGTCTTTATGCTACTTCAGTGGTTTGTATGTACCAAGTCATAGTCAAGAGTATAGCACATGGTCACACTTTCCAGTTGTCTCACCACCACCTCCGTGGCCACTGGAATTAATTAGGGTTATGGCGACATGACATTAGAGGAAACACAGTGTGGCCACATAAAACTGACGCAGGACAAGTGGTCACCCCGAGAGAAGCGCCCCGCACTGTAAGCTTTCATTTTGTATCAGTCTCACCTCCTGGCCTGGTCCCCTGCTGGCTCCTTTCCAGAATGCTAGATCTTGGCAAGGCTGCTGAGAGCGAGGCCTGGATCCCCAGCACTCCTGCGGGGTGTGGGATAGATGAGTGTCTGTTCTGCCTTGTTAGCTGCAACCAGGTCTCTCATCTTACAGAAGTGCCCACGCCATACCTCCCCCATACGCTGTCTGCCCAGTCACTCTCTCTGTCTTAGGGCCTCCGTTTGCACCGCCCCCCAGGCTTCCTGCACCCTGGATGCTTTTGCTTCTTGTTGACTTGCTGGAGTCATGTCTCCAAGTCAACCCTTGCCCACCTCGCTGACCACAGCAGCCTGCAGGGGCCTGAGGTCCCCTGTAACATGTTACCTAAAGTATGTGCCCCTCTTCTCCCTCCCTCTTCCTGGTTCTTTGGTTCTAGCCCCTCTTCCTTCTCCCTCCCCCACCCCTCTCTTTGGCTTTGCTGATTTGCTGCTAGGGATAGTAACCCCATGCCTTGCACATGGTAGTTAGGGGCTCTTAGCACTAGGTTGCATCCCTAGTCCTTGTTTTCTTTTTTAGATAATAGTCCCTGCTACTATGTTTATCCTAAGTCCCTTTTCTCTCTCTGTTTAGGAAGGCCACACTCAGTAGGAAAATAAAGAGAAGGAAGAAAATAATTGAGAGCTTGATTATTTTAACTAATTCTAATCTTTTTTTAGCACATAGAATAACAAATAATAGATACATAATTGGTCCTTAAAGCATATTTATTTTATAGAAATAAAGGCCATAGTTGCCTTATGTGTTTTAAGTACTATTTGATATGTCAGTAAAATTATGTACATGTGTAAATATATGTGCATGGGTTTGCAAATAACTGCCCTTATGTGGCCATCTCAGCATCATTATTTCTCTTGACCTTTACTTGGTGTGATACACACACACACACACACACACACACACATACACACACATACACACATTAATATTATGTAAATAAATACATGATATGCCATGAACAGGTAAAGGAAAAAATAGCCACAGGCTCACAATGCCTAATTTTTTTTAACTTTTCAATATATGAAACATTATAGGACTGGAGAGATGGCTCAGTGGTTAAGAGCACTGACTGCTCTTCCAAAGGTTCTGAGTTCAATTCCTAGCACCCACATAGAGGATTACAACACAACCATCTCTAACCGCAGTCCCATGAATCCCAGTGCCCCCTCTGGTGTGCACGTGTGCATGTAAACAAAAGCACCCATATACAGAAATAAATAATTATTTTTAAAAAAGAGAAGGAAACATCATTTTTTGTTATGCTAATAAACTAGATCAGAGACAGCTAGATTTTATTGACAATAGCTTTAAGATCAGTAAAATGATTTTCTATTGGTCTTAACAAAAAGTTACAGTCTGCGTTGCTGGAAGTTTATTTTAAGGGATCATTCCTCAAAGCCTTCCAAGTTCGAAAACAGCAAAGTTTCTGACACGTGGTCGCTATTTTAGCTAGCACTTGTTTTGGGGTAGACTTTTATAGAATTCTTTTCACTCCTAGGCTAGAAACAGCACAGACTTGACCTGGCTGCCTCCTAGCTAGGCAGGGCGTGGGTGGGGGTAGGGAGGGGCGGGCAGGGGTATGGGGGGAGCAAGAGTGGTAATTGGATTACGCTCTCCCTTGCTCCTTTACTAGCTACTGGGTGAACTGGGGACCGGAACAGATCAGGGAGCTCATAGGAGACATACCACACAGTTTGTTTACCTTGGTATAGGTTACAAGTTTTACGGCTACTCTTTGACTCAAAAAACTGTTAAACAGTCCTTCTGTTTTTTGCTTTTTGTTTTTTTTAAGCCATCAACTGGCTAGCCTGTGCTTTTGAGAGCTGATGATGTAGTTCAGTTGTATAGTGCTCACCTAGCATGTGTGGCTTGTATGTTACCTAGGAAGTAGTCTGTATCCTTGTATTTGGGGAGTTAAAAGATTTCTGTGGTGTGTGTGTGTGTGTATGTATGTGTGTATGTATGTGTGTGTGTGTGTTTTTACTGAGGATCAAATTCAGGGCCTCACACATACTAGGCAAGGACCATACAACTGAGCTGCTTCCTTGGACCTCAAAAGCACATATTTGAAGTGTGTGTGTGTGTGTGTGTGTGTGTGTGTGTGTGTGTGTGTGTGTGTTTATTCATTTTTCTTCTAGGTATATGGAAGCACACTGTGTCCTGGTTTTGTAGGCCACCAATGTTTGCCAGAGAACAAGCAATTTCATTCATTGTGTATAGATCTAACTTACTTTCAAGTAGGCACTTAGCAGTTTTCATACAGAGTGTCCCCGTTTTAGTCTTCTATTAGTGACCACTGCTGGAAACTCCCTTTAAAACAGCTTTTTAGTTCAACCTTAATGACCTGTAAACTGATGAGGTACAAGTCTAAAGGCATCTGTATAGCTGCCTTTATACCTTAAGGAATTTTTTGTTTTGTTTTCTTTTTTGTTTTTTTGAGACAGGGTTTCTCTGTGTAACGTTTTATAGACCAGGCTGGCCTTGAACTCACAGCGATCCGCCTGCCTCTGCCTCCCGAGTGCTGGGATTAAAGGCTGTGTGCCACCAAGCCCAGCCCTATGAATTTTGAATTCTTTCTTCTTCCCTTAAGCCATTTTCAGAGTTGACCCTCGCAGACTGTCTTTAAGCTATCAGCCTCAAGGTTCAGATTCAGACACTGTTTTGTTTTTGTTCA
Source organism: Acomys minous (assembly GCF_964271855.1). NCBI lineage: Eukaryota > Metazoa > Chordata > Mammalia > Rodentia > Muridae > Acomys > Acomys minous. Next base: position 96,994,010 of record NC_140490.1, read on the forward strand.
GTAGGGAGGGCCCGGCTTGAAGAGTCTTAGTAATAAATGCCTTCTTGGGGGATGGGACGGCCTGGCCTGTGTGAAGGTAGATTTGGGGCTGGACACTGGAGTGTGTGTTTGACCAGCACTGAAGCTTGTCTTTTGCTAACAGTCTTTTGGAGCTAGTTTTAAATCATCTCTAGCTCATCTTTCAGGGAAGCAAGGTGAATTTTTTCCCAGCACAGAACCGAACTTGGGATTTATTAAAATCAATTTTTGGAAATTTATTTGTGGGATGGACCACTTGTTCGCCTTCAGCGTGTATGGCGGTCCGAGAGCAGGTTGAGGAAGTCCATTCTCTCCTTGCATTGGGAACGTCCCAAGGATCGAACTCAGGTCCTCAGACTTGGTGGCAGTCACCTTTACTCACTGAGCCATCTTACTGGTCCAGCCTGATAGTTTTAAAGCCTTGATTGCTAGAACCTCTAAAATTTATGAACCAAAACACTAATCATATGTCTTTTATAAGTTCCATTTTTTTCTTTTTTCCTTAATTTTGCTTAACAAACTCTTACCATCTCCTTTTAAGTTTTTAAGGATTCTTAATCTGTATTAATCAGTTCTTAACTTAAAATGGTTAATGCACTGCTTACAGGCTACAGGTTTTTTTGTTTTTTGATTTTTGGGTTTTTGTTTTTAACTGACAGCATAATAGTGAAACCTTTTACTTTCATTTATTATTATTATTTTTATTTGTTTTTCCTGATACATCTTCTTAGATCTTCCAGGTGGTCCTGGAACTCACAGTTGCTCTGCCACAGCTTCCTGGCCACAAGGGTTGTAGGTGTTTGCCACCGTACCCAGCTAATGATTCGTGTGCTGCTGTGTACCTATATCCTGGAACTCTGGAGGTTCAAACAGGATGCTCAAAAGTTAGGGCCAGCCTGGGACTCCAGTGTAAGGCCCTGTCTCAAAAGGAGAAGAAAGAAAAGAAAGAAAGGAAAGAGAGATGGAAGGAGAAAGGAGAAAGGGAAGGCTAACGTTGTGGGGAAGGCCTGCAGATGACTCACTTCATTCACCTCCTGCAGAGTCACATTGTTGACTGTGGTACTTGTTCAAGTCAGATCACTGCATCTAACTGTTAACCCTTGCCGCCTAGACTCTGCATACTGTCCTAAAAACATAACAGGGCTGTGTGACTCCTAAGAGGTCTACTGGCAGGTGAAATGACCAGTGTGCCTACTTCTTAGGGTGCGCCAGGTTTTAATGAAACAATCAAAAGAACCGCCCTTCTTGTTTTAGGGGAAATTCCAGGTGTACTGTAAGACTTCAAAGCAGACTTAAGAAGAACGGTTCAGGGTTAGTGTTTGTAGCTCAGCAGTAAAGCCTTTGCTTACTTAGTGTTCAGGAAGCTCTGGGTTCAATAGAAAAACAAACAAAATGAACAAAACCAAACAAAAATATTCGAGAAAAGGTTTTCAAATCTTGGTTGCTGCTGACTCGATTCATAAATCAAGTGTTCCTGTGACACTGGCATCCACGGCGTTACGGCGGAATTGAAGGAGCCACCGTCTGGTGAAATGATGACGCTGTGAGCTTTATGTAATAACTGATCGATCGTTCATTTAGTTTCTCGTGTAATGTTCATCCTCTGAGGACCCCGGTCTCACTTTTCCGGTGGTAAACATGAGAGCAGCCAAAAGAAAAAAACAGTCCCACAGTCACAGCATGCTGAGCATGCGCATGTGTGTTCCGCCCAGCCCAGGCCGGGTGGAAGGTGGAAGAAACGCAGGCTGGAGTTCGTATTTACATGCTGCTACAGAAATTTAGCCCCGCATGGTGGCCCACGCCTTTAATTCCAGCACTCGGGAGGCAGCGGCAGGTGGATCTCTGTGAGTTCGAGGCCAGCCTGGTCTACAAAGCGAGTCCAGGACAGCCAAGGCTACACAGAGAAACCCTGTCTCGAAAAACCAACCAACCAACCAAACAAACAAAAACCAAACTAAACCAAAACAACAACAACAACAACGAAATGTTGTAAAGTGCATATGGAGATATTCCATGTCAGGCAGCATGCTGGAACTTGGCTGAAAACACAGTTGTCTTGTGCTTCCGTGTTAGTGAGGAAAACTAGATTTTGTAGCTGTTGACGTGAAGTGATTTAGGGCCTAGAAGAGACAAATAGTTTGTGATTCAAGGATAAAGAGAATCTGGGAAGGTCTTAGTCAGTAAGCAGTCTTTGGAACTTAGGGCATCCCTCTGTGTCATGTCAGGAAGTTTGCATTCATGAAGTTGTGTCTTCACTCCCTGTGGAGTTGGGATTGACCCAGGATCTTGTACATGCCAAAGCAATGCTCCGCCCCAGCCACACGCCCAGCCTGCCTGCAAGTATAGCTCCTTCACCCTCTTAAGTAGTAACCTTTGCATTTCACTTCATTTGCGGGGCTTGTTTGGTGGTGACTGTTGCTGTTTTTCTGGTTTGATTTTAGAGTCCAGCTTGGCCTCAAACTCATGGTCTTGTCTCAGGACCACAGGTGTAGGCCACCACATTTTCTCTTGAGTTCCTAAAGGCTACGACAATAGGAGCTATCTTAAGAAAAGCCTTTTAAATGTTTGGCGGGGAATCGCCTTTCAACTCTTAGCAAAAACAGAACAAAAAACAAAACAAAACCCAGTTTCTTCACTACTCAACACCTGAAATCCCTCTGTCCAGAAAAATCCACAGAGGAGGCTATCAGGAAAAAGCCTTCTAGGACAGAGCTCCCCACACTACTGGATCCTGTTTCTCTAAGTCAGGGACTGAGGTCTTTGTATCTTTAAGGAAGTTTCCAGATAGTGCTGGTAACTGCTCAGAAATTTAACATGTGCTTAGGTAGCAAAGCTCTAGAGAAGATCAAAAGAGGTGAAGAGCCAAGGTGAAAGTAGATGCGGCTTGGCTCTGTAGCTGGGTGAGAGAGCCATTGTCTAGGATGCACTGAGACCCTTGCTTGGGTCCCAAACAGGCAACATCCCCTCCCCTAAGGTACATTTCCTTCTATCTACATGGATGGGCCCATTGGTCTACATCTTGTTTACTTTGATTTTTTTCTTGCCAATACAAATTAAAAATCACCAACTCACCCGCATTGGCTCCAATCCCAGCTCCCAGGAACAGCTAGCTAATTTTGCCAGTGATCTGACTGGAAAATCCCTGCTTCCCTCCCACCCCAGGATGTGAGTCTCCTGCTTGTCCAGGCCACCTATGATAAAGGTGTGCATCCACCCAGCCGAGTGATAAGAGGCCCCAGCCACTGAGTAACAGGAAGCCAAGTCTTTGGTGGTAGGAGGCCTTCCTTTTGGCAGTTCGCCTAGATCCAGCTCATTTGTGTAGCAGTTGAACTGCAGGAATGGTTTCTGAAGCAACTCTGTTATTCTACAGTGTAATCAGGACCTGGCAGAGAATTTACCCTTTAGCTTTTAAGATTCACGTTAGAAGTGCTTATAATTTGGAGCTTTGGCAGTTGACTTGACCTGCCCGTGACCTCCAAAAGAGCCACAGCAGGAGTGGAATGCAAATGTGTCTGTTCTGCAGGAGTGTTTCCCTTGATGATTTCCTGGGATCTTTTCCTGGCTTCACCTATTCTATTCTGCAGATGCCCTGTGCTGACCAACATCAGAAAAGCAGCATGTTGTTTGCTGAGACAGCTTCACACTGTAGCCTGATCTCGCAGCCAACCCTTCACTTAAAGCCCCAGATGGCCAGGCAGTTTTTAAAAGCATCTTGTTTCTGAGTGTGTACACCCTATGCTAGAGTGATTCCCATCATCCGCCTGGGGTGCTTTCCTGTGGAATTCCCCTTCCAGAATGGAGCTCTGTCTCTACGCAGTGAAAACCTCGGTGAGCTCTAGCTGACAAGGAAGAGCAGAGCAGATAAATGGCCTGGAAGCACTTTTCCAATGTCAGGCTGAGTCACAGTCACCTGGAGGGCTTGTTTAAATGCCCTCATTAGACCGCTGGCCTCTGTCCCTCAGAGTTTCTGTTTCTGTCAGAGGCTAGAGCCCCAAAGTTCACTACTGCCTACACTTTGAACTGCGGGCCCATTATCAGTGGTAACCAGGGTGGTGGGCTCGTGCTCACCGTTACTCCTGTGTGGTTGGTTGGATGCTTACTGGCGTACTTCCTGAGTTTTCCAAATTTGGCATGTTGTTGTTGTTTAAAATACTGAGGCCCAAGGTCTCAGCAAGTCTTCTAGTATACGCCTTCGAGGTCCTCCTGGTTTGCACTAGGAATCAGTAGGCACTCGGGCTTCTGAGGGAAGGACACGTGGGAACGGAGGCAGCCTGCTTCCCAGTCATCTTCCTACTTTCAGCCTGATGTTGACTCTGTCTCCTAAAGCTAAATTTTAAACCCCGGAGTGAATTTGAGTTTATGACAGCTGTGTCGGGAAGGAGAGGCGGGGCTCGGCTTATCTCGGCTTTTCCCATTCCTTGGAATCCCTTAGGTGTAGTCTCTGCCATGACGAAGATGAGGTAGCTAGCTGATCCTGGTTTGGTCTAGCCAGCACTTCTTTTTATTGACGGTAATTAACCACAGGCGTTTCCTTTGATGCAGCTCTGGAACCTGCCAGGATGGACGGGATGATCTCCATCTCCGTCTTGGTGACCTGCCCTCTGACGAGGAAGTCACCAATAGTTCCGATGACGATGATGTCAGCTCCGAGTCCAGTAAAGGAGAGCCAGACCCGCTGGAGGATAAGCAGGTATATTTTGGTAATTAGTTTTTTCTACTTTCCTTTTTTTCTTGGCCTGTCACTGTGCATGGGGATGCTGTTTATCATCCTGACAGGAAAACAACACTCACAACCCTAGTGAGTTAGTCTGGAAACGCTTTTCAAAGTCTTAAGTTTTATCCCTTGTCTAATAAAGCACCTAAAATATTATATATCCATATATGTATCACCTAATGATGATTTAGTGGTTTTTGAGAAATTATTTTACCAATGTTCACTGGCTTTTTATATGTGCACGTATGTACGTGGGTATAGACATATGCTGCTGTGTCGGCATTGAACTTGAAGAAATCTCTCTCAGGGATTGTTCTTGCTCTGCTACTGATTCTTAGGTTTCTTTGTTGTTGGGTTTTTGTTCATTTGTTTTCGCTTTATGTGTGTGGGTGTTGTGTCTGTATACATGTCTCAGATGCCCTGGAGTCTGTGTCACAGACAGCCGTGAGCCGCCATGTGGGTGATGAGAGTTGAACCTGGGTCCTTTGGAAGAACAACCAGTGCTCTTAAACAGCGAGCCAGCTCTCCTGCGTATTGTTTGGTTTTTTGTTTTGTTTTGTTTTGTTTTTGAGACAGTTTAACATAGTCTGGCACTGAATCCTAGCAATCCTTCTGCCTCAGCCTTCTGGGTCCCGGGATTATAGGTATGAGGCACCACACGCAGGGGAGTTCTTATATTTCTTGAAAGAAGGGAATTGGATGCATTGAGCTTTGACCACATCTTTTAAAAACTTGTTTTTAAATAAAGCTCTTGTGTACAGAGGGATGGGGGAAGGTTGCTCAAGTAGTATGCTTTTGTGCCATGGTACATGTGTGGAAGTGTCAGGGTGCAACTTGCAGGAGTCAGTTCTCTTCTACCGGGTGGCTTCCGGGTTCAAACTCAGGCTGGCAGCGAGCGTCTTCCCCCACTGGGCTGTCCCAGTGGCACTTCAGGACAGAATAAAGATCGCTGCTGGTACTAGTTACTTCCCGCGTTGCTGTGGCGAAATACCTGACAAGACCCAGACTTAAGAAGGGATGGTTTATTTGGGCTCACGGTTCAAGGGTGCAGTCTCTCACGCCCGAGGAAGTCACCGCAGCAGGGGCCGAGTGTGACTAGTGTGACTAATGCTGGCTTCCAGCCTGCTTTCCCCTGGCACTCAGCCCAGGACTCCAGCCCGTGGAATGGTGCCGCCCACCACTAAGGTGGGTTTCCCACGTCAGTTAGTTAGCTAGCGGGGGCTGTCATAGGTTAGTACTGCTTTACTAACACACACACCAAAAGCAGCGTGGGGAGCAAAGCGGTTATTTTGTTTATGTATCTGGAATCACAGTCCACTGAGGAGTGCTGCTCAGGGCTCAGCCTGCCAGGACCACTAGCCCAGGGCTGGTGGCACCCACAGTGGGCTGGGCCACATCAATCACTCATTAGGAAAATGTCCCACAGGCTTGCCTACAGCCAGATCTTACGGGAGGGATTTCTCAATTGAGATTCCCTCCTCTCAGATGACTCCAGCTTGTGTCAAGTTGACATAAGACTGACCAGCACAGGGCAGTCCTTCATCGGTGTCCCCTGAAGCCTGTCTTCTGTGTTATTCTGGATCCTGTCAAGTTGACAGAGGGTGTGTTAACTATCTCACTGTGACCAATATAGCCATCCTTAAAACAGTCCAGTGTGTGTACGTGCTACGTGAGTATGTGTTCATACTTGTGCGTGTGTTTGAGAGGCATGAAGACTGACCATATGTGTGATAGGGAAATTCATTGTCCTATTTTTAGTTTATTATAAACATTTATATGCTTCATTTGAAATCACATTTCTTTGAATAAGGATATGATGAGAGGGAGATAGCGAGCATAGCAGCAGTGTCCCCATGATGTATTGGAGCGATACAAAATGGATCCTCACAGTAGAGCAAGCCAAGGGGAAACACTTGTCACCTGACTCCTTGTCATAATTTACTAGTCCGTTATGCTCCTTGCTTAACCTGTTCCTCTGTTTCAGTTTGCTCTCACCTTTAAATGAGTGGCCCAGCTGGGCGTGGTGGCGCACGCCTTTAATCCCAGCACTCGGGAGGCAGAGGCAGGTGGATCGCTGTGAGTTCGAGGCCAGCCTGGCCTACAAAGCGGGTCCAGGCCAGCCAAGGCTACACAGAGAAACCCTGTATCGAAAAACCAAAAAAAAATAAAAAAATAAAAAAAAAAATGAGTGGCCCAGTGTGGGTGTCTGACCTGGAGTCCCAGGGCTGGAGAGGTGGCTCAGCTGTTACTGCACTTGTTGCTCATATAGAGGTCCTGGCTTCCATTCTCAGCATTCTCATAATGGCTCACAACCGTCTGCAACTCCAGATCTGACACCCTCTTCTGATCTTGGCATGTGCTGCACATGCATACATGCAGGCAAAATACATAAACACATAAAATGATAAAATAAATAAACATTAAAAAAAAATTGGTTACCACGCCTTTAACCCCAGCACTCGGGAGGCAGAGGCAGGTGGATCAATGTGAGTTTGAGGACGGCCTGCTCTACAGAGCAAGTACAGGACAGCCAAAGCCACACAGAGAAATCCTGTCTTGAAGAAAAAAAAAGTGGTAACCAGCTATGAATTGGTTAACTTGATGCTAATTACTTAATCTTTTTGGTTTAAAGAATGCCACTTTGTAAATGAAAGCAAAATATTACTTATAAATGAATTGATATGTGAAAAAAAAAATCTAGACTATTTTTCCAGGCTGGGGTTCGAGCTCATTGATGACTTGTTCTCTGCTGATGAGAATTTCTAAACTGGATGTGGCAGCACACATTTGTAATTCTAACAGTTGGGAGGCAAGAGAATTGGCATGAGTTCAAGGCTGGCTAGGGTTAAATAGTAACTTCAAGATTAGAATGGGCTATAGAGTAACACACTGTCTCAAAAACAGACAACACACACACACACACACACACACACACACACACACACACACACACACGGATTAAATATCAGATCAGGTTGTTGGAAGTTGTCGGTAAAATGAAGGCAGGTGGATCTGTAAAGCTCCTGACAGCAGAGTGACTAGCACAGACACACACAGCCGACTTGGGGGGTTTATGGACTGTCCTGGAACTGCCCTTGTACCTTGCCCATACCTTTTGTGCTTTAGCTCTGTGCTGCTTCTTAGACACAGATCCTATTGGTATGTCTAGGATACCCCGCACATCCCAGGTCGCAGGTGTTAGAGGTTAGCAGTGGCCATGGCCCATGCTTCTGTGCTGCTCACAGCCCAGTGGAGGAAGAGGGATCAAAATACGTAAACAGGAAGGAGCTCACAGGGTGTTTCCAGGCAGCAAAGGGAATTGCAGCGATGTGCTAGGAACCGTAGTGGCCACTTTGGATGAAAGCCTCTGAGAAAGTGGTACTGGGCTAGAATTTAAATGAGCACAAAGAGGCAAAGCCCGTGGAGAGTTTGAGAAAGAACATTCAAGTAGTATTGTGTGGGCCATAATTAAGATCAAGACTTACTCTCTCCGTGAGGGACCTTGCTCGCTCTTTTCCTGGTTCATCTTGTTGTTTTTCACCTGAACCTTTTCCAGTTCCTCTGGAAGTGGTGTCTGTCGTTATCTCCACGTGGCTCTGGGGACAGCAGTGGTGCACGGTAGAAATAACGGCTCTGTCCTGTCCCATGGCTCTTCCTGGCATCATGTTCTGTCACCGCAGGGTCTCCTTTAGTCTGCGGTCAGTGGAGACCGCTAAAGCTGTCTGTCTCTGTGCCTGCCTTCCCCTCCTGTCATGTCCTTCTGTGCCGCATTGCCATCTCCCTGCTAAATCTTTGTCTTTTTTATCTCCCACATTTGTGCGTGGTGTGTGTATGTGCATGCACCATCACAGATTTATAGAAGCCGGGGGACAGTTTGTGGGAGTCATTTCTCTGCTCTCCTCTGTGGATTTCAGGGATTGGATTCAGATCTTTAGGTTTATGTGCCAAGTACCTTCACCCACTCAGGCATCCCATTGGCCTTAATTTTGTTTTTTGTTTTTTGTTTTTGTTTGTTTTTTAATGTGACTACTACTCAGTTAATTGTTAACATGAAACATTTTTTTTTTCTTTTTTAACTTGTAGCAGTAGCATCAATGATGTGTCTCCTTTAGAATTCTCAGCTGCTCTGAGGGACTTACATTGTGTCTCTTCATCTGGAACAGCAGCTGCAGTAGAGTATGTTAGCACCTCCTTTCTAGACAGCCCGTTACCCTGCCTCACTGTAGCCTAGTGAACATTTTTAAGTAGTTTGCTTTCATGGATAGTCTCTATGGTGAAACTGTTTGGGTTCCCACCTCTCACTAGCTCTGTGATTTTAAACAACTCACTTTGGTAAGTCCTAGTTTCCCTGTCCGAAAAACAAAGAGAAGTTCATCTTGTCACTTCATAATTGAACGGTCTCAGATGGGGGTCTGAGGAGACACTAAGGTGGACCATTGGGGAAGAAGTTGATTAGAGGAACTGTAGAGGTCATGGCCAGACAGACAGGTACCCACGTGGTGGAGGGCTCTCAGGAGAGTTTATGCCCCACCAGCAGCAGAGACAGATAGCAGGGCGGGGGGGGGGGGCTGAGTAGAGGAAATTAGGGCTCAAGTGACTTTTCTGAGAATAGGGGTTATTTGACAGCACAAGCCTGAAGTCAGGCTTTCTGAGTCCTGGGCAGGAGGAAGGAAGGGGAAGAGGTGTGTGGCCACCAATGCGCTTTGGCTATAAACTCCCAGATGTTCAGATGTTCTGGCAGCTGCCAGTCTGTTAGCTCGCTATTCCCAGGGTCTTAGTAGGGTGTCCGTCAGTGCCTGAGAGGGGAATGGCAGTTGCTGACACCGTGACCTGAGCAGCAGGTGGATTCTAGTAATACTTCTCCAGATGTGAGAATCTAAGTGGTCACCGGCTGAAAAGTGAAAAAACCAAAGGTGACATCTCTGTACAGTAGAACAGTATCTGGCCATAAAAAGCACTGAAGAGCGACTAGGTGGGGAGCCGTGTTTTAGGAGACATGGGAGTAGTCTAAATTTAGCTTGTGACGATAACTGGACAGGCCCAACGTCACAAAGAACCACCGAATTATTTAAAGAGTAAAACCACATGTTATGGCATTTAATAAGAACAGACAGGTGTGCCTTTAACCCCAGCCCTTGGGAGGCAGAGGCAGGTGAAGTCCTGTGAGTTAGGGCCCAGTGAGTTCCCGTCTAGCCGGGGCTGTAAAGTGAGAACCTGCTTCACCAACAACACCAACAGCCCAAAGTGCCGACAACAGCAGAAACCCCCACAGCCTACACATATCTTTGATTCATATGAAGTCAGGGGATCTTAGAAAGGCTGTGTAACCTGCTCGAAAACTCCAATATGGAATCTTTCATTATAGTCTGTTTCTGCTAACAAATTGGTCCATCATTCACAGAAGCCAAAAGATGTCCACAGAACATGTTTGGAGAACAGTAATAAGCCATAGGACTCTTTGCTAATTCCCTTTGGAAACTCGTGTGTGTTTGTGTGTGTGTGTGTTCACACAGAGGCCAAGGGTCAGTATTGGGTGGAGGCTTTCTCTAGTGTTCTCCACCGTATTATTTTCTTTTTTAATCGGAGCTCTTCCTGAATCTGGCACTCACCAGGGCAGCTAGGCTAGTGTTTGCTGTCATGCCAGCTTTTTATGTTGATACCGGGAATCCAAACTCAGGTCCTTACTCCCGTGAGGCAAGCACTTTAACATCTGAGCCATCTCTCTGGCTCCCTGGAAATTCTCCAGAATTTAGTTTATTATGCTTTCGGTTTTTAATAAATGTTTGTTTTAAAGAAATGCGCTGGGCATGGCACCTCATGCACATGGCCTTTAGCATTTGGAAGGTAGAGACAGGAGCATTCCTGCAAATTTGACGCCACCTTGTTCTACACAGTAAATTCAACCAGCCAAGGCAACTTAGTGAGACTTGGTCTCAGAGGAAATAAATACATAAAATAAGTAAGTAATAAAAAAAAGAAATATATTCATTTTGTTTCTTTGTGGTTAGAACATTCACTCTGCAACTTCTCTGATTATTTGTTTCTCTATTCTTTTCAAACCTTTTGGAAATAGGCTGTGATGATTCTGTTGTAAAGAAGGGTGGGGACTGAAAAGGTTATCTCCTTCAGGTATCACCCTGGTATCACCTCGTCTTTGACGTAAAAGTGATAAAGAGCTGTGCCTTGGACAGGTCCTGCGGTTAATATTTATCTCTTGCAGATAGAACCCTTGAGTATGACAGGGAGGACCTCTTAACAATAGTACTAAACACGCTCGGAAAAATGTCCTCGGACATCACTGGTACTGAGCCAATATCAAACGAAGGAACCCACTTAGGAACTTAACAAAGCTGGGCTGTTATCAAAACATCAGAGCATATCACTGGATTTCAGATCCAAGGTTCTGTTTTGGAATTTGTGTGACTTATTTCATGACCTTGACGATGTGATTTTATTAGTCTGTGCCAGTGTCTCAACTTCCACAATTCTCACTCTGGGGAGATGATGTTATTTAACAGGCAGTCTGCTCTGAAATGTGATACAGTTTCATGAGCTGAGAAGTTTTAAGATAGCAGGCGTGGCCTCTTGAGGTCTCACAAGGAGTGTGTGTTCCCATCCCTGTCTTGCTGGGTCTGAATTAGTGACTGCCCTTACAAGTGGGAGAGAATGTAGAACCTTTACCCTTCATTGCCTTTGACTTTTTCCTGCTTCAAAATGACTACAGTCCGTTGATTGCTTTTCTAATAACATGTCTATATTTAATTCTATAATTTTCCTTGCTTAAGAGGAATAATGCCCCCAGTATTGCATGCTCATGTAGAAGGCTGGAGTTGGTTGCTAGCAGGTACCCAGAACCCATGTCATGTTGCTCACAACTGAAGCTTTGACCTCTTTGAGCATCTGCGCTCATGTGTGCAAAACATATATGCCCAAAACTAGAGGCTCATCAGGCACACACAGACACACAGACAGATACACACACACACCCCATTAAAATAAACCTTAGGTGGAGCATGTTGGTGAATGCCTTTAATCTCAGCACCTGAAAGGTAGAAGCTGGTGTAATCTATGAGTTAGAGGTTACTATGATCTAAGTAGTGAGTTCCAGGCCAACCAAAGCTATATATACAGTAAGACCCTGGCTCAAAAATTAAAACAAGGGGCTGCGGAGATAGCTCAGTGGTGAAGAGGAACTCTTGTTCTTTCAGAAGACCCAGATTCAGTTCCTGGTTCTTACATGGTAGCTCACAACCATCTGTAACTCCAGGGTCCTCTGTCACCTCTAAAAGCACCAGGCACACATGCATGCAGGCAGGCAAAATACTCATACACAGAAAAAATATGAAAAAATGAAAACAAAGTAAAAAACAAAGAAAGACAAAATAGATAACTGTGTGGACCCCTAGATCAGATTCTTGTATTTAGTTCAGCCCACTATACTTTATTATATGTGCCACAAATTTTGAGTTTGAGTTTGTGTTTTTATGTTCTATAACACATCAAACAATGTGCTCTAGTCTTAGATTCTAAGAAAGTGACAGCCACTTGTATACATCTGCTTGCTCATGAATGTGCTTGCTCACGAGCAGCAGATTAGGCCCTCCATGTATATTTAGAAGGATTCCAAGGTAGGTAGGTAGACTAGAGAGAGTAGGAGATTTCAACAGAGAGTAGGAACATACTTTTAAGTAGGATGTGAACAAGAGAGTGATCTCGTCCTTTGAGGGTGACAGAAGAGAGCATCCAGGCAGCCTTCAGAAAGAGAAAACCCTCACTTGCCATCTTAAAGAGTGAGTGGAGCATGGCAATGAGAAATCCTCTCCGTGGAAGGAAAGATTGTAGTGGATGTAAACATGTTTTGTTTTGATCCCAAGTGTGGTATGTGAAACAGACTTGTGTGCGGGTGTGCAGTGTTTTTCCGCTGAAAACAGACTTGTAAGAGAATGGGTGATGTTTGTCCATTGGAAAAGGAACCGGTCTTTGCCTCTCTCTCTCTCTCTCTCTCTCTCTCTCTCTCTCTCTCTCTCTCTCTCTCTCTCTCTCTCTCTCTCTCTCTCTCTGTGTGTGTGTGTGTGTGTTTTGGTCTTGGCTGTTCATTGAAAAGCTCCTAGAGAGAACTGCTCCAGCAGTTCACTTTGAGGTTCCGGGTTCCAGCTGTTGCTCCTGGTTCCAGCGGCTGCAGTTGCAGTCACCTTTGCTGAATTGCTGGTTTGTTGTTTAATCGGTCTGCTGGAACCCTGCTGACTATGCAAGTGGAATCACTCCAAAGAACTGAGTCTAAAAAGGTCTACTTCTCCTGTTCCTGTTAACCTCTTTTCTCTCCTACCTAGAGTAGGTGGGTTCGAAGGGAGGTATAAGCATTAAAGAATCCCAAGTAAAGTAGGTTTGAAAAAGTTCAAAGCCTACAAAAGATGCTCTGCTCTTGACCAGAGGGGAATTCCAAAACAAAAGGAGGGATGTAGAAGGAGACAGATAGGCCGGAGCTCTCTTGGAATTAAAGTAGTTCCTGTCTAGCAAGAGTCAAGTAAGGGGTCTGGCGGAGTAGGAGAAAGAGGGAAGGGTTACTCCACACAGCATAAGATTTTGTCTTCTTCTCCGCTTCTCATAGTTATGGGGGTTAAGAAGTTCCTTTGCCTCAGGCCCAAAGCAATACAAGCAGACCGCTGACCGCAGTCCCTCGAAATGAGCTCAATTAGACCACTTTTACGGTTCTCCTGGGTGTTTTGTCAAGGGTCGAAAGTCTAACACACACTAAGGAAAGGATCAATTAAGTGGTGAGAAAATATTCATAAGGGTGAACCAACAGGCTCTGTTGACTCAAGGTGGCACTGAGGACAAGAAGAGGAATTCAGGTGTCTGGCATTGATGCATGGGTAGGTACAGGCCAGTGTAAGGAAGCTTTTATTTCCTCTACAGGCTCCCTATCTGAATGAGGTGAAATAAACTGAGTAAGCACACCAACTGGAGAAAAAGCAGACACATCTATTAGCATGCATATGGGAGCCATACAGAAATGCAGAACACAGAGAAGGGCCATCCAGTGCATAGGGAGTGAAGGTGGAGACGATGCACTGTGAACTCTGGTTGTCACTATGTAGAGCAAGTCTCTCTTGGGTGGCAATGCTCAGGGAAAAAAAAAAAGAGGGTTGTATTTAGCTCTGTAGGTGGAGACAGTTTCATATTTTCTGTGAGTTGGCCTTCCCTAGTTAAGGGAATTTTTATGGAGGAAATGCAAGACAGTCACACTTATTTTGGGTAACCTTTCTTCAGTGAGATGAGCACATCTGTGATGGAGCCCAGGGACAGCTAGAGAGCCTTGAGGTCTCAGGTGGCTGTGTGTGGTTCTGTGTTCCTGTGGTCGGCCTGTCCGAGCATCATACTTTAAGGTCTTGTTGCTTGAGCCCTGCACTGGGGTGCAAGCATGGAACGAGTATTTATAGTCATTGAAGGTCGTCAAATGCCTTTTTCTTTGTGGAGTCTCCCTGATTCCACATTGGGCCTTAGTGGAATCGCATAAGGTGCTCAGCAGATTCGTAGTGGGGGTATTATGTGCTATATTATTCCCTTTGTCCACTTCTTGAAGAGTGGGGCTACTTCTTTTTTATTTTTTCTGGTTATACAAAATAATGGCTCTCATTATGATATTCTTACACACACACACACACACACACACACACACACACACACACACAGAGAGAGAGAGAGAGAGAGAGAGAGAGAGAGAGAGAGAGAGAGAGACAGAGAGACACACACAGAGTAAATTTATCTTAAAATGCCAATAAGAGAAATAGAGATATAAATTTTGTCTCCATGATATTAGGAGACTATAGAAACCTCAATCAAAATACATAAGGGCTGCCAGGCCTACCTGCAGTGTCTGCAAGGCCCAGTATCTGCACATCTTGCCAACACACTCCTGGCTTTGTGTTTCAAGACAGTGAGTGTCTTACTAGACAGTCCAGGGTGGCTTATAGTTCAAGATCCTCCTGCCTCAGCCCCTGAGTTCTGATGGGCCTTGTTTGTTTGTTTGTTTGGGGACAGGATCTCATTGTATAGTCTGGCTGGTCTCCATTGCTTGATCCTCCCACCTTACAAGTTTGTGCCTCTATGCCTGACTTGATTGTTTTTAGTTGTAGCTATTCTGTGGGTGTGAGGTTGTATCTCATTGTAGTTTTAGCTTGCAACTTATGGTAGCTTTAACATAACCATGTCAAAACATTTTGTATACTTGTTGGCCATTCTTTTCGTCTGCTCCAGTGAAACATATTTGTTCTCATTTCTACCTGAGTTGTTTGAGTATTCAGAGGTTTTTATTGCATGTATTTCTGTGTACTACATGCATGCCTGGTACCTGGAGAGGTAGTCAGAGCTCTTGGAAATGGAGTTATGGATGGTTGTGAGCCACTATATAGGTGCTGGGAACTGAACCTGCTTTCTGCAAGGGCACCAAGTTCTCTTTAGCTGATGAGCCCCGTGGTTATCACAGGGTTTTGTTTTTGGGGTGTGTGTGTGTGAGAGAGGGGGGGGGGACGTTTCTCTGCTTCCGGTTCAGAAATGTAGTAGAAGAGAAGTGGTTGGAGAGAGAGAGAGAGAGAGAGAGAGAGAGAGAGAGAGAGAGAGAGAGAGAGTGTGTGTGTGTGTGTGTATATTCTGGATACTAGTCCTTTTTCAGAATTATGTATAAATAAGTTTTCTAGTCTGTACTTCTGTCACATTTGCTAGGAATAGTGTATTTTTGTAATTATGGAAGATCCCATTTTGTACAGTTTTGTCTGATTAAGGCTCTACTAGAGCAAGGTTCTGAACAGAGAGTTCCAGTGCTGGGAAAATACTAAAAGGTGGAAAGGAAATAGGAGGCAAATGCCAAAGTAGTTACACCTTAAAAGAAAGATTTATTTTATATGTGAGTGTTCTGCCTGATAACTGAAGCCATCAAGGACACTAGGTCTCCTGGAACTGCTGCTACAGATGGTTGTGGGCTGCCCTGTGGGTGCAAGAACAGTAAGTGTGTCTTCTTCCCCTCACTCCCAGACAGAAACTTTCTATGTCGGCCTGGTTGGCCTGGAATTCTCCATGTAGACCTCACAGAGACCAGCCTGTGTCTGCCTCATACCTGCTGGGATTAAAGGTGTTTGTTTGCCTTTAATATACAATACCTGGCTAGCAAGTGCTTTTCACTGCTGAGACATCTCTACCCCACATTGTCTCGATTTTTGGGTTTGTATACATGGGGTAGGGGTTGGGGGATGAAAGCAATGCTAGGGATCAAATGTAGGATCTCAAACGGTCTGCTCATCACAGAACTATGCTCCCAGCCCTTTAATGAATTTTTAACTTTAAAAATATACAGTGTACTTCATTAGCATTAACCTTATAGTCACATGTCTGTAACTATAAGGAGAAATGCATAATGCTGTTAGGAAAGCATGGGTTTGTTAAATACTCAGAATGCACGTATGCAATTGCAGTCATTAGTGCATGACTGGTGTCTGCTCTGCACGATCAGGCTGGGATTCCCGAGGCACCTTAGCCACACCTCTCTGCTTCCGTTTCAGAAATGTAGTAGAAGAAGAGGAGTGGCTGGAGCTGAGTAGAACAAACCTTATGCCACCCATCCATCTTAGCCATTCAAGCGCCTACCTTAGAGAAGTGGGTGTTGCTGAGCGGTGGTGACGCGCGCCTTTAATCCCAGCACTTGGGAGGCAGAGGCAGGCGGATCGCTGTGAGTTCCAGGCCAGCCTGGTCTACAAAGCGAGTCCAGGACAGCCAAGGCTACACAGAGAAACCCTGTCTAAAAAATAATAATAATAAAAAAACCAAAAGAGAGAGAGAGAGAGAGAGAGAGAGAGAGAGAGAGAGAGAGAGAGAGAGAGAGAGAAGAGTGGGTGTTAATAGGGACAGAAGTCACATTCATCATTTGTCCCTTTAGGAACAGAATTTGAGAGCTGGGGAAAAGAAGAAAGGTAAAACACACCAGGCTAATTAGACTGCATTTTTATGTGCCCTGAGTTCATCACTCATCCTAGCTGGGCTTCTGTCATCATGATAAATAGCATAACTAAAAGCCGCATGCAAGATCAGAACCTGGGAGGCAGGAACTGAAGCTGAGGCCACAAGGCAGTGAGTGCTGCGCCCTGGCTTGCTTCCCCGCTCGTGTTCTTATCCTCTTCTACGGCCCAGGATTACCTGCCCACGGACAGTACCACCCACTGTGGGCCGAGCTCTCCTGCGTGGATCATCCGGTCATGGAAATGCTCCACAGACATTATCACAGGCTCAGAGGCCGTTTCCCACTTTTGGTGCCCTCTTCTCAAGCATTCCAACAGCCCAAGTTAGCCATCACGTGTTGCCATTTAAAGATTCTTTTCATGAAGAGTTGGGTTGTAGCCTCCTCTGAATATTTTTTGTCGCAGCAGTCGGTATCAGTGGAAGGGTTAGGGTTTCTTTCTGTCCCGTGCAAACTCCTCTGTAATAAAAGAAAACATGGAAGGGACAAATACAGGGAATCTGCAGGGTTATTTGTTACTGTCACACCCACTTGTGAGCCCAGCAGCACTCAGCAAGTAAAGGCAAGAGGATCAGGAGTTTAAGGCCAGTCTCTGCCATACAGCAAATTGAGTCCAGCTTGAGCTGCACGGGTCTCTGATTTAAAAAAGGGGGGGGGTGAGTACTGGAGAACAAGAGAGAATTTTAGTGTGTTATTTAACAAATTGTTTCACTAAAAGACTATTTAATGTAAATATTGCAAAATGGCTGGATATGACAAATCTTGGTAGGAAAGTAACTATACTGGGTGTGTGTGTTTAACAGTGAATGCTGGGAAGATATGTCAGGGTTACTACCAGGAGTTGACAAATGATGCAATATATACTACAGTGTGTGTGTGTGTGTGTGTGTGTGTGTGTGTGTGTGTGTGTGTGTACTTGTCTGTGGAGACCCAAGATGTCAGGTGTCTTTCCCAGTTGCTCTTTGGGGTCTTCCACTGAGCCTGCTTGGTGCTCAGTGTTATAGCTAGACATGTTCGCCAGCAAACTCAGGGATTGCCTTGTCTCCATGCATGCAGGGTCACAGGTGCACAGTGCCACACCTGCCCGCCCCCCCCCCCCCCCCCCCGCTTCAGGTATCTTCAGCCTTGCATATATTCATAGCAAGCACTTTGCTCCCTGAGCCATCCCTCAGCCCTGTTATAAAACGATACGATACTTTTTAGGTGTATTGCTGAGGATCAAACCCAGGACCTCAGGCGTGCCGGGCAAACGTTCTTCTATTGAGTTTAACCCCTACCCCCAACCCTTCTACTAATCAACTTTAAATATTCACTGTTCGCGTGTCTTCTGCTCTTACCGTATATATTTCCTGTGTCTGAACTGTCCATATGACTACAGCCACTACTTATGATCTAATTGGTCTCAAAAGCAATTTTTAAAAATGAATCTAACTACCATGACTATAATTAAAATGAAAATTCCTGGAGCTGGAGAGGTGACCCAGTTGTTAAGAATGCTTACTGCTGCTGTAGAGGGCCCTGTTTCAGTTCCAAGCACCCACAAGGAAGCCTACAACTGCCCCTGACTCTGTTCCAGGGGACCCAGTGCCATTTTCTAGCCTCCAGTGGCTCCTACATGCGCTTGGTGCACATATATTCACACATAAACATTAAAGGTAAAGAAATTACGTACCCAGATTCCAGGGGGCTGAGTATGTAAGCTTCATGGTAGAGCTCTTACCTAGCATGTGCAGTACCCCTTAGATCAGTCCTCGCCACTAACAAACAAAACCCCAAATCTCAATACGGTGAACCTTCAGGGCGAGGTGTGTCTGTAGCTGAAATAGGAAGAGTTGAGGCCAGTGTGGGCTACAGCAAGACCCTATCTCAAAAATGAAACAACAAATTGAGGGAATAAAAGGACTTTAAATTATGTACAGAATACAGTCACAGGCTTTAACTATCACTAATATGTATTCTCCCTGAGAGCTGACTCATTTTTAAAACCATGGTTATTTTATACCTTTGTATTGACATGGAAATTCTGGAACCACGTGAAAACCAATTCAAGAACTAAGAAAGGGCTTGGGTGTAGTTCAGTGGAAGAGTGCTTGCCTAGCATGTTAAAGCTCCCTCCCCTCCCCCACCTTTTGATACCCAGTAGCACAAAAAATTAAAAACTAGAGAACTAAGCTACTACTTTGAGCTGTCACACTGGTCACAGGGCTAAGTAGATCTGCTGGGATGTCGCACCATTTCCGGGTAGAGAAGGCTATTTCTGAGAGCCATTGCTTTAACACATCGCTGGCCCCGCCCCCAGTGGCATCCCATGAATGAACAACTAGTGGATTGCCATGGTGACTTTTGATGCATTTCCTTGCCCAGTGATTCTTGAAGCAGCACAAAATAACTGTCTCCGTACTGCTAATGCTGAAGAGAATGCAAACGACAAAGCAACAGGGAAGAAAAAAAAACTTTATAAAATGGGGTCTGATGTTTTCCTACAGAAGCATTGGAGCTTTCCCCTTTTCATAGTAGTAGAAATTGTTCTTTACTTTTTTGGGTTTTTGTTTTGCTCTTTAATTTTTATGTTTGTGCGTGTGCATATTTGTGTGCACATACACGTGTGCTCTGCTGGGGGTTTAACAGCCGGTATGCTGAGCAGACTAGTACTGCTAAATTACATCTCCAGCCTTGTTCCAGTTATAATTTTCACCCTATATAAATACCCTAATTCTTAGCTGGGCATGATGGTGCACGCCTGTAACCCCAGCACTCGGGAGGCAGAGGCAGGCGGATCACTATGAGTTCAAGGCTAGCCTGGTCTACAAAGCGAGTCTAGGACAGTCAGGGCTACACAGAGAAACCCTGTCTCAAAAAAACCAAAAATAAAAAATAAATAAATAAATAAACACACACACACCTTAATTCCTTGTTCCTTACTTACTGTTTTTTTTTTCCCTCTTCAGTAAGGAATTGTGTTTTCAGATCTTTCAGAGAATATAAGGGAAACTCCTTCTGCCTGTCCTCTGCAAACAACAACAAACTCACTGAAATGTTAGCTGTGCTTTCCAAGTCATCTTCATTTTTTCTCAGACATGTGCAGTTTTTGTGCTTGATGGGATAAGTAACGCTCAGACTAATAAATAATTAAAAGATGGCGGCGTTGGGATGGTGTCGGATCTTTGCTCTGATTACACTGTGCTTTCAGAATTAGAGCCATTTGACTTACACAACCCATTAATAGTTCTTCATAACTTCATGTATTATCGAATGTGCTTTTTTTTTATTTATTTCTACTTGGCCTTGTAGTGTTGTCTAAGTTGGTCTAGAACTCACCACCTTCCTGCATCAAGTCTCTTGATTGTTGGAATTACTTATATACATGGCCTCACTGGGCTTATTGTGAAATTCCTAGTTGTTTTCTCTGTAGGATATGACATTTCCATTTTGAGCCTTTGATGCTGTTCATTTGGTTGGTTGGTTGGTTGGTTGGTTGATTGGTTGGTTGATTGATACAAGAGTCTCACTATGTAGCTTTGGCTGGCCTGGAACTCACTTTGTATACCAGCTGGCTCAATCTTATAGAGATCTAGGTGTTTCTATAAGTGCTAAGATTAGAGGTCTGTGTCCCCCAATTCCACTTGTGATTTCTCTCAGCTACCTCTGTATCATGATTTATCGTCGTATTTAATTACCCATGTCTGCCTTTGAGGTATTGTACAGTGTGAATTGTGTGCTAATAGAAGATACAAGGATCAGAGCTAAAGTGCATGTCTGCCCAGCTCACAGCTGATCCCGTTTTGTGAATTCATGCTTTCTCAATGCACTCTTTATCTTCAGGATGAAGATACTGGGATGAAAAGCAAAGTTCATCATATTGCCAAGGAGATCATGAGCTCCGAGAAAGTGTAGGTATCAGCTTGGCAGTTCAGAAGACTGCTCTTCCACAGTTGGCTTTTTAAAAAAATTTACTGCTTTTCTTTTTTCCTTTACAGGTTTGTGGATGTGTTAAAACTTTTGCATATTGTAAGTATCTGATACTATTCTCAAATCTAAGATTATCCTCCAGTCCTATTCTTTTCCTACCCTAAAGATTCTTAGCAATGCTAACCAATAAATTGTACACATGTGCTCTCTAGTGCTTAGTTGTGTTTAAATTTGTAATAAAATATTATATACTTATAAATTAAATACGTATTTATAAATTATATGTATATGTATAATAAGCATTTTCTGAAATATCTGTTTCTCATTTGCATATAGATATATGTAGATGATTTCTGACAATATGTCTTCAGCACTTTCCATTTCTTCATAATAAATGAGCTGTGGTGCCTGCTGCTATTGCATTCTCCTTCTTGTCTTCCTCCTTTTCCTCCCTTTGCCCCTCATCCTATGTTTCCCCCTCTTCCCTCTCACCCTCCCCTCCTCCTTTTCTTCGTCGTCTTTTTTTAAAACCACCCAACTACATCTTCAGCACTCTTAATGGTGGTGTCTCTTTGGCGGCCCTTTCTTCTCTAATCTTAACAGCTCCCAGACACACGTGAGACAGACATTTTCACAGCTTTTTTTTTTTTAAATAATTGATAACTTGAACAGACTCATTAGGAGACAACTGTATGTAGCTTTAGTGTTACCTTTGTTTTGATTATATTTTGGCAAGGTATCCCAAATATCCCAGACATCTCTCACTTGTGTGCCATTAACTGCTCAAATCCAATAGTTCTTTTAGCTATAGGCATACTTTCCCTTGAACATTTGATGATCTGTCTCTGCCTGCCTCCCTCTCTCTTTCTGTCTGTCCCTTCTCCCTGCCTCTCCTTCCCCTCCAGCCCTCAAGTCCTCTCCTTTCTCACTCTCTTCCCCTCTTTCACCATCTGTCTTTCTCCCAACTTCTCTTTTGAAACAGAGTCTCACTTTAGCCCATCCCTGCCTCAGAGGAGGCAAAGCAACAAGGGGAGGAAAGTGTGTCTTTGACTTGTACTTCCTGTTTAGAATCCATCACTGAGGGGTGTCGGGGAGGAGCTCCAGGCAGGGCAAATGGAGGAACATTGTTTACTTGTTCGTTGTTTAGGTAATTCTCAGCGAGCTTTCTTATTCAGCACACACCCACCAGCCTAGGGATGGTGCTGCCCGTGGCGGACTGTGCCCTCTGCAGCCAATCATCAGTCAAGATAGTCTCTCATGGATGTGGCTACAGGCCAGCTGGTCTGGCAGTTCTTCAATTAAGGTTTCTTCTTCCCAGGTGACTTTATTTTGTCAAGTTGTCAACAAAATCTGGCCAGCACATAGACTCTCAGTAAACCTCAAGGCCAGCTGGACATACAGCTATCTGAATACTTAATAGAATGTGCTGCTTGTTTTCCTAAGTGCAGTATAAAATGGACAGGTTTCCCCGATGTTTTGACCATCTTAGAACTACCGTTCTGCCTCAAGTACACACTTACCTTGTGAGTCATGTGAGCCTTTTAAATGACCGTTCGCACTGCCCTCTCTCTAGATCCTGTTAGCACCGCTGCCACCTTCACTTCAGGCCCCTAGGTGAAGTTCGTTATTAAGAGCACGGGGCCTGCCTTCTGTCTTCCCTCCTTAGCTTGGCATCTCCTCCTCTCTGTGACTCTAGTTCAGTCTTTGTTTCTCAGCTTCCAAAGACTTGTGGGTATTAAGTGATGCTCGTGTGATTATTTAAGTTACCAAATCTTTTTAAATGAATGGCCTTCTAATGAGCATTCTTTATACACCTTTTAATATAGTATATAACTATATTACACAAATTATTTATTTTTAGCCCCATCACATCTGTAAAAATAGTCTTTTGTTGTTCTTGTTTATTTTAAATGAAGAAAGTAACATGTTACTAAGAGCTACTAAATTTCAAAGCCAGGCTTTGAAGTCGGGTCTATATGAGTTATTAGTGCAGAAATTTAAAATGTTTGCTTGCAGTCCTAACCATTGCTATTTATAGTGCAGTTGTAGGATGTAGTGTGTCCTTGGGCATAGTTGTTGCTTACAGAATTCTTTTCAGCTGCCTGGGAAACCAGAGAAACTTTAGGGGTTTTTTTTGTTTTGTTTTGTTTTGTTTTTTATCTTCTAAGGGGGAAAATGAAGTGGATTTTGTTACTTAGGTTTCTTACACACATAATGTATTAACGTTATTAAAGAGGGTTGAAACGTGTTAAAAGCGGTTGGTTTCAATGTTTTGCATTGTACGCACTGATGATTATGCACAACTCGACTTGTTGCATATAGAAATGGAAGGACCATCCAGGCGTGGTGGCGCATGTCAGGCGGATAGCTGTGAGGTTGAGGCCAGCCTGGTCTACTAATCGAGTCCAGGACAGCCAAGGCTACGTAGAGAAACCCTGTCTTAAAAAAACAAAAAAGAGAAAAGAAAAGGAAGGCTCATTTCACCTGGGAAAATATTTTCATTTTAAAAATGAAGTCAGCAAAGCACAGTGGCACGCCCCTGTCATCCCAGTACTGGTGAGCTGAGCGAGTATGAGTTAAAGGCCACCCTGGGTCTTCTAACAAGAAACAAGAGGGAGGCAACTGTTGTTGAGGTGGGGGCTTCCCCCTTTACTTTTACTTCTCAGTCTCTCTTTTATTTTTGCATATCTATAACAGGTCTTTGAGTGCTGCAGCTGCTTTGCTTTCCTTTAAGTGAGTTTTACTCACTGAGAGCTCAGGCCTGTCCATGTGGGCTCTGTAATTCAGGGGCTCCTGATGGTTGTTAAACAATGCCTCGAGGTCAAGCAAGCTGCTCGGAACAGCTGCTAATTAAGTCCCTCCCTGCTCTCTGCTTCTGGAGATAGAGAGCCTGACTATAGGCAAGGCCATCTGTTTTGTGCTTCAGTGCCTCTGATGTTCAGACTTGATCTGATCCAAATTGCTTTTTGTTTGGGTCTTCCCCGAGTGATAAGAGAGTGAAGGAGTTGCTGTCGTAAAGGGTTAGAGTTGTTCTGCTTCTTAATTATGGGCTATTGGGGGCGGAATGTTAAGACTAATATTGTGATGTGCTTTATTATTTAGAGGCTCCTTTTGATCTTTAAAAATTCCAACTTGAGCAAGTATTTAGTGAATGTGGTTATAGGTGATTTGACTTTGCGTACAGAACCCTTGTTTGGTTTTTTATTAGAATTAGTGCCCTGTGTAGTTCATGTCAGTCATGGCTGCAGTGTGCCTAATATTTTACGACATCTCCCCTCCTCCTTTATTTTAATTATGCAGTCTCTGTGTCTCCTCACCCGACTCTCCTTTCCAGTGCTGGTTTTCCAACCCTAGGCCCTCACACAGCCTAGGCTGGCGCTCTTCCACTGGGCCACACTGCCAGGCTTCTTCTCCAGCTTTCCTGGAGCTCAGAGGTGCTTCATTGCTGAAGTACACGCTCTGCTCACCGGGAGTTTTGTGGCAGATCATTCCACTTTCCCTAATTATCCTGGCTGTTGGGATTTAGAAAAATAATGTGGCACATGTTGGGAAAAAAAAAAGTTGTGGCTGCCTGCCAGTGGCATCCCTCGGGCTAAGGTTCTTCAGTATCTGGGAGTTTATCTGGGAAGTTCCTGTTGAAGTAGTTGCATCTGGCCCTGGGGTCAGAGTGCATTGTTTTTGGGAGATGGAGCCAAAGAAGTGAAGGAATGCAATCCAGGTTGCCCCGCCGTGTGCAGTGCTGAAGGCTTTTAAGTTACATATGGAGCTTTGGTGTTCATTGTCTTAGCCTGGAGGCAGGGATGCCCTTTCTGGAGCTGGGGTGTTTAGGATTGAAGTTAGGATTTTGTGTGTTGTACACTAAGCTATGTTCCCAGCCAGGGGACATCTTTTGTTTGGTTGGTTTTGGTTTTGCTTTTGTTTTGTTTTTTGTCTTTTTGTTTTTTGTTTTTTGAGACAGGGTCTCTCCATGTTAGCATTGGCTGTCCCTCTTTGTAGACCAGGCTGGCCTCAGACTCACAGCAATCTGCCTGCCTCTGCCTCCCGAGTGCTGCAAGGGACATCTTTTTTATGTTCAAAAAGACACCAAGAAAACCAATGATAGCCCTAGTTGAAAATAATTATTAAATGACATTTATGAAACCTTTTCAAATTTTGTTTTCTTTTGTTTTTGTATATGTGTGTTTTGAGACAGTTTTTGTTTGTTTGTTTGTTTGTTTTTTTAATAACATAGCTCTGGCTGTCCTGGAACTCAGTATGTAGACCAGGGTGGGCTCACTCTTGGAGATGCACCTGCCTCTGCCTCCCATGTGCTGGGATCAGAGATGTTCACCACCATACCTGACTTTTTTTTTTTTTGTAATTAATTTTTTAAACATAACAAGACAGACCTTACTCAGCACCAGTGTTGTTGAAGGGATTTTGCAGTGGCAGAGATTAGACTTAAAACTCTGAGTATACAACGCACAGCCCAGGAGCAAAGTGAGTTTTGGTGGGTAGAAGATTCCCCAAAAGGAAATGGAGGAGTCAACGAGGGAGGGGGCGATCTGCTGCTCCTTGGGAGATGCTGAAAGGCAAGGCACAGGGCCAGAAACTGGAGGTGGTGATGGTTCTTAGTAAAGCTAGCTTGTATAAGGAAGTGTATCAGCTGACCACTTTGGTAAAACAGAAAATCACTGCCATGTGCCTGCTTAAAACATAGAACTGGGTCTTATAGGCCCAAACTCTTGATTTTCCCATAGTCTTTATTAAGTGCTGTTCTTTGTTGAGACAGGGCCTTGCCGTGGAGCTCAACGTAGCTAGCTTCAAACACATAGCAGTCCTCCTGCCTTGACCACTCCCTATCCCGACCCCTAAGTCCTGGGTTTATGCATGTGCAAATGCCACCATACCAATCTTTCTTTGGCTCTCTTTGAAATGCAAAATAAACTTTCTATTTTGTTTTGAGCTACTACCATAATTTTAAAAATATATCATAGGTCTTCAGCTCATCTAAAGCTGCCCCAAGCATCGAGTACTCTTGGGGGGCGGGGGGGGGGGGAAGCAAGCCTTGCCAGGTATGTGACAAGAGCGTCCATTCAGAGGTGGCCATGTCATTGGTCAGCCCAATTTGGATTTGACTGGTCTTTGTTAAATATATCTTTTGGTTTTATCCAGACAGGTTCTCTCTGTAGCTTTGCCTGTTCTGGACTTAGTAGACCAGGCTGGCCTTGAACTCACAGAGGTCCGCCTGCCTCTGCCTCCCTGAGTATTGGGATTAAAGGCTTGCACCACCACACCAGGCTGTTAAATGTGTCTTAAATAAACAAGTTGCCGTTTTTGGCAGAGGAAGATCTAGAATGCAAAGTCTGGCCGAAGCTGTGTCAGACCAGTTCTTAAGTTACGTAGCATGCAACATCCACTGTCACTGTCATGGGGAGGAAATGCCTTCCAGTTGGAAAACAAAAGTTATTCTGCTGCCAAGGGACCAGCACAGCCATCACTTAATTCTGCTAGGAGAAAGGAACATGTGTGTTGCTTTGCTGAGCAGGAACTCATGCATCTGAATTGTGTTAATCACTAATGGGTTGAAAGCCATGTAGTGGCTTACCTGCCGAACTTGAAACATGTTCAGAGTCTGGGGTGTGATTCATAAATGTGCTCTCTAGTGTTCTTGATAGTAGGCAGTCAAGTGACTTCCAGAAGGGTTAAATAGCTGCAGTTTCTCCTAGCAGATGCCAAGGCTGAGTGGGGCAGGCTGCAAGAGATGGAATCTGGCTGCCATAGGTTTAGTTTCTGGGGGTGCTTGTGTTGTTTTCTAAACTGGAGCCTTTTCAGGCTAAATTCTTGTTTTACATTTTACTATTCAGTTATACGAGTTAGTTCATCAGTTGCTGTGTAGATAAAGGGTTTCTTTAGATTAATGTGATTAATGGGGCAATAAAAATGACCTCAGGCTCTGCTTCCAGAATAAGTTATAAAGCATTTGTTAAGAAAGTGAGGTGGCTAGGCACATAGCTCTGTTGTAGAGTTCTTGCCTAGCATTCAGGAAACCCTGGGTACAATCCTTAGCACCTAATAAATGGGGTATGGTTGTACAGGCCTGTTACTCCAGCACTTGGGAGGTAGAGGCAGGAAGGATCAAGTCCAAGGCTACACAGCAACTTTGAGGCCATACTGGCACATCTATAATCCCAGTCATCCAGAGGTTGAGGCAGGAGGATTGTGAATTCCCGAGGCTGGCTTGGTCTCAGTAAGACAGTCCCAAACAAATAAAACACTTAAGAGAGCTGGAAGCATAGCTCGGTGGTAGAGCTTTGTCTGTATGCAGAAGGCTAGGGACATACATCCCAGTTCTGTAAAGAAACTTAACTGGATTTTTGGGTAGGAAGCCTTTCTGTTCTTCTGAGGTATATGTGAGACTTTTTGAATTTGGGGTTTGTTTTATTTTCCTTTTTTTAAAATTGTTCTGGATAAATAAGAAATGCTCTTAATTTCTATTTTAGGGACAAGTGTTCAAGGGATTAACAGAGAAAATGCTATCCCTTTCAAAGAGAAAGCCTATGAGCTTCTTGAGGGTTCTGCTTTAGGGCTTGTAATCAAACTGCTAGGAGAAGGAATGGACCTCTGTTTTGGAGTCTTGGACAGCTGGGAGATTCCACTATTGTTTAATTTGGATCTGGAGGCCCACCCTCAGAGGACAATGAAGCCTCAACACATACTTATCTCCTCCCCCACCCTTTCCTCCTCCTCTGCAGTGACAGGGCGTGGTGGCAGTGACCTATATTAAAGCGTGGCACTAGTGGTAGTCCTCGAAAGAGTTGAAAGTGTAAATGCTGAGCTTATTGGGAACTTGGCTCGTGGGAGAGAAGCAGTAAGGCCTAGAGGCTCAGAGCTCTGTACTGACTCTGCACTAAATGTACTGCAGAAAGTTTTATGTGCAACATGCAACTGAACATTATTTCTAGTACTGTACTAATACTAATTACGTAACACTTGTAACAGAAGAAGAAACCAAGGCTAGCTCAGGGAAACGCAGTAAGTCAAGAGCCATGGCTTAGATCTAGAATCCTGAGTATAAGTACCTCCATCTACAAACCTGAATACTGACAGAGATGAGGGGCTTTTCAATCCAGGATGGAATTAGTGAAGCCCTCCTGGGAACTTCTTAAATTTTTTAATTCAACATTTTTTTGAGAATTTCATACATAAGTACTTGTATTTATGTAATTTCCGTCCTTTTCCCCAACCCCTCCTACCCTTTCCAGCTCTTCCTTTGCCCCACACTTCCAGATTTATTCTTTGTAATCACACACACACACACACACACACTCTCTCTCTCTCTCTCTCTCTCTCTCTCTCTCTCTCTCTCTCTCTTCACTGAGTCTGCTTAGCATTGCTCATATGTATGTATGTCTAGGACTGGACCACTTGGGATTGAATAACCTATCAGAGAAAACGGATTCTCCTCCTTTTGGCAGTCGTTGGTTGCTCACGGCTCCTCATCTAGGTGTGTGGCCTTGTGAGAGTGTCGTCTGTGTCCCCCCCCCCCCATTCATGTTGGCATATAAGTTGATGTCATTATACAATTCTAGTTTAAGCAGCTTGCTGTGACCTCATGGGTATAGCTTCCCTGTCGAGTCTAGCGCTATCTCAAAGCAGCTGTTTTGGTTTTCTGGCACTCACAATCTCTTCTCCCTGTGTTCCCCAGGGTTTCCTGAGCCTTTAAGTCTAGGGATTATGTTGTAGGTGGACTAGTTGGGGCTGGACACACACAATCACTTATCTTCTACATTTTGAATAGGTATGGATCTCTGTACTAGCTCCCATGTATTGCAAAAGGGAGCTTCTTTGATGAGGGCTAAGAGCTACACGTATCTGTGGGTATAAAGATCAATATTTAGAATACAGTTAAAAATTATGTTGGCTTATGTATTCGTCAGAGTTCTCTAGAGTAACAGGATTTATAGAATGAATCTCTCTAATATACATATATGGAGAAAGAAGATTTATTAGAATGACTTACAGACTGTAGTCTAGCTAATCCAACAATGGCTGGCTATGAATGGAAGATCCTAGAATCCAGAAACTGCTCAGTCCAGGATGCTGGAAGTCTCCGCTGACCTTCAGTAGATACAGGCTGCAATGCCCATGAAGGAGTGGACCTGTTAGCAAAGTGAGAGCAGGCAAGCAAAGAGCAAAAGCTTCCTTCTCCATGTCCTTCTACAGGCTTCCAGCAGACGGTGAGGCCCAGAGTAAGGGTGTGTCTTCCCACCTCGAGATCCAGATTAGTGGTGGACATTGATACTTAAAAGTAAACAAAGTCCCTTAGTGGTATGCACTCCATTTTTGGATATTAGTTAATTCCATGTGTAGTCAAGTTGACAAGCAAAAATAACCATCACAGTTTAGAAAAATGGCAGTAGTAGGTTCTTCTCTAGGGTCTATGGCCTCTCCAGCCACAGGCTAGGTTTACACAGTACCAGGTACACATTTCCTCATATTGAGCAGGCCTTAAGTCTAATTAGACAGTTGTTATTTACCCCCAAGGTGAAGGTGGCAGTACTGCATTCTTTTCTTTCTTTCTTTCTTTCTTTTTTTTTCCTTCACTATTGCATTCTTGATTTCTCCAATTTCTGTGTCCAAAGTGCATGGCATCTTCAGCAGTAGGGTCTTAACTTCAAGTTGTGGGAGACAAGTAAGGGTCGTCACAACCCTGTGTTGGACTCCCCTGACTGACAGCTCAGTGCTTTACCTTACCTATCACCAGTATTTTGTTATTTTATGCCTCAGGAGGGAGCATTATCACCCCATGTAACAAAATAGAGGGGTTGTGTTTATATGATGGCACTAATTCCTAGAGTGACTTTAATTCCTAGAGCTGCAAAACAATTTTTACCTACTTCTTTGTATAACTTAAAGATAAGACTGTCTTGTGGTTTCAGGGCTTCATAGGAAGAGGAAGACTAGGCAAAAAGTAAATTTGATCAAGTTACGTGCATGTATGGTGATTTTCGTCCTCCTGACTGTAATAGGATTTCCGGGGTGCTGTAGCACGTGCGTCCAGGCAGCTTGGGAAGCCCGTGATTGAGGAGCGGATCCTTAACCAGATCTTGTACTACCTGCCTCAGCTGTATGAGCTCAACCGCGATCTCCTGAAGGAGCTGGAGGAAAGAATGCTGAGCTGGTAAAACAAGGGGCCATTTCAGGCTTCCTCAGAGGATACGGCTTAAATGAAGCCACAGGGATAGTACAGGGGTAGGGGGGTGGGCACGAGGGTGGTGTCCCTTATCCAGAGATACTTCAGGACGTTGAAGATTTGGGCAGTTACCTGTAGATTTTGGATAGCCTTACCTTGGCACACTGGAAATACATGTCATTTAAAAAGCTCTTCAGTAATGCTTGCTCAAACCCAAGCTCAGCCAATTTAGCTATTTCCTTTTCTATTTTTTCCCCCTTTTTGTTTTGTTTTTCTTTTTGCTTGTTGAGGCAGAGTTTCACTTCCTGGTGCAGTCCAGACTGTCATTTTTTAGAGTGCCATTACCAAAACAATTCCTGTACATAGTCTATCTTTTGTTCCTTTTAGAACTTTATATATTAATAACACTCTGAATTGGCTTGAAAACCTAACTTTAGGCATATTTATATAAGTAATATAAAGAGGCTTAAATATGTTTTGCTTATACTAAAGGCTTCCTCAAGTTTGGGATCTGTAGATGGTCTGCGTTAGAAAATTCAACATTCCTAAGAACCAGGCTAAATTAATGAAAGCAAGAGCTCTTCAATTATGGAAAATGTTTCACTTATTGCTAACAAAATAGTTGAAGTGTTTGGATAAGGTATTTTCTATGAAAATAATCTTTCCACTGGGCCTGGTGGAGCTGGTTTGCAGGTCCAGATAACTGGAAACTGATTTGAGAGGACCAGAAGTTCATTAAGTTGTAGGGGCAACTTAATGAGTCTCTGTCTCAAAAGAAAAGGTTAAGAGACAGCCTGGCAGGGTGGCCCAGTAAAGAAAGGTGCTTGCCACCAAAAGTGGTGATCTGAGCTTGCTCCTCAGAACCAGCACAGTAAAAGGAGAGAACCGATTCTCATCTGTGTTAGAGCAGTTAGCACCCAGTACTCTGTATGTAGATAGAAATGTGCATGTTTGTTTGTCTTAGACTAATTTAAGTGCTCACACTGTTAAGGGAATTACAGTATTTTTAATTCATGTTTTCATTCCAGACCAGGTAGAGAGGGAGCAGTCTTTATCTATAAAACAGAAGTTTGAAACTGGGTTAGGGCCATTTCTTGGTGACCTTGGGTTGGTTGAGCTGGTGTACAATATCTCTTTGCCAGGAAAACATGGAAGCAGAGCCCACCTTGTTGGCCTAGAAAGCCCTGGCCCTGTGTGCCCTACCCCTGTGTGACACTTCTGTTCTGCTGTCCTGAAGGACATGCTTAGCCAGGAGTGACTCTTCACATTGATCTCTAGGCCCTAGATCATGGTCTGCACCATAAGGAAGGGCCTGATTGGAGGCCACTGGTGACCCCTGATCTACCCACTGCTGCTGGCAGGTCACTTTTTTGGGAGTAGAGCCATGAGGAACCCTAACCCTATCCCCGAGCTGCATGGCTTAGGATCTACTGTATAGTACAGGCTGATGTTGGCCTCGTGGTGTTCCTTCTGTCTCACCCTTCAGAGTACTAGGATTACAGGAGGGAGCCGCCATGCCTAGCAAGTATTTTCTTTCCAAGGTTTGACCACCTTCTGTGCTAGTTGGTAGCTTACATATGACAACGATGTCATATAGTACAAGGGTCTAACTTTCATAAAATAGTTTAGTGGGGAGAAAGACAAGGTGAATAGACAAGGAAAAGATTGTGCTTTGCAGAGACTGGTAAAATGCTGGGGTACTTAGTGGGGGTTAAGATGGCTAAAAGCGGTTCTCTTAGACTAGAACCTATTCTATTGGACTAGGAACACAGTCATCAGTAGAGCGCTTGCCTAGCACATGGAAGGTGTCCAGGCCCCCCTCCCCCAAAAAGGTGGAACATGTAAACCGACCTGGGCATGTGGGGTTGGGGAAAGTCCAGGCCTCCGTATTTCCTTCCAGGCATGTGGAACCATTAGTAAACAGCTACAGCAAGGGTGGACTCTGTCTACTCAAAGGGCACGAAGAAGCTCTGCAGAACAGGAAAAGGGAGGAGAACCCTGACCTGAGTCAGACAGACAGGAAGGTGCAGCAGCCCTTGTGCCCCTCGAGTTTATTTATACTTTAAGCGCAGTAGAAGGACCTTGCGGAACTGGGTGTCACGGCTCTCAGCTGTAATCACAACAGGAGAGAGGCAGAAGCAGGAGGAGCACGAGTTCAAGGCCAGCCTGGGTAGCTTAGTGAGATCATCTCAACACACACACACACACACACACACACACGTATATATAAAGAAGGCATCATTGGAGATCACATACTAGGGTGTGCATTTTTAAGACTCTTACTGTCCTGACGACTATAACAGAGAGGACAAGAAGGGGAGAAGCGAGGACAGTAAGAGCCGGCAGAGCCAGACAAACTGTGCTCACGGCTGGGACAAAGATGAATGAGGAGCAGGCATCTCAGGATATGTTTTGAAGAAGAGAGGGGAAAATAGATCAGCTGCTGACTTAGCTGTGCCTTGGACACATTTATGACTGTTTTCATGTTTTTATGTATCCTCTGTCCCTAGGACTGAACAACAAAGAATTGCTGATATCTTTGTTAAGAAGGGGCCGTATTTAAAAATGTATTCCACGTACATCAAGGAGTTTGATAAGAACATAGCTTTGCTGGATGAGCAGTGCAAGAAAAATCCAGGGTTCGCTGCGGTTGTTAGAGAATTCGAGGTATTTGCTACCATGTAACACTGAACTTTTTGTCTTATATTTGTCTTCTTGTCTTACTCTTTTTATAGTCATTGAAAACAAAACTTTGGAGTAAAAGTGTATTAACATGCAATCTCTTCGCTGAGTGGTGGTGTCACATGCCTTTAATTCTAGCACTTGGGAAGTAGAGACAGGTAGGTCTCTGAGTTTAAGGCCAGCCTGGGCTACAGAGTGAGTTCCAGGACAGCCAGGGCTATACAGAGAAACCCTGTATTGAAAAATAAAACAAACAAATAAAAAAAAAGGAGAGAGAAAGAAAAAGAAAAACAAAAAGTATTAATAATAATTTCTTCTCAGTCATAGAAGGAATTGAACAAATAAAGCAGTGAAAACTCAAACAGCCCAAAGTTCAATTCTGAAGATCCACTGCACATTTTACTGTTTTAGTTGGGTAAACAGTATTTTGGTGAGAGTCAGTTAGCTAGTTGATCTGTTTGAAACAAGGTTTCACTGTGTAGCCCAGCTGGCCTCAGAGGCCTGGCTTTCAGGTCTCACCAGCCGCCTGTGTGGCTCGTGCCTGTGTGCTCCCGGCACTTGGGAAGCCGAGGCAGAAAACTAAAGAATTCAGGGTCATACTCAGCTGGGTAGTGAATTCCAGGCCAGGATGGACTGTGTGATCGCTGTCTCAAAAACAAAACAAGGGCTAACAGGATGGCTGGGAGGGCAAAGGCACCTTCTGCCAAGCCTGGACGTCTGAGTTCACGTGTGCGATGAGGGAAGTGACACCTGAAAGTGGTCCTCTGACCTCAACACACAGGCTGTAGCATGTGTGCACCTAGTACCTACACGCATGTGCACACACACACACACACACACACACACACACACACACACAGCACTAAACTAATGAATAAACAAATTAATTAATCTTACTTTTTTAAGCCTGTGCTAAAAGGCATACACTATAGACTTAGGAGCTCAGCAGTTCTGTACTGTTGTGTATACAATTCCGTAATATGAAGTATGTAAGCAATGCTGTGCAACCATCCTTCTAAAATGTACTTAGTCCTGCAAAATTGAGATTCTGTGGCCATGAAACATTAACTTGTCCTTCTCCTCCACCCTGGTCACCCCCATTCTGCCTTGATGAATTTGAATATGAAGGGAACATTTCTTACTTTCAACCTAATATTTTTTTCCATTTTTCTGACAGCTTCACATATAATAATGGAAAGGGACATAATTTTTGTTATATAAGTAAATAAATTCAACTTTAGCATCAAAGATAAAAGCTTTTATCTTTGCTTTATGTGTCAGCTAAAGATCTGTGTTTTGACTGAAAGTTTGGAAAGTTAGAGATGCAAACTTGATTTGATTGGGATAAAATGATATTGTACTTTGTAACCCAGACTTGTCTCAAATTTGTAGTGCAGTCAGGGCTGTCCTTGAACTCTGGTCCACCTGCCTCAGCCTTCTGAGCACTTGGATCACACTTTTTTTTAACACTCAGGTTAATTTTACTTTACCCATTTGGATTGGTATATTGTAGTGTTGATTTCTTTGTTTTGAAACTAAAATGGTCAATAAATTCTAGCCATACAAAATAAGAAATGAAAAGCTTTAAAAATATTATAGTATTGCTGATTTCTACTTTATAGTGATTTCTAAAAGAGACAAATAATTGTACTGTAAGAATAATTTGTAGTCTTTTCTGTTTTCATGCTCTCACAAAAAAAAAAAAAAAGAGGCGGTACTGGGTATCTTGGGGCACATCCTATAATCCTAACACCCAGAAAGTTGAGACAAGAGCATAGAGAGAGTTCAGGGCCAACCTGAGCCACATAGAGAGATCCATCTCAAAAAGCAATGCCACACATACACACACACTCATTTTGACCCTACCACATTGGCCTTGGACGGTTGGCTCAGGAGTAGACTGAGGTAACCATTCTACATACAAAGAAAAGAAAGTTTAAAGGAGAATCCCATGGCTTTATGGCCAGGTCAGGATCTTCCAAGGCTCATGGTATGCCTCAGCATGGCATGCCTCAGCATGGCATGCCTCAGCATAGTATGCCTCAGGGCAGCACGTGTGCAGCGTCCTGGGTTCTAGTCCCAACACACATGCACACACATCCCAAAGAAAGCACCATGCAGTCAGGGGTACACACACCGACATGGCTGTCTCGTTCAAAAAGGGTTTTACATCCTTCATTCTTGTAAGAGAAGGGGCCCTTAGCAGGGCGCCTCTTTCCTTTAATTTCTGCACCTGTCCCCAGCACCCTGTTGTTACTGTAAGTATACTGACCACGGGGCTCTGCTTATTGCTCAAATCTAACCCCAATAGTTTTAGATAGATCTGCTTCCTTCTTTTAGAGGCCAGGTTTTCCTTCCTTGTTTCCTTGGGGCTTGTAGTTAGGACTGTGTTGGCAGATGTGGAAGCTGGGACCTCCCCAGCAGGGAATGCAGTTGTAGGCCCCACACTCTGTTGGGAGGGCTGCGAACCAGTGCTCTCAGGAGCAGCAGCTCAGAGACCTGAGGTGGGTTTGATAGCTCTAGTCGGTCTCCCTTGCTGTGTGGCCACTGCGTCTCACAGAAGGGAGCGTCTCTCTCCATCCTCTTCCCAAGTTTACTTTGAATGCTTTTCTCCCCCTTCAGATGAGCCCTCGCTGTGCCAACCTGGCCCTGAAGCATTACCTGCTGAAGCCAGTGCAGAGGATCCCGCAGTACAGGCTGCTACTGACAGGTGGGGGCTCCAGAGCTGGCAGCCGGGTCGCCCTCAGTGCCCTCCCTGAGCACTGCCTTTCCTAAGCAGGCTGTCCTCCTTAGGCTTTCACTGCTGTGACGACACCATGATTAAGGCGACTCCTATGAAGGAAAGCATTTGATTGGGCCTGGCTTATAGTTTCAGAGGTTTAGTCTGTTCTCATCATGACAGGAAACATAGAGGTGCATAGGCCGACATGACGCTGCAGAAGGAGCTGAGAGTTCTGTGCCTACTCCAACAGGGCTACACCTCCTGGTAGTGCCAGTCCCTGTGGCCAAGCACTCAAACACATGAGTCTATGGGGACATTACTACTCAGACCACTGCCCAGGTCTGTGTAGTGCATCGCTGGGACTGAACCCCTTTCAGTGCTTTGAACACCAGTGTCTGCTCTCACCTCAGAGCATTCACTCCTTCACCATATCAATCCTCGTCTTCGTCCTTTTACCTGAACAGTATTGTTAATCCCAGGGAAGTATTTTCTTAACCACTCAGGGGGCTCTGTAGTCACTCCCTTCTGTTTGCACAGCACTGTCCTGGTGACCCTAATTAATTTCCTCTGTTGTTATAAGGATTGATTAAAGAACCAAATTATGTGCATGATCCTAGAATAATTCTTTGGACTTTGTATATTCTAATAATTTTGCCATTCTTAGCAATAATAACAGTACGCTTACTATTATTACTTGAGTATTCTGGCCATCATTTGTAGGTTGTTAGACTTCCCTGGCTAGTTTACAAGAGGAGCTGAGGTGTGACTTAGATGAAAGCACACATACGTGGGTACTTTAGTTCCCTGGCTCTTTAAAACTTACCATAGCAACAAGTTTACGTGATATTTTTTTTTCATTGATGAGATAACAGGCTTATGAAGATTTAAATGGTTTGATGTTATAACAAAAGCTAATACACATCATATTTTTGCCATGCACTGTTGTGTCTACTGAGATTTGCTGATGTGTATGGGGGGGCAGGTATATATGTGTGTGTGTGTGTGTGTGTGTGTGTGTGTCTTATATATAATTTCATAATACTTTGTATCAAAGTGGATTAAAACACTGAAATGTCACCACAGCTCAATAGTATGTCCGTATGTCCGTATGGTTTTGTGTAAATAGAATTTGAAATACTTGGCTATGCTATGACTGTTGTTTCTGGAGGGGAAAAAAAAACTAAACCATGATGTGCGTGCTGTCTCTTTAGTCAGGTTCTCTTAAACCAAGGTTGATAGAGGAGGATATGAGCCCTGGAAGAGCAGCATTTGCCCATTTCCCTTGAGGCAGAGGCTTCAGGCTTTCCCTGCTTGGCAGTGACAAGAGTGGATGGGAGGGCCTTTTCTAATGCCCTGTGACCTGCCAGCCGAGGTGTGTCAAGAGCCTCAGTTGAGTTTCTAAGTTCTCTCTCTCTCGAATGACACAAAGCAGAGCAAATAACTTGAGGATATCCTGGCCATCTGCGCTTGCTTCCCTCTGCTGTTGGCCGAGATTATTAATTCACAGGATGAGAGGAAGTACTGACTGTTTTTGCCAGATACATCTCCAGCTTTGCCGTAAGCAGCTGCTGAATGGCTGTTTCCACAGTCGTAGAGTGAGTGCGTTGTTTTAGAGGCCAGAGACAACCATGGCATCAGGCGTGAGAAGCAAAGATCGTTTAGTGAAAATGACGTGTAAAAGATCCCCTCCCCACCCCCTCCCCTGCTGTGGCTGGTCTACATAGTAAAACACTGCCTGTGTTTAATTTAGATTGCATGCTAAGTTGTTTTTGGTGGAGAAGAGAGAAAAAAACCAAGTTTTAAAAACTGTATACATGTCTTCTTTTTCTTTTTAAGACAAAGTTTCATTGTGGAGGCAACAGTGCTTGCCTCAGGCTACTTACACTGCTGTTGGCCTCGTGAATGCTGGGATGATAGGTGTGCACCACCATGCCTGGCTTTTACATTTCTTTTTGTTCCATTTACTTACTTGTTTGTTGTGTGAGATGTGTATACATGTGTGCCATAACACATGTGAAGGTCAGAGGACAACTTACAAGAGTCCATTTCCTCTTTATCATGTGGGTTGTGTGGATTGAATTGAGCTCACCAGGCTGGGCAGCAAGTGCTTTTATCAGTGCTCATACCTGGCTTTTAAAAACGTGGGTTTTTGTTTTTAATTATTTCATTTATTTTTGAGATTATA
The DNA here is from genome assembly GCF_964271855.1 of Acomys minous. Taxonomy (NCBI): domain Eukaryota; kingdom Metazoa; phylum Chordata; class Mammalia; order Rodentia; family Muridae; genus Acomys; species Acomys minous. The sequence continues at coordinate 97,031,422 of NC_140490.1, forward strand.
ACTGCATCATTTTCCCCTTCTCTTTCCTCCCTCTAGACCGTCTTTGTTCTATCCCAAATTCATGGCCTCTTTTTTTCATTAATTAAAATCTGTGGGGTTTTTTTCTGTTTTCTTTTTCTTTTTTCTTTTTCGAGTCAGAGTTTCTCTGTGTAGCCTTGGCTGTCCTGGACTCACTTTGTAGACCAGGCTGGCCTTGAACTCACAGTGATTCACCTGCCTCTGCTTCCCAAGTGCTGGGATTAAAGGTGTGCACCACCATGCCTGGCTTTAAAGTCTGTTTTTAAGAAAATATTTGAGCTGGGCATGGTGGTGGTACATGCCTGTAATCCCAACACTTGGGAGGCAGAGGCAGGTGGATCTCTGTGAGTTTGAGGCCAGTCTAGCCTACAAAGTGAGTCCAGGACAGCTAGGGCTACACAGAGAAACTTGTCTAAAAATAAAAACAAAAATAAATAGGTAGGTAGGTAGGTAGATAGATAGATAGATAGATAGAAAGAAAGAGAGAAAGAAAGAAAAAGAAATTGGGCCTACGGGTCCAGCTGAGTTGGTAGAGTGCTTGCCCAGGGTGCCTGAATCTGTGGGTTTAATCTCCAGCAAACTGGGGCATGTGTGTATAATCAAAGCAAACAGATTTGTTGTTTTTTAATACCAACATCATGTAAGATTGGACTTTTAAGTCTGTCTGTGTGGTTCAGCATCCAGAGGGCAGCCTGGGTTCCACATCCAGCAAGCTGGTCCATCACTGCTTGCCTCCAGACAAGAGTGCACAGACCTCCAGGTCAAAGGTCTCAAGGTCCCATTTCCCTCTCAGAGGCACTTTAGAGCGCTCAGGGTGAGGCCCGAGGCCTGAGCACCAGGCCAGGTTCCTGGTCTTACCAGGGGAGGCGGAAAATGAGTTTCCACTAGAGTGTTACAGTTTAGCTCTTTTAGAATGAGATTGCTGGTATCAGAAGATAGTGGAGGCTTGGGAGGGCCACAAACCAGTGATGATACCAGAATCGTTACAGTCCTTCCTTCCTGCTGTGCTGAGCACAGCAGAGGAAGTAGGCAGAAGTCTGAAACCTGCTGGCAGGCAGGTCCGGGGAGACACTGGCCTAGCAGTGCTTTGCCAGGGGTCAGCATGGAGCTAGCAGTGGTGGAGCAGCTGCCAAGGCAGCTCAGCCATAGCTGTCTTGACCGCCTTACCTCCAATGTTCAGCATCAATTCTTCCGTGGAATAAAGGGAGTCTCAGATGGTCATGGTAGGAGAGTGGAAAGCAAGCAAGCCAGCCAGCCAGCCTTTATTTATAAACCTTGGGCCGTGGGGAGGGGCTTGTGAATGTGTCTAATTTGATAGGGCTACGGGGACCAGGATGCTTAATCTACATGCAGTAGAACAGGGTCCTATTACAAGAAGGAAAGCACAGTACTTAATTATCCTATCCTCGAGGGAATAACTTGTAAGTATGATCATTTGCTGGAGGCTAGACTCTCCTCAACAGCGTGGGGTACTTCCAGGAATTCCCTGTGCTTGCTGAACAAATCCTTTATCAGGAAGTGTTTGGCCCGTTATCTTCCTTGAGGGCTATATGACATTCCTTACAAAATCTGGGGTTACCGGATCAGGTTGAGTGGGAATCCCGCTGAGAAAGGGAGTCTACCATCATAGACCCAGCACAAAGGGCTATCTGGAGGCATCAGACTTCAACCATATGTATGTCTGTCCTTTCTTTCTTTCTTTCTTTCTTTCTTTTTTTCTTTCTTTCTTCCTTCCTTCCTTCCTTCCTTCCTTCCTTCCTTCCTTCTTTTCTTTCTTTTGTTATGATTTATTCATATTACAACCCAATTGTTATCCCCTTGCTCTTATCTTCCCAATCCCACCCTCCCTCCCTCCTCTGCCCTGTTCCCCTCCCCTAGACCTCTGACTTCACCTTCTGACCTCAGCCTATCAGGTCTCATCAGGATAGCCTGGACCCCCTTCTGTGTGCCCACAAGCCCACCCCACCAAGTTCATGTCAGCGGCATCCCCCCCACCCCCCATGGAGAATGAGCTGTCCATCGGCTACATCTGAACAGGGCGTCTAGTTTCTCTGCTTGCAGTGTCCTTGGCTGATGCGTCAGTTTGTGCAGCCCCCGTGGGTCCAGATCCACCAGGCTTGATGGTCTCCTTGTGGAGCTCCCGACCCCTCCAGGCCCTTCCACTACAGCTCTCAATCCTTCGCCCAGACTCCTGCTGCGAGTCCCAGTATCTGTCCTAATCCCTCGCTGGGTGGAGTCTCTCAGAGGACATCTGTATACCATGTGTGTCTTTCTGGCTCTGGGTTACCTCACTCAGGATGATCTTTTGTAGTTCTATGTATTTGCCTACAAATTTCAAGATTTCCTTGTTTTTGATAGCTGTATAATATTCCATTGTGTAAATGCACCACAGTTTCTTTATCATTTCTTCGGTTGAGGGACTTCTAGGTTGTTTCCGGATTCGGGCTATATGTCCAGGTACATGCCCAGGAGTGGTATAGCTGGGTCTTGAGGTAGCACTAGTTCCAATTTTCTGAGAAAGTGCCAGATTGATTTCCAGAGTGGTTGTACAAGTTTGCACTCCCACCAGCAATGGAGGAGTGTTCCCCTTTCTCCACATCCTCGCCAGCATGTGCTGTCACTTGAGTTCTTGATCTTAGCCATCAGACAGGTGCAGATGGAATCTTAGAGTCGTTTTGATTTACCTTTCCCTGATGACTAGGGATGTTGATTTCTTTAAGCGTTTCTCAGGCATTCGGGATTCCTATGTTGAGAGTCCTCTGTTTAGCTCTGTATCCCATTTTTTAAATTGGATTATTTGCTTTGATGGCTTTTAATTTCTTGAGTTCTTTATGTATTTTGGATATTAGCCCTTTGTTGGATGTTTATCCTTCCTTCCTTCTTCCTTCCTTCCTTCCTTCCCCTTTCCCTTCCCTTCCCTTCCCTTCTTCTTCCTTCCTTCTTTTCTTTCGAGGGGGTTTGTGGGTTCTTAAATTTTTATTTTAATGCTGTTGGAGGCAGTGTCTTGCTGTGTAGTCCTGACTGGCTTTACATGCTAGGTAGCCCAAATTGGCTTCAGCCTCACTGTAACCCTGCTGGTTCACACTAACGAGTGCTAGAATTATAGACATTTTCCTCTACACTAATCTCTTGGAGGCATTTTCATTAGGGTATGTTTTTAAAATTCATAGACATACTCCACATAAGAGCCTAGGCTGGCCTAGAACACATTATATAGCCTAAGCTGCCTGGAACTTGTAGGAATCTTCTTGCATATATGTATATATACTACATGCATGCTTGGTGCTCACCAAGGTCAGAAAATGGTGTCAGATGCCAAGGAACTGGAGTTTGAGACAGTTGTGGACCACCGTATGGGAGCTGGGGATTGAACCTGGGTCCTCAATAAGAACACCATCCAGTCTGGATGTTTAGTCTTAAGTCTACATCTGCTTAAATGACTAACTGGGCCCCCACGTTTGGGAAAGCAAGTTCAAATTACGCAATCCTCCTAACAACCTTGTAATTTCAAATGCACAAACAGTCCAGTAGCTAAAAGAAAGAGTAAGCCTTTGTTTGAACCGAACTCCTGATGTCCATTAGTATCTATGTATTTGGCAGCGCGAGGAAGATTCCTGCCTGACTCTGTGTAAGCAGACGTGTGTGCTTCCTTTCTTGGCAGAGGGAGTCTGAGAAACGCATAGATAGATGAGGACCCATAACACAGGACATTTCTTTTAGAGAAAGGTGAGTGGAAATCCCCAGAGGCAGTGGTCTTTGCTACTGGTTAGCCATCTTTTTTTTTCTCTCTCTCTCTCTCTCTTCAGTGCTTTTCCCCATGGGAGAACTATAGTTTCTGCTAAAGTTCTCTCTCCCTTCATTGTAGTAAAAAAAAACTCCAACTAAATCCTCTGTGGGATTCCTTGTAGAGGAGCACATGGCGTGGAGCACATGGCGTGGAGCACATGGCGTGGAGCACATGGCCACCACTTGCATCCCCCAGCACCACTAAAACAAACGCACACATTAATTTAATTAATTAATTAGATTAATTCTTGGTAGTAGTTTTTAAAATATCAACTCAAAATTAGATCTAAGAGGATGCATACAGTTGTATAGTAAAATGTTCAAGAAAAGACAGTGAGCGGTTTACCAAATGGATCCTGAATGCTTTTTAAGTGTTCCTTTTGTGCTGCCTGGTCACGGCTAATGTGTTACAGTCCGGCCCTATCCCGAGTGTGCGGGGCGCTCAGATCCTCTTGCGTTGGAACTAATAGGAATTCTGACACATAGGCAGGAAGCAAGCAGACACTGCTACCGAGTCGTCAGCAGTCTGTTGCCTGTTTCTCATCTCTTCAAGAAAGAAGCTGTCTGGGTCTCAGAGGTCTTGACCCGTATCATACTTGACTGATAGGCCTAGGAAACGAGCAGTTGTTCCTTTTTATGAATTTCAGAATCTCTTGCAGTAGCATCATGATGTGTGCCGAATGGATACATCACTATATAGCATTTGGCATCGAGAACAAGCACCCATGACGCAGGCCCTTACGGAAGGACCAAACTCCTCTTCCTGGTTACTCCCTGCTAGGATCTCCAGGTTTTCCTGTCCCTCTGGATCTGTTCCTGCTGGGTCAGGGCTTTCCCCACCCACTGCAGAAATGTCTTCCTACTGGCCACACCACTTATCATCACGTGCTGTGTAACCCAGCGAATCGTTGTTTCATTCCCTACCAAAGGAGTACTTTGGTTCTGCTTGCAGGTTTTGGTGATCTGTTATTGTTATTTAATTTGTTTACTTACTTTTGTACTACAGATTGATCCTAGGGCCTCAGGCATGCTTTACCAGTATTCAGTCACCCACCTTTCTCCCCAGCCCTCGCTGTACTTGCTAGAAAAGCCGGGAGCACACTTAGCTGCAGTATAGAGGCCAGTGAGGCCAGCTTTCTCCAGTCTTACTCTCCTTTGCTGTAGTTGTGGGAGGCTTCCCGCTGCCTGCTGAAGCACACCCTTCCAGGCTGAACTCTCCATGCATTCATCACTCACTCAGCAAGTGCTCACAGGGGCCGGGCCTGACCTGGACAGCCGGAGCTGGCCGGCAGCGCGGAAATGGCCCTAGCCCCACAGGTCACGCAGTGCTTTGAGGCTGTGTCCAGCTACCCCGGTTCCCACTGAGCTCTTCTTCGCTCTCTGAAATTTGTATGGATCTTGCCCCTTGTTATTTTTATAATTTTCCTTCTAAGGGCTCTTTTATGCATATAGAAATATGTAAGTAATATAAAAAGCCAGATCCTTTTTCATCTTCTATTGTTTGGGAATGACTCATAGACCTTTTCAGCTTTTTTTTTTAATCTCTACATATATATTTGAATTTTTCTCAGTAAAAGCATTTTCTTTTGGTAGAACATTATTACATTGATATTGAAGGAAGTTGAATTAAGCAGGCTCACTGAGGAGAAAGTATATTGAAAAATATATTTTAAAATGCTTCTGAAAATCCTTTCCACTTCCACAGTTATGGAAACAATAGTCCTTTAAACTTTGAGTCATTGTACTTTCTTTGATCTTGTTCAAAATATCTGTTATATTAAAGTTGATTTACTAATACATTTTATTACTTTTTCCTATAGTCTTTGTCTTTGTCTAAGATGACATTAACTCCCTGTAGGTTTTAGAAATCCAAGACTACACGCTGTGACTCTGAGTGAAAACCAGGCTAATCTACAGATTTTGAAAAGTAAATTAGTAGCTTACACATTAAAAATCCTTATTGAAAACCCCTATTAGCAAGTATTTTATTGCCGGGCAAGGTGGCACACGACTGTATTCTCAGCACTTGGGAGGCAAAGGCAGGTGGAGCGCTGTGAGTTTGAGGCCCGCCTGCTTTACAAAGCGAGTCCAGGACAGCCAAGGCTACACAGAGAAACCCATTCTCAAAAAAACAAACAAAAAACAAGTATTTTATTTTGAAACCAGAGCTGATTGTGTACATCCAAAATCACTTTATTTTGGTGTAGTGGCCCATACCTTTAGTCACAGCACTTGAGGCACAGTCAGTCAGCTTATCTACATAGCTAGTCCCAGGCCAGCCAGGGTTGCATAGTAAGACCCTGTCTCAGAACGAAAATCAAACAGGCGATTTCAACACTTTCTACAGGTCAGAATTTGATTTTAAAAAGGGTCTTGATGACCATATCTTAGATGACAGACAAGGAATTTACTTTCTCACAAACCTAAAGGCTAGATAGAGGCATTTCTCTCTATGGGGAGATAGGAGATAGTGCCGTCCAGAATTTATGTTAACTAGCCCAGATCCTGTCCTATTGCAATTCCTTTTTAATTATAGTCTGAGGAAACCATTTTAATAGATTCTATTAAATAAATTATATCTGTAGAAATATTTAAATACTTTGGAAAGACCTCAGGACTTAAAAGCAGACCTATGCACATCCTATCTTCTTGTTCTTTCTGTGTATTTGTTTTTGAGGCAGTCTCATGTAGCCCGTGCTGGCCTTCAGCTCCTTAGGAAGGCAAGGGTGGCCTTGGAGCTTTGCTCCTCTTGCCAGGATTACAGTCACGCATCACTGTGAACTACTGGGGATCACACTCAGGGCTTTGTGCTTGCTAGGCAAATACTCTTGCACCTGAATTATATACTCAGACCTATTCTGGTTTTGTTGTTGTTTTGAGACCTGATGTTGTGTAGCCCAGGTGACCTCAAATTTATTATCTAGCCAAGGATGACCTTGAACACCCCATCTTCATGTTTCCACCTCCCAGATGCTGGAATTATAGTCTGTGCTACCTCGCCTAGCCAAATGTGCTCTCTTAGTCCTGAGTTAATTAAGATCTGATGGGATATTGGATAAGTACCCTGACTCAGAGATAATGCTATTGTGAGTATTCAATATTTTCCACTGTTTGCCTCAACTATAATTTGTCATAAAATATATCTTATTTCCATGGTGATAGAGTCACAAAGGTTGTTAGTACTTCTGGGATTTGCTACCAGTACCGGTAGACAGAAACTCTTACTTCATTTTAAGGTTGATGAAAATGGGGCTAGGTGTGGTGGCACAGAAGCAAGTGGATCTTTGTGAGTTTGAGGCCAGCCTGGTCTACATTGCAAGTTCCAGGATAGCCAACGCTACTCAGCAAGACCCTGTTTCATAGAAAAACAAAACAAAACAGTAAAGGTTAGTGAAAATCAAGGCTGTCTGTCTCTTTATGTTTATGTGCTTGTATTTTGTCCATCCAGGGTTGCAGATACCCTGGATATTATCAGCAGGGACTTCTACAAAGCTATTCTTTCTTCAGTCCTTACTGCAAGCTTGACCTAGATTCCCTGCAAGTAGCCAAATGCCTCTGTTTCTGGGACTTGTTTTGGCAGTGATTTAGTGAGCAGGATTTGTTGCTAGAGTTTCTCTCACAGTTTTTGTCAGAATTACGGCCTCACAGGGACTGTTGGAAAAAAACACAAAAATACAGCTAACTGTGAACTCCCTCTGGTGCTCAGCTTTGCTTTGTCCTCCACTTGCCTGTTGCAGAGTACTCTTGTCTCCCAAAGCCTAACTGTGCTCTGTTGATAGAGTAGGGGGGACAAACACAGGCAAGAGTTTCTTTATACTTCAGAGTGGCTTAGTGTGCCAAGGCTCTTCCTGTGTACTTGAGGTTGTCATCTGATCGACTAGCAGCCTTGATCGTCCAGCCACCAAGAAAAGGAGTCCTAGAAAACCCAGAATAATCCCTTGAGAGGCTTCCGTTTGTGATTGACTCCTCTTGAGGGCATTCTAGACACGCCTCACCCACGTGAGAGGGCCCTGAGGCTGGGTCTACCTGCTCTAAGATGTACCTCTAAAGCTTGTCACAGCATGGACTTGGGGTTCATGAGTCCTTTGAAGCTACCTTTTCAGGACCAACATCATCAAAATCTTGGGTAGATAGACAAGTTTTTTTTCTTGGTTCTGCCCTGCATTAAGATGATCAACTGATGTCCAAGTCCAGCCCATCTCCCAATCAGCCGAGAAGGGAGTCTTTTCTCACAGAATGCTGTTTCTTGCATTCGAAGCCATGAGTCTGGAGGGGGGAAAAACATAAAGGTCCCTTTTCTAGCTTATACAAATGCCATGTTTATAAAGGCAGGTCTAAGCCACGTATTCAAGGACTAGAATTGAACTGGTATTTGAAAAATGGAAGAATTCGAGCCAGGAGTCACAGTGCTTTTTATTAGTAATGATGTTACCCGTGGCTGGTGTCTGAGGCCAGTGTGTCCAGGTTCTTGGCATCATGTGAAAGGATTGAAATAAGTGCCCACAGATTTCAAAGTAGCAAGGACACTTCATTCATTAGCACAGTGATAGAGCTGATCGGAGTACACTGTCGAGTGATATCAGGCCACATGAATACTCAAGGGTTCCTCGGTTATTGACTGGGACTTTTATGAGATCCAAAGGAAGGGGGTGCTGGTTACTAAGGGATATAGTTTGGGTGGTTCCCTGTTCTCACTGATTTCAGCTAAATAACCACTCTTTCTACTGTGCACAGCCCTTCGCAGCATGCAGCTGATCTTGCCACGTGCACACCCAGCTATGTACATAGGGGATTCTCCCTTGAGGTCAGTCAGAGGACACAGTTTTCCTTCTCACCTATTCACAGAAGTAGTTCAGGCTGAGTATGTCTCTGACCCATATGCCCAGTGTAACTGGGAATACATTTGAATAGAAACCGTCTGTGTTTGGTGGTTGTTAGGGAGCAGGACCTTGTTCTGTTCTGCAGTGTGGAGTGGACTGCATAGATATGCAACTGATGCGGACAGAGGTCCTGAGTTGCTGGGTGCCTCGTAAGAGAAGTATGTGTACTTTCTTGTAATACTAGCGCCCGGGAGGTGGTAGCAGGAGGGTCAAAGGTTCAAGGTCAATTGAGTCTGAGGCCACCCTTTTGACAATGCCTTTTAAAATTATACTTTTAAAACATTTGTTCATAGTAATACAAAAGTAGTTTGCAGTATGAAAAAAAGACAAGTTATCAAAATAATGATCTATGTTACTTAAAACGATCACACCATTTATCCAACTCTGTTAATTTCCAGGAGTACGATAAGATGCTGTTTCTAACATCTGCTATGCCTGGACAACAGATTTAAGACTACTGTCAGGCAATAAAATAGAGGAGGAAATCCTTCATATTGCTAAGACACATCAAGCATCTATAAAGCCAGAAGGAAACCAGATTTGTACTCAGTACTGGTAGTGGTAACACATACCTGCAACCCCAAGCACTCAGGAAGCTGAGGCAGGAGGATGGAAAGCTTGAGGCCAGCCTGTGCTACATAGCAAGACACTGTCTTTTTGAAAAAACAAAATCAGGCTTTGTGGCACATAGGTGCATGCCTATAACCGTGGAGGCAATATTGATCAGGAGTTCTAGGCCCGTTTAGGCTGTATGAAGACCTGTTTCAAAGAGAAATACTGGGGGCTGGAGAGATGGCTCAGAGGTTAAGAGCACTGACTGCTCTTTCAGAAGTCCTGAGTTCAATTCCCAGAAACCACATCGTGCCTCACAACCTTCTATAATGTGATCTGACACCCTCTTCTGGCCTGCAGGTGTACATGTAGGCAGAGCACTGTATACATAATAATAAATAAATATTTAAAAGAAAAAACATTAAAAAAAAAAGAGAGAGAAATACTGTATGCATTATTTTAGAGACATGCTCAAGGGTTGAATTTCCTTCATCATTATTTAATTTACCAAATTTCTCATAATGTACCTTATAATTAAAGTAGGTTTCACGATATTTTATAGTTTTTTGTTGTTTGGTTGGGTTTTGTTCTAATTTAGTTGTTCCCTGGGACAGTCTTGCTATTTCCCCTCAATCTTCTAATCCTTTTGCTTCAGTTTCCCGAATAGCTGGGATTGCTGGCATATACCACAATGTGTAGCCAGCCTAATTCTTTAACATATTCAGAAGTGCTGAAGGGACTGGTGGCCCTCAGTGGTAGAATGCTTGCTTGACCCATGCAAAGCCTGGGTTTGATCTCCAACACCATAAAAATTAATGGATTAAATAAAAATAAGTAAAAATACATTGAAAAAAGAAGTTGCAAGATTGTTCCCTGGCTAGACATCACTAACCAGGGGAGTAAGAATTTCTTCTTTTTTTTTTTTTAATTATACAATATATTCTGATCAGCTTTTTCCTCCTTGATCTCCTCCCAGATTCTATCCACTTCCTTACCTATCCAACTCCCTGCCTTCTTTCTCTCTGTAGAAAACAAATAGGCACATAAAAACTAACAAACTAGCCAGGCAGTGGTGGCACACAGCTTTAATCCCAGCGCTTTCGAGGCAGAGGCAGGCAGATCTCTGTGAGTTCGAGGCCAGCCTGGTCTACAGAGTGAATTCCAGGACAGCCAGAGCTGTTACACAGAGAAACCCTGGCTTGAAAAACCAACCAACCAAACTAGAATAAAGACAAAACAAATAGAAAAAAGAATGAAAAAAACATGAAAAACATATAGTCAGACATATACCCTGTTCCATAAAAACTCAAAATTAGAAATCATGATATATAAGCAAAAGATCTGTAAGTTTTTTTTTTAAAGTGTGGTTTGTAATTTTTTTTCCTTTGTGAGTGGTTGTAGATTGGAGTCAGGGATGGGAGCTTGTGCCCACTTCCCCTCTCAGCACCAGGACCCTACCAGAGGCAGACCCATGCAAGCTTTATTCATGCTGCCACAGTCTCCTGGTTCATATTATGCTTCTGTCCTGTTGTGCCTAGAAGGCCGTTTTTTTTCCCTTGGTGTCTTCCATCTTCACTGGCTCTTAACAATCCTTCCTCCTCTTGGCAGATTTCCCTGAGCCCTGAGCCCTGAACGGAGGGATGTGATGGAGGCATCCCATTTAGGATTGAGTACCAAAGGTCTCTCCCTCTCTGCACATTGTTCTGTTGGGGATCTCTATTAGTTCCCATCTGCTGCAGGAGGATGATGGCTGAGCAAGACGCTCATCCACCCACATAGCAGAGTGTCCTTAGGAGTCCCTTCTTTGCTGTGTTCCTTTAGCAAAACAGTCATATTTGGATTTCCAGGGGAGTAAGAATTTCGGCCTCTGATGCCATAGAAAGAGCTCTGGGACTCTCTCCCAAGCTGCCTTGAAGAAGTCAGTCTTGTAACTTGACATGTAGACATTTGTTTCGTGTTTCAAAGGACATGATCTTTGGAGAGCCAGGGTAATTTTAAGCTGCTTGTTTCTGACTTGGAGACTTTGCAAAACAAGCACTTTGCCTAAGTTGATAACCTTTCTCGGGAGCCCACAATTCTGCCTGTGCTGCTAAAGGAAAGAAGGAACCGGAAGAAAGACGGCAAGCCTCGTCCTCCGCTTTGGGACATTTTACTCTGGAACAATACTCCACAGTTTGTTTCCTGTATTCTGCCACCACCTGCTTTCAGGATGATCTGTGTTTGAAGGCAGAAAGTTCTAGGCTCCCTCCAGCAACTGAAATGAAATGAATCTGTGAACAGTTTGTACTTTTAGGTAGATGTTGGTTGATTATGATTGGCCATGGTGAAGCTTACTAGCAGCTCTGATGTAGACAGTGTGGGACTAGAAGAAGAGGCAGTGTTTTAGGGCCCTCATCCTTTCTCTTTGGCCATATGTGAGTAGAAAGGTAACTTGTGTATCCCTAAGGGAGTACACATGACATGTTTCACTTGGTTTTGCATTACTAATGTTAAGGGACAGGATGCTCCGGAGTTAATTAATCAATGGTGCCACCTGGTGGTCCAAGAGTACATTTTGTGATGTCCATATACCAGTAATTTGATTCTCATTCATTGTCTCTGTGTCTGTCTGTCTTTGTCTCTCTGTCTCTTTCTGTCTCTCTCTCCCTCCCCCCTCCTTTCTCTCCCCCCCCTTTCCCCCTTTCATACTGTCTCTGTCTCTAATTTAAGATGTCTACCTCGCAAGTGCTGAGGTCACACAGGTGTGCGCCACCAATCCTGGTTTTTGTCTTTCCTAGTTCTGATTCAAAACTAAACAAAAAACAATAGTCTCATTGGAGTTTGAGACAGTTTCTTTCTTTCTTTTTTTTTTAAACAGCTCTTTAAACTATACTTAATTGGTTTGGACAGGGGCAGGGAATTCATGATGCTACAAGTCTAAGTTGGCAGCTGAAGCAACTGCTGGCCCTTGAGTCCTGTGACGGTTTCTGCAGGGCCAGGCCCTGAATGGGAGGTGGTAACTAATACCCGTGACTGTGCAGGTTGTCTGTCTGGTCTCCTTTCCTGGTTTCACCCTGGCTGCAGCCAGTCCCTGGGTAGCTGTGCTGTCTGACTCACATCCATTGCTCACAGTCCTCATGGCGCTGCCTGCCTGCCTGATTCATACAACTCTTGAAGGAAATCACGGACAGATGGGTGGGCTAGCTGAATTGTAGAGACCAGTAGCCTAAGTTTTCTTTTCTTTTTCTTTTTCTTTTTTTTTTCTTTTTTTTCTTTTCTTTTTTTTTTTTTTTAAGATTTATTTATTTATGTGTACAGTATTCTGTCTGCATGTGTGCCTGCAGGCCAGAAGAGGGCACCAGATCTCATTATAGATGGTCTTGAGCCACCATGTGTTTGCTGGGAATTGAACTCAGGACCCTTGGAAGAGCAGGCAGTGCTCTTAACCTCTGAGCCATCACTCCAGCCCCAGTGTCATAGGTTTTAAATTGGCAGAAGGCTGACTTGTCTGCGTTCCTGCCTCGATTCAAAGCTTGTTGTAGCGATGGCTCAGCAATTAAGAGCACTAACTGCTCTTCTAGAGGACCTGTGTTCAGTTCCCAACACACACATGGCAGCTCACAACTCTGACACCCTGACACAGCTAAACATGCAGGCAAAACACCAATGCACATAAAATAAAAGTCAATAATTTAAAAAAAAATAGCTCATGGTAGCAACACCCTTAGTATACTTTCTGGGTAGCAACTGTATTCAACCCCTGTTCCTGAAAGCTCATGTCGGCAGGCCAGCAGCCTAGTTTGAACACTAGCCCAAACCAAAACCAACCAACCAACCAGCCAAACAAACAAACAAAATCTGGAAAATGGTTCTGAGGTCATGATTTCCTAATATGCATGTCTCCCAGGAAGCTTTTTGGGGATAAAGAAACAATTTCATTTGCAGAAACAAACTTCAGTATAGATGAACAAGAACTGAATAAATAAATAAATAAATAAATAAATAAAAAGAGGAATTTGCCATGCATCTGGCACTTAAGTGAACCTGCTTTCCCATCTTCAGCTAACTTCAAGCTTAAGGAGAATTCCTTGGACCTTATGTCTGTTAAAAGGGAAGTTTGGGCTGGCAAGATGACTCAAAAGCCTGCTGTGGCTGCCCAGGCCTTTAATCCCAGCACTCAGGGAGGCAGAGGCAGGGGGATCTCTGTGAGGAGCTTATTGTCATGCCTTCTGACCTGAGTTCAATCCCAAGCCTCAAGGCGGAAGGAGAGAATTGACCTTTAATCTGACCTGCATAAGTACATCAGGGCAGGCAAGTGCCTCAGGCAAACACAAATGTAACAAATAAGTAAGTGTTAAAAAATAAAGGACAAGCTTGTTTGTTTCGAGACAGCGTATCACTGTACTGGAGGCTAGCCTTGGATTCATCAACCTCCCTTGTCCTGGATGACAGGCATGAACCACTCGAGAGGGTCTCAGTTCTAAGCACTTTCAGCCACAGGATTGTTAAATACACAGTCATCAAACATGGCTTATATATGGAGCACATTCTGAGTAGAGTCAGCTGCAACTAGCCTGTTTGGTTTTATTGAGACAGAGCCTCCCTTTGTTGCCAAGGCTAGCCTGAAACTCATGTAGTCTAGGCTAGCCTTAGATTCCTGGCGGTCCTTTCACTTCAGGCTCCTGAGTTAGAGTGGCAGGCATGAGCCAACACGCCTGGCTTAATAAGCATTGGCTGCTTTTTGGTTTTTGTTTTTAAGTCTGAGAATAGGCTAAGCAATTTTGTGATTTCTTTTTTTTTTTTTCTTCATACTTCATCAGAGACCTGCCATCCTCCCTGTGCATTTGGGCTGTCTTCAGATCTGAATTCCTAGTGAGCCTCCCTGACAAGATGGAAGCCTTGCCATACCCCAAAGAAGCTTACTATGGTCACACACAACACTTTACCAGGTTTACTACCATGCTGGATAGTTATAATATGTATATCCAGACTCACAGGCTCCTATGTCATTACCACAGAGACAGAGAAGTTTCAACAGTTGGAGTGTATCTGTCATTACATTTGGAAAACCAGTGTGAGCATCCAAGTTTTCATATTTGCTTGAAGTTCGGGGATGTGGTTCAGTGATTGACCATGTCTGAGGCCCTGAGTTCCATCTCCAGCATTACACAGGCACAGGCACAGGCACAGGCACACACACACACACAGAGAGAGAGAGAGAGAGAGAGAGAGAGAGAGAGAGAGAGAGAGAGAGAGAGAGAGAGAGAGAGAGAGAAGAAGAAGAAGAAGAAGAAGAAGAAGAAGAAGAAGAAGAAGAAGAAGAAGGGATTCAAGGGGTTGGAGAGATGGCTCAGCGGTTAAGAGCACCACGGTGGCTCACAACCATCTATAATGTGATATGATGCCCTCTTCTGGCTTGCAGGTGTACATGCAGGCAGAGCACTGTGTACATAATGAATAAATAAATCTTTATAACAAAAAAAGAAGGGATGCAGAAGAGAGCAGCTAGAGGCAGACAGCATGGGGCCAGGAAGTACATGGGAAGTGTTTGAATTGTGCCCAAGCAAATATTGTTTTAGGACAAGGAGCCTGTGTTAGACAGCAGCTAGAAAGTCAGAAAAGTAAGTAACAGACCATGCCATGGGGGATGGTGTGTTCTAGAGAAAGAAATAGGATGGATAACTAGGACATGCAACATTTCTCAATAGAGAAGTAAGTGTTGTCTGAGTCCCAGTGACATTTTCTGATATTAAAGATTCGTTAAATAGAACTATCCCAAATTGTAAGGCACAGTGCACCAAGTTGTTTCTGCTGTTCACAAACCATCTTCATCTAGCCTGGGGTTTCTGGACCTCTGCCATGCTGAGATTTGGGTTGTCTGTCCTGAGACTGTATCAAGGATGAATCCAACCCCCGGATGCCAGTAGCACTCCTTCTCCCTAGCTGAGACAGCAGAAAGCATCTCCAGACATTGGCATGTGTCCTCTGAGGCCAGATGTCTGCATCTGCAAAGCGCTGCTTTAGAACACACGGGGAGTTACTTTGGCACTCTGGTAATTGGGAGATTCTTGGGTTGAAAAATCTGACTCCCGAGCCTTCAGAGTATTCATGCCTTGAGGTTTTTGTATTAGACCTTGAGGTTTAGGCATTTGATGGTTGGTAGAGTAACCACACTCAGGAAAACAGCAGGCGACCTGGATTGCATTTTTGGCCCAGGAATGAAGACTTGTGAGACTTAGTCATATGATACTACACCTTCTCTCTCTCTCTCCCTCCCTCCCCCCCCCCCCCCCGTGTTTTTTGTTTGTTTTGCTTGGTAAGCTTTCACTGGGTAGCTCAGGTTGTGCTAGCCTCAAACATTAGATACCCCTGCCTGCTGCTTCTTCTCGGGGTGCAGTTACAGGTATATGTTCCAAACTCTGCTGATTTCTTAGCTTAATGCTTACAGCAGTGGTTCTCAACCTGTGGGTCGCGACCCCTTTGTGGTTGAGCAACCCTTTCATAGGGGTCTCCTGAGACTATCAGGAAACACAGATCTTTGCATTATGATTCAAATCAGTAGCAAAGTTGGAGTTATGAAGTAGCAATGAAAATAATTCACGATTTGAGCTCACCACAACATGAAGCGCTATATTAAAGGGTTTCCAGTATTAGAAAAGTTGAGAACCAGTCTACATGCCTAATCTCAGGGTTTTGTTCTTCCATGGTTGAGCTAAAAATAAAACTGAAATACTAAATTTAAAAGATGAGTTAGGGAGTATCCACACTGCATTGTTGTAAATACTCTGACTTGTTTCTTTTCTAGATTATTTAAAGAACCTCCTAGAAGACTCTGTAGATCACCGAGACACCCAAGGTAAGTAACCTTTGCACTCTTAGCTTTTGTATTAGGTTTCCGTAGTTACGGCTGGAAAGGAAAGATGCACTGAGCACAAAACCCTTACATGGAACTCTTTTTTTTTTTTTTTTTTAAGATTTATTTATTTATTATTATGTTTACAATGCTCTGCCTACATGTACACCTGCAGGTCAGAAGAGAGCATTAGATTACATTATAGATGGTTGCGAGGCACCATGTGGTTGCTGGGAATTGAACTCAGGACCTCTGGAAGAGCAGTCAGTGCTCTTAACCTCTGAGCCATCTCTCCAGCCCCGGAACTCCTTTTTAAAAGTTCCCTCGGGCAGATGAGACTAGAACTAGGGGAAGTGGCCGTGTGCTGCTGGAGGCAGGTGAGGGCAGCCTCAGGAGAGTGGACGGGCCTGGCCTGATCAGGAAGGGCCTTCCTTGTGCGTGCATCACCCTGCCACGGTGGAGCCAATCTGTACGTGCCCATTTCTCCATCTTCAGAACCAGAGACTGAGCCGGATGGTCCACGAGGTCATTTCAAACTTGAAGTGACTAACCTACAATTCAAGGGTAAAGTTTAAGCCTCTGCAGGCATTAGGCATGCATACAGTGTACATGCATGCAGAAAGAACACTCATACACATAAAATAAATTTTAAGAATTTGAGCTTGTTTCAAAGCCAGTTTTAGAGATTTATAATCATTGTCTCATAATCATTGTATGTCTTCTAGCTTCTATTTGTCTTTTGTGTTGCTTTTTTTTTTGGCTTGACTTTTTAAAATAAGGTTTAATTGTAGCATAGGTTGGATTAAAAGTTGCTATATAGCCAAGGATGACCTTGAACTCCTAATCCTCTTGCCTCTACGTCCTAGTACTGTGGTTACAAATATTTGCTCTAAGTCTTGGCTAATTTGTTTTAAAGCCGACTGGCCTCGATCTCATCATCCTCTTGCCTTAGCCTCTTTTTAAAAAGATTTATTTATTTATTGTGTATACAATGTTCTGCCTGCAAATAACACCTGCGCACTAGATCTCATATAAATGGTTGTGAGCCACCATGTGGTTGCTGGGAATTGAACTCACGTCCTTTGGAAGAGCAGCCAGTGCTCTTAACCTTTGAGCCATCTCTCCAGCCCGCCTCAACCTCTTTTGAGTGCTGCGACCACAGGGCCTGTGCTTCTACTCCCAAGTTAATTTCTTTGGTGTAATCGTTGTTTGTGATACTACAAATTCCCCTCAGGACACGTACTAGGCAAATTCTCTACCACTGAACGATGCACACAGCCCAGAGTTACTCTAGCGTCTTAAAGAAAAGTGATGCTTCATGTCTTCAGGAAAGACCTGGTCCAGTTGATGAAGAAATTTTAAATCTCTACCATATGAGTAATGAAAGCGATAGCTTTAGAGTAAGGATGCTCTGAGCTGTACAGAGTCATAAGAGGAAAATATGACCGATGTAGCGGCAGAGCAGTTGGCTTGGGAAAAAGCAGAACAGTGAATGAGCTGGCATAGGTGGAAGAGTAGGCGTTGCTGACCTGAGTCTGTCTCATGAAGAAGGAAAGATAAGACCCGGGGTTATGTCAGCAATACAGTGTTCACTCAGCATGCACAAGGCTTGGCTTTGTTCCCCAGGACACCTCCCTCAGACCCTTATTATAGTGACCTTGGCAAACAGAGGCCCAGGAGACCTCTGTCCCACGCCCCAGACTTATGCCTTCAGTAAATTAGACATTGATCCCACACATGAAGCAAGTATAGAGTTGGAGATGAAGGATCTTGATCCATGGAAGTTACCCACTTTCAAAGAGACGCAGATTAAATAAGCAGTGAACAGGGAGATGCACTGTGTACTGAGCAGCAGAGCTGAGGACAGTAGGGGCAGCTGTGGACTGCATGTACCCGGATGAGGGAAAGTTAAGCAAATAGAGCTTTGAGAGGTAGACAGACTGTCTAAAGGGGTAGAGTCGTCAGCATCTCTCTCTCTCTCTCTCTCTCTCTCTCTCTCTCTCTCTCTCTGTCTTTCTCTATCTATCTATCTCTTTTGTTTTTCAAGACAGGGATTTCTCTATGTAGCCTTCACTGTCCTAGACTTGCTTTGTAGACCCAGCTGGCCTCGAACTCACAGAGATCCACCTGCCTCTGCCTCCCAAGTGCTGGGATTAAAGGCGTGCGCCATCACGCCTGCTGTCAGCATCTCTCAAGGAGATGGCATGCAGAGAGTAGAATAGAGGAGCTTGGACACCAGTTGGCAAAGTACAGCATCTCTATTAGTCACCCACTCAGTCCTAAGGTTCTCAGCCCTGCTCCCTGCAAATTGCAGCCGACCAGAGAGATGGGCGTTTCCAGGGAAACCATGAGCATGTGCTGTAAAGATAGCCTCAAGTTCTGGCTTGTTGCGGGGATTGCTATATAAGGAGACCCTACTTTTCCTTTAGTAACTGAAAAGGGTGGGAGTGTAGTTCAGTAGTAGAACCATAGCCTAACATAAATAGAGCCCCAAGTTCCATCTCTAGCATAACACACGCGCACACACATACACACACACACACACACACACACACACACACACACACAGAGGTTTTAAGCAGTAATACTGAGGAGAACATATGTTTAAGGAATACAGAAGCCTCTAGGGTTAGTACTAAAAAGAGTACCCAAAGTCAGACAAGGTAACACAGACACACCCAGCATTCAAGAAGTAGAATAAAGCCGGGCGTGGTGGCGCACGCCTTTAATCCCAGCCCTCGGAGGCAGAGGCGGGTGGATTGCTGTGAGTTTGAGGTCAGCCTTGTCTACAAAGCGAGTTCAGGACAGTAGATAACACAGAGAACCCCTATGTTTCAAAACCCTGTGTGTCAAAAAAAAAAAAAATCAAGAAAATTAAGTGGTCCGACATTCAAGAGGCAGAAGCAGGTGGCTCTTCGTGAGTTTGAGACCACGCTGGTCTACAAGAGTGAGCTGGAAGACAGCCAGGGGCAGAGAAACCCCGTCTTGGGAGGAAGAAAGGAGAAGAAGAATTTTAATTCCAGCATTGGCTACATGAGCAATGGCTCCTTCGTTGCCGAACACTTACTTACGTAAAACTCTGGGAGAGCTTGCTTTCTCCTCTGTCATTTCCCCTGTTTGTCTCAGAATGTCCCAGTCATGTGTGCAGGGCAAGCATGTGTGTCTAGGTTAGTGACAGCTAAAGGCTGTGAGCTTCTCCGCTGCCTACCCAACAAAAGCTGTGTGTGGGACCTTCCTGTTCGTTGTGACAAATTGTCTTTACATTTGTTCTTTATGGAACATTCGGATACAGCCACATCCCCAGACAAAAGACTTAGCTAGGTGTAGTGGTAAATACCTGTAATCCCAGTATCACCCCAGCTGAACACATAAATACATACATACATACATACATACATACATACATACATACATACATATATACATATGTGCTTTTATATCTAGGTATAAAGATTTTGTAACCAGAACATTTAAAAACACTTGTGAAAGGCAAAGGATTAATACAAATTATAAACCAAAAATAGTCCCATGAAGCTAAATAACCCAGTGTACAAATTGATGCCTGAAGTTTCCATGCTTCTGTGTGGCATTCCTCTTCCCGCCTTCCCTTCTCCTTTCCTCCCTCCATCCCTCTCTTCTCTCCCTCCCTCTCCTATCCCCAGCCCTTTCTTCTCTCCTTCCCTGTGTCCTTCCCCTCCTCTCCCTCTTCCCCCTTTCTCTATTGAGGATGAACCCCAGAGCCTCTCATTTTTCTCATGTCTACTAATTCACATCTCTTTAAATCAGTCTAAGAGAAGAAGACTGAACCCAAGGCCCCCTTCTGCTTTTGTTTTGGAAGATTTTGCTTTATTGGTGCTCAAACTGAACTAGGGCCTTAACCATGCAGAGTACACGCTGTATCCCCGAGCTGTATTTCCAGCCTCCGAGTCTTATCAGAATCATTCCCAAGACAGTTTGTATTTGGGGAGCCCTTAGCTACTAGGTAGAATCCTATTCTTACCCTTGTAAACGTCAGCATGATAACGCTATCTCAGCAAAACCCAGGCCTGAGACGGGATCTGTGCTCTCCTTAGGGGCTGTGGCTCAGTTTGTTTATTGATTTTATTTGTTTTGTTTTTGCCTGTTTCTCCTTGGTTATACCCTCACTGAATCTTTTTGTTTGTTTGTTTGTTTGTTTGTTTGGAGACAGGATTTCTCTGTGTAACAGCTCTGGCTGTCCTGAAACTCGCTCTGTAGTCCAGGCTGGCCTCGAACTCATGAAGATCCACGTGCCTCTGCCTCTCAAGTGCTGGGATTAAAGGTGTGCACCACCAAGGCCTGGCGCCCTCACTGAATCTTAATGTCTATAGTTCCGGCTACTCATGGGCAACCAAGGTCCCCACAGAGCTTAGCTGCTGTGTAGGGGTTTCGTCAACCATAACTGCTTAGTGTTGGAATTCGTTTGCTTCCTTGGCAATGACCAGGTGCCCTTTCTATTCCTGCACACTTTAGATGCCCTAGCCGTTGTTATAGAGGTAGCTAACCATGCCAACGACACCATGAAGCAAGGGGTAAGTACCTGGGAATCAAGCACCCATACACTGCGGAAGCTGGAAGCCCAGGCGTCACATGCTCTGCATTGTCTTCTGTAGGACAACTTTCAGAAGCTCATGCAAATCCAGTACAGCCTAAGTGGACACCATGAAATTGTGCAGCCTGGACGGGTAAGTGTTCTTGGAATGCCTTCTACAGTTTAATAACGGTGTGTTTGGGCAATGTCTGTAGCTATTTTTATCTTAGTTTTGAAAATGAGTTATGCCAGTCTTCACTGACCTAATACACATCATTCTGTCCATTCAAAACAGTATGATGTAAGTCACGGTGACAAGCAGTCCAGTTCAATTAGGAGAGAGGCAGGGGACCCCGCGCAGTTCCAGTAGGGTGATTTAATAGCAACTGAACACACACAGCTTTGAAAGCAATGTCGTGTAAAACTGTCAGGCCTAGAAGGAAAGAGATTGCTGTTTTGATGCTCTTCAGAGAGCACAGAAGTGGCCTAAGAAATGAACCCAGGACGTTGCAAAGTGAAATTCTTAGGTCCTTGGGTGTGCTCAAGATCAAGTACACGCAGTCCACAGAATGCTCCTGGGGCCAGTGCAGGATTTATGAGACCAGTTGTTCTATGCCTTAGATATTTTTTAAGTTTCTTCATAATTTTTAGTTTCTTCCCCTTTTTATCTTTCTAAGAAAAAAATTAAGTTACATTTGTGGTGTGTGTGCATGTGTGTGTGTGTGTGTGTGTGTGTGTGTGTGTGTGTGTGTGTAAGTCAAAGGAGGATTCTTTCCTACCATGTAGGTCTCAGGGATTGAACTCAGGACATCAAGCTTTGCAGCAATTACCTTTAACCCCTAAGCCATCTCACTAGCCCCTTTAACTTTTTTTTATTTATTTTAATATTTTACATATTCATAACTTTATATTTAGAAAATATTTTATATTCATGTTATGTGTAAACATTTTAATATGCTAATAATGCATAATTAAATATATTTATATTTAATTTTTATGTTTTTGTATATAATAAATGTATTTTTTATATTTATATTTTATTTTATAAGACAGAGTCTTACATAGCTCAGGCTAGGCTTGAACTTACGTTCTTCCTCCCAAGTGCTGGAATTGCAGAACAGCACATGGCTTCGTGCCTGGTTTATAGAGGTTCTAAATTCAAACCCAGAACTTCCTGCATGCTTGGCAAGCACCCTGCTAAGTAAACTACAATCCTTTTAAAAATATTTATTTTTTGTTTTTATTTCATGTAGGTGAGTGTTTTGCCTACATGTGTATAATGTACACCGTGTGCCTGCAGTACCTTCAGAGGCCAGAGAGGGTGTCAGTTCTCCCGGAACTAGAGTTAGAGGCGATTGAGGGCTAGCCTCTATGATAGCAACTAGTAATCCTACCCACTGAGCCATCTCTCTAGTCCCCCAGCCCCTTGGTTTTTTCATCCCCATTTCTAAACCACTTGGAGGGCTTAAAAAGGAACCATGTCCTTAAAAGTCACGAAAAAGCGATGTCTCCATGGCTCCCACAAACACAGCCCTGGGAGGATGCTGGAAGGAAAGTGTGTGTGTGCTGTAGTTACGTGGTGATGGCAGGACTAACTGAGTGTTTGCTTTCGATGCATTAGGTTTTTCTCAAAGAAGGCACGCTGATGAAGCTGTCTCGGAAAGTCATGCAGCCCCGAATGTTTTTCCTGGTAAGAGGAGCTGTGTGGTTGGACATGTCCAGGGCATTGCTTAGTGGAGGCCTGCGTAACAGGTGAACTCAGTGCATTCAGGTGGCAGCTTAGAGGCAGCTGGGGCAGCTGTACCGCTTGTTTCAAGCATAGGCAACGATGAAATCTGTTATGATGCTTCATCAGCATTTTTTCCCCTCTTTGAATTTAGTTTATTTTTTTCAGGCAGATTATAATTTGTGTGTGTGTGTGTGACAAGGTTTCTCTGTGTAGCCTTGGCTGTTCTGGACTCTCTTTGTAGACCAGGCTAGCCTCGAACTCATATCGGTCCACCTGCCTCTGCCTCCCTGGTGCTGGGACTAAAAGCTTGTGCCACCACACTTGGCAGGCAGATTATAATTCTTTAATGTAATTCGGAATCCATAAAACTTAAAGCTCTAATAGAACTTAGAAATGAAATGCATTTCCTTGGAAAATTTCTGACAGGTAATCTTTGCCTTTTATTCTTGTGTGTTATTAATATCTCTGTTGCTGAAATTAGTTCCGGCAAGTAGCCTTGTGCCGTGCTTCTCCTTTCAGTTTAACGACGCCCTGCTGTACACAACACCCCTGCAGTCTGGGATGTACAAGTTGAACAACATGCTCTCGTTGGCGGGAATGAAGGTCAGTGTGCATTTTACACTTTTCGTTTACGCAAGCCTGTGCAGAAAAGAGTCCCTAAGGTAGTCGCCTTTGTCACCACCTCACTTTTCTTTTTGCTCCTGCTTCTGCATCTGTTCCTTTCTGTCAGAGGTTTGCTTTGCTCTTCCATTAGTTATTCAAGAAATAGTTATTGAGGATGACTGTAACAAAAATAGTAACAGATTTGGTAAAAAATGAGGGTAAATTTTTAAAAATGAGGATGAGTTAAAGGATGTTTCATTTTGTCTCTCCTTCCCAAACCTCCCTTTACCCATAAGACTTGCAGTAATGGAGACATGGTTCCTGTAAATACACAGTAGTAAAGGTCACTATAAACATACACATAACATTTTTAGGAGGTCAAGCTGAGTGTGGCAGCATGCACTTTCAGTCTCACCCCTTGGGAGAAGCGGGCGAGAGGATCAGGAGCTCTAGGGCTTTCTCAACTACACAGTGAGGTTTTGTTTGTTTTGTTTTTGTTTTTCGAGACAAGGTTTCTCTATGTAGCCTTGGCTGTACTAGACTCACTGTGTAGACCAGGCTGGCCTTCAACTCACAATGTTCCACCTGCCTCTGCCTCCTGAGTGCTGGCATTAAAAGCGTACGCCACCACCACCTGGCTTACATAGTGAGTTTCAAGTTAACTACTTGAGACTCTACCTAAATATAACATAAATAAACAAATAGATTAATAAATAGATGAATAAATTGAGTTTAGAGCCAAAGACCGTTGGTGATATATGCCTTTAATACCTGATACACAGGAGGCTGAGATAGGAGAATAATTTGAGTTCAGGAGCTCAAGACTCTCTGAGGTAGTGTAGTAGGAGCATCATCTTAAATGCATATATACATACATACATACATACATACATACATACATAGTGTTTGTGTGTGTGTGCAGAGTTGTCTTAGTTCGGGTTTCTATTGCTTTGAAGAGACACCATAACCACTGCAACTCTTATAAAGGAAACCATTTAATTGGGCCTGGCTTATAGTTGAGAGGTTTAGTCTGTTGGCAGCATGGCAGCATGCAGGTAGACATGGTGCTGGCGAGTTTTACATCTAGATCTGCAGGCAGCAGAAAGAGAGAGTGTGTGTGACACTGAGCATCTGAAACCTCAAATCTTACCCCCAGTGACATACTTTCTCTAACAAGGCCACACCTACTCCCAACAAGGCCACACCTCTAATGATGCTACTCCCTGTATGTCTGTGGGGGTCATGCAAACCACCACAGTAGGCTTTTTAAAAGGCTTGGATTGGGGCTGTGCTTTTATTTTACTTCCCAGGCTGGCCTATGTAGTGAGCATGGCGTTGAGCTCCTTATCCTCCTGTCTCAACTTGCCACGTGCTGGAATCATAGATGTGAGCAACCGTACCGAGCCTCTTATGGGTTTTAGGAGATAGAGTTCACTCTGTAGCACAGGCCAACTTAGCAATCAGGATGCTCTTACCTCCTTGCAGGCTGAGATCACTGGCGTGAGCCACCATAGCATAGGAAAGCATGTATCTTTCATAGGTGTGGTGGAGGGGCCAGTGTGCTGTTTTTGATTGACAGCTGGGGAATGGCAAATGCTACAGAGTGAGACCCTTTCCCAGATAAAACATAAAGCAAAACCACCACCTGAGAGAGAATCAGGGAGGTCTTTGTGGAGAAAGACAGAGAGCCTTGAGGCATGACTTACAGACCACCATCCTGGGGCATTGGGAAAAGGCATTCTGTAGAGTAAGTATTGTGACCTAAAGCTGCATGTGAGTATTCAAGGTTGTCTGGAACATAGATGACAGAGGATGCAGTAGGTAAAGCTGAGCGAGGAGCCTGGCTGTGGACATCAGTATCCACGGGCTGGGCAGCTTCAGCTACTGTTCATATGTCGGATTTGTGGCATGGTAAGTTTGACAGATGTCGGTACCTTCTTCCAGGTCGGAAAACCTACCCAAGAAGCGTATCAGAATGAATTGAAGATTGAAAGTGTGGAGCGTTCTTTCATCCTCTCAGCTAGGTAAGAGTGAGTGTGTGTGTGTGTGTGTGTGTGTGTGTGTGTGTGTGTGTGTGTGTGAGAAGTTATCCCATATTCACCTGCATGTACACACACACACACACACACATATGTTGAAATGACATTTTGGTTGGGCAGTGGTGCCGCATGTCTTTAATTCCAACACTTGGCCTGGTCTACATAGTGAGTTTCAGGGCAACCAGGGCTACCCAGAGAAATCCTGTCTCGAAAACAAACTAAATAAATAAACAGAAAGAAATGACATATTGCTACTGTAGCTCACTCACTTGTTGTTTTTCTTTTTAATTTATTTTTAACATTTAGCTCAACTGCTAGACATTTTATTTCTCCCTTTGCCAAAGCTTCTTTCCCACAAGTGTGTTCTTTGTACTGTCAAGCACGTGACGGAGCTGATAGAAGAGTGTGTGCTAGGAGCACCAAAATAGCAGCGTGCCTCTGGATAGGATAATAATGCTAGAATTTATTATGCTTATTACTTTAAAAAGTATTTAAAATACTACCATAGTTTATCAGGTGATTATAAACACATAGTGCTTTATATTTTACTAAAAAGATTTCATGTATTACTTAAGTAAGGCTTGTAACCTATGCAGTAGTCATCATCTCATTAAAAATGGGGAAACCACTGGGCAGTGGTGGCGCACGCCTTTAATCCCAGTACTTGGGAGGCAGAGGTGGGCAGATCGCTGTGAGTTCGAGGCCAGCCTGGTCTACAAAGTGAGTTCCAGGACAGCCAGGGCTACACAGAGAGAACCTGTCTCAAAAAACAAAAACAAACAAACAAAAAGTTGAGTTGTTCGCTAATGTAGCTAACAAATCCAGAATGGAAATCAAAGCCTTTGCTTCTGTGTCTGTTGTTGCTATTGTGTATGACACCAGCTCACCTCAAACTGAAACCTACAGAAACTTACGTGTAATGGAATCATGTCCCAAGGGCTGGGCTTCATGACACACACCCACAGTCACTCAAGATTATTCTCCTCCACATAGAAGGTTTGAGGCCAACCTTGCCTATGCAATTCCCCATCTTAAACAGGGAAGCTATAATGTAAATCAAGCATTAAGGAGACACAAAGTTGTGTGGTTCACACAAGCATAACTCACTATATTATGTTTCACACTACCTGTGTGATACTTTAGTTTGTGTTTGTTAATTGGTTTGTTTTGCGGTCTCCCACCTCCCGTGTTTTGGAATTATAGGCATGTGCTACCACACCCACCCCAATATCACATATTCCATGAACTGAAAGTTTGTAACTACTCTGCATACATCCTTGCAGTGCCCTTTTCCTTTTTATGAATTAAGATTTGCATGTCCGTGTTTGTGTGTGTGTGTACATGTGTGAGTATGTGCACGTGTGCACCTGTGCATATAAAGAAGGCAGAAGAGGGCATCGATTCCATTAGAAGTGGAGGACAGGGCTTGTGGAATTCTGAGCTTGCTAGGTGACTCCTCGTGATTGCTTGTTTGTTTGCTTTCTGACAGCAGGTGCTCATTTGATATTTCTCTCTGGCATATTATTTCTCTAATCTCACATCTGTTATCATGATCTGTAATACATGATCATTGATGTTAGCATTGAATTGGTTTGGGTACCGTGACGATGTTGAACTGAACTGAGAAATGTGTGGTTTTCTGACCATGAACTGTCTGTCTGTGTTTTCCCTCTCCTATGTCCTCCCTATTTTCTTAGACAAAATAGCCCCACAGTGACCTGTACATGTCCAACCAAAAAGAAGAGTTACACATCTCTCACTTTAAATCAAAAGCTAGAGGTGATCAAGGTTAGTGAGGAAGGTGTGTCACACGCCCCAAGAAACTGGAAACTCTGGGGCCAGTTGGCCAAGCTGTGAATGGAAAGGAGACGTTCTTGAGGGCTCGATGCGCTGCTACTCCCTGAACGCATGGATAAAAGCAGCCTTACTGTTTTATGGGGGGCCGTCTGAGTAGTGTGGATAGAAAACCAATAAGAGCCTCCCCTCAAGCCAAAGCCTGTTCTAGAGGAAGGTCCCTTTCAGTTGTGTGAAAATCTGGAGAGGTGGGGACCCTGCAGCAGAAAGCCTGAAGCAAGTAGCCCTTGATTCGTGAGGTCTGTGTGGTGTCTGAGAGCGTGCAAGCAGACGGTGAGCCACTAAAGCAGCGGGTGCTGATGGAGAAGCTGCAATGATTGTCCAGAAGATGGGTCTGGACCCCAGAGGGCGGCCGTGCCGGCCAACAGATCTCCATCACCTGGAGCTTGATGGCTAGAGAGGAGTTAGCTTACATCTCCATGCATGATACCCTACTCCACATCTTCCCGCCTCTTGCAGGGATCTCCCCAACCTGGGCTTCATGTCTTTAGTCAGTCAGTAGAAGGGAGCCTCTGCCTTTGGCTAAGCATTGTGCTAGGCATACAGATGTAGTGAGTGATTAGAAGAGCCTTTCTTCACTGAGCTTCTATTCCACTAGGGCATACGTACACTTAGCAGATATTAGCCCAAGTAAAGTAAGTAAAATTGTAATTAAGTAGAATACAGGAAGAGTACTAGTTGTTATGGGGCTGTTAAGGGAGCTTGACATAGGGAAGAAAGAACATGGAGCTAGTCCTTTTTTTTTTTTTTTTAATTTATATAGTGCTCTGCCTGCATGTACACCTGCAGGCCAGAAGAGGGCACCAGAGCTCATGATAGATGGTTGTGAGCCACCATGTGGTTGCTGGGAATTGAACTCAGGACCTTTGGAAGAACAGACAGTGCTCCAAACCTCTGAGCCATCTCTCCAGCCCTGGAGCTAGTTCTTGAAGGCTCGTTGTGTACCCTGACGTATGGAGGGTAGGTGCTGGATAACTAGGCAAAGAAAAGCAAGAGCCTCCTGGTACTTAGGACTACAGAGTTCTAAGGTAGAAAGGAGCATGTAGTATGAGGTAGGAATACAGGGCTAGGCGCCCGAGAGAGGCTTAGAGAACCACGTGAGCTAGTACGCAGAACCACTCTGTGTAAGAGCATAGGAAAGCCACTTAATGGTTTATAACAGAGACCAGTGCGGTGAGAGGATTTTACTCCTTAGAAAGGATTATTCATCAGGAGTTGACAAGCTGTGTGGACTGTAGGGGGCTGGTGCCGTTCACTGTGATGGGTAGCACTTGAATTCGAGCAGTTTAGAGGAAAATGGGGTTGGTGTGCACATTGCACACGCGAGCTGTTAGCACAGCGCAGTGGGCTCAGTGTCAGTGAGAAGACAGACTGGCTGTGCGTGTGTGAATGGCGTCATCTCGGAGATGACCCAAGCCATGAGAGTAAATGAGGGCGCACAGACACACTGCAGTTCCCCATGAGCCTTCTGTACTCTTCAGGTCCTGTCAGCCCCTCTGCACACTTGCCCTAAAGAAAACAGTGTCTCCTCTGCATGCATTCTATGCAAATTATCTTTCTCACCACCGTAAGGTATGAACTCTTAGCTGAAGCATATTTTGTGTGGCTGGTTTACAGCTTAGTCCCTAACCTATAGTAATTGCCCAGTAGACCGAGTTCAGAAGCGTCACAGTAGTGTTGCCTGTAAACATCATTGTTGTACCCTGCACTCAGCACAAACATGGGTGTGGCAAGGTCTGTCTGATACACCCAGAAATCCCTTCGAGTAGACAGTTTTTCCTCTTAGCAACTCATTGCAATTGAGAGGAAATAATTTTAACTTGGCAAAACTTTGCCTTCGATGATATACACATTCCATTAAAAAAAAAAACAAAACAAAATAGTCAGGCTGTTTGTCAGTTTAAGGAAGATGTGGGTTCTTTTGCTGATCCCATTACAAAAAGCCTAGGGTGTCAGCACCGCATGCTTCAGGCAAATGTGTGTGGTCTGTGAGAAATGTGCTATCAAGAGCTGGTAAACATCGTCTTGGCAGGAGCCCACACAAGAGAGCGCCAGGACTGATTAAACAAAAGAGCAGCATATGTGACGTGATGTGCACAGTCAAATCGCATTCCCCGTGCTCCTGGGGCTCCAAGAAAATCCAACAGCAATTCTCAAGTTAGCCATCTGCCGCTCTGTGTCCAGTTACTTTGAGCAAAAAGTGGGTGGTGTCAGGAGGGCTGGTAGTGATTCCGACTGCTTGCCCGGAAGTCCTAATGTCCGTCTCTCTGTTGTAGTTTTCAGAGAACACACACCAGATGGAACAGACCCGGTGTAAAAGGGCTCAGCCCTTCATGACGCTTGTCAGAGTTCTTTATCTGTGCATGGTGACAATGTCTAGTGAGGTAGGGGTGGAAGTAAGATCCAGTGAGCATTCCAGGGCCTCTGAAATGAGAAACGGTGGCACTCCTGTGGCACTCAGGAAGCCTTTGTAAGTGCCCTTGGCCGAGCAAGGTAACTATCAAGTGGCTGCTGTCTCTGGCAACAATGTTGCAATAGCAGAAGTAACAGGCAGATTTTATTTGGTTTAGAAAGAAAAGTGTTGTTGCTTGTTTTGCTCTTTGTATACGATGAAAATTTTGGAACTATATTAAATTTTAAACATAATTTGTAAATTTTTTAATCAGTTGAATAAGTAATATAAATAGCATTTATCAGGGAAGTACATTACTAAAGATTTGTGTTATGGCAAAGGCAAGTGATTGTAGTATCTGCAGTAACGAGGGAGCTAGGGCCAGAGCAAGTCACTGGCAGAGTGCTTGGTCTGGGTCCTTGAGGTCCTAGGAAAGGAGGAAGAAGACAAAAACAATCCGAAAAACAGTACCCTGAGTCCATATGCCTTCCGCCCATGATGGAGTTTTGCTTTTATTTTGTTCTTATGTGATAGAATGTATATACTTAAAATTGGAGTGAATTACACAGTGAGCTGCAAAAAAATTAAATTAAATTTAAAAAATCAAGACTACCACTGACTTTCTTGTTTTACAAGTTTCTAAAGTATTTTAAATCCAACTGTAGCCGTCAGGTCATTTAGCGTACTTTAATACCACGCTTCAAAAAATAACAGAGATTTCTTTACCTAGTTACACTCTCATTATGATGAGTTCCTTTTGATAGATGTTTAAGTTGATTGTTAAAGTCTCTTTTCCTCCCCTTTCCTCTCCATGTCTGTGTATAGATTTACATATATATATTACCTCAAGTGTGCCTGGATATTTGGAATATGCAAAACAAAGTTTAAACGACTTCATAGGGGGCTGGAAAGATGGCTCAGCAGTTAAGAGCACTGACTACTCTTCCAGAGGTCCTGAGTTCAATTCCCAGCAAACACATGGTGGCTCACAACCGCCTGTAATGAGATCTAATGTGCACTGTATATGTAATAAATAAATCTTAAAAACAAAACAAAACTAAAAAAAATTTTTTAAAAAGACTTCCTAACTGTCTTGACTCCAGTAAGACAGGGAGGCTTTAGTGAAATCTTTATGTCCAAGGAGGAAAGAAATTAGAGAAGGCAGATGAATCAAGCTCCAGGAACGAGCCAAGAGACTGGTGGGAAGGGAGCCAGGAGCAGAGCAAAGATGGGACAGGAGAGACTTAGGGGGAAGGGACACAAACAGACACTTCTCCAGAGAGAGAAGCCCAGTGGAGGAGGAAGAGGAGTGCCTTAGTGGAGAAGCACACAGCAGGCCCCAGGGAGAGGGAGCCAGGGAGAGGCACAGCCTTTGCTTGCCCTGGGTGCCCAGGAGGGCATAGGCGGCTCCAGGAGCAGAGAGGCTCTCTACAGGAGCAGAGGGCACTGACTGAGTAGGCAGGGAGAGCAGGCGGAGGACAAGCAGCGGAAGAGACAAACTCTAAAACTGGAATCGAGCATGGTGGGTGGCAGAAGCCAGCAGCAACAATGACCCATACCTTAGGAGATGTATGTGAGGGTTTCGGCATCAGATACGAGAGAGGGTGCAATAAAGAAACTGCCGATCACCTCTCCCCCAAATAAAAGCTGGGCATGGTGGCGCACACCTTTAATCCCAGCACTTAGGCAGAGGCAGGCGGATCTCTGTGAGTACGAGGCCAGCCTGGTCTACAAAACGAGTCTAGGACAGCCAAGGCTAACCCAGAGAGACCCTGTCTCGGAAAAAAAAAATGAAGAAGAAAAAAAGAAACTGATAACGTGACCACTCCATAATATAGGAAGGTTTCTATTACAGATGGGAGTCGGGGTTGGAAAACAGGCAGAGGCATCTGGAAGAGTCCAGAGCACAGAAGGAAGGAAGTTGAATGAGCATGCCCGGCAACTGGACATGGCCAGAGCTAAGGAAGTAGAGGAGCGTGAGAAAAGAGAGAGAGGGAGGGAGGGAGAGAGAGAGAAAAGAGGAGGAGGAGGAGGAGGAGGAGGGAGGGAGGAGACAGAATGAGAATGTGGCCGCTGTGGGGTTAGTTTGCCATTATAAAGACAACAAATGGGTGTCTGGGAGGAAGGAAGCCTGGGCAAGGTAGAGTGGCTGGGATGCTAGCGTCGACTCTGAAATTTGCAACATGTACTTGTGACACTGAGGGAGCCTGGAGGCCAGCATGGGTTTTGATATGCACTCTTCGGTACGTCCCTTCTGCCAGAGATGAAAAAAAGAATGGCTCCTTTTGTCAGATGGGAACTGAGGTTTGCAAGTTCCTGGGAAGGCTGACTTTTACCTACCTGCCAGAAATCCTCGAATCCAGCCTGAGCTGGGGCTAGAGTCATTTTTTGACAGATCAGTGGACCTGCCCTTTCGAGGGGAGGATGGAGTACCTTTTGGACCGCACAGGAGGGTGAGAATTACTTGTTAGGGGAGAAGAAAAACAAAGGACAAAAGATCCCCCAGCGCTGACATCTGTTTGATGGACCCTTTTGCTCCCACCAGCTCTGCCACCGAAAGAGACGACTGGCTGGAGGCCATATCCAAGTCAATAGAAGACTATGCCAAGAAGAGAGTCACCTTCTGCCCCAGCAGGACTCTTGATGAGGTACTGTTGTCTTCTCTTTCTGGGCTTGCTTTCAGTTTTTAGTTCTTTGGGTTTTTTTGGTTTTTGTTTTTTTTCTTTTTCTTTAACTGTAAAAAGTTCACGGAGGTTTAGAAAAGGAGCCTGTTCCTCAGAGATGGAATGGAGGAGCCTGTTCTTCATAGCTTCTCCTAGTTTTAAAACTTAGGTGTGGGAAGTTTTACTTATTTACGCATGTGGTGTGGCTGTAGGCGTGTGTATGGGGAGGGAGTGTTTGTCTCTGTGTGCTGTGGGGATTGAATTCACACTGAGCACATGCTCTTCCAGCTCCATCCCCGGCTTTCACTGTAGGCAGCTGGGAGAGCGTATATTAGCTCAAGGAAGAAGCTAAGCATCACAGTACCGCAAGCATCTTTTACAGATAATTTTGCCGGAGAGGATTTTCAAATGTATCTCATCTTAATATACTGAGGGCTCAAAAAATATAGTAGCCCACTTTTACTCTCGCATCGTTAATGGTGCCATCGGCATTACCTACCAGGAAGACCCGATTCTGTCCCAGGCAGTGTGCACCAAGGTAATCAGTGTCACTCTTCTCCCACAGGACCCAGAAAAAGAGGAGGAAGTTAGTCCTCTGGGGTCAAAGGCTCCCATCTGGATCCCTGATACCAGAGCCACCATGTGTATGATCTGCACAAGTGAATTTACTCTGACCTGGAGAAGACACCACTGCAGAGCCTGTGGAAAGGTCAGAGGGACAGCGTCTGCCCTTGTTGGGATCTCTATGGCTCTGGGCCATGAGTAGTGAGGAGATATTTTCCTCCGAAGACATTGTAGTATACAGGGAAGGGAAAAAAACAGTAGTTGTGAAACACGGATGCGGTCTTACCTATATGTTTGGGGCTGGAGTAGGGAATATTGTTAGAGGTTCCCCTCCCTCTGCTCTCCACCCACAGTTACGGTACCATTGCAGCCATGGAGATCTTGAATTCAAAATGAAAACTAAGCGAGGCATGCGGCACTTGCCTGTAATCGCAGCCCTCAGAAGGCTGAAGCAGGAGAATCTCAGCAAGTTGAAAGCTAACTTTTTGCCTTTGTTTGTTTAATAAATAAAACCCAATTCTATAGACTCCTAATTATACTACGGCTTAGTTTTTTAGACATCTTTGGTAGACAAGATCAGTAGGAAGGTCTCTATGTAGCTTTGGCTGGCCTGAAACTCATTATGTAGACTAGCCTGGCCTTGAACTCACAGAGTTTCACCTGCCTCTTCCTCCTGGATGCTGGGATTAAAGGTGCGTGCCACCACTCCTCGACCAATGAATGAACTTATAAAGAAAACAAATTTACTTTGACTTATACTTTTGGACTTTAAGCCTAAGCTGATTGGCTTGTAGTGTCAGGCTTAAGGCAGCATTTAAAAAAATGGAAATGACCACACCATCTTCTTTGAGTGTGCACCACCCTAATGACCTCTTAAGGTTTCTGACACCCCCCCTCCCACTAGTGCCCAAGTGTGGACTTGAACACATGAGGCCATGGAAGATATTTCTGATCCATACCAAAGTTACACTTTTATGTCTTTAGCAGAATACGAGAGCTCCTTCAATTGGTAGAATTTCAGAGAAGTAGTTGTTGCTGTGGCAATGATGCTCAGGGGGATGCTAAGGGGATGATGCTTAGGATAAGGGGTGGTCAGTGAGGCTGGCAGACGTTCCTGCACATTAGGCAGTGTTCTGAAGGCTTGTGTAAGCTCCACGGAGCACACTGTTTATGAAGCAGGCACTTGGGGCCTATATGTAGCCTCTCAAGTGTGGCCATGTAAGTTAACTCACAGCATGCCACAGTGCCATGAGATAAGTGAGATTCAGTCACCGTCAAACTGTTTTGAAAACAGAAAGCGCCATAAACTGTGGCCTTTTTTTAATGGTGTGTGGTCAGAAGTCTCCCTGAATGAAATAATCACAATATGTTTTCAGATCGTGTGTCAAGCTTGCTCATCAAATAAGTATGGCTTAGATTACCTGAAAAGGCAACTGGCGAGAGTATGTGAACACTGCTTCCAAGAACTACAGAAATTAGGTAATGTGAAAGTCAGCATTTTACCAGCCTCATTCCTCAGACGCTTGCAGCCTCCTGCAAGAACCATGCTTGCCGTGACAGCATGATTGCTAGACTCCTCTTAATTCCTACTGAGCTCTAACATCAATTCTATGGTATTTCCAAGAGAAATTGGACTGAGCCTTTTTTTTTTAACAATGTGAAAACTAACTATTGAATAATTGTTACAGAATGAAATGTTTAACTCATGAACTATTTCAAAGTTTGAACTTACTAAATGATTTGTCATTCATATTCTTTTAGATTTATTTATATTATGTGTGACTGTTTTGTCTGAATGAAAACAGTGACCGTGTGTGTGTGTGTGTGTGTGTGTGTGTGTGTGTGTGTGTGTGTGTGTGTGTGTGTGTGTCCCCAGAGGTCAGAAGAGGGTGTCAGAGCCCCTGGAACTGGAGTTCAGAATGGTGGTGAGCTGCCGTGTGTAGTGCTGGGAGTTGAACCTAGGTCCTTGGCAAGAACAGCTGGTTATCTTAACCACTAGGCCATCTCTCTAGCCCTTTTCCTTTTCTTCTTCACCTCACCCTGTGAAAGTATAAAGGGCCAGACCCAGAGCTGTGCATGTATGAGGTAAATGCTATACTGCTGAAATACATTCCCCATGTCCAAGTATGTTTACCTATAAAGTAATTCAGCATGGAAAGTTACTAGCTGTTGCTTTATTGAGTTCTATTTCATTGGATGATTGGTTTAGTGAAGGTTTTTAAGTACACTTTTATTAACTTATTTATTTATTGGGATGGTTTCCCTTTGTGACCAGATTAGCCTGGAGCACTCTTGGCAGGTGCTGCTCTTTGAACAGTTCCAAGGTATTCTGATTCTGCCTGTTGAGTATCTGTGAGCATTATTTGACTGCAGGCAAAGAAAATTCAGCCAAGAGGACTGCCCAAGGCTCTATTTTAAATTTCTGGAATCTCTAGATCTAAATTCTAAAACCATTATCCTTTCTATTCATGAAAAGTAACTAATTAGGAAAGAGGAGTATCTATGTGAATAAAACTAGATGCCATGCTATTTTAGAATCCCCGCTTTTACAAATCAATAGTTACTGTTTGTGTACATTTTTGAAGATACATCCATCGTTTCTTTGTCAGCCTTTCTGTTCCACTCATCTGTCGTCTGTCGTCACCCACCTCTACTCAGTCAGTAGATCTTGTCGGTTTTATCTCAGAAAGTCTCACTCGTCTTGTTTTCTTTGTGCCACCCTCAATAAGGTCTAGATTACCGCAATCATATCATTCTGCAAATCTGCCTTCCTACCTGCTGCCTGCTTTATTTTTCTAGGCTGGGTCTGAGAGGAATGCGGCTTAGTGCAAAGTACCTGCCTAGCAGGTGCAAGGCTCTAAGCTTGATCCTTAGCACCGTGTAAAAAGCAACACTATGAAAGTGGAGATGATTGATTTAGAGCCAGTCAGCGTGGCTCACACTTGTAATCCCAGCACTCAGGAGGCTGCCACAGGGAGGCTGCCAGAACTGTTCGTACGCTTCCCTAGGCTGAACAGTCCTCCGAGTCTCTTAGCGCCACCCCGGCCACTTTTCCTCCCAGCTTCATTCTTCGGTCAGCAGACCTTCTGCTTCAGACAGCCCTGTCTTTGTCTCTGTCAACCTTTTTAAGTCAGCAGGAAAGTTTGTAAAATTGAGGGGGTCCTTGTATATTTCAGAACTTATTTATTTACTCCTTTATTTCTTTGTTTACTTGTGCTTTATTGAAACCGAGTCTTACATAATTCAGGTTGAGGTTGACCTTGCTGTGGTAAGCAAAGATGGACCTTTGAACTCCTGGTCCTCCCACCTCCATCCCCCACGTGCAGGACGGGTGCCACCACGTCCATGTCCATCACCGTGAATTTTCACTGCATGTTTTGGTGCTGAGGATGGGACGTAGGGCATTGTGCACGCAGAGCAGGCACTCTGTCACTGAGCTGTGTCCCCGGCTGTTTCAGAATTCTGAGGGCACAGAAATGTGATCTTTTCGCATGGTTTGTAGTTCAAAAAGTCTGTATATAATCCCCTCAACTGCTATGCAGCCCTTGCCTGCCATCTTTGTTTCTCGAGAATCCTTTCGTGGGTATCTTGTGCATCATCGCTTACTGATTTTAGCAGAGATTCTGAGTGCTTACCCTTGCTGCACGGGCATGCCTGCTCTGTTATAGATAAGCAGCAGTGCCCTAAGATTGGATCTCCTGGAAATCACAAGTCTCCTTCAAGTGCCTTGTCGTCGGTCTTACACAGTATCCCATCCGGAAGAAAGCAGAAAAAAATCCCAGCTGCTCTCAAAGAAGTAAGTGTTTCCGTTAAACTTGATGAGTCTGATGTCATTTCCTCTTACTGTTAGGACATGAGTTTTAACACTCTGATGGCTATGGCAGATGCCTTACAGTTTTTCTTCATCTTATGACCTGAGCCATTGACAGACAATGGCTGCGGAAAGTTTTGGGCACCTATTAGTATATCAGAGTGCACGCTGGCCCCCAGGTTCCCTCTGTGTCACAAGTACCTGTCACACATTTCAAAGTGCATGCCAGCATCCCAGCCCTTCCCACCTCCTCCCCTTCCCTGAAGCGCCACCTCCCCCCCCCCCCCCCCCCCCCCGCCAGCTCACAGGCGTCTTATAATCTCTCCGTTCTCACTATGCTCTGCTCCCAGGATTCTCACTACCCTCTCTCCCGCGCTCGTCTCCCCACTCTAGCATACAGCCCTGGCCCAGTCCAGTCCACTGCCTGTGTTCTGCCTCCTTCCTTCTGTCTGCTCCAGACTCTTCCATTTGCCTCCGGCTGACCTTTCTCTCTCATATCTGCAGTAAAAACCTCGACCGTATCATGGAGCCACCGTGTTACCAAATTTCTTTACTGCACCCCCTCAAATCCCGAGAACACCCAGTGTGACTCTGAAATGTGGTCATGGTTATTGCTTTCAGTAGCTATGGCTGCAAGTGGCCCCACCTTTCATTGCCTTGTCTGTCATCTGTGAACCACTGAACTCCACACAGGCCTTCCTTTTCCAGGTGTCAGCAAACACAGAAGACTCCACCATGAGCGGCTACCTGTACAGGTCCAAGGGCAGCAAGAAGCCATGGAAACACTTATGGTTCGTCATCAAAAACAAAGTGCTCTATACGTATGCTGCGAGCGAGGTGAGAGGGACTCTGTGGAGTGGCTTCGGGATCTTGTTTTAGTTTTGTGGGTCTTGTTTGATGCAGAGCTGAAAGGTGTGGGGCCTTGGACATGCCAAGCAAGTACTGTTTTAGGCACCAGGAGGTGGAGTTGCTGGGTTTTTGCTCTTTGGTGTTTTGAGACAGTGACTCATCTTATATTCCATTTAGCCTAGGTTGTCCTCAAATTCATATCATCCTCCTGCCTCAATCTCTCCAGTGCTGGGATTACAGGTGTGAGCCATTATGCCTAGCATGTTGCTAGGACTTTGAATGTGAACACTGTTATTCTTTCTTCCCATGAGTTCTTACTCAAATGTTAGGAATTTCTCGGAGTACTAAAATGCCAGTTTCTGTCGTCATGAGTGCTATTTCACACAAGACAGAGACTGCCTTTCTTCTAGCCTTCCTTGGTGTCCCCAGCTTGCACTGATCAGGCATCAGCACAAATAAGCTTTGTCATAAACTATCTCTAGCTGTCCTAGGATCCTGCCTTTTTACCCAACCTGATCTGTGTAACAGTAGCCTATGAAAGCCACTATGTGGGGTAGGGGTGGGCTGGAGAAATGGCTCAGCAGTTAAGAGCACTGACTACTCTTCCAAAGGTCCTGAGTTCAATTCCCAGCAACCACATGGTGGCTCACAGCCATCTGTAATGTGGTCTGACACCCTCTTCTGGCTTGTGGGTGTGCATGCAAGCAGAGCACTGTATACATAATAAATAAATAAATAAATAAATAAATAAATAAATATTTTCCAAAGAAAGAAAACCTCTAGGAAAGCTGGGTATGGTAGCACAGTCTGCAGCCTGGAAGGTAGAAACAAGAGAATCAGGAGTTCAAGGTCAACCTCAGTTACATGACTCTGGAAAGAAGGAAGGGGGCACCAGGCATGGGGGTGCATGTCTTTAATTCCAGCACTTAGAGGCAGCGGCAGGTGGATCTCTGTGAGTTCCAGGCCAGGCAGAGTTATATGGTATAATCACCCAAAACAAACAAACAAACCAACAAAAAAGTATTGGGGTTGGGAAAAATAAACACCTCTGGAGAATGCAGGCAGGAGAATTACTGTGAGTCTCAGGTCTGCTTGGACTATGGAGTGAGATCCTGTCTCAACCAACAAACAGTAAGTTTCCCAGAGTTCCTCACTGGGATCCAGGTACATCACTGACCACTCTAACTGTTATATGTCTCCCTCCGTAAAGTTAAAGAGCATCGCCTGCTCTCCTTGGCTACAGTGGATACAAGCATGTTGAAAACTGGCAGGGGCGCGTAGGTGGCTCCCTGCTCACTAAGTAAAAATAAGCTGCTTAGCATTACTGTGTTGTGTATGAAGCTGAGTTGTATAAATCAAGACCTTTCCAAGCGGCCTTAGATCTCCATCTAAAAGCCTGCCTTCCTCTGTCTGTTTTGAATTAGGATGTGGCCGCTTTGGAGAGTCAGCCCTTACTAGGCTTTACCATCACTCAAGTCAAAGACGAGAATTCAGAGTCTAAAGTGTTTCAGCTGCTGCACAAAGGCATGGTGTTCTACGTATTTAAGGCAGACGATGCCCACTCGACTCAGAAGTAAGTAATGCAGACTTCCCTTTTCCTACAGGAGGGTTCAAGCTCTTGTCTTAAATGATGTTTTTAAAAGGCATGGAGAGCAGCTCAGAATTTAAATCGGAGATCCAAATTAGGATTTAACCTTTTAATTCAGACTGTTAATTCAGATGATTTTAAAAGAGAAGATGAAAGAAGGGTGGCCCTGTCCATTATGTCAGTCTGCAGTGACCTGGAGGAGGCACCGGGAGCTCTGCTGAGGGAGGCAGAAGCAGAGGTGGAAGCCCTCTCCTTCAGAGAGGGCAGGGATCCCCCCCCCCCCCCCCCCGTTGTTCTGTGGACCAGTAGGATTTAAAACAACTGCTGGCTAACTTACTATTTTACAGGGAAAGTCAGACACACCAGGAGACACACAGGCTGATTCCAAGGACTGAGTAAAAGGAAATGGCTATCATTTTCGAATGCCAGCAAGAGTCTTGATTTGAGGTCTTAGGATGCTGTTTAACCCAAAGTGTGCATCTGTAAAGTGGAGTTCCCCTCTGCGCACGTAGCTCGGCCTCCGTCTCCTCTCACTTGATTTAGTCCACCTCACAAAGCAGGCTGCTGCTTTCAGTAATGGGTGTTCATGTTTTCTCAGAAGGCTTTAAAGCTGCGTGCTTGGGGGTACAAGGGTATAAGCTCTGAGTATAAGCAAGGTAGGCAGTTTGTAGGAAGTTAAGAGCTAATATGCTAGAGTTGCATATGTTTCCCGAGTCCCCACCAGGTATAAGGCTGCACTCTGCAGGACTCCCCGGGCTTCTACCTACTTGCAGCAGTGTATAGCTGGTGTGTGTGTGTGTGTGTGTGTGTGTGTGTGTGTGTGTGTGTGTGTGTCTGCAGCACGTGTGTGCCTGGTGCCTGGGCGAGGGGTGATCAGAGCCTCTGGAACTGGAGTTACATACAGATGGCTGTGAGGCACCATGTGGGTGCTTCTTAAGTCTTCTCTTGCAGTATAACATAAGCTATTTGCACCTAAAATTTGAAGTTTTGGAAATTCTGTCCTTGAAATTTGAGCTGACTGTGTTATCACTAAGATTTAGTGATTTCAGATGTTTGCAGCTCACCCCAGTCCTTTCTTCTGCAGTCTATTATTGTAAGAAGTCAGTTATCAGTAAGCGTGGGGTGGAGTAGGTTTCAGGAAATCCAAAGAGCAAAGAGCAAATGGACACAGCCCCAGCATCTTCTGAGTAGCCGAAGCTATGTGCGTCCAGATGGCACTTTAGGCCCAAGAATTGGTGATGACTGCTGTGAAGTCTTGGAAAGCTTTTGCAGCATTTGCAAGTTCTTGTTCTTAGAATAACTAAATGGCACTATCATTTCCTTTTTATTGAAACATTTGGGATGAGTTTGATTTAGGGGACATGTAAGGGAGTTTTGGTTGGGAGAGTTAAGTAGAAAAACAAGTCCATAACTAGTTTTCAGAACTCACTGGGTCAGGATGCCACAAAGTGAGGAAAGGAGTTACGATTAGGGCCTTTGTTGACGTATCCCTTCCAAAGCCAAGAAAACACACACACACACACACACACACACACACACACACACACACACACACGTCACTCACGCACTTAGCATTTCTTTATTGTGTATGTGCACGTGGTATTAGTGTGGAGGTCAGAGGATAAGCAGCAGGAGCCAGTTTCCACCCCTGCCATGTAAGTCCCAGGGACTCAGCTCAGGTCGTCAGGCTTGGTGGCCTTCACCCACCATGCCTCCTCACTCACCCCAGGACATCTTAGAACATTCACACAGGAAGTAGTGATGCCACAAAGAACACACTTTCCAGGCCAAATGTGGGCTCAAATTACCAAATAAAGAGTGGCTCCCTGCGAGTAAGACCTCCAGTGTGCTGTAGGAGAGAACTCAGGGTCACACCCCCGGTGTCACATGGTTGAACTGCACAAGCCTAACGGGTCTCTCTTATCCCCAGGTGGATAGAAGCATTTCAGGAGGGCACAGTGCTGTAGCTGCACTGGCGTCACTTCCTCTGTGACCCCGACAAGGTGGAGGAGGCCCAGCAGAACGGGAGAAACACTATTCACAAGCCATGTGAAAATGAACACTGCCAAGAAAAAATGCACCCACAGTCGTTACGAGTTCAGTTGTCCTGTTAGGTATATACAGCTCCTAAAAATGTTTTTCATATGTGTTATTTATTAAAACGTTGATGTTTACTTGCTGGTCAGAATTGGTTCTGAGACTCACACTGAATTCTAAAGTACTGTTTAGAGCCTGGGAGCTTACCTTAATACTGTATTCTGTACACTATTGACGATGTGCCGTCCACAGTGTTGTCTCTGCCTTACCTCGTGACACTTGGTAAATCTTTACAAGTAAAGCCTACATGTTAATTAGCAAATTTCCATACAGTGTTTGGTTTAGAAATTACAATTTAAAACTGCTGGTGAAAAATCCATATTTTTGAGTCACTAAACGTAGGTGGAGTATTTTTTATATTGCAGTAGAGATACACATAGCCGGCTTCTACCTCAGTAACTGTAAAGTGAGATCCCAGTGGAATCTGTACTGATAACTGTGTCCCCAGCTCCCACCCCCACCCCTCACCCCATAGGATCTTGTTAACTGCCAGGTTGGCCTTGCACCAGCTGTGTAGCTCAGGTAAACCTTGAGCTGCAATCTCTGCCTAGGCCTCTGAGCTACTGGAGTCCCAGGCCTGCACATCATGCACTGGCTTTATCTAAAACTGCCAGTTTAGTGTAAAAAGAAAAAAAATTTTTTACATTTGTTTTTGGAGACAGAAACTCACTCAGACCCCAGGCTAGCCCAGAACTTGTTATGTAACCCATGCTAGCCTTGGCTTCTCAAGTGCTGGGATTACATGTGTGCCACCAAGCTTAGCAATTGGTGTTTTAAGAGATAGATTATGGCAGGCACTTTGTTACCTAATGCCTTCTATTAAAGGCATAGTGGCGCATGCCTTTAATCCCAGCACTCAGGAGGCAGAGGCAGGCAGATGGCTGTGAGTTCGAGGGCAGCGTGGTCTATAAAGGGAGTCCAGGACAGCTACATAGAGAGACCCTGTCTCAAAAAACAGAACAACAACAACAAAAAAGAATTTTGAGCCCAAGTCAGTGGTGACACTTATGTCTAAAAGGGTGTCATATTTTCTGTAACATGTATTTGTAAAGTGATCTGAAGTCACTACCATTCATGTTTTTTTTTTTTTTTAGGGAAATTTTATACTACTCTGATTTATTCCCCTTGATGTTTAAATTTTACTCTTCTCTTCCCCTGGGACACAGCCCTTCCGTGTGGCCCAGGCTGGCCTTGTATTCATCACCCTGACTTGGCTCTCACATACTGCGAGTATAGACATGTGCGAACCCATCAGACTTTATCAGCCAGCATCCCTTGTTAGGAAAAGCTCATATTTTTAATTCTGGCACACTTACTGTTTAGCATATAAGCCCCCTTGCTCACACATACAGAAAAAAAATGTTGATTAGCAGCAGGAGAGGGGAAGTTAACATGCTGAAAAGTGTTTTAGTGTCTAA
Source organism: Acomys minous (assembly GCF_964271855.1). Lineage (NCBI taxonomy): Eukaryota > Metazoa > Chordata > Mammalia > Rodentia > Muridae > Acomys > Acomys minous. The sequence continues at coordinate 97,073,646 of NC_140490.1, forward strand.
GTATTTTATTGACTGAGTTTAAACTATCAGCTAAAAGGCAAGATTGTCCATACAGTATTCTATTAAAGGATACAAGATTTTCCTGCTTCTTTGTAGGTGATTTTTAAATTTAGTGTGATGTCAGGAGTTGAAAATTATATCCTGAATACTGTTTTTTTCATCACGAACACCTGCATGTGGTCTTTTGGATGCTGTTTTCTGCACATAAACTAGACCTAGAGGTGGCAAGTGTAATTTTTCTTGGATGCTTCTAGCTATCACATAATTTGAAACCCTGTGCAATTTCACACACCCCTACAGACTCCCTTGCCACAGGAGTAAGCCAGCTCTTTGTAACTCATTTTAATTGGGTCACATCAATATTTTTCATGTAAACATCTGTGTAATGTTTATGGTGCATTCCTTTTGGAGACCAGAGTTCCTTGTATTTCTGTCTTTCGTCCTCTTTGAATTCTTGGCCCCTTTAAGATTTGCTTGTGTGCCTCAAAACATCTAAGAAGTATTAACTAGGATATTTTGTCTCCTAGCACTTGACAGAATCAAGAAACTGATCAGAGTCTAAAATATATATAAAGAGGAGTTAGTGCACAAAGTAACTCCGATGTGATGAAATCCATATATGGCTGTGTTTGCTAATTGCTTAGTCCTGTTGCACTTCCTGATGTAACCGTTTCGTTCTGTTTTCCCTGATGGCCTCAGTCTTCTCCAGGAAGAAGCTTGACTCTGAGTACTTGCTAACATTTTTAAAAAATGAAGTGAGACACACACACCCTCAGCTTATAATACAATGTAACGATACTAGGGAACAACAACTCGAGCCTATGTTTTTGTCAGCCAGATATACAGTCGGCTCTGGAGGCTAACATCGTCATCACAGCATATAGGGATGTCTTAAATGGAGTTTCTACTGTGCTCACTGTGGACAAAATGCTGGAATTTCCAGGGGGAAATTTTATCTCATTGCCCCTCGTGACCCTTAAGAAGAGAAGCTATGTTTGTCCCACCCATGTCTCCTGCATCTTCAGAGCTTTAGTTGAGTACAGCGAGGACAGGGTTTCCCAGGTGTTTTGTTTGCAGTAAGAACCTGGCTGTTTTTCTTTTTTTAAAGGCAGCTTGGCCTGCCTCCTCCTCAGTGTGTCACCCTGCCTAACTCAGTAACAAGACTCAGCTGTCACTGAAACAGTCCCCAGAGCTTATGCCCACTTTCCCCACCATCCTGCAAGCCCATGTTCATGGCTTTCGTCCCTTGCAAGTCTGTTTTCCTGTGCAGCAAAAGGACACCACAAGGGCTCTAGAATCCGACTCTGGGTCTCTCTTGAACTTTCCATCCTTGTCCTGTGCTTAGGGCTGCTACAGCTTTCCCTCGGGGCTGGGGGTGCATCGCGGGGATGCAGCACTCGCCTACTGTATATGAGTTCAATCCCTCACCTAAAAAAATCAAACTTTTTTTTTTCCCTTTCTGATACCAATGCCTTCTTTGTATTGGTCTGTTTTAAGCATTGTCTAAGCAATCTACCTGAAGCAGAATTCTACTTTAATCCCTGTTCCTGTGGACTGCAGCTGCACTCCCTGGTTTGGCACGGAACAACTCCTCTCATCCCATAATACTCCAACTGACCCCACTTCAGCCTTTCTCTGTTCCTGCTGTTTCCTTTGTTCTCCTGTCAGCCAGCCTGGCCCTGTTTCAGTGGTGAGGTCCTCGTCTGCTTCTGTCCCTTAGACTAGATGTGCCTTCTTTCCTGTGTCCCTGTAACCCTCACTTCATACACACACTCTGATTAGTCTCACCACACTCCGTCCGTGAAAACCACTTCCCTTGCTCACTGGAGGTTCACCACATCTGACAAGAGTGCCTCACATGTAGTGAAGAAATGTTCACCTGTTGACTTCAATCTCTCCTATTGGGTCCCTAAGCATCTTCAGCACAGATTCTCTGGAGCCTATGCCACTTTTAATGCTATTTTCTAAATCAAAGTCTGTGGTGTTTTCCCTTATTAGAAATGCTAGTTACGACTAGGAAAGTGTTTTAAGAGAGAAAACAGGTGTATTTACTATACTGTAAAGGCAGCAGTGATTGGGATAGTAACGTGCCTGCTAGAAAAAGAAATTAAAGGTAGTAGGAGCTTTAAAAAAAAAAAAACTAAACACCAAAATAGTCTTTTTCCTTTGAGCTGAAGAGTGGAGGGAGACAACTTTCCCTCTCATGGAGTTATTTGCTGTATGTAAGAGCCAGTTTCAGAATATTTTTTAAATGACTTTTAGTGTTTTTCTCAAAACACTTTTTTTTTTACTTAAAGTGATCATGGTTTGTATCTTACTGTTCATATGAAGATCATTTATAAATAAAAGTAACATTGTAAATAATGTCAATATGTATTATAGTTTCTACAAAATAAATTTACTATAATATCTACTGTTTGTGTGAATTCCTTTATTAGAGGTTTTGTTTTTTGACTCATTTTTGACACTGGGTAGCCCAAGCTGGCCTTCAGTTTTCAGACCTTCCACCCCAGCCTCTTAGTAACTGAGATTATAGGCGTGTGCCCCTGAACCCAGCTTTGACAAAGTCTTTTAAGCCATGCCTTTAAGATGAGCCTTTCTCATCCCTTTTGCTAGAGTGTGATAAACAGACATGGCACCTACAGTAATGATCCTAAAGTGGCTTCTGTTTCTAAGGCTGATTTATTCATTTAGTTAAAGACAGGGTCTCGTCTTGCCTTGTAATCCAGGCTGGCCGAATAGTCATAGCAACCTTCCTGCCTCAACCTACCAAGTAGTGGCGTGACAAGCATGAGCCAGTGTGCCCAAGTTTTAATAAGTCAACTTCTTATGACTTAGTTCATGAACTGGAGGAGAAGGGTAACCACAGCATCCCAATGAAGACGCTGCAGGATCTCTCCCCTTGAATCCAGTGTGCTTTCATAGTGTTCCCCTTTTGGTCCAGCTTAAGGCTGTTGGAAGGGGTGCACAATGGCCAAACCAGACAACGCTAAAAGGTAGTGTTAGACTTTGGGAGAACTGCGTATGAAATATAGTTCTAATTGCTGGGGAAGGCTACCAGTCCTTTTTCTATATCTAAATACTTATTTCCAAGGGGAAATGACATTCTTTTTTTTTTAAATTTGTGTATTTATTACATATACCGTATTCTGCCTGCACACCAGAAGAGGGCACCAGATCTCATTATAGATGGTTGTGAGCCACCATATGGTTGGTGGGAATTGAACTCAGGACCTCTGGAAGAGCAGCCAGTGCTTTTAACCACTGAGCCATGTCTCTAGCAACCACCTTTTTTTTTTTTTTTTTTTTTAAAGATAACCAGGCTAGGCTACTATCGAATTGACTTTGAGCTCCTCCTGTTCCTCCAGCCTTCCCTCCCAAGTGTTAAGATTACAGGCATGAGGCATCAGAATAGGGGACAATTATTCTGCCTAGCACAAAAAGAGTTTGGTTCCCCTCTCCCCCTCCGCCCGCCCCAACTTAGCTTTCTGCTGAGTCTGGCTGCACTTCTACAGTGCTTATTTAGATGCAAAGGAAATTTCCAGCTCACCCCAGAGTCTAACCACACAGTACTTAGAACACAGATCAACGTCTCCTGCCCACAGGGTGACCATTGTCAGAACGTGATGTTCCATTAGTGACCTTTCGTTTTTTTGCAAATCTTTATTTATCAGCAGGAACTGATAACTATCTGGGGCTACATCATCTAACAAAAGGAACAAAAAGCAGCCTTTTGGAACATAACACACACACACACACACACACACGACTGCATTCTTGCTGTTTACTCAATACAGCCTGGTAAAATTTTCCATGATTTTGCCTTCGTTTTATCTAGGGAACTAATCTAAGAGAGTGGGTATTTCAAAGTCCAGTTTTCCAGAGATTAAAGACGTCTCCTCCAATTAGGTTGTTATTTCTCAAATTAAAACTTTCTTTAAGGGGAAGGAGAGATGGCCTCATCCAGTAAGAGGACCGGAGTTCAATTCCCAGCAGGTACATGGCCGGCCACTCAAAACCATCTGTAACATCAGAACCAGGGTTCTGATGGCCTCCACCTGCACCAGGCACACCTGTGGTGCACAGGCATACATACATGCAGGTAAAACACTCATATAAATTATTTTTTTAAAACCCTACAGAGCACGCCTTTAATCCCAGCACTTGGGAGGCAGAGGCAGGCGGATCGCTGTGAGTTGGGGGCTGGCCTGGTCTACAAAGTGAGTCCAGGATGGCCAAGGCTACTCAGAGAAACCCTGTCTCGAAAAACCAAAACAAACAAACAAACAAACAAAAAACCAAACCAAACCAAACAAAACAAAAAACAAAAAGAATCATGAGTTAGAAGACAAGCGTGGCTTCCGACAGTCCCAGTTTCAAGACTTTTTCTTCTTTCAAGATTTTTACTTTTAGTGTTGAATGTTTGGCCTGCACATATGTTTGTGCACCAGAAGAGGGCACCAAATCCAATAGAACTGAAGTTACAAAAGCTTGTGACCACCAGGCATGTGGGTGCTGGGAATCAAACTGAGTTCTCTGGAGGACCAACAAGTACTGTTAACCATTGCGCCATCTCTCCAGCCCTCAATTGTTCTTGATTTCTAATTACGTGTGTTTGGGTATGTGCACTTGGGTGCACGTGCCCGCGGGGTCCCTGGCACCAGAGTTGCAGGTGTTGCCAGAACTTGATGCTAACCTCCCCGGGCATCGAGTGGACAAGCAGCTGCTGCGGCGGTCTTCCTCCACACCTGCAGGGGGCAATCGACTTCCAGAACCGCCGCTGGACTCCGGGGGCCCTCGGCTTCACCCAGGGAACGTCACCAAGGCTGGCCGCTCCTCCAATGCGCAGGCGCCAAGAGCACCGCGCAGAACCGAGCCGAGGGTGGGGTCACGAACTCTGACCCCCACCCCCAAACACACAAACCTAGAAAGCTCCCCAGTACCCTTGGCCTCGGGGTCCCCCTCGCTTCGGATCTCTCCATCCCAGCGGCCGCCGCGGCGGGAGGGGTAAGTAGGGTACGGGGCGGCCCAACCGCCAAGCGTCGCGGCCCGAGCGCCCGTGTCCCCCGAGTGTCTGAGCTCCGGGTTACCCTAGTGCTAGGCGGTAGCAGACTGCCTAAAGCCATGGGAGGCCGGGCGGGGACAGAGATCTTTCGCCCTCTGGGAACCTTGCCGATAAGGCGCCGCTTCCCCCGCCCCGGGGCTTGAGCGCGTGGTGGGTGCAGGGCTGGGTGCTGCGGGGCGCGGGACTGGCGGGCCACGTACCCGGAGGCTACGGGATGCTGCCCCTCCGCCCGCTCCTGTCTCTCCCTGCGCGGAGAGGAGGAGCAGCTGCTGCGGTTGCATCTCGGAGGAAAGGTGGCCTACGGAACTTCATGCATCAAAGCTTCCAGTAGCCCTTTTGTTAAGAGCCTGCCTCCAATTCCTGCAGATAGTATCTTGTGAGGTGAGGATATTGCCGGGCTGTCTCTTACCCTCAGTTAAGGAGGTCAGCCTAAGCTGGAAAGGACAGACCAAAAAAAAAAAAAAAAAAAAAAAGGTAAATCCTTCTGGGACTTTTACCCTTCTCTGAAAGTTGTTAAGTATGCCTTAGACTTTGAAGGAGGGTTTTTTGTTTGTTTTTAAAACAGTGTCAGCTTGTTTACCCGGTTGAGTAATTATTTTTAAACTTCATGTGTCCAGTTCGGTACATTTGGAAAGAGAGTATTGACCTGTTCAAACCAAACTTGCAAAGATGAAATGCAAATTGATTTGGGAGGCTGTCCTAGGAATTGTATTTTTGGGGGACAGAAATTCAAGTAAATTAGGGAAGATTCACAGAAGGTGCGAAAAGGGGCAGCGTCCCTTGAGAAAGATCCGAGACTGGATGATTTGTGGGAGCCAGACTGGTGATGCACGCCTGACATCCCAGTGCTCAGGAGGCCTAGAGTTCCCCGCGGAACTGGCTAGAAACTGTGTATCGCAGCCCCAGAAGACATACAGAAGATTAAAGGAAAGATAGTACGCATGCCCTTTCTACAGCATGTGCGGTAACCTTTTGGAGAGCACCTTTGAATACAATGTAATTTTTCCAGTTGGGCTCATACCAGGGAGCGGAAGTCAAAGGGTTAACAGTAGCCAAAGTTCACGACTCCAGGTCTGTTCCCTTCATAGCCTCCTAACTCCGGTTTCAAAGACTGTTCTAAAGTTGTTTTCATTGCTATTGAAGAAGATACTTGTATCCGTTACAAACAAACAAAACCCATATGGTGACAATAAATGTAGCTGATTTCATCTTTCTGTGTAACAAGGTTGAAAGGTTTTGAAGGGGAGGAATCCAAGGCAACAAACCATAAATATCTACTGTGGTGTGGTGAAGTGTGAAATTCCTACCCCAGAGATAGTAAGGACAGACACCATACACTAAGTAGCACCATAAGATCCTCTCTGTGTGCCTGGAGACACACACACACACACACACACACACACACACACACACACTTTTTAAAACCATCTCTAGAAAAACGGGCCTCTGCTTGAAAATCCTAGGAATGAATTGAAGTTTGTTTTTGAATCCCAGTTAACGCTTCCTGTGTACAGTGTACACTTGATCAGTCAGGAATTGTGGGTAAAATAGAATTTGAACTGGGTCTCAGAGGTCAGGTAGAGTAAGTGAGGCGGCGGCGGGAGATTGAAATGGTGTATTGAAGGTGTTGGTAAAGCCGCTGCTTTGTAAACCTTGATGTTTAGCATATAGCACTGGGCTGTAAAAAAATGTGAACTTGTGGTTTTCTTGGGTTGGGGGGGAGTAATCTCCATCAGTTGCCTGTATGTATGTCTGTGTGCCAAGGGTGTACAGTGCCCTGAGGAGCCAGAAGAGGAATAAGAGTTGGGGTAGAGGAAGGGAACTCAGGTGCTTTGAAGGGCAAATGCTTTTAACCCTTAAGCCATCTTTCCTGCCTATGGAGGTTATTTTCAATTAAAAAGCCCCCTACTGTAAACATCTAGAAAGAATCAGTTTTCGCCCTGTCTTTTCTTGTTAACTTTTTTTAGTAAAACTTTCAATTTTATCTTTTAACATAAACATATTCTGGTTGCTTCCTAGAAGCCACATGTTAAAATCATTGAACTTTTTTTCAAAAACTAATATCTGACAAATAACTGTTTTTGAGAGCCATAAATCATTATGAAAAAAAAAATAATAAACCAAATCTGATTTCTGCTTCATCCAAGATATAAGTTCATCTCTCAATGTCAGTAGCCTTGAAATTTGACTGTCTCGAGAAGCAGCTCTGCATCCTGAGAAGCTTCTGTAGGCTGAATCAGCTTGCCAGTATAGGAAAACAGAGACACAACTTTCTAATGAGCACAACTGACTTGGTGCTCCTCGGCTACAAGTGCCTCACTCATTCAGTGAGTAAAAGGACATCCATTTCCACCAACTTTTTTATTTGTTTTTTGAGAAAGGGTTTCTTTTCTCTGTGTAACAGAGCCCTAGCTTCCAGGACTTTCTTTATCGACCAGGCTGGCCTCGAACTCACAGAGATCTGCTTGCCTCAGCCCTCCAAGTGCTGGGACTAAAGGTGTGCACCACCAGCGCCTGGCCCATTTCCTCCAACTTTAACTTCTGCTCCAAGCCCACATTCTCCCATACAGTTTCTCCAACAGCATCTATGCAGAAACTTAAAGAAACCTTTTAGCCGTGAACCTTCATTTGTGAAAATAAATCCATTGATGTTAAGATTAATATCTTCCCAGCTCATGTGCCCTTCCACCGGGCAACAAAATAGTTTTTCAAGTATGCTTCCTTCCTAAACAACTATGCCTGGTTAGAAATACTAGTTGAGTCATCTAGCTGAATTACTACAGTCTTTGGCCTCCTTAGACCTAGTAATAAGCTGATGGAACTGGTCGTATTAATTCTGGAAATTCTGTTGGAAAGAGTGCTCTTCAATAAAGAAACTACGAATGTCATCACTAGCTCTGTTCCATTAGCAGGCCCCTGACTATTTAATCCCCTCTCTCATGAGCCACTGGTGATGTTTCAATGGTGACACATGTGTAACACACACACACACAGTTTTTGCAGTTAAATAAGAATCTTTGTAGGTTACAAATAAGTGCTTTTCACTGATGCTAACAACTATTCAGAGCCTCCCCCCCCCCCCCCTTTATTTAGAGTGTTTTAAGAAACATTCAAGGGCTGGAGAGATGGCTCAGAGGTTAAGGGCACTGACTGCTCCTCCAGAGGTCCTGAGTTCAATTCCCAGCAACCACATGGTGGTTCATAACCATCTAAAATAAGATTTGGTGCCCTATTCCGAATAAATAATAAATAAGTCTTTAAAAATAAATAAAAAGAAAGAAACATTCAAAACATTCTTTTGTCTTACTACAGTATGTTACATACTTATTAAGAAGGTGTCCATTCAGCTACTCCATGCTCTCTGCAGCCAAAGCCTCATAAAAACCAAGCCAAGGGCTTCTTACTTATTGTCACATCATCATGCTTATTAGAAATAAACCTGTATTGCAAAGATGCCTTGACTTTTTTTTTTTTCTTGTCAATTTGGGTAGTCTACAATCTGGCTGGGAAGATTTAGACAATTATCCACAATTGAACAGTTTTGCCCTAAGATACAAACAAATATTACTTATACTTTTTAAAATAAATGCTACCTTTAGCTTATGAAATTACATTTGTGGTTAAATTTTTTTAAATGTTGTTTATACCTGGGCAGTGGTGGTGTATACCTGCACTCGGGAGGCAGAGGCAGGAGGATCTCTGAGTTCAAGGCTAGGCTGTCTACAGAATGAGTTTCAGGACAGCCAGGGCTACACAGAGAAACCCTGACTCAAAAAAAAAAAAAAAACACAAATAAATAAATGAGGAAGGGAGAAGCAAAGGAGTGAAGGAAGGAAAAAAAGAAAGAAAGGTAGGTGCTGTTTGTTTATATACATACAAGCACAGACATGCACACACACACACACACACACACACACACAGCAGTGATGGTTGAGGAATATTGTTTAAGGACTTTTGTCTTGCTGCACTGAACATTTAGTTTCTGGAAAAAGAACAGCAGTTCTTTTTTATTTTTATTTTTTAAGATTTTTTGTTTGTTTTTTTGTTTTTTGTTGTTATTGTTGTTGCTTTTTGTTTTTGTTTTTGTTTTTTTGAGGCAGGGTTTCTCTGTGTAGCCTTGGCTGTCCTGGACTCGCTTTGTAGACCAGGCTGGCCTCGAACTCACAGCGATCCGCCTGCCTCTGCCTCCCGAGTGCTGGGATTAAAGGCGTGCGCCACCACGCCCGGCTTTATTTTTTAAGATTTATTTATTATTATGTATACAGTGCTCTGCCTATGTGTACACCTGCAGGCCAGAAGAAGGTACCAGATCTCATTATAGATAGTTTTGAGCCACCATGTGGTTGCTGGGAATTGAACTCAGGACCTCTGGAGGAGCAGTCAGTGCCCTTAACCTCTGAGCCATCTTTCCAGCCCCAGAACAGCAGTTCTTAAAGACTGTGGCACCAAGCACAAGGCCTGCACAGATTTAAGACAGACAGTTGCCAGCACAGAGTGGGGAGTGGGCACAAACTCCCACCCGTGGACAAGACACTCTCTGCAATTGACACCCACTAGCAGTGAGAAGTTGGCTTTCCCCAGTGGAGTCTCGCTGGGCATATTAACCACACCTCGGGGCAGGCCCCACGCCCAAAGCAAAGCCAGCTCACTGGCATTCTCATAGACCGTGTCCCATCCGTCTTTGTTTGGGTTTAATCTTACGGGCCTTCTGCTTACTTGCTTTGGTTTCCATCTTTGTGGGGTTTTGTAAGGGTTTAGGTGGATGTTTTTTGTTTTCTTCTTTGTTTTAAAGAGAAAAGAAAGACTATGAAGTTGAGTGGGTAGGGAGGTGGGCAAGCTTTTGGAGAGGGGGGGAAAACATGATGAAAATGAATTGTATGAGCCGAGCATGGTGGTATGTGTCTTTAATCCCAGCACTCAGGAGGCAGAGGTAGGTGGATCTGTGAGTTCAAAGCCAGCCTGGTCTACAAAGGAAGTTCCAGAACAGCCAGGGCTGTTTCTCCAGAACAGAGAAACTCTGTCTTGAAAAACCTATATATGCATGCATGCATATATACATACATACATACATACATACATACATACATACATACATACTTATTTTCAATAAAAAAATTAATCATATGTATATGCATTGAGGGGTATGCACATAAGTGCAGGTGTCGATGAAGACCAGGAGGTGTCACATCTCTGGAACTGGAGTTACAGGTAGTTGTCAGTTATCTGATGTGGGTGCTGGGAACCGAACCTTGGTCCTCTGTAAGAACAGTACATGCTGGTAACTGCTGAGCCATTCCTTCCGACCCCACAATAGCAATTTAAAAAAATCATGCAATAGTTTATACAATCCAGGAGCATATTCATCTTATTTTTCTATTGCTGTGATAGCCATGACCAAAGCAACTTATAACCGAAAGAATTCAATATGGGGACCAAGTATTCAAACATAGGAGCCTATGGGGGTCATTTTCTTTCCATTCCAGAGGCCTAACGTCCATGACTATCCAGGTGGGGAGTATGGCAGGCTTGGTGCTGGTTAGTAACTGGAGTTTGCATGTTAAGACAGCAACAATCAGAAGGCAGAGAGAGTGTGTGTGCGCACCTGAGAGCTACCTGGAAATTGCACCTGCTTTTGGATGCTTAAAACCTACTCCAGAGACACACCTGCAGCAAGACCGCATCTGCTACTCTTTCCCAAACAACTCCACCAACTGGGGACCAAGTATTCAAACATACGAGTCTATGGGGGCCATTTCTTTCAAACTACTACAGTACTAATTTGATAATTAGATGCTAAAGAAGGGTGGTAGGAAAATGTTTGAAAATCTTTTTATAATAGTTACAAATAATTACATAATGGTTTTACGTAATTAAACCATTATGTGTCTGTAGAAAACAGAAAAGTTTATATGGGGAAAAGAAACTTCATAGCACCCAGTAGCTAAGCTGAGGTGTTTCAGGCAGAGTTATAAAAGTATGTGTGTTATAAAAGCATGCATAGTGCAAAATGCACATGTTTTGTGCTTAAAAAAATAAAGGTCTCAGTGATGTGGCTCCATACAACATGAGTGGACCTGTGCTGGCAGCCACACTTTGGATTTACTGTATATTTGATTTTGAATTAATTTTTGGTCATTACAGTCTTAAAAATGTTTTACTGTTGCCAGATTTGTGTTGATTCCTATGGTGACCCATGCATGATCACGTAAGGGGTAGAGATCCATGGTTTAAGAAACTGAGGGGATTTGTTTATTCAGCCACGTCTATGGAAAGGATGAAGAGAAGAGGTGAAGGGGATTTTGTACAAGAGAAATCAAGGTTCATGGCTCTGAAGTAGTAAAGAGAGCATCCTTACACTTTTGAAATCTGATTTCATTTCATCTGAACGAGTATTTTACCTACATGTATGTCTGTGTACCACGTGCATGCTTCATGCCTACAGAGACCAGGAGAGGGTGTTGGATCCCCCAGGAACTGGAGTGACACCTAATTGTGAGCCACCATGTGGGTGCTGGGAATCAAGCCCAGGTCCTCTGCGAGAGCAGCCATAGCCCTTAACTGCTGAGCCTTCTCTCCAGCCCCCACCCTCCTGTGTCTTGCTTTCTACCTCAGGTTAATAAAAATACATAACCCTTCAATGACTAATTTAGTTGTCTCTTCTAAAAGATTTTTTTCCCCTAAGCCTTTCTCTAGCTGTGTTCTTCCATGTCCTCTCGCTCACTTAGTGGGCATTTTGTTCCTTCTGCTAACTTACACGGATGCAACGCTTATTACCTACTAAAGACCATTAGCTACAGCTATATTTTCACTTACATCCATTCTTTAACTTCTCAAAGAGATGGTGTTGACTGTCTTATTTCTGAAAAAACAAAACAAACAGCCTCAGGTTAAGTGGCCGGAGGATATTATATAATAAACTATGTGTTTACAATTGGGATTACAACTCTGAAACAGGCTGACCGTGAACTTGAAACTCTGACTCAGCCTCAAGTGCTGACAGGGTAAGCAATTTAAACTTTTTGATGTACAACGGCAAATTACTTCTCTTGGGAAGGTAGACTACTTTAATCACCAACAGTCTGCAGACTATTGCGGGTCTCTGCTGGAAAGGTCAAAGTCTGGCATATCCGGATAGCCAACTGAGCTCAGTCTATTACAGTGGACTCCCTTTCTCAGCTGGGTTCTCTCTTTGCCTGATCTGGGGAACCCCAGATCTTGTAAGGAGCATCATATAGCCCTCAGGGAAGATTACAGGCCAACTCTTTCCTGATAGAACCTGTTCAGCAAGCACTTGGGGATTCCTGGAAATACCCCAACCTATGCAAAGGAGATTCTAGCATCAGCAAATGACCTATAAGCTTACCTGGAAGTTCTTCCCCCACCAGTAGGATAATTAAGTACTGTGAATGTAAATGAGGTACTGTAGCACCGCATGTAAATCAAATATCCTGGCATCCTCCAGCAAATCAGACACATTCACCCTCAAACCCACTGCCCAAGGTTTATAAATGCCTGGTTCTTGAAAACAAAGGTTAGCTGGCTTGCCCTCTCACTCCTTGCCTCCCCCGTGACCATCTGAGCCTCCTTATTTATTCTGGGGGGAAATCCCTGCTGGACCACTGGGGCTTGACTGCCTGTCTAGGTAGTGATGGCAGAGCTGCTATGGCAGCTGCTGAACCCCACTCGGTGCTGCCCACTGGTGAAGCACCCACCTGGCCTGTATCTCCCCAGACTCGCCTTCTGGCTGGTTTTGGGTGCCTGCCCTCTTCCTCTGCTGTGCTTAGCACAACAACTTAACAAAGGACTATAACACTTTTGGTAACATCATGGGCTTGCAGAGCTCCCAAGTCTCCACTGCTGTCTCATACCAGCAATCTCATTCTAAAAGAGCTAGCTAACTATAACACTTGGTGGAAAGCTCAATTACACCCCACCTCCACCCCCAGTGAGACCGGGATCTTTGCCTAGCGCATAGGCCTCGCCCTAAAATGATCTAGTCATTCTTGAGAAAAATGGGACCTTTGACCTTGAGATCCGTCTGCACCACCTGGACCAGCCTACCAGAAGGGGAACCCAGGCCACCTGCCAGACACTGAACAATAGTCTATGTTAGAATTTGCCTATAATACTAATAGGCAGGTAGAGGCAGGAGGGTTAGGAGTTCATGGTCATCCTCAGCTACATAGCAAGTTCAAAGCCAGCCAGGCTACTTGGGACTCTGCGTTTAAAACAAAACAAAACACAAACAAACAAACAAAAAAACAGGCTGGAGAGATGGCTCAGCAATTAAGAGCACTGGTTGCCTTTCCAGGGGGATCCAAGTTCAGTTCCCAGCACCCACATTGGGCAGTTCACTGCTGCATGTGCACAAATTTATGTACATACATATAATAAAAAGTAAATTTTTTTTTAAAAAAAGAAAAATGTGGGCTGGAGAGATTTGCAGGCTTCAGCCTGCAAAGCGCCTTCTAGCACCAAGGGCTAGCTCAGTGGTTAAGAGCACACTGTCTGCTCTTCTAGAGGTCCTGAGTTCAATTCCCAGCCACCACATGGTGGCTCACAACAATCTATGGTGAGATCTTGTGCCCTCTTCTAGCAGGCAGGCCAGAATATTGTATACATAATAAGTAAATCTTTAGAAAATACCCCTATTTTGTCTCACTTTCTGTGCAACCTTGAGCACATATATTGGTCAGCGGCTGTGTGGCACTGAGCGTGAAGGATGGGGAGCATGGTAAACTTGCGGGAACTGGGGAGTGTGTCTAGCTAGAATGCACAGTTTACCAAACCCCATAGATCAACCAAACAGTGGTGGATATTGAGAAGATAGGTAATTTTAAATCTGTGTGTTTGATCTTTTGCAAAACAGGAAAGTAGGGCCGGTAGAGATTGTTGGGGGATGGTCTGATGTATTTTGATGCTAAATACTGCTTGCCGTCTCTGTGGACCACCTTTTGCTTAATAAAAAGCCATCCCACCCGGGCAGGGCAGAGGAGATAGAGGTGTGACTAAGATTCCTGGGCTTAGGGAGAGAGGGGGTGGGGGATGGGGAGGGGAGAAAAAATGGAATCCTGGAATGAAAAAAACAAAACAAAACAACAACCACGAGGAGAAAGGAGAAAGACCCGAGGAGAAGGGAAGAGAGGAAGGCCGTCATGGCTTAGATGGAGGAGAAGCACATGGCAGGTGTGGATGGAGATTTGGCCCAGATGAAGAACATGAACAAGTGTTTGGGATTATGGATGGGAGGTAGCTTGATAGAAGTTATTGGAAGCAGATGGCATGGGATTGAGGCAGGGATCCCATTCCTGCCCCACTATGGAGAGTAATTTAGAGGATTAATGTCTGCCCTGCCCCAGGTTAACTAAGGCTATTTTAAAATATAACAAATGCCAGTGTCTTAATTGATCACTAGCCAGACCTACTGGGCATACTGATAATACGGAGAGCATACTGTTAATATAGCTAATTTAAAAACAATTAGAGATGGCTTCCAGGCAGAGACAGGGGCATTACTGGGACTTGCTGCCTTCCGGCCTAGCCAAGAAAACGTGAGCCCCAACTTCAGGGAGAGACCCCACTTCAAAGGAATAGACAGAGTGATGGTGGAGGAAACTTAATGTTATCCTCAGGCATCAATACATGGACATGTAAACACACACACACACACGCACACAAATTAAAATTAAAAAAAAAATAGTGAAGTTGCAATTCGGTGAACCATGTTGGGCTTTGAGATTAAGATACTTGCAGCCTACATAGGTATAATTTGGCTGTCCTCAAGGACAAGAAAGGGACAACACTTAGTGTAAATTCTGCGGCAGTATCGAAATAGAAGTCACCAAATTATAAATTAATAAAGTCACTAAAGCCGGGCGTGGTGGCGCACGCCTTTAATCCCAGCACTTGGGAGGCAAAGGCAGGCGGATCGCTGTGAGTTCGAGGCCAGCCTGGTCTACAAAGTGAGGCCAGGACAGCCAAGGCTACACAGAGAGACTCTGTCTCGAAAAACCAAAATAAATAAATAAATAAATAAAGTCACTAAAAACTGAACTTCAAAAGGAGAGTTGTTCTTGTTTGATTCGCTTACTGCTTTTGTGTTTCTGGGGATTGAGTTTCGGCCTCTTCTGGCATGCTGGGCAAGCGCTGTCACTATAGAACTCCCTCCAGCTTAATAGAAGGTAGAGGAATTATGGTTTAGAAAGACAGAATTCAGAGCCGGGCGTGGTGGCGCATGCCTTTAATCCCAGCACGCAGGAGGCAGAGGCAGGCAGATTGCTGTGAGTTTGAAGCCAACCTGGACTACAAAGTGAGTCTAGGACAGCCAAGACTGCACAGAGAAACCCTGTCTCGAAAAAACCAAAAATAAATAAATAAATAAATAAATAAGAAAGACAGAATTCACGGTGGCACCAAGGAAAGTAAACAACTTTTTCAGTAGGCTAGAACACTGGCAGCATTCTGGTTCTAGCCTGGCCCTTCCAGACATGGGGTGCTTACTATGTTTGCAGTACTAAACATGAATTAGCAACTCAAAACAGAGAGCAGCTGGTTACCCCTATAACAGGCTTGCCACTCTTGTGCCACTGGGGACATTTTGCTTATGAGGCATCAATGTCATCTCTCAAACTCTACAGCTAAGTAAGACTGTAGTTAACTGCCCCCCCCCCACAGCCTGCAAAGCGCCTTCTAGTGCCAAGGGCTAGCCTGCAGGGAGGAGCCTTCAAGTCTAGCCCCAGCCTGATTTCTCTTATGTCCTGTGACCAAAGACGGTGGTGTCTTCAGCAATAAGGTCTTACCATCTAGTTCTCGTGGGCAAGCAACAGAGGTGGCAATTGCTTGTGGGCCTCAGAGACCTCCTTGAATAATAATAGCTCACAGGAAGCAGCCTGTTCCAGGCCCTGGGATTTTCATAAAACAGCATGTGGCTTGTAGGAGCAGCTGGGTCGACTCACACAGGTACAATGGCTTTTCAAAGCAGATACGTCCGCGTATGCAAATACAGAATAGTTACACGAACCCCCAGCATGTTACCTCCATTGGCTGACAGTGTCCAGCACTGCTAATACACGGCCAGTCTTGTTTTGCAGAAGCAGATCTCAACCTGTGGGTCGTGACCCTGGGGATCAAACTACCCTTTCACAGGGGGCGCATAGCAGATATCCTCCATATCAAATATTTACATTATGATTTATTACAGTAGCAAAATTATAGTTATGGAGTAGCAACAAAAGTAATTTTATGGTTGGGGTCACCGCAGCATGAAGAACTGTGTTAAAGGGTTGCAGCATTAGGAAGGTTGAGAACCAGTGGTCTAGTCCCTCTCACCGCCCAACCACCTTAACTGGATTATTTTAAAGAAATTCTTAGGCAGCAAATAATTTCACTTATAAATTCTTCAGTAAATATTTTATGTATATAATTGTTAAAAGGCTTTTTTTTTTTCATCTTTGGCAGATATTTTGACAGTTAGGTCATGGCGACCATAGAAGAAATTGCACACCAAATTATTGAACAGCAGATGGGTGAGGTATGTCTAGTTTAAAATTCATTTGCTGACCTGCCAAACTTTCATTCTTTATGCTAAATGTTGGTACTAGGTTTTGGAAGTTTCTGGGTGAAAAATGGCCTGGCTTTCAGATAGCTTTTCTATGCAGCGGAAAACAGTTAAATAACTGCAATACAATATGGTAAGTACTATGATTTTGATGTAAATGGTGCTGTGGAACACACGCACACAAAGTTTATAATAATAAAAAATAAGTGAAAAGCTAATAAAGAGTTAGGAGTAAGAGGAGATCTGATCAGAGAAATATTTTAGGGGTTAGGAAATCTGAGACCAGTCTTAAGTTACTATATCCTATTTATAGCAAAAAGCAACAATAACATGGCAGATGATTTTAGGGCTTTATCCAGAGTTTTTAATGGTATTATTCTCATAGATATTGCTAATTTTGGCCACATCTGACATGTTTTTGGTTTTGGTTTCTTGATTCAGGGTTTCTCTGTAGCCCTGGCTGTCCTGGAACTCTCTCTGTACACTAGGCTGGCTTCGAACTCACAGAGATCCACCTGCCTCTGCCTCTGGAGTGCTGAGATTAAAGGCATGTGGCTTAAGGTCTGATAATAACCAGAGCGTGGCAACCATTGTCTTTATCAATAACTGGGATCAGACCTTGAATAGCTTAGCAAGTAGAGGTACTTGCCGAGCAAACCCAGAGACATGAGTTCAAACCCTGGAACCCACAGAAAGGCGGAAGGAGAGAAACAAGTCCACGGGATTGTCCTCAGACCTCCATATGTGTGCAGTGTCTCTCTCATATGCACGTGCGCGCCCCCATGGATGTCATGCGCGTGCACACACACAAATAAGATAATAATAGCTAGGATAGTTTATGTTAAAAGCACAAAGCAAGCTGGGCAGTGGTGGCGCACGCCTTTAATCCCAGCACTCGGGAGGCAGAGGCAGGCAGATCGCTGTGAGTTTGAGGCCAGCCTGGTCTACAAAGCGAGTCCAGGTCAATCAAGGCTACACAGAGAAACCCTGTCTCAAAAAACAAAACAAAGCAAAGCACAAAGCAAATATCCCATAGTTCAATCATGTTGTATCATAATCAGCATGGTTGATAAGATTCAAGTACCACAAATAAGTAAATCTTATGTTAATAGTAATAGCTGATAGTGAAATAAAAAAATAAATTAAAGCTTCCTCAGGATATTAGTACCTATAACAAAAACAAAAAACAAAACAAAACAACAACAACAACAAAAAACCGGGGCTGGAGAGATGGCTCAGCAGTTAAGAGCTCTGACTATTCTTCCAGATGGGCCCAGGTTCAATTCCCAGCACCCACATGGCAGCTCACAACTGTCTGTAACTCCTGTTCCAGGAGCACTGACACATTCAGACATACATGCAGACAAAACACCAGTGTACGTAAAAGAAAAAGAAAAGAAAATTATTGACTTGCCAGGCCACTGGCACGTGCCTGTAATCCCAAAACTCAGGAGGCAGAGGCAGGAGGATCTCAAGTTCAAGGCAGACTAGGTATAGAAAATGTGGACAAAATGATTCACTTTAAGAAAAAGATAAAAATGTTTATGACTTCATAAGACAAAATATCTGTTTCTTCAAAGTTCTCCCAAAACGCAGTCTCACAAAGGTACTATGGAAAGGAATGGAATGTCTTAATAGCATTTTGAATTGTGGAAACTGGTCATTGACACCAGACCAAAACACGACTGGTAGCTTTGCAAAAGTTAGCTGGAGTGTGCAATCAGGAGTTATACACAAAGTTAGCTGCAGCATGAATCGGGTTATGTCATAAAGAAATGGAGAGCCCAGCGCAGAGAAGTGAGCAGAAGGCAGGCTTTATATAGGGTTTCTTGGGAGTCCAGCTTTCCAGGGTAGTTTGGGATTGGTAGGATTCTGTGGCCTGATCCTAGGGCAAGCTCAGGGATTGGTAGGATTCTGTGGCCTGATCTTGAAGCTCAGAGATTGGTGGGATTTTGTGCTCAGGGATTGGTGAGGTTTTTGCTGTTGTTGTGTTTGGTTTTT
Source organism: Acomys minous (assembly GCF_964271855.1). NCBI lineage: Eukaryota > Metazoa > Chordata > Mammalia > Rodentia > Muridae > Acomys > Acomys minous. Next base: position 97,092,269 of record NC_140490.1, read on the forward strand.
GTTTGTTTCTTTATTTCTCCACTTGGCCCTGGACTCTGGCTTGGGGTCAAGTGAGGGTCAGGGTATTCTTTTCTTGGCTCTTTTATCCTACTATGTCAAGTTTGACATGATACCTGGCTCCTGACTTTTTGAGTGTAGTGTCTTCCAGAGAACTGAAAGTTGCTTCCTTAATTACAGTTCTTCTCCATGGAAGACCAAGTTATTGTATTGTCTTTCCTTTCAATTATTCTGTTCCACTGTAGTAAATGCTCTTTTACTGATCCAATGTTTCAACCAAGAGACAGTTAGATCACATATGTACCCAATTCTCCTTTCTAAAAGCTAAGTGAATATTAGACTTTTAATCACAATGAGTATTGTTGAAAGAAGCAATCTGAAATAGGACAAAAAGCAACTTAAACATGGTGTTCTGACTAGTGTTATATCAACTTGACTTAAGCTAGAATCATTTTGGAAGAGGGAACCTTATTTGAGAAAATGTCCCCACCAAATTGGCCTGTGGGTAAGCCCGTGGATTTTTGACTAATGACTGATGTGGGCGGGTGCTCTCACCTGGGCCTGATGGTTCTGGGTGCTATAAGATGGCAGGCAAGCTGAGCATGCTACGAGGAGCAAGCCAGTAGGCTCCTCCATGGCCTCTGCATCCGTTCCTACCTCCAGGCTCCTGCCCTGTTTGAGTTTCTGCCCTGACTTCCTTCAATGACGGGCAGTGATGTGGAAATTTAAACTGTAATAAACGCTTTCCTCTCCAGGTTGCTTTTGCTGTGATGTTTTCTCACAGCAACTGATACCCTACCTAAGACACAAGGTAGCATCTGTTACAGATGGACTGGCTCACAGCCAAATCCTGTAGGATATTGAAAATTACTGAAGTTAGAGCCACCAATTAGTAGAAATACTCTATGGAAAATATTATTGAGAACTTAAACAAAACAAAACTAATGGTAGAAATAACGTTCATCAAAGAGTTCAAACCTTCATTATCCATTTCAGAACCTCCTCTCAAATTTTGTACACAAAGTGATTTCAGAAAAGTAGAAGTAGAAAAAAGAAAAAAAAACCAAACTGAAACAAGTCTGAAAGTTGGGTCACGGATTAAATCAGTTTAATTTTAGGAAATACTTGATTTGTAACAGAAAATGGCATTGTTGAGATGATTCTCCCATTCATGAGTTTATCCCGCTGTAGACCGTCCCGTCCTGTAGAGCAGAGGTCACTGCTTTCCTCACTGCCCAGGCCAGTGTTTTGTAACCATGATTGACTAACCTCCTAGCCACCAGCACCCCCTGCGAAGTGTTTACCTAATCCAGGCTAATCCTTTTTTCACTCTCACCACCAAGCTTGCCCTGTTCCCTGCCAGTGTCACTGTTTATATATGACAGTGTCAAAGGTTTCCTGTCTGTCCCTTAATTTTACTCTTGAACATTTCAAGTCTTGCAAAGTGAGATCAGCCACTCCCCTCCTCCCAGTCCCTAAAGCAGTGTGGTTCTCAACCTGTGGACCATGGCCCCCTTGTGGGGGGAGGGGTCACACATCAGAGGTTTACATTACAATTCATAACAGTAGCAAAGCTACAGCTATGAAGTAGCAACCAAAACAACTTTATGGCCAGGAGTCACCACAACGTGAGGAGCTGTACTAAAGGGTGACAGCGTTGGGAAGCACCACTGGCCCAAGGTGTGCCGCCGCTGTTTTGCACGATGGGAAATCTAGACTCTGCGGGTCCTCTGCAGCTCCACGCTATCTGCCCCAGCTGTTGCTCACATTTCCGTTGCCCACTATAGTCTGTTCTGTCTGTCGTTCACAAGGCTGTCTTGCTGTGATTTGTGCCTTAAATGTGTAAGACATATTCCCCAAGTCCTCTGGATCACCTTGTGTGTTTGATTTTCTGTATCTGGGATGCTTTACAGTTCTGATGCTGCCTGTGTTCACTCAGGTGTTTGTGTATACGATATATGTATACATATACACATATATACATATATATAACATACATACATACACACACACATATACCACTCATTAAAACGAGTTTCCCTCTTCATACTTCTTTCGTCTCTTTCAACTTCCTTTGCTAGTTTCTTCCTCAGCACTCAGGATAGCTACAGTATTAATTGCCTGTCTTTCCCCACTAATGTGGAAGTTTTATGAGGGCAAAAATTTCGTGTCTTTCACTGATATACTGAAGGACCCCAGAACATCTGTTGGTCTAAGTCGGTGCTTCTCAGCCTTCCCAGTGCTGCGGCCCTTAGCACACAGTTCCTCGTGCTGTGGTGACCCCTCAACCACAGCGTTGTTTTCATTACTACCTCATAACTCTAATTTTGTTACTGTTATTAGCTACAATGCAAATATCTGTGTTTTCCGATGGTCTCAGGTGGCCCCTGTGAAAGGGTCGTTCAACCCCCAAAGGGGTCGAGACCCACAGGTTGAGAACTGCTGGTCTAAGTGCAAAGTGAAAGAAAGAAGAAATCAGAATAGTGAGGTCAAATAATCTTGCCATTGTGCCTTTATTTACAAAGTTCACATGTGCTTACGCCTATCAGAATTTCATTAGAAGTAGAATTGCCATTTAAAATGTGTATAACCTTTTCTGGCTTTGTTTTGACAGTAAAATGAATTCATTAAAGAAAATAAAAGCCAGTTATGGTAGCACATCTCTGTTCTCTAGTCCTCAGGGGGTGGAGGCAGAGGCAGCCAGTCGTGGGTTCAAGGCCAGTTTGGCTACATAGCCAGACCTGTCTCAGAAAGCAAACAGACAAGATTGAGTTGGATTATTAACGTGTCATGGTTGTATTAGATTGTTACAGATCAGCAGACGGGACAGAAAATCCAGATCGTGACAGCGCTTGACCATAGCACACAGGGCAAGCAGTTCATCCTGGCAGATCATGAGGGCTCCACCCCAGGAAAAGTTTTCCTCACAACTCCAGATGCAGCAGGTGTCAACCAGTTGTTTTTCACAACTCCTGATCTGTCTGCATCACACCTCCAGGTAAATCATTGTTTAAAAAAAAAAAGTCTTTTCTCTTATACAGGGAAACAGTTAATAAGATTGATAAAAAAGTAGATCTGAAAGAAGAAATTAGAATTCTTTGCTAGCGTCCTGATAGCTGTACCTAGTGTACCTAGCTGTACCTAGCTCTTGATACAATGTAACAGGCTTAGTAGTTCCCCCAGGGCTCCTAGGCATCTCACCTAGTCTCACTAATGGCCAATTATGTGGTGTCTTTGTGTAGCAGTCATATTTGTATAACTGTAAGTAATCGCATAACATTTATTTATAACTCTCTTTCTTTAAAAGAAAATCCACAGCTATCTTTTTATGCTATCGTTTTTGGGGTTTGGAGGCAGCAGGGCTCTTTCATTCGACACAGGGTCTCATTTTGTAGCCCAGGCTGCTCTGAAATCAAAGATCCTTGCTCCGTAGCCTCCCAAGGGCTCCGCACGGCAGCCGTGCATCACCATGCCCAGCTTTATCTTACGCGTTTGTCATGCTGGTCCATTTGTCACAAAGACACATGTCATGAAAGGTCTTAGAACTTTTGGAAGAATTAGACATATTTCATCTGAGTAATATCAGTGTGTATGAGGGGCTTACATTTAAAAACATCCCGTGTATCTGTGTGTTGAACTTTTCAACGATTTATTTTCTATGTATGTCCGCACTTGAGGATACCTGCATGTGGAACATGTATGTCGGTGCCTGTGGAGGCCCAAGGAAGGCAGGCCTCACCTCAGTCCCCGGAACTAGACTTACAAATTGGTTGTGAACTCCCTGATGTGGGTGCTGGGAACCGAACCCTTGTCCTCTGTGAGAGCAGCAAGTGCTATAAACCACTGGGGTCACCACCACCAGTTGGGTTTTGGTGTTCTGGGTTCGAGAAAGAGTCTCATTACATATCCGAGGCTGGACTGGAACTAAGTAGACCAGGCTGGCCTTGAATTTACAAGGACTCTGCCCCACCCCCAGCCTTCCCCACCCAACCCCCACAGTACTAGGATCAAAGGTGTCCGCCCTCAGGGCCCATTCATTTGGCTTCTCAGTGGAATTGTTGCCACTGCTGTGGAACAAGTAAAGGGGCACTCATAGTTTCTGCCTTGTGTATCACTGAAATTGTTGCCTACGTGTGAAAGGAGGCTAGCGGTTGAGCTACTCGTAAGATCTACCCGCCGTAATAGGATTCTCAGTGCAAGGGGAACTTCTGTCTGGTAAGAGGGCACCCTGGCTCAGCATTCTTCCTGTTGGACACTGTGACACTGCTGCTGACTGATAACGCGTCTTCCTTCTTTTAAAAGCTCTTAACAGAAAATTCTCCTGACCAGGGACCAAATAAGGTTTTTGACCTTTGTGTAGTATGCGGAGACAAAGCATCAGGTATGAGTAAAACAATTCTGCATGTGTTATACTGTGAAATTAAGAGCTACTCTACTGTGTTCCCTCTAAAATACAAAAATAAATAGAATGTGTTTTATGCTTCATATTTGCGGCCTTATAAAACTTCATTTTTCTCTGTTTTGTTTTGTTTAATTTTTTTCTTCAGTGTCATTTGCTTTGATTTATAATGTTATATTTGTTTTCATTTCACTGTTCGTAAGTAAACACATAGAAAAGTTTTAAATGTAAAAATTACATTTGCCAAAGGAATCAACGGAAAATGGAGCGTGGCCTTTAGTAATACGGCGTATTGTTAATATACCGTTAACACACTTCCCCCACCCCAGCTTTAGGAAGTCAGAGTAAACCAAGCTGCTGTGGTCGGATGGGGTCCGCTGGGGAAGTGTGACTCGAAGACTCGGGTTGGATGTGCTCAGAGTCAGTTATCAGTGCTCAGAGATAAGCCATCTTGGTTCTGACCACAGCTTGTGTCCTGTCAGAAATACATACTCATGTCTGGTCACATGCAAGCACAGGTGGCAGTGGGCCCACATTATGTTTGCTAATTTTTTTTTTTTTTTTTGAAATTTCATTACAAAAACCTCCCTGAGCACTTTGCCCTGAGTATGTGTAATTTGTTTTTATTATACTAAACAAGTGGCTGGCGAAATAACAAGTTAGCCAAAATGTCATATGTGTGTGAGAAGCTTGCCTGGCTGTGTCTGTGTGGTGCGTGCGTGCGTGTGTGCGTCTGTGCGTCTGTGTGTGCCTGCCTGTGCGGGCTTGATACCCGTGGAGGCTAGAAGAAGGTGTCGAATCCCCTGGAAATACAATTACAGGCGATAGCTGTAGGTGGGTGCTGGGAACCCATCCTGGACTCTTAGCCACTGAGCTAGCTCTCTAGCCCGAGACTATAACAGCTTTATTAAGAAGTTTTAAGCCAGGGCGTTGTGGTGCACGCCTTTAATCCCAGCACTTGGGAGGCAGAGACCGGTGGATTGCTGTGAGTTCTAGGCCAACCTGGTCTACAAAAGTCCAGGATAAGTAGCCAGGACGGTTACACAGAGAACTTTGTCTGGGGGGGGGGGGGGAAAGGGAGGAAGAAGTAGAAAACTCACAAAGAAAGATTATTATATTTCCAGTACTAGATAGCACTTCAGATTTTTCTGGAGCATACAGAGTTAATACTAAAGTATCTATTATACCCAAGGACGCAGTTTGGTACTAGAATGCTAGCCTAGCATGTATAAGGTGGTATATTTAATTCTCAGCAAAAGGAAATAAAACAAAACACTGCTATATGATATATGACTAAACTATATTTTGTAGGATTTCTCAGAATTAAAAATTTTAATGTGCATAATAGAATTTTTGGTGATGATCTTGTTTTCTTTCCTAAGTTCCCTAACATTTGTAATGTTACATTATAAATTTTTTTTTTCCCTAGACTCATATTGTAGACCAGGCTGGCCTTGACTCACAGCCATCCACCTGCCTCTGCCTCCCGAGTGCTGGGATTAAAGACATGTGCCACCACACCCAGCTTACATTATAAAATTTAAAACCGTATTATTAAACTTACCATGGGATATGGCTGTTTGAATCTCTACTTAAATAAATCCTTAGAAAATGTGTCAGAATCTCAAAATCACAATTTCATCTTATATATTGTCGTTTTAATCGAAAAAAGATGAACTTGTTTCACTTCTAACCTATAGCACATTTTGTGTTTTCTTAAACACGTCATCCTTAGGACGTCATTATGGAGCAATAACTTGCGAAGGCTGCAAAGGATTTTTTAAAAGAAGCATCCGGAAAAACTTAGTATATTCGTGTCGAGGATCAAAAGACTGTATTATTAACAAGCACCACCGGAACCGCTGCCAGTACTGCAGGCTGCAGCGGTGCATCGCGTTTGGAATGAAACAAGACTGTACGTACTTGCTTTAAAGGGCTAAGGTTTGTAAGAATGCAGCAGATTTGGAAAGCGTAGCCAAGTTAGCACATCTAAGTAGCTCAAGTGTAGTGCCTAGTTACTTAGTTACTTTTCTGTCGCTGTGATTCAGTGTCATGACTAAAGGAGCTGAGGGGAGAAAAAGCTTATTTGGGTTTATGGTTGCAGAGGGCGGAGAAGGCATAGTGAGCCAGCAGAAGCAGGGAACAGGCTGATCCCATTTTAGCCCCGTGGAGAAAGTGGAGTGAGGGTATAAACCCTCAGATTTCATTCACATTGGCACACTTCCTCCAGCATTCTTGTTCAAGCTGTGACATAGTCCAACTAAAAATAGAATATGTACATATGCTAGGCGTGGTCGCACGCCTTTAATCCTAGCACTCTGAAGGCAGAAGCAGGCGAGTTCGAGGCCAGCCTGGTCTACAAAGTGAGTCTAGGCTTGCCAAGGCTACATATTGAAACCGTGTCTGAAAAAAAAAAGAAATATGTACATATGTATTTATTATTTAATAAACAAATATTTTTGATTACTCCTGTGATGACAAGCACACATTTCCAGCTGGCACTTAGCACCCAAATGATTTTTGTAAGTTGTCTCAGAATTTAAAAATCTTAATGTACATGATAGAACTTTTTAGTGATTTTGTTGTCTTTCCTAAACTCTCTGTAGTATTGTTAATGTTACATTATAAAATTAAAAACCGTGTATCATTAAAGCAGCTAGCCACCAGTGTGCTTTGTAACTGATGCTCAGAATGTGATCTTTGTAACAACAGCTAATACAAACTAACTGCACCATCTGTGCCCAAAGCTGTTCCTTGTGTGTGAGTCTGAGCAGTCTCAGGGCAGATCTCTGCGGCCACCTGTACTGTCAGGACCTTAACAGACAAGGGTTGGCAACTCAAGGCCAGACATCTAATAGGTGGCTGCACTTAGTTTTGAGTTCTGACAGTTTGCTGTTCCCTCTACCCCAAAGGAAACTGTACATTTAACAAATGCCTTGCTGCCTCTGTAGTTTTTACAAAATTCTTACAGATCCTTCATGTTGTGTAGATGAATGTATGTGTAATACATATTTATTTCTTAACTAGAAAGGCACCACTTAGGCCTTTTTTATTAGTATGATCTTCAATTGGTCAAGTTTCTTTTTCTTTAACTGTGTATATAAGGGACGTCTCGCTTCAGTCTTTCTCCTCAATAGTGAGGCTTCTTAAGAGTCCTGTTTTCCACTGGGCGTGGTGGTGCACGCCTTTAATCCTGGCACTTGGGAGGCAGAGGCAGGTGGACCGCTATGAGTTCGAGGCCAGCCTGGTCTACAGAGTGAGTCCAGGACAGCCAAGGCTACACAGAGAAACCCTGTCTCGAAAAACTGGAAAAAAAAAAAAGGGGGGGTCCTGTTTCTCTGCCATAGGAGTGCTAAAATAGAAAGAAGTGAGAATAAGACGTCAGTTGACCAGTTTTACAAATAGCGAGTGACATTGTTGAATGTGCAGACTCTGAAAAGATAGATGGTCATTTTGAAATCCAGCCGGAAGCAGTGTCTCTTAGCCATGTTGGTGATAAGAAATTTAGATTTAAAATTGTGGTGTAATTATCTAACATGTTCTTATAGCCGTTCAGTGTGAAAGAAAACCCATAGAAATATCCAGAGAAAAATCTTCCAACTGTGCAGCTTCAACAGAAAAAATCTACATCCGCAAAGACCTGCGAAGCCCTCTGGCCGCCATGCCAACCTTCGTGACGGACAGCGAGACCGCCAGGTGCCCTACCGCTGACATTAAGTAGCCGGTCATTTGCTTCTCGTCCCAGATCTAGTAAGGCTAAAAGTTGTCCTTCATTTGTGACAGGTCATCTGGACTGTTGGATTCAGGAATGTTCGTGAATATTCACCAGTCTGGAATAAAAACAGAATCAGATATGCTGATGACACCAGATAAGGTATGTGGCACAATTTAAAGTGCCTGCCCCCCTCACACCCACCCCCTAACCGCCCCCCTCATCCACACCCCCCTAGCCCCCCCTCACCCCCTCTCACACCCACCCCCCTAACCCCCCAACCCCTCTCACACCCACCCCCCACCCCCCTCACCCCCTCACACCCACCCCTAACCCCCCCTCACCCCCTCACACCCACCCCTAACCCCCCCGCACCCCCTCTTACCTCCAACCCCCTAACCCCCCCCCCACTCCCGTTCTGGAGTTTGAACTTTTAATCCCCATGCTATAGAGCAACAATTCCTGTTTTCTCTTTTAAAAGATTTTATTTATGGATGTGAGTGTTCTGTCTGCATGTATGCCTTTACTCTGAGCCATCTTGCTGGCCCTAAAAAGATAGGAGGTTCCTGGGATGAGACTTTCTTCCACCTGTATTGGACTCTGCCTCTGCAGCACTCACAACCCCAAAGTCCTAGAGCATCGTTCAGTGGAAAATATATGCAGCATATGTGAGGTTCTTGGTTCAATCCCAGCACCCGAAAATGTAATGCCAAGCACTTTAACTACCGGTGGATCTCCCCAGCCCCAAAAGGATCTCATAAACCAAAGATTGCATATATAAAAGCCTTTGAGTTGGAAATATATCCAAAAGCTCATGTGTCTCTATGAGAAGTTACTAAGTGTCAGTCAACTCATTGCTTTGACGGTTGAAAGGGCCAAAGACTGTGAAGAACTTCCCTGCCTTTCCTGGGCAGTGGCTTCAGCTGCAGCTTTGGAGAGACTTTAGTTCTGTCTTTTTTTTCTCTGTCTCGTCTGTCTGTCTGTGTCTGTGTCTGTGTCTGTCTCTCTCTCTCTCTCTCTCTCTCTGTGTGTGTGTGTGTGTGTGTGTGTGTAGCCTTGGCTGTCTTGGACTCACTTTGTAGATCAGGCTGGCCTTGAACTCACAGTGATCCAGCTGCCTCTGCCTCTGCCTCTGCCTCTGCCTCTGCCTCCCAAGTGCTGGGATTAAAGGCGTGCGCCACCACATGTGGCGATTTATTAATATGCTTTTATTTTAGTATTTCATAACCTAGAATTTGATATTTGGATTTGATATTCCCACTTTGCAAAACATTAGTGCTTTTTTAAATTTTTTCTTAAAGGCTGAATCACACCAGGGAGACTTAAGCACACTGGCCAGTGTGGTCACGTCATTAGCAAATCTTGGCAAAGCCAAGGCCCTTTCTCCCAGTGGTAGCGATATGCCTGTAGTGGAGAGCTTGCGCAATGGTGATGCTCCCTTCTGTGCATTTCATCACGATGGCCAGACCAACAGTGATGTCTCAAGGTAAGGGCTGTTTGGTGTCGGTGTCATCTCTCCAGGTTTCCTTTCAATTGATCAAAATGTTTTTGCATTAAAGTCTATCTATAAAAGTTCCTGAAAACAGTATTTCTTTAAGACTTAGGAAATGTAGGGCATCGTAAGGGTTAACCGAAAATCTGCCTTTAGTGCAGCCTTGCTGAGCCTTCTCCTGAGTTTCATGAGCAGTAAGTGCATAGCATAAAACAACTGCTGAACTCTGACATAAATAACTTTCTCTACACATGGAGAGATTGGTACTCCGGTAATATGCAATACTTCAAACTGCACCCACTAAGTTCCATGTGTTGATTTTGTGATGTGGATAATCACAGAGGTCACTGCAACGCAGCAGTGTCATACAAGAAAGCTCTGGTTTCTGAAGCCTGCCTAGTTGTTGTTGTGGTGCCTGTGCGTACCTCTCCTAGACGCTGGCACGGGGTGGGGGGGGGCGGTCCAGGGCCTCCTGTACACTACACAAACCTTCTGCCACTGGGCCGCACCCCTGCCCTATTTGCAGAAGACTTTTCAGGCTTAACCCTCCCTCTCCATAGTCCTGGGTATGGAACCCGGGCCTAATGCCTGCCTGGCAGACCGTCTCCTACTGAGCTAGTTCCACAGCCCTTTGACTTGAATCATAACTGCAGAATTTTGTATAAGAATTTCGTTTTATTGATGGAGATTGGTCATGCTCATAGCCTGTGATGTCTCCCTATAGGGCATTTGACACTCTTGCCAAAGCGTTGCCTCCCGGAGAAAGCGCAGCCTCCTGTCAGAGCTCCGTAGAGGGCGTGGAAGGAAACATGCATCTAACCGCTGGCGAGTCGGGCTACATGGAGAAAGAGGGGCCACTACTCAGCGAGTCGCATGTAGTTTTCAGGGTATCTTTATTTATTAATTATTTTTTAATGTTATGTTACTGTTCGATTTTTATCTTCCTTTCAACCGTCAAAATTTGCCTGCCACACTTTTAAAGTTAGAAGTACCCCTGGTAGAATTTTGGAACTGAAACCTAAACATGCTCGCCCTGCTATCGAAGACAGTGGGCCAGCTTGCTGTCGGTCAGTCATGGTAGTGCAGTTAGTTGGTTAGATTTCAGAAGCCATTGCTTTTGCTTTCATTAAGCATGGACATCCATCGTGAACTGAATATACTGCTTTTGTTCAATCCGTGCCTGCTACTCTCTTAGCATAAATTCGTATCTGAGACCCAGACCTTTTGCTCTTATGTTAGAAATGTTTAAGATAAACATGATGAATGTGTGAGTTACCTTTCTACCCTACAGCATTATTGTCTGAGGGTGCACGTGATGCATTTTAGTGTTAGGTTTTTAGCTGTTAGTACTTTTAAAAACCATTTTGGAAAAGGAGCATTTGAAATTCAGTTTGTTCCCCTAAATACATCTTGCAATGGTGCTGGGCCCTATGTATATAGATAGCCCTACGTATATGGCCCTACCTATGCTAGGCAAGCGCTCCACCACTGCCCCTCTCCTCAGCCTCTGAACAAGCTCATAAAACAAGCAAAACAGGTAGACCATTAAAAACATACATACATGCATGCCTACATACATACATATATACATACAAAGCCTAAGAAATAACTCTTGAACAATTGATTTGTTATTCAAATTAATATGCTGAACAGAGCTGTGGGTGTGGCCCCCCACTGAGACCTCATTAGCACCACAATTGACCCCTTACTTGGATCTTTGCTCTGCCAGTTGTGAATGCTGTTAGAAAGGCTTGTGCTGGAGAGAGATGGCTCAGAGGTTCAGAGCACTGACTGCTTTTCCAGAAGTCCTGAGTTCAATTCCCAGCAACCACATGGTGGCTCACAACCATCTATAATGTGATCTGATGTGCACTGTATACATAATAAATAAATCTTTAAAAAAAAAAAAGAAAAGAAAAAAGAAAGGCTTGTGCAAAATAATTGAGTGGACATAGCAGTCCATAGCAGTTCTGGAACACTTGAGAATGATTTACGATAGATTATAAACTTTTCTACATTTCTTAGGAAAACACTTACAACTATCAAGTAAGTGTCTGTACTGCAACTTAAAATAATGGACAGAAAATAAGTGTATCATAAGGCAAAGACTATAGACATAAGATTGGTATGTCAAAATTCAGCTTGGTTGAAATAGCCACAGAAAATGTTAACCATGGTTTAGTAAGCCGGGCATGGTGGCGCACGCCTTTAATCCCAGCACTCAGGAGGCAGAGACAGGTGGATCGCTGTGAGTTCGAGGCCAGCCTGGTCTACAAAGTGAGTCCAGGACAGCCAAGGCTACACAGAGAAACCCTGTCTCGAAAAAACAAAAAACAAAAAACAAAAACAAAAACAAAAAAAAACCCTATGGTTTAGTAATTGCTGCAACATGATATACCAATTAAATACATCAAAGAAACCAGTTATCATGTAAAGTTTTACTAAAAATAACAGAAAAAATTCAAGTGGTTTGTTTTGTTTTTGTTTTTCGAGACAGGGTTTTCTGTGTAGCTCTGCCTGTCCTGGAACTCACTTTAGAGACCAGGCTGGCTTCGAACTCAGAGGCCTCTGCCTCTGCTTCGCAAGTGCTGGGATTAAAGGCTTTGTTGCCACCATCTCCCAGCTTCAAGCCTTTTATCTGCACTGCACAAAAAAAAAAAAAAAAAAAAAAAAAAAAAATATATATATATATATATATATATATATATATATATATATATGTATATATTCACAGATGATAAAAGAAAAGATAATGAGAATAATTAATGCCGTGCTTAAAAGTTACTGTTGGTGGACAGTCAAGGGTGGGGCGAGGCAAAAATGCTCTTTCCCGTTGTTCTTTCATATTCTAAATAAAACACATTCTTCTGTGCTCTGAGTTTCGTTTCCCCACTCTGGACTTAGATCGGAGGAAGGACACAAGAGAGATGGAGGCAGAGCCCCCGTACAAGCCAGGACCAGCGGCTGCTTTAGAGAGGAGCTGTTCAACTTCCTTCCTTTGGTTCATACCTTTAATTGTATGAAATAAATGCTTTGGACAGAGAACTAAACAAATCCAAGCTTTGACTGTTCTTTCTGAATTTGGTGGGTTTTCTCTCTCTCAATTTTTTCTTCTTCTTTTTAGGGGAAGGTTTTCGAGACAGGGTTTCTCTGTGTAGCCTTGGCTGTCCTAGACTCACTTTGTAGACCAGGCTGGCCTCGAACTCAGAAATCTGCCTGCCTCTGCCTCCCTGAGTGCTGGGATTAAAGGCGTGTGCCACCACGCCCGGCTCCATGGCTGTATTTTAAAACTCTTTTAAAGTTCTAGTTTGAATTGTCACTGTAATATCATCATGTTCTGTTTATCTTCTCCATCTTTCCTGGGTTCTGAAACTAGCATAATCTTTGTTTAAAAAATCAACCCATTATGTCCCTTGACAACTTAAAATGTAGCAAGACCCTGTCCTAAAAATCATTATATTCTGTAGCTGCCATTGCTCGTGTGGGATTCAGGTCAGGCTGTGTCACGTGACCTTTTCAGGCCCTTCACACTCCAAGTCGTTTTCATCCCTTCTGGCACATGCCATTCTTAACCCTGCCCACACATCTCAGCATCCAGATGTGAGTGCTGAGATCCAGATGTGAGTGCTGAGACCACAGCTGCTGGTGCTCACAGCAGCCCAGCAGTCACCCGAGTGCCTAATCCAGAGTCACAGAACCTCGGAGGAGAAGCCATGTCTCTTGACAAGTCAAATGTGTGGGGGTTTTTTGTTTTAAGTTTTATTCTGACAGTTAGAATTTTGACCTAGAAGCCTCACTAAAGAGATACTTGCCAAAGGCAAGTAAGGAAAACATACCACTAGTATTTTCTTGTTTAAAAGGCAGCTTAAAACTATTTGGCAACGTGTGCTGAGGTCTTTTTGGAGGGTGTTGTTTTCTTTTGTGGATTTCTGTCTGTTACTTTGGCTTTTGTGACAGGGTCTTGCTGCGTAGCCTATGCTGGTTGTGAACTCCTGGTGCTAGTAATGTGCTGTGATGACAGACAGGTGCCGCCACGCCTAGCTCACCAGCGTTCTGTGTTGTTCTGTATTGTTCTTTTGTAGCACCCCTTATCCACAGCACCGAGTGTTCTGTTAGAGTAGTTCACCTAAGTTTTCACTCCCCCGACTCACCTCAGGCAATTCTGAAATGCTACACTTCCCAAAACGTTTGCACTTATCCCTGTGTAAAAGCAGCTACATCCTTGTTTCTAAGGCACTTGATATTTGCTTGCTTCCTTTAATTGTTTTGTGGGTCTGGGGAAGATGGCTCAGTTCCTAAGTGCTCCATATAGCGTGAGGACCCAAGTTCAGGTCAGCAGCGTCTGAAACAGAGCATCAAATAGATGCGCGTGCTCAGAATCCCAGCTCCCAGGAGAGGTACCGGAAGCTCCCTGGAGCTCACTGGCCATAGGCTTGCTGTATCAGTGACTTCAGATTCAGGGAGCAACCCTGTCCCAGGAACAAGGCGAGGTGCCAGCGGGGAGATGACTCAGTGGAGTTTGACCCCCCTGAGACGCACAGTGGAGAGAATTGCTTTCTGAAAGCTCTGCTCTGTCCTGCACAGCACATCATGGCACACACCCATACACGTATGCACATAATCACATGCACACCATGGCACACACCCATACACTTATGCACATAATCACATGCACACCGTGGCACACGCCCATACACGTATGCACATAATCACATGCACACCATGGCACACACCCATACTCGTATGCACATGTCACATGCACACCATGGCACACAGCCATATTCTTATGCATGTATCATATGTACACTATGGCACACACCCATACTCGCATGCACATATCAGATGCACAATAATATAAAGAAAAACTGGAGGGTAATAGAAGACACTCCACATTAACCGCTGGTCTCTGCATGCACTTGCACACATACATGAAGGTATGCATACATCTCTCTCTTTCCTCCCCCTCTCTCTTCCCTGCCCTTCCTCCCTCTACACACACACACACACACACACACACACACACACACACACACACACACAGAGAGAGGTATTTTTAAAGAAATGTTTTCGGTTTTCTGAATTATTTTGTTGTGAGTTTTTTGTTTGTTTATTTGTTTGTTTTTGCTGCTCCAGTAAACACAGTTTTGTTTTTTGTTTTCATGAGTCTGCAGGGATTGTTGGCTGATAGAATCCATTCTTAGCATGCGCAAGGCCCCAGGGCTCAGTCCTCAAAAGACAGTCTGTAGTTCCCCATTTTCTTTTCTTTTTTCTTTTTTTCTTCTTTTTTCGTTTTTGTTTTTAGGTTTTTTGAGACAGGGTTTCTCTGTATAACAGTTCTGGCTGTCCTGGACTCACTTTTGTAGACCAGGCTGGCCTCAAACTCACAGCGATCCACCTGCCTCTGCCTCCCAAGTGCTGGGATTAAAGGCATGTGCCACCATGCCCGGCGCCCCCATTTTCTTATATAGAATTTAAACTATCTGTTTCCCTGCCTCATCATTTGGTGCTGTCAGTATTAATAAACAGGTAAATCAAGCTGGGGTGTAGCTCGGTCAGTAGAGCATCTGTCTAGCATGCATACATAATGCCCTTAGTTTGCTCCCCAGCACTACAGGTGAAAGTAACATGCTTAGTGTACCTGAGGTCCCACCTTCTTTTTTTTGTTGTTGTTGTTGTTGTTATTGTTGAACAATGGTTTGTTTATTTATAGGTCTATGAGGCGACTGAGTTGGGTCAAGTCATAAATTAGAGGTAGATGTGGGCCTGAAGATGCAGGACACTGTATGGGCCCACAGTTTGGGGTATGTGCCATTTTCTGGAGAACCTAGGACATCCTTTCTAAGCAGGTAGTTGGATTTCCTTACCTGGGAGAGAGACTGGTTTAGGCAAATGTCAGGAGGAGTGTAAGGGTGGAAAGCAATGAGGATGTAGCAAGGGCAGCGATCAGGATCAGACAAGGTCTGGCAGGCAGCGTTGTCAGTCAGAGCTGTTGAGAAAGCACTCCCAGCACGTGAGTGTTTTGTTGTCCTGAGGATGGTGGCACTGTGGAATTCCACCTTCTTTTTTTATCCTATTGAAAATAATATTTTTCTTACAATCTATTCTGATCATGGTTTTCCTTCCCCCATTTCCTCTATGTCTCCTCCCACCCCATCCTTTTAAAACAAACAGGAGAAAAAAATCCAAAGAAACCAGAAGTAAAAAGAAGCACAAACACATACACACGACATAAAAACAGAATTTGAGACCACAATAGACAAAGAAAAGGCAGTCCCATATTCTACTCCTATAAGTAGTAATTAGGGAAACCTAATTCCACCTGATTTTAAACGAAGACTTTTTTTTTTCACTTAATTTTAAAATTGAAAATAGATCCTTTGCTCATACAATACATCCAGACCCCAGTTCCCCTCCCCCCTACCCCACCCCCACTTTCCCCAGCTCCACTCCCCCTCTGTTTCCCTTCAGACAGGAGCAGGCCTCCAAAACACAACAACCGAACATGACAAAACAGGACACAATAAGGCAGGGCGAAAGCCTTCATATCGAGGCAGCCCAATGGGGGGAGAAAAAGAGTCCTAAGAGCAGGCAAAAAAAAATCAGAGAGTCATCTGCTCCCACTGGTAGAAGTCCCACAAAATCACCAGCCTAGCAGCCGTAGCATATATGTAGAGGACCTGGTGCAGACCCGTGCAAGCCCCATGCTTGCCACGTGAGTCTCTGTGAGCCCGTATGAGTGCTTAGTTGACTCAGTGGGCCTTGTTCTCCTGGTGTCTTCTGTCCCCTCTGACATGAAGTTCCCTGAGCGCTAAGGGGAGGGACCTGGTGGAGACCCCCAGTTTAGACTCTGCATAATGTCAGGCTGTGGCTCTATGTACCCGCTCCCCTCTGCGGCTGGAGGAAGCCTCTCTGGTGACCACTGGACAAGGCACTGATCATATTTGTCTTTCTGGATGATTTTTTTCTAGTTTCACCCATTTGCCTATAAATTTATGATGTCATTTTTTTTTTAACAGTTGAGTAATACTCCATTGTGTAAATGTACCACATTTTCTTCATTCACTCTTTGGTTGTGAGACATCTAGGTTGTTTCCAGTTTCTGGCTATTACAAATAAAGCCACTTTGAATATGGTTGAGCAAGTGTTCTTGTAGTAGGATGGATCGTCCTTTAGAGATATGCCCAAGAGTGGTATAACTGGGTCTTTTTTTTTTTTTTTGTACAACTGGCTCTTGAGGTCGATTGATTCCCAATTATCTGAGGAGCTGCCATATTGATTTCCGTAGGCTCTGTACAAGTTTGCACTCCCACCAGCATTAAAGGAACGTGCCCCTTCCTCCACATCTTTGCCATCATGAACTGTCACTTGTACTGTTGATCTTAGCCATTCCCACGAGTGTAAGGCAGAATCTCAAAGTAGTTTGATTTTCATTTCCCTGATGGCTAAGAGAATGTTGGACATTTTGTTGTTGTTGTTGTTGTTGTTTTGTTTTTTGTTTTGTTTTGTTTTGTTTTTTGAGACAGGGTTTCTCTGTGTAGCCTTGGCTGTCCTCGACTCACTTTGTAGACCAAGCTGGCCTTGAACTCACAGTGATCCGCCTGCCTATGTCTCCCGAGTGCTGGGATTAAACGCGTGTACCACCACGCCCGGCTGTTGAATATTTCCTTAAGTGTTTCTCAGCTATTTGAGTTTTCTGTATTGAAAATTCTGTTTAGATCTGTAGCCACTTTTAATTGGATTATTTGGTTTGTTGGTGTCTAGTTTTTCTTGAGTTTGTTTGTTTGTTTTAATATATTTTGGATGTTAGTCCTATGTCAGTTGTGGAATTCATGAAAATCTTTTTCCATTATGTAGGCTGCCGTTTTGTCCCATTGATAGTATCCTTTGACTTGCAGAAGCTTTCCAGTTTCTTGAGGCCCCATTTATTAATTGTTGATCTTAGTGCCTTGGCTGTTGGTGTTCTTGAGGAAGTTGTACAAGGCTATCCCCCACTTTTCTCATCGCTCGGGTTCAGTCTATTTGGTTTTATGTTGAAGTCCTTAATCTGAGTTTTGTGCAGGGTGATAAATATGGGTCTGTTTGGATTCATCTACATACAGACATCCAGTTTGACCAGCACCATTTGTTGAAGATGCTTTCCCTTATTCAGTGTGTATTTCTGGCTTCATTGTCAAAATTCATTTGTCCATAGATGTGCAGATCTACGTCTGAGTTTTCAATTCCATCAATCAATATTGCCAAGAGCCATTCTGTTAAAGGAGCTCATTAGGCATGTAGGCTTTCTAGGAGGTGATCCAGTATTTCACAGGGTCTGTACCATGATGCACACCCAGAATTGCTTCAAGCCTCTGTCTGACACAATGTCAAGAGCCATTGATGTGGGGAAGTTTAGTAGGCATGGGAGCTCTCTGGAAGGGATCGGTATTTTGCAAGGTCTGTACTGTGATGCACCCCAGCATTGCTTCCAACCTCTGACAACCTGATCAGTTGTGCACTGCTGCATCTCTCTAAAATCTGGCATTAGAGCCAGGCTTGGTGGCTCATGCTTTTAATCCCAGCACTTAGGGATGCAGAGACAGGTGGATCACTGTGAGTTGAAGGCCAACTGGGTCTACAAAGCGAGTCCAGGACAACAAAGGCTATATCCAAAGCCAGCCTGGTCTACAAAGTGAGTCCAGGACAGCCAAGGTTACACAGAGAAACCCTGTCTCAAAAAAACCAAGAAGAACAAATATCTGGCATTGGTGTAAACTGTCACTTTCTGGGTATTGACCAGCTCTGATTGAGCAAACTTCCCACAGGATCTTGTCGAGGATGTACTGTTGTTCAGATGAATTAATCCCTGATTATGGAATTCCTGATTTGATTCAGATAGTTTGAAATTTTTAAATTGTTTTAGATATTCTAAAACAATTTTAGAGAGTTTATGGCTACAGTAAATACCTTTGTGGACCTCCAGATGCCGCACTAGGGGATACCCTTGAAGCAGATTTGTGGCCTCAGATAAGCCTTCACTCCAGATGGCACCATGAATCACCATAAATCTAGGCATGAACCCAAGATATAATGGGGCTACCTAGAAATGTCTAAATTAAATACAAACCTTAATGTCTAAATATATAAATTGTTCTGTTATAATTTCTATACCTTGTCACTTTGTGACAACATATGTTGTCATTTTAAATGTGCTCTGTTTCTTAGAATGAAAGACAAATAAGCCAGGTGTGGTGGCACACACCTTTAATCCCAGCACTCAGGAGGCAGAGGCAGGTGGATTGCTGTGAGTTTGAGGCCAGCCGGGTCTACAAAGCAAGTCCAGGACAGCCAAGGCTAACACAGATACACCCTGTCTTGAAAAATCAAAAAAAGGGAAAGAAAGACAGATAAAATTATTGTTCTGAAATCATTATGAACTAAGAGATAGCTGGATAATATATAGTTATCTCAGTCCTATCTAATTGAAAAGTCATATCTTCTTGTAAGTTTAAGACCCTGTTAACCTTTAGGCCTTGTCAACCTTTGTCATAGGAACTTATGTAATAGATACATAGATAAAACATGTTTATTACCTTTCAAACATGTAACCTGTTGTATTTTAGAATTCATCTGTTTTTGTGATTAATTGCCCTTTTTTGACTATGAGGTAATTCCCCTTTCTCAGAAGTATAAGTAAGGTGAAATTGGGAAGCATAACTTCAGTTGAAGTTAAGATGCCTAACTTCATCCACATTTTCTCTTGAATGTGTATATGTGTGTGTGAGTGGTTTATTTTCTATCTCTCTCATATTTCTTATTTCTCTATAGATTCACAAATAAGTTAGCAGACTCAGGACTTTACCATCAGCCTTCTAGGGCTAGCAGGTGTAAGTTTACATTAGCTTATTGGAGATCTCTGCAAAGAGGCCTATATACAGATCAAAGAGCCTCCTTTCCTGACCCCCCTGCAGTTTCCAGCTAGAAGCCGCTTTTACAGCCTCAGCTATAGGAAAATTGTGGTCAGTTTAAATTTCCCTCCTTGGCCACAGTACAGCCAGTCCCTGGACAAGGAACCCCGGGCTCCTTTTCCTCTGTTGATCTTATGATCTATGAGCATGGGACATCTTTCCACCTTCTGATATCTTCTTCAATTTATTTCCTCGGAGACTTAAGGTTTTTATCAGACAGGTCTTTCACTTGCTTGGTTAGAGTTACTCTAAGATATTTTATATTATTCGAGGCTGTTGTGAAAGGTGTTGTTTCCCAAGTTTCTTTCTCAGTCCATTTGTCATTTGTATATAAGAGGGATACTAATTTATTTGAGTAATTTTGTATTCAGCCACTTTACTGTAGTGTTTATCATCTGTAGGAGTTCCTTGGTAGAATTTTGTGTGTCACTTATGTACACTATCATATCATCTGCAAATAGTGATGCTTTGACTTCTTCCTTTCCCATTTGTATCCTCATTTCCTTCAGTTGTCTTATTGCTCCAGCTAAAACTTCAAGTACTATATTGAACAGATACAGAAAGACTGGATAACCTGGATAACCTTGTCTTGTTCATGATTATAGTGTAATTGTTTTGTGTTTCTCTCCATTTACTTGGATGTTAGCTACAGGCTTGCTTTATATTGCCTTCATTGTGTTTAGGTATGTCCCTTGTAGCCATAATCTCTCCAGGAGAAGTGTTGGATTTTGTCGAAGGCTGTTGAATCATCCAATGAGATGATCATGTGGTCTTTTTTCTTTCAGTTTATTTATATAGCAGATTACATTTACTGATTTTTGCATGTTGAACCATCCCTGCATCTCTAGGATGAAGCCTACTTGATCATGGTGGATGATCTTTTGTTGTTGCTGTTGTTATTTGAGACAGGGTTTCTTTTTGTAGCCTTGGCTTTCCTGGACTCTCTCTCTGTAGACCAGGCTGGTCTCAAATTCAGAGAGATCCACCTGCCTCTGCCTCCTGCTGAGTACTGGGAGTGAAGGCGTGCGCCACCACCTCTCGGCAGGTGTGGTATTCTTGATGTCTTCTTGGATTTGCTTTGCAAGTATTTTATTGATTATTTTTACATCTGTGCTCATAAGGGAAATTTGTCTCTAATTCTCTTTTTTGTTGAGTTTTTATGTGGTTTGGGTATCAAGGTAACTGTGGCCTCACAAAATGGATCAAGAATATTCCTTCTGTTTCTAGTTTGTGAAATAATTTGAGGTTGTAATTAACTCTTCTTTGAAAGTCTGGTAGAATTCTGTGCTAAAACTGTCTGGCCCTGGTCAGGAGACTTTTAGTTACTGTTTCCATTCCACTAGGGGTTATAGGCCTATTTAAATTATATATATATATATAATTTTTAAAGTTTTGACATTTATATGGATGGATGTTTTGCCTGCATGGATGCCTATGTGTGTAGTGCCCTTGGAGACCAGAAGAGGGCGTCAGATCCCTTGCCATTGGAGTTATAGAAGTTGTTAGCCACAGTGTGGATACTGGGAATTAACTGGGCCCTCTAGTCAGGCCACCTCTATTCTTAAGCAGTGAGCCATCTTTCCAGCCCTTGTTTTTTATAGTTTATCTGACATTTATAGAGAACTTTTGTATTTTATTGGTGAAAACTCTTTGATCTGTTTGGTATCATAGCTACTTTTGAGAACATGATCAAAGCTGTGTATTAATCCCCTAGGAAATCTCACTACTGGGAGTTGGAAAGGTGGCTCAACCAGTAAAGCCTCCCACGCACAAGGGCCTGAAATTGGATCCCAGAACCCATGTTAAGTAAACCAACAGGGCCGGCCGTGCTGCCACCTGCTTGTGATCTCAGCTCTGTGGACCCAGAGTCCAGCTTCTCTGGGGTCCCCCAGCCAGCAGCCAGCCTAAAGAACCAGCCTAAACCAGCCTAAAGAGCCAGCAAGAGGTTCTTTCCCCACAAGAGAAGATAGACGGTGTGATGTGTTAGGAGTGGCCTGTCCTCCAGCCTGCCCTTGACCCTCGCACTCCCATGATGCGCACACAGGAACACACACAGGGAAAGAACATTACACGAGGTGTAGCTCCACAGCCCCACCCCACCCACAGGCAGCTGCTGTTCCCTGTTGGGAGTCTCCCTGCCCTGCCCTTGTTCCTGTGTCCTGAGGCACTCTCTTCAGCAGAAACTGGGTCATCTACATTTTATTTTGCTTTTTTTTTTTCCTACTTAGATGTCTGTGAGGCTTTTGTTCTGTTTTGTTTTGTTTTAGAGCAAATCTTGCCCTGTAGCCCAGACTGCTTAGCACTTGCTGCATAGCCCAGACTGGCCTCAATGTCAAGGTCGTGGTCCTCCTGCCTCATCCTCCCAATCTGGGACTGCCTGTGTGCACCACCATGCCTGGCAGATTTTTTTTGTTTTTGTTTTTGTTTTTTTGGCTGTCCTGGACTTGCTTTGTAGACCAGGCTGCCTCTGCCTCCCAATGAAGCAGAGCCACGTTGGACATCCTTGCCTATGACTTTTCTGTGTATGTGTAAGCATTTTTGTAGAATAGATTTAGAAACAGTGCCCAGGACCAGCAGTGTGGCAGATTTTACAGTTTATCAGATTTGGGGGTGGACATTCAGAGTTGTTCGTGGTTGAACCCTGCTGATTCCCAACACCCAACATGTGATAATGTCTGAAACATCAAGCATTGATCCCCAAAATGGTTCCTAGTTTCTCTAGTTTTGGACTAGGGCTGTTCAACAATGTTTAAGGTCACAGATACAACCCAGTTTTCTGATTTTGGTAGATTAACAGCCAGATTCCCTCTGCTTTGGCCTATCAGTCACAGTGAGTCCCCATTTCCCTGGTCCTCACTGAGGTCAGTACTGTGGCTTCAAAACAGGAAAAGTGGTCCTTCCATATGTCACATGTAGTAATTGCAGCTTGCCTTAAGATTTTAAGGATGCTGGGGCTGGAGAGATGGCTCAGAGGTTAAGAGCACCGTCTGCTCTTCCAGAGGTCCTGAGTTCAATTCCCAGCAACCACATGGTGGCTCACAGCCCTCTATAATGTGATCTGATGCCTTCATCTGGCCTGTAGGTGTACATGCAGGCAGAGCAGTGTATGCATAATAATAAATAGATAAATCTTTTTTAAAAAAGATTTTAAGGATGCTTTCAGAAACATTTTGATAGAGGATTTATTTTCACTGTGGTCAGACACTTAAAAGTAACTGTCTCAAGTCAAACTGGATATTACTTTTACAGTTGTTTGTTTATAACAACACAAACTTATAGTCAAACTTATTTTTTTGTTTATAGTAAAATAGCCTTTGAGTTACTTGCCTATGAACATAGTTTTCCCGTAGAACTTTTTTTTTTTTTTTTTGGAGACAGGGTTTCTCTGTATAGCCTTGGCTGTCCTGGACTCGCTTTGTAGACCAGGCTGGCCTGGAACTCACAGCAATGCACCTGCCTCTGCCTCCCTAGTGCTGGGATTAAAGGCGTGCGCCACCATGCCCGCTTGAACATTTTTTTTTTAACATGCCTTTGTAACATTGTTTTAGGCTAGGGCCCTGCTGCACACACTTGCTTTTTGAAGCTCTGAAGGAGTGTCAGCATTAAGCGCTGGTTCCCATGGTTTCTTCGGCCTCCATCAGGCCTTCATCATGCCCAGTAGTTGGGAGCATGCTCTTCTCCGTTGGCACCTGGCAGACCTCTTTCATACTCACCACTCTGCTGTCTCTGCCGCCAGCGTAACCGAAGGGCCCTTCAGCATCTAGGACTGCTTCTGATACGGAGATTGACTGTGTCCCATCAGTAGAGAAGGGACAGGGGAAGAAAACACATTGACGCCCCAAGATAGTAACTTCATGAAGTAAACCAGACCATGTCTGATAGCCATTAGGCGAGAGTCGGTTTGCCCGGATAGTATGTTGACAGAACTTAGGATCTGCTCCTTCCTACTAAGCACTCTTATGATACCCAGTGGCTTGGATCAGTCCCATACTAGGTCTTGTAGGCGAGGATACAGGACCCCTATACAATGTGTTATATTTATAGTCAAGGTTTTCAAAGAACTGATAATTGTAGAACTGTAAGTCATGAGATGATTTACCCTGATCCCTGTTCACGCTAGCTCACCATGCCTTCTCCTATGCCCGAGTACCTGAATGTGCACTACATTGGGGAGTCGGCCTCCAGACTGCTGTTCTTGTCGATGCACTGGGCACTTTCCATCCCTTCTTTCCAGGCGCTAGGGTGAGTGTTTTTGACGTCCTTGCATATAAATGTGATTTTTTTTTTAAATGGGACACGTGTATCTAAACAAGAACTTTATTCGGGGAGACTCTGTTATTACAGTAAAAAAAAAATGGTCTGCTATTCTATTTATTTGGCAATTCATGATAGCTAACTACAGTTCTCTATTAGTTCTTGTGTGGAAGAGTAGCTGTGTTTTAGAGTTTGAACAAGTTAAAAGTCTGGGTAAGTGGAGAGGACAAATTGTGACAATAGCTAGCTGCCTTCCATTAGCTCAGTGATAGGAGTGTTTGGGTTTTAAGAGAGGCACAGTGGTCACAGTGGTTAAGAGCACCGTCTGCTCTTGCAGAAGGCCCCAGTTCTGTTTCCAGCACCCACCTGGTGGCTCACAGCCTTCTTTAAGTGCACGTTCAGGGCATCCGACGCCTTCTATGCCGGCAAAGCACACATGTATACATCTTAAAAGATAGGAATGCACGAGAACTCAGGTATGTCCAGCCTCACGGCCATGGGCCACATATACCCCAGGGCGGCTATAAGTGCAGCATAAGATCATATAGCAGGACTGGAGAGTTGGCTCAGTGGTTAAGAACACTGTCTGCTCTTCCAAAGGTCCCGGGTTCAATTCCCAGCACCCACATGGCAGGTCACAACTGTCTGCAACTCTAAGATCTGACACCCTCACACCAATGCACATAAGTTAAAATTAAATTAAAATATTTTTTTTAAAAAGATCATATAGCAGCATAGGGTTTTTGTGATATATTTCATTTATTTATTGTAATTTGATGATTCTATCTTTGAACTCTGTGCATTGCAGTGTCCAAAGGCTGGATACTCCTGTTGGGTAGTTGTTGTCTGTCGCCCCCCGGACCCCCCCCCACCCCTAAACCCCCAACAACCTTGACTTAGTATTTCTCCCGGGCTTGGCAGTAGTGATCTGCATTTGCTTACATGGTTATGTTTAAAATTAGAGGTGATTGTTTCCCAGGGATCTAGTTTCCTCTCCAAAAAAAGGGAACAAAAAAAAATGCCAACCTCCAATGACCATTTTAAAAATTGCTCCAACTGTGACAGACCACATCTGCATTTCTGCTCTGAAGCAACCAGATGAAACGGAAGTGATCTCCTCTAAGAAATCAAGAAGTCCGACGACCTTTGTCTAAAGTTATAGGCACCAGTAATCCTGATGCCCAGCCTGTCGTCAGCGAGTTTTAGCTTCCTCACAGCACCCCGAGTATTCAGTCTGATTTTATAACCACTCGCTTTCCTAGCCTGCTCATTTGTTTTCCCACTTGACACATGGGAACAACTCCCCCTTCCTATCGCTATAAATTGCTTCCACTATATAACTAAGAGGCGCATGAGCCCCGGCTTCAAATTGGTGATACCACCATTTGGTGACTAGCGAATCAGCGGTCTGATTTAAAGTCTGGAACCTTTGAATGACGCTTCCCCTCTTGTCTCAATAATATTCAGCTTTTAGTAACATTTCAATAGTTTTAAGCAAAAAAAAAAAAAAAGATTGCGCTGGAGAGATGGCTCAGATGCCAGAGGTCTTGAGTTTCTATACCCAGCAACCGCATGGTGGCTCACTACCATCTATAATGTGATCTGATGCCCTCTTCTGGCCTGCAGGTGTACATGCAGGCAGAGCACTGTATACATAATAATAAATAAACAAATCTTTATAAGCAAAAAAGAAAAAAGTTAAAGTGTGGTATAAAACATTAACATACTCATGTCTTACTATTTGTTCAGCATTAAGTGCCATTGGCCGAGCTCATAACTGACACTTTCAGCCCACAAAAGCAACCTAGAGATTTTTTGTTTGTTTGTTTTGTTTTTTGGCCCAGAATAAACTACCTAGTAATTTAGTTTTTTTTTAAATTAAAAAAAAAAAAAAAAGAGTTGGAGGTATACTGGGAACTGTGTCAATTAGTCACACCAGCGTTGTTTTTAATTACTTTTTGCTTATTGCATGGCAACAGCCGAGCCGTTGAAGAAACTAAGACAAGAGCTGAGCTTTCTGCTTACTGAATAATTAATTTTATAGCAGCAGCCACTTTCCTCTGTGGTCTGTATTGGAACTCCGTTTCTGTGCTGCTGCCACAGGGCTCTTAATTAGAATAGCTGTTGAGCTAACAATGCAGGCCATTAGCTTCTGTGTAAACTCCGTACTTCTTATCTCTGCCTAGATAATCTGTAAATCCTTTTCATGTGTTGACTTAACCAGATAAGGGCGGGAGTCTAATGCTGGGAAAATCTGTTGTATGGAGATGCAGGCTGTTCTAAATCTGCCTGACATGGGGGCTGGATTTTCCTGGCTGGATACAGAAATTGTCCACAGAGAGACACAGACAACAATGGCAGTCAGACACCTTTGCTCCAGTGACCTAGGGGGCGGGGGCTAGTTAGTGACACTGTATTTTGAAAGGCCTCTATATGTTGATTTTCTGTTTAAGATCCGTAGTTTAGCCAGGGTGTGGTGGCTCTCGCCTTTAATGCCAGCACTCAGGGAGGCAGAGGCAGGTGGATCACTGTGAGTTCAAGGCCAGCCTGGCCTACAAAGTGAGTCCTGGACAGCCAAGGCTACACAGAGTAATCCTGTCTCAGGGGGGGAAATCTGCAGTTTAATGGGTAGGAAATTCATTCCACATGATTTAGGTGAATGGCCCCACAGTTCAGTAGATTTAGAAACTGGGGATTATTTAGTGTCATTTGCCTAGAATGTGGACACCAGCAGGGGTGTTGGGTTTTTTTCTTTTTTCTTTTTCTTTTTTACATCTATTTGTGTGTGTTAATGTGCTGCTGTGTGGTGTGCCTGTGCATACATCTGTATGTGTGTTGTGTATGTGTGTACATGTGTGTGGATGTGCTGCTGTGTGCCGTGCATGTGCGTGTGCATGTGTGAGTGTGTGGAGGGGCACATGCATTACAAGGCAAACATGGAAGCCAATTCTCTCCTAGTTTCAAGGACTGAGCTCACGCTATCAGCTCAGCGTGAGTGCTTTCAGCCACCCAGTTACCTCCCACGGCCTCTCCTGCCCAGGCTGACCTCAAACTCACGTCAGTCCTCCCGTCTTCACTCTCCTAGGTGCTGGGATGGATCGCAGGCACGGGCTGTCACACCCAACTCTGCCTGGACCCTTAGAATCAAAACTTCTAGGCCACCATCATTTGAGACAGCAGATGTTATAATTGACACAAGCTGTCATTAACTCCACACCTCAAAGTAAAGCTGCCAGGCTTCCGTTAGCAGTGCAGTGTCTTCTGTGACCTGGTGGCTTGAAACCTGCCATTTGGTGGATTTATTGCATATTGTTGATTTTCTCTAAGAACTATGGATTTAGTTCAAACAGATAGGGGCATGGCTAAGGCATTGGGTGTATTTATGTGGATGCTAAGTGGTTGGGTTGTCCTCGGGCATAGGTGGCTTGGCCAACTTAATAAAGCTTTTGTTGTTAATACTTGTGGGGCTCTCTGGGACCTGCATAGATAGTTTAAATGCATTTTTCTATCCGTTCCTTTGGCTTCTCAGAAGAAAGATATTTTCAAAGTAAGTACTACAAGGTGACTGTAGTAGTTATTTATTTCTTAACAGAAAAATTCTGATAGCAAACGTGCCCTGATTCTAGGATAGTCTCAAACTCACTATGTAGCTCAGGTTGGCCTTGAACTCTCTCTCCTTTCGGGTCAGCTTCTTAAGTACTGAGACTGCAGTCTTGCATCCTATCCCTGCCTGGATTTTTGTTTTGAATAAACTTGGGTGGACGTCTGTTGTTGTCAGTTTAAAAGTATGCCCTAATAGATGCTTATTATTAGGCTTATAATTGTTACAGTGGCATTAGTTAACCCGCTGTCACAATCAATAAAGAAACAGACACCTGGTATTTTTTAGACTAGCCTTTTCATGTGGGCCATGGCAGATATTAACTCCTAAGCTACCGTCTGTTACATCTCAGTCTCCATCCCATGCCATCTGTTGTAATAATTCCTATCCAGGCTATCTCCCATCCATAACCCCAAAATACTTGCTAAGGTTGTTCATCGGGTCATTTCTTTCATGTGGAACTTCAGAGTTCCTTCTCTAGGCTCGCAGCTCTTTTCTGTGCCATGGCGACTTTCCCCCTCTTCCTCCCCCCCTCCTCCTTCCTCCTCCTCCTCTTTCCTCCCTTCCTTCCTCCTCCTCTTCCTCCTCCTCCTCTTCCTCCTCCTCCTCTTTCTTCCCCTCCTTCCTCCTCCCCCCCTCCTCCTCCTCCCTCTCCTCCAGTTCCTGACTGCTTCTCCTTCTCAAGATTCTCTCTGTCCCCAAAGCCAGAGTAGCTTTGCCATGCAAACAGGGAGGCCAGGTTTTACACAGCAGTATTTGGGGTGGTCCAGATGTGCTTGTCAGGGCAACCTTTAGACCTTGGGAGCCAGGAATTAGCATCAGAATATACATCCCCTTAGACCAACCCCCAACAGAAGTCCTGTACTTGATTTCTGCAATTAACCCTTTGACTTTCTGGTGTTTTACTCTCAATTATCCTGGTCAGCTACTTGTTTCAACATTTCTCATCCTCCACACTGAATCTAAGCTGTTCTCTGAGCCTTCTCTAGGAGGTCAGGGTGTTTCCAATAGCAAAGACCAGCTCTGACTTTTTTCCCCCCAGTTATTTTTACTTTCCTGTATTTGCTATGTGTCCTAGTGACTTTTCTATTGCTGTGATAAAACGCCATGACCAAGTCAACTTATTGAAGAAAAAGGTTTTTTCGGGGAAGGGTCTTATATTTTCAGAGGGTTTCGCGTCAGTGGCCATGATGTTGGAAAGCATTCCACTTGCAGGCAGGTATGCATCTGAACCTCATGCAAGAAGTGGAGAGAAAGCCTGGGAATGGCTTGGCTCTTTTAAGCTTTAAGCCCTGTGACACAGCTCCTCCAACACGGCCACCGCCCCTAATCCTTCCCAAACAATTCTACCTATTGGAGACCAAGTATTAAACATATAAGCCTATGGAGCTGTTTTTGTTCAAACCTCCATGTTAACTACTTTGGTTCACTGTTTTCCTTTTAGAACCTCATAATCAGGGGTTAAGATAAAAGCTGGTTTGCTTTTGCCTCTTCTTCATGCCTCGAGTGGTCCTAAAGTACAGAATAAATCAAAACCCCTGCAGAAATAAGTAATCCCATTGCTAGTAGTTCAGTGCCCTGCCAGCTCTTCCCAGGCCATGGTCACTGACCATCCGAACACCCCCCACATACTGACACATTACACATATCTCAAATCCCACATGTAAATTCCCATGTTCCTAATGGCTGCCGGCTTTATGGGAGTGTTACAGCTTACACGCTCATCTCTATCGATAGACGGTTGGGCTGTTGCCAGCTTTCGTATTCTACGCAGGGCCACCAAGCACACTTTGTCAACGTGTATTTCACACAATAGGTCCTTCCCAGTGGAATTGTGGTGTCTTATATAGTTTGCACGTGAGCTCTGATATTGCTAGACACTGTTCCCGGAAGCTACCTCAGCAGTGGCCCGACGGTTCTCTTTTCTTCATCACTGTTCTTGATTCTGGATCTTACCCTTTCTGACAACTGAACACACTGTCTTCTGATTTTCCTTGCCTTTAACCGGGATGGATCTCTCTCCATTATTTTATGTGTGAAAGTTTAAAAATACTGGAGTTTTTTTTTTTACATTTGAGCTTTGCTCTCAAGTTCACTTCATAGTTAAGTCTCTTCTGATGGCAGACCATCCTCCCCAAATACTGAGATAAAAATCTTACCCACATAATTCCCAGGAGGCAAAAACTTCCTTATAAACTCTTGGCTTTTTGCTGTTTTTGTTGTTGTTGCTGGGTTTTTTGTTTTTGTTTTCTTTTGTTTTTTTGGAGTTTGTTGTTGTTGTTTTCTTTTGTTTTTTTTGTGACAACATGTCACACTGAAGCACAGACTAGCCGGGAACTCATTACGCAGCCCAGGCCTACCTCTTACTCTCACCGTCTTTCGGCCTCAGCCTCCCACGTGCTTTGTGCACCCACATGCGCCACCATGTCCGTGTATGTTGTATGCTCTCAGGCAGTGCCGGTCTCGGTGTCTTTTGTTCTGTTTTTCATCGATGTGCATGAGCTGAGTGCACTTATATGCACCACGTGCAGCAAGTTTTTTTTTTAATAACATTTTAGTTTCTTTTGTGTTTGGCACGGCACACACGTGGAGGTCAGAGAACGACTTGTGGTTGTCAATTCTTTCCTTCTTCCATGTGGGTCCCAAGGACCGTCAGGTGGCCGGGCTTGGTGGCAAGCACTTTCACCTTCCTGCCATCTCGCAGACACCTTTTTGTGACATTTTCAAGAAGGAAGTAATGTGTGTGCAGTCGTCAGGAGGAGCTTGTTTCTTAGCAGCATATTTGTACTAACTTGGATCTCTTTGGAGAAAGGAAAGAAATCTTATAGTTTAATTTTCCTTTTTTTCTTTTTCTTTCTTTCTTTTTGCTTCTTCAAGATAGAATTTCTCTGTGTAGCCTTTGTTGTCCTTGACTCCCTTTATTGACAAGACTGGCTTCAAACTCACAGAGATCTGCCTGTCTCTGCCTCCCCAAGTGCTAGGGTTACAGGCGTGCGCCACCGCACCTGGTATAATTTAATTATCTTATAATAAAATGTATAAGTTTCACTTGAATTTTTTTTCTCGTGAAAAGACCCACAACTGTATCTTTTCTGACTGTCTTTTTAAAGTCCTCACTTCTGCCTATTCTATATCCTCAAAGATACAAAACAAACGAAAAAAAAATCCTGTTTGTTTGTTTTCTATCTGCCATGTATTTTGAGGTCTTCACTGCCATGCAGAAATGCATAAGAGAATTTTTACCTTTGGGTAGTATGGCAAACAGACCCCTACCATAACAAACTAGAAAACTGTGAAATCTGTATAAACTTTGACTGGATGGATGGGTAAAGCACCAAAGGCGACTGGACGGAGAGAGACATGCTATAAGAGGGCATTTCTTCCAAGAAACAAGCTCTGAAGCCAGATATCACAGCGCATGCCTGCAGTCCTAGCACTAGGGAGGCCGAGGCCAGAGCCCAAACCATTGGAGGGCACTCCATAGTGAAACTCTGCCTCAAACAAAAACCTATCAATAAATATATAACTGCAAACTCCTGGGGCTGGAGGTATGGCTCATGGCCCTGGGGCCAGTGTTTTATCCTCAGCAGCGCAAGAGAAAAAGCTCCCATGTAGTCCTCAGAGCATGAGTGGGCTGGGTTTGTTAACTGGAAAATCAAGTGGAGGAAGAACATTCAGAGAAGGCAGGGCCACACTAAAAAATGCACCCAGCAAGCCACTGAACACTGACTGTTGCCCTTCTTACCGCGCTACTTTTTTCATTGCTCTGACAAAGGCAGCTTAAGGAGGAAGGTTTCCTTCTGGCCCGTCAGTTTAAGAAATAATATTGTCCATCATGATGAGGGACTCGTGGTGGCACTGACAAGGAACATTAACCATTGTACCACTGTTTCAAGCTTGCCGGAGTTGTCCCTTATTGCTGCAAGGCTTGCTTTCTTGTCTGGCTTTTTTTTTTCCAATTTATTTATTTATCATATATACACAGTGTTTTGCCTGCCAGCACACCAGAAGACGGCACCAGATCTCATTATAGATGGTTGGGAGCCACCCTGTGGTTGCTGGGAATTGAACTCAGGACCTTTGGAGGAGCAGCCAGTGCTCTCAACCTCTGAGCCATCTCTGTCCAGCCCCTAGTCTCTGGATTTTAGAGGCAGTGTTTCATGTAGCCTAGGCTCTCTTCCAACCACTGTAATGCCTTTGAACGGATGATCCTCCTGCCTCCTCCTCTTGACTGCTGGGATTGCAAGCTTAGCCCAGCATTTTTGTGCTTTAAAAGTTATCTCCTGGAGCTGGGGCGACGTCTCTGTGTTTAAGAGAACTTGCTGCTCTTGTAGAGGACTTGAGGTTGATTCCTGACATCCACAACAGGCTCTCAGGGGCTTGTAATACCAGCTCCAGGGGTCCAGTGCTCTCTTCTGGCCTCTGAGGACACACATACACATTTCACACCAACCACACTTACACACACACACACACACACACACACACACACACACGCAAACGCACATGCAACACATACATGCACACACCACACATACACACGTGCAAACACACATGTATATGCAAACACACACACATGCGTACATGACATATACAGACAGTCACATACACATGCCTGTAAATTTTTTTTAAATTACCACCCATCTTTCTTCAAATTATTGAATGTCATTGCCTCAGTCCTGTCCCCTGGCCCTCCCATTTTCTTGCATCTTCTTCATAACAAGTGGAATTTTAGTTAACTGAAATTAACTATATATATGTGTGTGTGTGTGTGTATATATATATATGTTCATATATATATTTTTATATAACACTTATATAAAATATCCAAAGTTATACATTTATATTTATTTTTTTTCAATATATTCTTGACAATTGATTCATAGAAATGCCTATGGAGAACAGTGTGTCATTTCCACACTCATACAGTGTGTAATGGTTACCTCAGGTACATATCACCTTTTTGTATTGGCAAAGGTCAGAATCCTCTCTACTTGGCGTACTGTAAATCTTACTGTAGCCATTGTTATAAACTGGCTGATGATAGTGAGCTAGCTGAGATTCAAATTTCATGGCACTCTTCATGGACTCTGTCAAATGTATGCCCATGGGTCTTTTAGACTAGTTGTAATTTGGTGTTTTTTTAAGAGCATCAATCAGGGTGAAGTTTATATCTGATGTATGCTTTTGTTTCTGTTTTTACTAGGCAAGAAAACAGCATATCATTGGTAAAAGCGTATTGGAATGAACTCTTCACACTTGGTCTTGCCCAATGCTGGCAAGTGATGAACGTAGCAACTATATTAGCAACATTTGTCAATTGTCTTCATAGTAGTCTTCAGCAAGGTAAGAGCACACCTTTATTACGTTCTCAGGGACCTAACTCGGAGTCTTCAGCTTTACAAAATGTTCTGGCCAAAGTTAGATAGCCTGGTGATTGTGATAATGTTTTACCTTTTTACTCTGAGCAATCGTAATATTTTGATAAGTATATTAATCATTCAAAATATTTTTAAATGAGGAAAACACCATGAAGGCTAGTGTGATTAAGTGTGAAAGGCTCACTAGTCAGTGTTGGTCACCAAAATATAATACCTGAGGGTGGGTTAGCAAGCAGTGTCTCTAGGAGAGAGAGAATGCATGCCCGTGCGCCAAGGAATCCAAACTTGGTTCTAACAGGAATGAGTCTAACCTTGTGAGGAAGCCATTGATCCCTCTCCCTCGTACAAGGCTTGCCTCCCAACCTGCTCCCTTAGCAACCAAATTCCAACATGGATTTTGGCAGGTACAAACCACGCCCACATCATGAAAAAGTCCACATAGATTTGCACGTAGGTAGAGAATGTGTGTACTTCTCTCCCATTGCCAAAGCTGTACCTTTTCCTAATAGCCCTCAGAGTCACAGGATGAGCTGGTTTTGGGATCGTCACATAGGATCTATTGTTTCATCTCAAGAGAATGGGAGCACGTTCAGCTCAATGGCACCAGGAAGACTAGTCTAGGAAGGCAGAAGTTCAAGGCTGTCGTGGGCTACATAGGCAGACCTTTATGCAGACATAGTCTCACTGTACACCCCAGGCTGTCTTGGAGCGTCATAGAGGTCCTCTGCCTCTGCCTCCCGAGCTCTCGGATTTAAGGCATGTATGTATACATGTGTCACTATGCCCAGCTTCAAAAGGCTTCTCTAAAAGAAAAGAGACTGCATACTTTTTTTTTCCTAGATGCTTCATCTGAGGAAGTAGGTAATAAGGAACTTTAACACACTTTGAAAATGGATCACTAAGGGCTTGAGAGATGGCTCAGAGGTTAAGTCTGCTATTCCAAAGGACCCAGGTTCAATTCCCAGCACCCACATGGCAGCTCACAAGTGACTGTAACTCCAGTTCCAAGAGATCTGACACCCCCACACCAGTGCACATCAAATAAAAGAAAATGTCTCACTAATTAAAATGCTGCAGCCTTTAGCTCAGGAGTAATGTATACAGTAGTCACTACTTTTTAGTTACTTAGACGTTCTATTTTTCATTGTTTTTGTTGGTTTTGTACTTTTGGTTGGTATTTATTTTTTTCAAGACAACATATCAGTATCTTCTTCCTCTGCCTTCAACACCCCATAACCCATTCCATATTGAAGAGGAGTGAAGGTGCATGAAAAGGGCCAAACATTTTAGATGACAATTAGAAGTGTGTGTTTGTGTTTTAAAGATAAAATGTCACCGGAAAGGAGAAAGTCATTGATGGAGCACATCTTCAAGCTGCAGGAGTTTTGTAACAGCATGGTTAAGCTCTGCATCGACGGATACGAATACGCCTACCTGAAGGCAATAGTGCTCTTCAGTCCAGGTACATAAGCACACGGTTGGTCTTCTGTTTATCACTTACGTAGTCATGTTTGCACTTTTGAGATAGGGTCTCTCTTGGCCATGTAGCCCTGGTGAGGCTAATACTGCCTATGTAGCCCAGGCCCTGCCTGAACTCTTAGCAGTCTTCTGCCTCAGATACCCGAGTGTCTCATTTAAAGTATTTGATGATACGGTGAAATTGGAGCTCTCATCCACAGCAGGTAGGAATGCAAAATGGTGCAGTTGCCTGGCATAAGAGTTCAGCAATTCTTCAAATGTTAAACACAAGGAGGCTGGGAAAATAGTTCAGGGGTAAAGTACATGCCATGCAACCATGGGGACCTGAGGTTGAATCCCCTACACGAATATAAAAAGCCAGGCACAGTAGTGTGTACCTGCAAACCCAGTGCTGGGGAGTGGGAGTGTGATAGGCAGATCTCTGGAGCTCATTGGCTGCCCAGCCTACAAGATCAATGCATTCGGTGAGAGACCCTGTCTCACAATGTAAAGGCAGAAGAAGGATGCCTGGCCACTCCTTTTGGCCTACACACACACACACACACACACACACACACACACGCACGCACACACGCACACACGCACACAAAGTGAAGCATAAGTGAATGTTTGTGTTGGCACTAGTGATAGTAGCCAAAAAGGGGATGCTATATAGTTAGCCATCAAAAAATGATTGAAGCCTGGCTTGGTGAGGTCTGTCTTTAATCTGAGTACTTGGTAAGTAGAAGCAAGGTGTGAGGATTCAAGGGTACACAGGAAACCTGAGGCCAGCTTCGGTTAAATGACACCCTGGCTCAAAAACAACACTTAAGAAAAAAAGAAAGAAAGCCAGGTGTGATGGCACACACCTGCAATCCCAGCCCTCTGGGAGGCCAAGGCAGGTGGATTGATGTGAGTTCAAGGCCAGCCTGGTCAACAAAGCGGGTCCAGGACAGCCAGGGCTACACAGAGAAACCCTGTCTTGTGGAGAAAGATAGAAAAAAACAAAGAAAGAAAGAGAAAATAAATGAGACTGGTGAAATGGCTCAGCCAGTGAAGGTGCTTACTACCAAACCTGATAGCCTGAGTTCCAATCCCTGGAATCCACATGGTAGAAAGAAAGAACTGAAGCCAGGCATGGTGGCACACGCCTGTAATCCCAAGCACTCGAGAGGCAGAGGCAGGTGGATCGCTGAGAGTTCGAGGCCAGCCTGGTCTACAGAGCAAGTCCAGGATAGCCAGGGCTACACAGAGATA
The DNA here is from genome assembly GCF_964271855.1 of Acomys minous. Taxonomy (NCBI): domain Eukaryota; kingdom Metazoa; phylum Chordata; class Mammalia; order Rodentia; family Muridae; genus Acomys; species Acomys minous. The sequence goes on from NC_140490.1 coordinate 97,127,764, forward strand.
CCCTGTCTCGGAAAAAAAACAAAAAAGAAAGAAGGAACTGACTCTTGGAGCTTCTGGCCTCCAGAAATGCACTGTGGCATGCGTGCCTGCATACATACACATATACATATATGTGCATACATACATACACACACACAGAGACAAATACATAAGTGTAATAAGAAAATTTAAAAGACAGATAGGTATATATGTGGAATTATGTGCATACCATGGAATGCCGCTAACACAAAAGGTTTTGATACATGCTATGACGTGATGAGCCCTGAAAACATTGTGCTAAGTGAAAGACCCCATTCATAGAGGCACACATAATTGTTTGACTCCATTTATGTCAAGAACAGTGTGAATTAGTCATTTGTAGAGTCAAGGAGTTGGAAGATGGGGAGTGATTGCTACTGTTGGGGGTTACTTTGGAATCATAAAAGTGACCCACAATTACATTCCCGTGGTGAGAGTAAAAACTCTGAATATACTAAAGTCATCCAGTTGATGCTTCGCGGCTTTCACAGTGTCCAGAGGCTATGGCTGTGCCAGCTTTAAATCTGATGTTAAGGATATGAGACATCTGCTCTGAAAGTCATTGGAGCACACAGACCTGTATTGTTTGAGTTTTAGGTGTATCTTGTCAGGCTTTTTTTTTTTTTTTTGAGACAAGGTTTCTCTATGTATCCTTGGCTGTCCTAGACTTTGTAGACTAGGATGGCCTCGAACACACAGCGACCCATCTCCCTCTGCCTCCCGAGTGTTGGGATTAAAGGCGTGCCCCACCCTGCCTGGCCTTGTCAGACATTATTAAAGCAGAGTACAAGACAGTTACTACTGTGTCCAGGGCCCGTTACCCCCTCAGGAGCTTACAGAAGCTGCAAATGGAGGAAGATGGGCCTGTTGCTTCTCTGCCACTGTCTAGTTTTCAGACAGTAAAGAGGCATCAAACCCCAGTTGTGAATGGGAAAAACCCACAGTCTTCCGTCCCAGGGAGGGTCTGTGCCTTCAACTCTGATAGGCATCCTGTTCCTGTGAGTCCTAATAAAATTGTCTGAGGGAACCCGTGTCTTCCTCTCAATGATATGAGGAAGATAATTAAAACCTTTTGCGCTGTTCAGTGTTTCTCCTGGGCCTCAGGAGAGTGCAAGCCGAGTGCTTCCCAGGAAGCTAATCATCTGCACTTGTGGTTTTGCTCTTTTCCGTTTTTTCTGTTTGTGGCACTGGCATAGGACCTTGTACAGGACACTTCAAGCCCAAGCGTGTCTCTGATTTAGCACAGCCAGTTTGCCAATTTCACTTTTCTTTAGGTAAAATTGAGAAATTAGATATACATTGACGAAGTTCTTTGAATATTTCTACTTGTGAAATATGACTATCAAAATATTTTCTAAGTTATTTCATGTTCCCGTGTTATAGTTTTTCTAATAGAAATAAAAGTGTCTATAATTCATGATTTCATAAGCACTTTTAAACTTGGCTATATTTGGGGAAGCTCCTTGAAAAATGTAACCTGTGGGCTGGAGAGATGGCTCAGCGGTTAAGAGCACTGTCTGCTCTTCCAGAGGTCATGAGTTCAATTCCCAGCAACCACATGGTGGCTCACAACCATCTATAATGTGATCTGATGCCCTCCTCTGGCCTGCAGGTGTACATGCAGGCAGTACTCTGTACACATAATAACAAATAAATAAACCTTAAAAAAATATATAACCTGTAAAATATTTGATGGATTATGGGTGTTTTTAAATTTAGTCTTTAATTTTTGGTAATTTTCTGTTGTTAAAAACAAAATGGTGAGCCGGGCGTGGTGGTGCACGCCTTTAATCCCAGCACTCGGGAGGCAGAGGCAGGCGGATCACTGTGAGTTCAAGGCCAGCCTGGACTACAAAGTGAGTCCAGGACAGTCAAGGCTACACAGAGAAACCTTGTCTCGAAAAACCAAAAAAGGAAAGAAAAAAAAAAAAAGCAAAATGGTGTTAGGTGGTAGTGGCACACGCCTTTAATGTCAGAACTCAGGAGGCAGAGGCAGCCGGATCTCTGTGAGTTCAAGGCCAGCCTGGTCTACAGAGTAAGTTCCAGGACAGCCAAGGCTGCACAGAGAAACCCTGTCTCCACAAACAAAAACAACAAACAAACAGACAAAGCAAAATGGTAAAAACAAAACAAAACAAAAGCCATTCCAGCACTTTTGAGGAAAAAAAATATCATATTGGTAACACACAGTGGAATGGCTTTAATTTATTACACATTAAAATAGTTCCTCCTGGCCCCAACATGGTGTTGGACCTGGATTCAGTAACTACTGAGAGAATGAAGGCGCAAAGCACTGTAAGTGGGACTTCTGTGTTGAATGGACCGTTTGTTCCTCCACCCTCTGTCTCCACGGTCCCTGAATTAGTAAGTGCGCATTCAGGACTAGAATAACTGTATTCTTTTATGCTTAGATCACCCAGGCCTGGAGAACATGGAGCTGATTGAGAAATTCCAGGAAAAGGCTTATGTGGAATTCCAGGATTATATCACGAGGACCTATCCAGAGGACACCTACAGGTACCTCTAGGTTAAAACTAATGTGATTCATTTCAGGAATTTGTGTTTGTTTCGAGATCAGGTCTCATGTTGCTTGCCTTGAATTTACATGTAGCCAAGGATAGCCTTCAACCCTGACTCCCCTGCCTCTGCCTCCAGACTGCTGGGACTACACACAGACAGGCGACACCGTGCCTGGCCTAAAAGCTTTGCCGTAAATCTGTTCTGTCATTTTTTTTTTTCCATTTTAAGAGTAATTTAATGTTTTAGTCAACCATGACCTTTGAAATAGTTAATGCTACTGAAGGCCATACTGTGACTGTCATTACAGCTTAGTGTATGCCTCATCACCACCGATGAAGGAAGTTCCAGGGCTTTAGGTTAGTGCAGGGCTCTGCATTCGGCCCCCAGCACAGAGGGAGCAAACCAGCTGTTAACAGGCATCACATGCAATAGTTAATGAGGGCTTACTTTAAATCAGTGGTTCTCAACCTATGGGTCGTGACCCCTTTGGGGAGGGTTATCTATTGACCCTTTCATTGAAGTCACCTAAGACCATCAGAAAAAACAGATTTTTGCATCATGATTGATACCAGTAGCAAGATTACAGTTAGGAAGTAACAACAAAAATACTTTTATGCATGGGGGTCAAAGGGTCACAGCAATAGGAGGTTTGAGAACCACGGCTTTAAACAGACAGGGTGAGGAACTAGCTCAAAGACGCAGGATTGCCAGAGCCCCGCTTTGTCCGGGGAGTTGAGCTGTGGAGCCCAACTTTTCAGATGAAATAATTGAATTAGTAAAAAAGAAGAAAATGACCAATTAAAACACCTTTAAACTGATATATAATTAATTTTGAAAAGTAGCGTATGATAATTCTTCCAAGTTATTTCTTGCTAGTGTTCTTTGGGGTGGAAGGGACTTTTCTTTTCTTATTTTTATAAAAACCAGCCACCCACCTCTGGAGGAAGGTGGGGATGTGAGTACGATGCCGTGCTTGCTGGGTCTAACGTCGGCGTTTCACTTTCCTTATGATAACACTATCCACGTCTCAAGATTCTGGTAGGCTTCCCTGTGGTCAGTCTCCAGCCAAAAATATTAAATAAGCAATTCCAGAAGTTCCTCCTGCATCCTAAATTCCACGCTGTTCTGAGTAGCAGATGCGATGTCACCTTCTCTTATTTTGTCCCACCTCTGATTGCGTCACCCCTCTGCCCAGCACACCCACGTTGTGCAGACTACTCCTGTGTTTATCTGTTGGTAGCCTCCTCAGCTGTCACGAGTTTCATTCAGTGTCTGTTTTCCTGACCACCCAAAGCACGAGAGTAAGGATGCCCTCTCAGTTTCTTACATCCTACTTATTTAAAAGTTGTTACCCTTGAGCAGCAGTTTTCAGCGTCAGGCACACTGTCACACAAGCTGACAATCCTCCCTTCATGAACTTTCTCCCAAACACGGAGTTAGACTGGAAGCAGCCATTTGGCTGTACTGTGGAAAGGCCTGGAGGAAGTGACACTTTACCTCTAACAAGGGGCAACTGGGTCACTATTTGAGCCCAATGACTGTTTTCCATGTCCATGCTCTTTGTAATAAGATCAGTTGCCTGTTACACCATTTCTAGGATCATGTGTGTGTGTGTGTGTGTGTGTGTGTGTGTGTTTGTGTGCCTATGTGTATCTTGTGTGTATGTGTATTTGTGTATATATATGTGTGTCTGTCTGTGTGTTTGTCTATGTGTATGTATGTGTCTGTATGTGTGTGTGTATATGTCTGTATCTGTGTGTGTTTGTGTGTATATATGTGGCTGTGTATCTATGTGTGTATGTGTGTGTCTATTATGTCTGAGTGTGTGTATATATTTTCAAAAGAAAAGAGCTTTTGGACCTCTTGTGTTCTGATAACATAAAGCATTGTTCTTACCACCTGAAATGAGTTGGGAAGCTGTTGTTGAGTGACACTAACTCATGCTTTAATAATGTAGTTCCATGGCTCTTGCAGCCAAGTGGGGACAGCATGGTGTCACAGTTCAGAGCACGGCTCTCCTGTGCAGATCGCAATAGCGTACTGGCCCCTGTCACACCACTCTAAGCCTTGACAATGTAAACTTCTGCTTTCAGGTTTTGAAATTTTGATCTTTGCTATTTTACATGGATGCTTTTCTCCATTTCCGCTCTCAGGCTCTCGAAATTACTTCTCCGACTGCCGGCCTTGAGACTGATGAGCGCCACCATCACTGAAGAGTTGTTCTTCAAAGGTCTCATTGGGAACGTACGGATTGACAGTGTCATCCCACATATCTTAAAAATGGAGCCTGCAGACTACAACTCTCAAATAATCGGCCACAGCCTTTGAAAGCTGTGGTCACGTTGCTATGAACTGAGTTTACTGTCCCTCCTCGGGACACAGGAAACCAAATGGAACTGTTTGCTCCCAGGGCACCTGCAAATATTAACTTTAAGAGTAACCAAAACTGAAAGTATTTTTCTTTTGGATTCCTTAGGAAGAATTTAAATGACCAGCCAGGGGTCGGGAATCAGACTTCCCTGTCTGTCCTATGGGAGTGAATTAGAAATGGCATGAGTCTGTTCTTGGTGAAGATGACACCCGAGCCTGTCTCCTCCTCACCATCTACACTAAGCTGTCTCATTCTGTTTTATAAAACAAATAAACCAGTCATTTTCCCCCCTTGAGTTGTGTTCTCTTCCTGTTTAATTCCATTGACCTAATACACTGTAATGATGAGATGCCTAAGCAGGAACTTATTCTTATTCTTCCATAATGTAATCATTTTAGCTACCGGATCCAAAGATTATTTTATGCTCAGTTATATAATGATAATATTAGAACTATGGGAAGTGAGAAATGAATGAATATATATTTTTGGCTTTTATAAATATCAAGGTGCCCTTTAGCATATAATACTCTCATTGCTGGCAATGAGACACAAGCCATTTGTAATTTTTTTAGTGTTGTATATTATTACTTATGAGCACTTTTATTCATTGTAGTAGAAAATTAGCCTTGAAACTAAGATGGGGATCTTGTTTTAAAATTTGGGGCTCATGGGGCTGGAAAGATGGCTCAGAGGTTAAGAGCACTGACTGCTCTTGCAGAGGTCATGAGTTCGATTCCCAGCAACTACATGGTGGCTCATAACCAACTATAATGTATCTGATGGCCCTCTTTTGGTGTGAAGGTGTACATGCAGGCAGAGCACTGTATATGTAATAATAATAAATAAATTTTTTTTAAAAAATTGGGTGTCTACTGTGTTTTAAACACAACCGAGACTGAGCCTGGGATGTTTTAGTATTTTAGGATGCTTATTAACAGAATTGCTTTTCCATTCCACAGGAAGCACCTGGCCGCTTCTCACATGGGGTTCGGCTTCTCCACCTTACTCGGCTGCTTCTCACGTGGGGTTCAGCTTCTCCACCTTAACTCTGGCCTTTAGCCATTTTTCTTAGGTCACTTAAAAAGACCCACCCAGTTTGTTAAGTAATGAAATTATCAAAGCCAACATAGTTCCAAGGTGAGCTAAGTAATCAAAGCAGTCGATAACTTGTCAAAGGATATGCACTCTTTTTATTTTTTCACTGCACTGCAAAGTAGAAGAGGGCTGCTACAACAAGCTGAAGTTTCGTTATTTGCTACAGTGAAGGCATTTTAGACTCCTCAGGCTTTCACGTCAATATGACAAGCATCACTTCTGTGTCCTGACTTCACACTGAATTCCTTTGGTAAATCTAGTCATCTGTTTATTAATATTTTCTCTCCTCTCCCTCCCTATTATCTGTGTCCTTATCTCATCTCTTTCTCCCCTCCTCCCCTTCCTCCATCCCTCCTCCCCTTCCTCCATCCCTCCTCCCCTTCCTCCATCCCTCCTCCCCTTCCTCCGTCCCTCCTCCCCTTCCCCACCTCTGCTTTGGTGTTTTGAGACAGGATCTTGCTACCCAGTCCAGTGCTCTTCATGCCTCCAGCCCTCAGTTGCCAGGGTTACACACACACACCACACACTGATCTTTGTTCATTTTTAAAACACAAATGTAGGGATCTCGTTGCAGCCAGAACATTCTTCTAATAAAGATTTTTGCTGAGTTTTTCTATGGGGGTGGATTTTACCACCACTAAGAGCAGCAAAAAGTTTAAAAGTATAATCTTACAGATATTACCAACTTACTACAAGGGCTTTATTTATTCCCTGTTTAATTTTGTCAACAGCTTTATTTATAATAAGCTGCTGGGAAAACTACATAGAGCATAAAATGCTCAAATGGACTATTTGCCGGGGCATATGTAACCTGCAGGGTAACATCTGTAGATGACAGTGTTATATCACAATGCCAAGATGTCTGGCCCCTCTCCTACCTTTATCATCTCAAGATAGTAAGCCAAGGATTCAGAAGAAGAATCTTTTAAAGCAGTGTATTAATGATTAACATATTTGAGGGGTTTTTTTCTGATTAAGTTTGTAGTTATGTTGGGAAGTGTTTTTGAAACTGCATTAAAATGTGGCTTGCTTTACAAATTTCTGTATCCTGTCCATGTATTTTATTTCAGTGGCCTACTTATGTTGGTGTTTGGATGTCTTCAATTTATGGCAAGGAAAGTGTCCCAGTGGGAGAGCTTGTGCTTAGCTTAGAATTTACAAGACCCTAGGTTCAGTCTCTGGCACTAGAAAAAGAATTAACCATTTTAGGAGCAAAAACAGTGGCTCAGCAAGATGCCTTGGTGGGTCAAAGCACTTTCCATGAAAGCCTAGGTTTCAGTTCTCTTCTGTCTGAGCTACACACACACACTAAGGCACATACATGCCCCCCTTACACACACACACACACACGATAAGATTATATAAATGATAGCCTGCATTAACAGGCGAATGAGTACATAAAGCATGCAGAATATAATTTAATCAGTTTCTTGTTACATATGTGTAACAATACTTGTATATGTACATATACATATAAAATGAGTGATCCAGCACTTGTGGGTCTATGTGAGTTTGAGGTCTACAAAAGCAGGACAGCCCAGGAAACACAGAACCCCTGACTCAGATAATGTTCCTAGGACAGGGGAAATGGCCCAGTGGGTAAAGTGCTTCCTGCTCAAACTTGGTCTGAGTTTGGGTTTCCAGAACAAGCCAAGTACTGTGGTGTGCCTCTGCGCTTGTGGCCAGAGGTGGGGGTGGAGTCACATACAAATGGATACCAAGGACTCCAGGCCAGCCAGTCTAGCCAAATTTTAGGTTCAGGTTCCGTGGAAGACCTCGTTTCCAAAACATAAGGTTGTAAAGCTGGGGAGATGGTTCAACAGTTAAATGCCCTGGCTGCTGTTGCTGAAGACTTGCAGCTGGTTCCCTGTCTTGAAAAACCAACCAAACAACCAAACAACCAAACAAACAAAATAGAGACCAATAAGAAAGAAATTGTAGCGGCAAATGGCTATGTTTCACAGATATCCTGATGGTAATATTGTATGTTGGAAAAAAGAAACAGGCTGGAGAGATGGCTCAGTCTGAATGCCTGCCATGCAGAAGAAACTGGCTTACATCATCTCAGATCCCATGTAGAAAATGCAGGTGTGAGGTTGGAGAGATGGCTCAGTGGTTAAAAGCCCTTCCAGAGGTCCTGAGTTCAATTCCCGGCAGCCACTTGGTGGCTCACAATCACCTATAATGAGATCTGAGATTTGATGCTCTCTTCTGGCTTGCTGGCACACATGCAGGGACAATACTGTATACAGAATAACTAAATACATCTTTAACACACACACACACACACACACACACAAAGAAAAAAAGCCGGGCGTGGTGGCGCACGCCTTTAATCCCAGCACTTGGGAGGCAGAGGCAGGCGGATTGCTGTGAGTTCGAGGCCAGCCTGGTCTAAATCGAGTCCAAGATAGCCAAGGCTACAGAGTAAAATCTTGTCTCGAAAAACCGAAAACAAACAAGGAAAGAAAAAAAAGAAAGAAAGAAAAAAGGAAAGAAAGGGAAACGATGGCGGCACCTTTGTAGTCCCGGTGCTGGAGAAGTGGAGGCAGTGGATCTGCGTCTGGCCAGCCAGCTCTACTTGGCAAGTTCCTGTTTTTAATCTTTAGTTTTATTAATATGACTCTTCTTCTTTTTTTGGTTATTATGGTTGGGGAGTTGCCAGTGTTGTTTACTTATTTTATTATTTTTGTGAAGCACTAACTCCGCGATAGTCTATGTGGTGTCTATGCTCACATTTTGAACATTAACCTAGCAACTAAAATAGTAAATCCTTGAGGTATTTTGCTTCGTCTTACACTTTTCAATTCCTCCTTAATCCGCTACCAACACACCAGCAACGTATGTATTCAAAATCGTATGCACTCTGTATCAGATGTACAATGGTGTGATATAAGCGCAGCAGTGCGTTCTTTAGCTTCTAGTGCTATAAGGAAGTTTTAGAATGGGCTCTGTCTTTTTTTCCTTTTTCTTTTCTTTCTTTCTTTCTTTCTTTCTTTCTTTCTTTCTTTCTTTATTTAGAGGAAGGCACTGTTTCTGTATTGTCCCCCGCCCCTCCTTTCTGGGTACAGCCTCCAAAAACGCCAACCTGTACTTACTGTGAAAATCAGAAAAAGAAAAAAGGAAGGAAAAGAGAAGAAGAAGAAGAAGAAGAAGAAGAAGAAGAAGAAGAAGAAGAAGAAGAAGAAGAAGAAGAAGAAGAAGAAGAAGAAGAAGAAAAAGAAGAAGAAGAAAAAGAAGAAGAAGAAAAAGAAGAAAGAAAGAAAGAGAAAGAAAGAAGAAAGGGGGAAGTTCTGCGCATGCGCAGAGCCATCGGCGCCTTCCTCTTGCCGAGGAACCTCCAACCGGCGGTTGCTTGCGCTTGAGAGGCAGTTTTCCGCCCGGCGGGTTTTCGCCGGGCCACGGAGAGGGCGGGCCATGCAGGGAAACATGGCGGAGCTGGTGGCGGTCCTGAAGCGCGGACTGCAGCAGATCACCGGCCACGGCGGCCTGCTTGGCCTCCTGCAGGTGTTTTTCAGGTAGGAGGCCAGAGCTAGCCTCTGGGTCTCTGGGGACTGACCTGCGCTGGCTGCTCTCCTGGGAAGGGGTCTAGGTTAGATCACCTTGGAGAGACACGATTCCCGTCAAGGACGACAGACAGGTTCAGTCCCGGTGTTGAGTTCCTTGGACACAAGTCTCTGGGCCCGGGTCAGCCCCTGGCGATGGAGCACACAAGTTAGGGCAGCTGGGCTGCACCGGCCCCGAGTCCTGGGGTGTTGAGGCCGAGCAGACGCCTCCCTGATGACCTTGGGGAAGCTTTCCGCTGCCCTGTCGTGCAGTAAGAAGTTGAAGGAGGCGAGCCTAATCCTCGTTCTCAGTCCTGTTAACCCCACAAGCAGCAGCAACTGCAGGGAGACCCTTAGTGGACTGAGAAATCCAGGGGCCGTTCGTAATACGAAGATGACATACTTGTTGACTCCCTGAAGATTTTGCCAACTAGTGTCTCTGGGTGCGGGTAGTAGATAGTCGTGGACTGTGGCTTGAAGATAGTGTTTTAGATGTAGTGTAAGTCAGTTGCGTTGGTTCGTGTGACCCACACCTGTCTGCTGCCGGGGCAACACGGGAGACTTGAGAGCTCTCAGCTGGAAAAGTTGATTCTTGAGCGCTGAGTGGCAAGAGCCTTCAGCTGAAGGCTAGAGGTGTACGCCCAGCGATCACCCCCAGCCTTTTCATTCTTGAGTCTTTGCAGCAGTAGATGGTTTCTCTCACTTTATGGCTGTTGTGTCTTGGACCGTGAATCATTCAAAGAATCCCACCTCCCCCACCCCCACCCCCCACCCCCACCCCCGTGTATTTACAGGGCAAATGATATAAAGGTTGGCACGTTGGTGGGAGAAGACAAATATGGAAACAAATACTACGAGGACAATAAGCAATTTTTTGGTGAGTACAGTATTTTTTTTTTAATATAAATAATTGGATTGGGGTTGGGATTTTGAGTCTATTTTTCACGCCATGCATGAGCTGATACAAAGTGCTTGGAAAGGAAAACTCATTAGAAAATTTAAAAGGTGGGCAGATGTGATGGTGTAGCTAGTTTGGGCTCCTGCCACCAAGCCTGGTGACTGGAGTTATTCTCTGTTTGTTTGTTTGTTTTGGTTTTTTGGCTTTTCAAGACAGGGTTTCTCTGTGTAAATGTCCTAGACTCACTTTGTAGACTAGGCTGGCCTCAAACTCATGATCCGCCTGCCTCTACTTCCCAATTGCTGGGATTAAAGGCGTGTGCCACCACTGCCTGGCTGGGAGTTATTCTTTTTTATTTTTCAAGATTTATTTATTATTATGTATACAGTGCTCTGCTTGCATGTACAGCTACATGCCAAAAGAAGAGGGCATCAGATCACATTATAGATGGTTGTGAGCCACCATGTGGTTGCTGGGAATTGAACTCAGGACCTTTGGAAGAGCAGCCAGTGCTCTTAACCTCTGAGCCATCTCTCCAGCCCCCAGGAGTTATTCTTAAAGTATGCTCTTTAGTCAACCCTATGCTGTATCTTTCAGGTGAAGAAACCAAGACATCTATCAGCTAAAGCTATTCCATAGTTGTATGTAAGCCACATTTACATGGCTGCAAGTGGTACTCCCAGAGGTTTACATCTTATTCTTTAGCCATAACATTTTAAACACAAACCACAGAACTTAGGTTTGGGTCAGATTGTAAGAAATTATCTGGGCTGGGCATTGTGGCTTCTGTGATCCTAGCACTCTGGAGGCAGTGGCAAGAGAATTAATTGCCAAAGGTTTGAGGCTACCCAGGACAGCCCAGGCTACAGAGAGAAACCCTATCTCAAATGAAAAAAAAAGGAGGAGGAGAGAGAAAGAAAGAAAAAGCAAAAACCAAAAAGAAATTATCTAAAAACTGGTTTTTAGAGATGAAGCAGCCATTTTTTTTTTCCCAACCAAAGAGACCTAATCATATCACACAAATGGTGATAGAGCCCCCAAGGAGGTTCTCTTTAACTCATTATTTTGTGTTAGGAATTAACTAACTTTCTCTTCTTTCTTTCTTCTGTTCTCACACTAACCTATAAGTATCTTCATTTTTGCTAATTATTAAGGTGACAGATAGTAGTATTGTAAATATTAAAAGTTAGTACATAGAGTAAAAAGTGAAAGCTGAGCTGAGACTATTAAGTGGTTCAGTGATAGAACTTTCCTTATGTGCCCAAGACCCTAGCCCAACACATATTACAGTACAAGGGTAAAAAAGAAAAAAAGGTGAAAAGCTCCTTCTGTTGTGATTTTTCTGTATTTCTTTTTTCTTTCCTTCCTTCCTTCCTTCCTTTTTGTTTCCCAGAGCTGAGGACCGAACCCAGGGCCTTGCACTTGCTAGGCAAGCACTCTACCACTGAGCTAAATCCCCAACCCCTGTGTTTCTTTCTTCTAAAAGTTTTCAGTCACATTTACTTACTTACTTAGCTTTATGTGTGGGTGTTTGAGTGGGGTGGTGTACATGTGTCAGAGGACAACTTTGGGAGTCAGCAGTTCTCCTTCCACAGTGTAGGATGCAGTGATTGAACTGAGGCCCTCACACTTGGCTAAATGCACCTTTCCTGGCTACCATCTCATTGGGCCCTGTAATCTTGCTTCTATTTTAGACCTTTTTTTTTTTTAAGATTTATTTATTATTTACACAGTATTCTGGCCACACGTGTGCCTGCCCACCACAAGAAGGCACCAGATCTCATTACAGGTGGTTGTGAGCCACCATGTGGTTGCTGGTAATCGAACTCGGGAGCTTTGGAAGAGCAGACGATGCTCTTAACCTCTAAGCTATCTCTCCAGCCCCTTGCTTCTGTCTTAATACTTTACTTTATGTATATTTTAAAAACTTTTTAATGGGGGCTAGAGAAATAGCTCTGTGGTTAAGAGCAGTTGCTGCTCTTGCAGAGGACTGGGGTTCAGTTTACCACATGGTAGCTCACAGCTACCTGTTAACTCCAGTTCCAGGGGAATCTGATGCCCTCTCCTGGCCTCCAAGGGCACCAGGCACACATGTGGTGCACATACATACATGCAGGCAAAACACTCATACACATAACACTTGAAAAATTGATCTTTAAATAAATGTGTAAATAAGGACTGAGAGATGGCTTAGCGGTTAAGAGCACTGGCTGCTCTTCCAGAGGTCCTGAGTTCAATACCCAGCAACCACATGGTGGCTCACAACCATCCATAATGGAATCTGATTCTCTCTTCTGGTATATACAAAAACAGAACATTCATATACATTAAAGAAAGAAAGAAAGAAATACTCTAAAAACAAATTCCTAGAAGTGGAGTTGCCAAGCGTGAACATGAACTCTCAACACAAAATTAAGTTTTTTAGCTTTATTTGTTTTATTTTGTGGGTATGAATGTTTTGTCTGCATGTGTATCTATATGTCATATGCATGCCTGGTGTCCATGAAGGCATCAGATCCCTTGAATTGAAATTATAGATGACTGCGAACCATTTGTGTGGGTATTGGAAACTGCACCCAAGTCTTTTGGAAGAGCAGCAAGTACCTTCACTGCTGAGCCATCTCTCCATCCCTGACTTTCAACATTGTGTGTGTATGTATGTATGTATGTATGTATGTATGTATGTATGTATGTTTGTTTGTTTGTATCTTATTTGAGATTGCTAAGGATCAGCTCTGTCATAGTATAAATGTGTTGCCAAGTGTAGTTTATGAAACCTTTCCCATGGTGCATTCCTTCAATCTTGACAGTTCCCTGTCTTGCTGGATTATAGTTCACGTTTAGTTATTCATTCTTCTCTTTTTTTGTAATGTTTTTTGTGCCAGTCAGTCTGATCTTGAATTCAGCTGTCCTGACAGTGGACCTAATGGAAACCCTAATGTGAGCGTGTGTGTGTGTGTGTGTGTGTGTGTGTGTGTGTGTGATGTTGGGTGTATCTGTATGATATGTGTGTAGTGTGTGTATACTATGTTGGGTATATTTTGCTGTGTAAAGTGTGCAGTGTGTATGTACTATGTTGGGTGTATGTTTATGTGTAATATATGATTTCTGTAGAGTGTTTTTGCATGTATGTGCTGGCAGTTGGGTTCACAGCCTTTTCACAGTGGAGAATCCTTGCTTCTCCTCAACACCGTGACACAGAATGAACAGAGAGAGTAGATACCAACGTGTACACTCTGTTGGATGTATATGTGTGGTATGTGGGGGTGTGTAGTATGTGTGTATCTGTGTGCTATTTTCGGTGCATGTGTGTATAGTATGTGGAGTGTGTGGCTGTGTAGGCCAGAGGACAGCCTTGGGTATCCTTCCTCGGCACCATCCACCTTCACGGTTTTTCCTTTCACTGGCCTGGAACTCACCAAGTAGGCTAGGCCAGCTGGCCAGTTTGTCCTAGGTGCTCATCTGTCTCTGACTGAGCTGGTACCATATGCACCTGCCACCAGGCCTACATGTATGTGCTGACTTTGATCTAATGTGAGCTCTGGGGCTGAAACTCAGCTCCCTGTGCTTGCAAGGTTAGCACTTTCCTGACTGTTTTCCCCCACCCTGGAAACATAAATAGGCCACCCAGCTCATTTCACCAATTTCTGTTAAGTACAGTGACACAGCCATACTACTTTGATGCCGTGAACTGTCCTCCTACCTGACCATCAATTCAAATACTCGCCTAGTATATAAAACTCAACACATTCCCAAAACATCAGTGTTCCTTGTGTGGTTTTAATTTCTTTAGAAACCTAGAATTAATGTGTGGAGTTATGAGTGCATTTTTGCTCTGATCTCTGAAGAACTTTCTTACCTGTGACTGCCCTGGGCAGACAGGACCACACCAGTGTCAGGGTGTTGGGAAGAAACAAGGATTCTCTACTGTGCAAAGGTGTTGAGCCAAGCCCAGCTCAATCCCTGCCCTGTGATGAAGCCTGCTTCCCCGTGCCGAAGGCTGCCGTCCTTCGGGCATCACTGTTGTGTCTGAACAAAACGGTCCTGTCTTCTTGGTGATATGTGCGTGTGCTTTGAAAGTGATCTTCACTGTTCACTCACTTCTTCCGCCCAGGCCGTCACCGGTGGGTCATGTACACCACTGAAATGAACGGCACAAACACGTTCTGGAATATGGATGGAAGCATGGTGCCTCCTGAATGGTAAGCTAAGTCAGCATGGGGTTGATTTGAGGGGCAGTATTTATTTCACAATAGAGGTGCCTGTTGCCTAGTTACTAATGATAAGAGCCTGCCTCGGGCACAGCTACAAGTTACTCCCCAGGTCAAGTGGCTTAAAATTGCAATCATTGGCTCTTTTCATACTTTTTGTGGGTCAGGGGTTCTAGGCAAAACAAGGTGGCTTGTCACTGCTCTGGGATGTCTGGGGCCTCAGAATTCTAGACTCGCCTGAAGACTTCATTTAGCAGCTGGCAGTTAGTCTAGCTATCTGCTGGGAGCACAGCTTGGCCGTGGTTGGCACACCTTCATGCCTGTGGTTCTGCAGGTGAGGGCTTTGAGAGAAAACAAGCCAAAGCCATATTGCCCTGAGACCCAATCTTAGAAGACACTGAGCACCTTTTCCTGAAGGTGTGAGGTGTGTGTGTGTGTGTGTGTGTGTGTGTGTGTGTGTGTGTGTGTGTAATATATATGTAGGTGGTGTGGTAATCTGGGGAAAACAGCAAGCCACCATACCACCCACGTTAGAGAAGGGAACGGTACAAAGAAAGCTGGCTCTGGCCTTCCCTAGCAGTTTGAATTCAGGCATGTCCCTCAACGTCTTTAGGGCTTGGTTTACTCATCTGTACAATGATAGCCCTAAAATTCCTCAAGTCTCTAAATCCTGTGTGGTTTCATAATATGCATGTTTTGAAACAAATACAAAAATTTAAATGTTCCCACTTTATATAAATAATCTCACTTTATATATTTATATATATTCCATAAATTTGTATATTTTACACCAAATTGCTTATCGTCTTTTTTTTTTTATTCTTGAAATAACAAACTCAGAAAATCCTTTCCAGTTGGTCTAGAAATTTTCATCTAAGAAAATTTAAAAAGCAAAACCACAGATATTTCTGGCTGTAGTGGTACAAGTTTGGGGTTCTGTCTACGTAGGAGGCCGAGGCAGAAGAACAACACAAGCCTGGGCAAGAAGGCTGGGCAATGGCTCAATGGCAGAGCACTCAGCCAGCACTAAGGCCCTACCTTCAGTTCCTAGTGCTGGGAAATAGCAACAAGTAGAACGCCAGAAGTGTATGCACGGGGTTGGCTGTGACATTTTACTTTACTTGAACCTGGCCACTATCGTAGTGTGGGGGTCTGTTCAAGAGGAACTGGGATTATTGCACATGACACTCTTCAGTTGTAAAGACTCTTGGAAACCAGGCCTGTGACGTCAGTAGGTGACATGCAAACATGAAACAGAAGAGGGAGTGCTGTACTCTGCCTTGAGCTGCAAACAGACCCCGCCAGAGGGCGGCAGCCCCACTCAGCTCTCCCTGGTGCCCTTAGGTGAGAATCCTACGCAGGATTTCCACATAATAGTTTTTTCTAAAAGAATACATTTGAATTTCATTGTGAGAGTTCTTGTTTTTCTAACATTAATTTTTTTATAGCAATTTAAGTATACCTGATAGAAAGTTCCCTGGTGAAGGAAGTGATCTATGTCTACACAGCCTAATACAGTAGGCACGGCTGGCCCCAAGCACTTTAAAGTGTGGGTAATCAACTAAGACAGGGAGTCATTTGTTTCTTTACTGGATCGGGGCTTCACTCTGTGACCTAGGCAGGCCTGGCACTCATAGTGATCCTCCTGCCTCAGCTTCCTGAGTACTAAGGTAACAGAGATGAGTTAACATTTTATTCATATATTCAGTCTTTAATTTTATTAAAAATAAAAAGCCCACTTGATTGGATAAACAGTTTTTAAATGATGTTGGTCAGGGAAAATAGGCTTCCAAGGTCTTTTACCCATAAGTAGTGTTTTGCCTCAGCCAATACATGAAGTAACTGGGAACGCTGCTGCTGTTGCAGGAAGTTACTGGTTCACAGTGTCCGTGGTAAAGCTGCAGGGGCTCGGAGGTGGCATGTAGCTGGTCTTTGTTACTTTGTGGGTTCCTTTTTCCACTTTTTATCCTCCTGGTTTTATCCCCTAACACTAGATAGGCAAGAAAGTGTAGAGGGGAGAGAGAAAGAGCGATCCCTGGATCCAATTCCTTTCCTTGTGTTTCTTCTGTGAGCACGACTACTAAGAAACTGCAACCAACCCCCCTGAATGACCACCAACCACCAGCTGTGCCTACTGGCGGGGGTAGGAGGGATGCCAGCATTTATACAATCACAGAAATGATCTGCGACTAGCAAAACTATGCTACTGCTAGAGCACGAGACAAATCGTAGTCAGCTGCTGCAGACGGTCCGAAGAAGTCCCACATCCCCACACGTGGGATTAAAACAAAAGCACAGTTTTATAATGTTTCTGTGTTGTTATTGTTTGTTTTTTGAGACAGGGTCTCTCTGTGTTAGCCTTGGCTGTCCTAGACTCACTTTGTAGACCTGGCTGGCCTCGAACTCACAGAGATCCGCCTGCCTCTGCCTCCTGAGTGCTGGGATTGAAGGAGTGCACCACCACACCTAGCTCTTATTTCTGTGTTTTTTAAAGAAACCAAAATTCCAAAATTGTCACTATAGTGATAGATTCTGGCTTAGTGCTGTGATGTGAGGTGAGCCCTAGAGCTGCAGTTTCTGGATAAAGCAGTTCACTTGGTAAAGGACTCTGAGCCCACAGCCTCAAGGTGAAGCATTGGGCTTACTAACTGAGGGACCACCTAGCTTTTGCTGATTTGTTCATGGAGTTGCTCCCTAGGTGGTCATGGGAGGCTTGTGCACCGTTGTGTTGAGATTGACATCTGTTTCTTTTAGATATTAATATTTGTGCTTGGGGTCAGCATCTTGAGAGCTGGGAAATTGGGGGGTAGGAGTGCCAGTTTAAAATATTTGAAATGAGGAGTTAAAATTCTAGAGAGATAAAAGTCCTGTTCAGCCAAGCATCCTTTTATTATTTTTTTTAAAAGATTTCTTTATTTATTATTACAAATACAATGCCCTGTCTGCATGTACACCTGCAGGCCAGAAGAGGGCATCAGAGCACATTGTAGATGGTTGTGAGCCATCATTTGGTTGCTGGGAATTGAACTCAGGACCTCTGGAGGAACAGTCAATGCCCTTAACCTCTGAACCATCTCTCCAGCTCCCCCCCCCCCCCCCCCCGCCATGCCCAAGCATCCTTTTATTTATTTATTTATTTATTTTAATTTTAATTTTAATTTTTTTTTGGTTTTTCGAGACAGGGTTTCTCTGTGTAGCCTTGACTGTCCTGGACTCACTTTGTAGACCAGGCTGGCCTTGAACTCACAGCGATCCGCCTGCCTCTGCCTCCCGAGTGCTGGGATTAAAGGCGTGCGCCACCACGCCCGGCTCCAAGCATCCTTTTATATGATCATGTGTTCTGAGATCACTGCACAAGAACTCTGAGCTGGAGAAGACAGGATGTCTCCACAGGTGACTGAGGGCTATCGAAGACAGGAGGCTGAGTGTCTGTGGGGTGGGGTAGAAGAGCACTTTGATGACTCATCTTTTTATGGGGGTGAAGTGGTCTTGGACAGGCTCAGCTGTGTTTGTTTCTTAAGACCTCACTTTGCTAAATGCTGTGTATTGTGGAAGTCTCAGTCCCTTTCATATGTAAATCTGTGGTAGGACACAGATGGAATAGTTTCTGCCTGTAATCTCAGCACTCCAGAGGCGGAGGCTGGGTGATCATGAATTCAAGACCAACCTGGGGCACAGAGTGAACTCCTGCCTAATGCAACAAAGTAAAAGCGAAGGTGAGTTTGTCTTTAATTAGACACCAGGTGCCATTATGCACATACCATATGATGAGTAGATGCACCTTAATCATCTCTCTGTGATCGACTGTTTATTGCGTATCCCGTGCTTATTAACTACTGTAGGTACTACACAGATAGAACAGTGAATAAAGCAAGTGCATGCTCTTATGACTGAAAAACGTGTGTGTTGAGTATATTTGGAGAAGCAATGAAAGCAAAGAAGATACAATGAGGCTGGGGTTTATATGGAGATGGAAAACAATGAGGGAATCCAGGTGTGTGTGTGTGTGTGTGTGTGTGTGTGTGTGTGTGTGTGTGTGTGTTGTTGTTGTTGTTGTTGTTGTTATTGTTGTTTTGAAGCAGTCTTACTGTATCGTTTAGGAGGCATGAAACTCATGACTCTGCCCCAGCTTCCTGGGTGCTGGAATTACAGGCATAGCCCACCATGTCTGCTTGGCAGGTTATTTTAATTCAGAGGATAGGGAAATCTTTGAGGAAGTGACAATTTAGGAACCTTAGGAGGAGGCAGGAGTTCCAGACAGAACTTAGCTGTAGAAGCCCTGGTGTTTCTCACACACTGCTCGGTGTGTCCAGTTTGGCCACAGGATGGAGGGATAGAAGGGAAGGAAGAAATGGGATGGGATGAGTAACTGTCCAAGAACACTGTAAGCAATTCACTTTGTCTAAAATTCCTTGGCGGTCACTGGAAGGTAAGGTGGGTTGTGATCCAGTTTACAAATTCTTTTAAACATTCTTTGGAAACAATCTCAGACTTTCAGAGGTATCACCAGCATTGAAATCACTTCATAGGTCCAAATGCTGCCCATCATGCCTCAGTACCTTTGTGTGTAATACTGCAAGTAGGACATCTCCCGTGAACCACAGTTGAAACATCAACTTCAAGAAGTTATCAAGGATATACCATGGGATTTGGGCTGAACCGGAGAACTAAACTGATGAAAGACAAATCAAGAGGATAAAATGCATATGTATTGATTTAAGTTTTATAAGACGTGAAGTCACTTAAGGCAGATAAATTATATAATGTTAGCTCTCGGCATTATGGCAGAATGCCCGAAATAACTACATACAAACAGGAAAGAGCAAATGCAAGAGCCATACTGCCCCAGAGAGCTTTTGTTTTTGTCACAGGCAAGAATAGAGCTCAGTAGCAGAGCACTTGCCTAGGATGTGCGGAGCCTTTTGTTCAGTCCACAGGAAAAGTAACTAAGTGAATAGATGAGAGTCTGTTAAAGCAGCAAAAGGGACACGCATGGGAGTGGTGTTGGACAGTGACAGTTTCCTCACAAGTATGGTTAGACTGCATATTGGCCAGGGTGTCACAGATGCAAGACCATGCTTTCCTTGTCGCGCTCTGCCAGATGGCCTCCAGTGTAACTTTATCCCATTGTTAAGTATAACTTCTGTCAGTTCATGAAGATGTCTGGTAGGCTTTTCCTAAAATATGAAATTACTCATTTTACCTTTGTAATTAACTAGCATCTTATGAGGCAATATTTTACATTTCATATTCCATTTATAATAAATATCAGTTCCTATTTGAATCAGTTTATGATCAGTTTCTATAATTGGTTCCTTTATTGCTTCAGTCAGGCTGCATCTGATCCTTGGGAAGCCACTTGGAATGCCTTTTGGATGCTTCTGAAATGGCCCGTCCTTCTTAGAGTGCTTCCTTGCTTTTGGATACCAAGTGCTCCTGGCTCACCTCACGGTTCCTATCTCAGCTTTGCAAACAATGATTTCTGTGCAGGGTGATGGGTTAGGGCAAGCCTGATGCCTTCCTTTCAGTGTCATGTAATTCAGTCCAGTCTGAGGGAAACCAGAGAGCTATGAAGTCTGATCTTTTTGCTGTCATAGTTTTGCTAGATGATAAAACTTGAATGGGATCTGAAGATTACAGGATAGTGGTTGAAAAGCCATTGAAGTCATTCTAAAAGGTTGGCGATGGGTGTGGTGAAAGGGCATATTCCTGAGACGAGATGAAAGCTAGGTCTTTTGGGCCAGTGAGCTAAGATGTGAATTCAAGGGAAAATGTCCTGAAGGAAATGAAAGTGATCCATAGTGCCTGCCAACTTTAGGAAAGGCAGAGCTGACTTGCTGCTGATACCAAGAAAGTGCTGGTGTTCTCATGCTCTCAATATCACGTCCAAGCAGCGTGGCTGTCCCTTAAGACTCCACAGCTCTTCACTCCTGTAAAGGCTCAGAGAGACAAGGAAGCCACAGGAAAATGTTCAAAGCCAGTAGGGCTTGGTTCATGACGCTTAAGGAAAAAAGGCATTTCTGTGATGAAACAGTCACATGTGAAGCAGCAGAGACCAGTGTAGAAGCCACGGCAAATTATCCACAAGATGCAGCTGAGCTAATTGATGAAGGTGGCTGTGCTAAACGGCAGTGTAGACGAAGCAGCATTATATTGGAAAAACTCCTCCACACAGGAGTTTCATAGCTAGAGTTGGGTTGAGACATCAGTGCCTGGCATCAGGGTTCAAAGGGTGACTCTCCTTTTCAAGGCTAAAGTCAGCGCTGTTTACTGTTCCAAAAAGCCTGTGCTCTGAGGAATTGTGTTAAAACCTGTGATCTGTGAATGGAATGGCAAAGCCTAGACAGCAGCATTTCTGTTTACAACCTGATTCACTGATGTCACTGTGGAGACATACTGCTCAGAAAAGATTCCTCTCCAGTATTGCTACTCACAGAAACCATTGCTGAGTGCTCCGAGGGAGCTGTACAAGGATTAATGCTTACAGTCCTGCTAACACGCATCCCTCCTGTAAACCCTGGACCAAGGAGTAATTCTGACTTTCAAGACATGATTTACAAAATACACACAGTAGTTATAGCTACTACAGACAGGATTCCTCTGGTAGCTGTGAGCAGTTAATTGAAAACACAGAAAGGAGCCACCATTCTGGATACCATTAAAAGCATTAATGACTCATGGGAGGATGTAAAAATGTCAGCATAGAAAAAAGTTGGGAAGGGGTCAACTCCAGCCTTCATAAATGGCTTTGAGGGGTCAGGACAACAGAGGGAGCAGTAATGAACAAGAGAACTCAATTAGAAATAAAGCCTGAGATGCTGCTGTGACTTTATGCTAAAACGTTACTGGATACAGAGATGTTCATGGGTTGAGAAAGAGATCCTTTGAGATAGTGTTTCCTGGCAACGATGCTGTGACTATAGCTGAGGTAATAGCAAAGGATGTCGGGTATCTCATCAACTTAGCTGATAAAACAGTAACATGGGTTGAGAGGGGTGGCTCCAAGAGCTGCTGCTGTGGGTAAACTGCTGTCTCACAGCATCACGTAACTGCATGCAGATTCCTTATGGAAGACTCAGGAGCTAGAGATGACTCCTCCGTGGGTAAAATGCTTAGTGTGTGAGCATGAGGACCTCAGTTTGGATCCCCCTTCCATCATGGTGGTCTTCACCTGTCGCCCTAGCACTGGGAGATGGAGTCAAGAGGGTCCCAGAGACTTACTGACTGGCCAACCTACCAAGCAGCAAGCCCTAGGTTCAGTGAGACCCTGCCTCAAAAATTGAGGTAGTGAGTTTAAGATAAAGGCTGTGCATCCACCTCTGGTCTTCGCATATACTGTTCCACAGGCGCATGTACAGGCGTACAGACACACAGACACACAGAGAAAAGGGAGAGAAACTGGCAGGCTAGGGGTGTAGCTCAGTGGCAGAGTGCCTGCAGAAGAGACAAGACTTCAACAGCAAAATGCTTCAAGATGATGGCGCAGCTTTTAGCCAGAAAGTATAAATTAGGGCATGTGTAGTTGAGGGCCTGTGTGCTAGGAGCCAGCATCGGGCAAGCTGAATTTTTATATGCATAGTCTGCCAAAAGGCTTCTTGTGACTCAGTTTGGTACTTTCCTTAGTGTGCTGCCGAACCCACAGAATGGCACGGCATCCAGTAGTGTTTCATATCCCCCATCTTGCCCCCTGCCTAATCCTGCACATTGCATTCTCATCTCTCCCAGTCTACATTGGTATCTTTTTCCTTGCTATACTTAGTAATTCTTTGTATGTAACCAAGTTAGTGCTTCCATGCTAGTCCCCCCAGTAGACTGCCACCTCCCATTGTGAACTTCCTCTTTACCCCAGGCTGCCTCCAACTCCCACACATGGTTGCTGTGTTCGTAGGAGCAGCTCTCTTAGCGTGAAGTTCTGACTCACCTTGCTGGGCTAGGTGCCAGCATGGGCCCACACGTTTTAAAGTAATTTTTCAAAGTTAACTTATAGAAAAATGAGTTTCATCGTGATGTTTTCATACATATCTATAATGACTGTGTGGTCATATTTCCTCCCACCCTAGCCTGGCCGTACTTCCTGGCTTTTGTATTCTGGTTGCTATGTAGAGTCCAGGAAGTGGTTAAGGCATTAGGCTAAGTCCTCAGGAAGCTGCTGTGCGCTGTCAGTTGTCTGGCAGGAGGTGCTAGGCTAGCACGCTAGTGATGCAGCTGCAGTTTAGGGTGGGTTTAGTTATCAGTCCCGGGGCCCGGTTATCAAGCAGCCTAGCACAGCAGCAAGTGGCTCACACTGTCCTGTAAGCGATTGGCTGTTTCATCTGGGTCCTGGGCTCCAGACCTTGACAGGGCTACACCAGAGTCACCATCTGCAGCTTCTGCAGTCGTGTCTTCACTTGGGAAGGCTACACTGCCACACTCACAGGGTGGGTCCTTTTGCACTGACCTGACAACAGTGGGAGAGAGAGCAAGAGCCCTCTCCAGGTTGTTAGGAGTGAGCCAATTGGTCCTACCCCCTACTCTAAAAAAAATTAGCGTGGTATGAGGGGGTGGATCCAGGAAAGGTGGTTACAGAGGCTGTCTCAGAGGCCTGGAGTAGTGAACCAAATAGACCCTTTTGCCCCTAAAGTGCCTTTTTGCTGTGTCTTATCACAGCTTCAGGAACAAGCTAAGACATATGTAAAACTTTTAAAGGCAAAGGAAGTGTTTATTAAGGGGCTGAGCCGTGGTGGACCCTGTGTGTTCACTAAGGGGCTGGGCCGTGAGGAGCCCTGTGTGTTCACTAAGGGGCTGGGCCGTGAGGAGCCCTGTGTGTTCACTAAGGGGCTGGGCCGTGAGGAGCCCTGTGTGTTCACTAAGGGGCTGGGCCGTGATGAGCCCTGTGTGTTCACTAAGGGGCTGGGCCGTGATGAGCCCTGTGTGTTCACTAAGGGGCTGGGCCGTGATGAGCCCTGTGTGTTCACTAAGGGGCTGGGCCGTGATGAGCCCTGTGTGTTCACTAAGGGGCTGGGCCGTGATGAGCCCTGTGTGATGATGCTACGCGCCTGTAGTTCTGGCACTCCACAGGCTGAGAGAAGACTAGAAGGCCCGAGGCCACCCTACACTACATAGCAAGACTTTGTCTCCAACAACAAGAGCCTGCTCAGATCATTTGCTCATTTTAAAATTCAAATTACTTGCTTTCTTGTTGTTGGGTCTTTTATTTCAAGGTCTTTGACCTGGGTTACTGTGCAGTCGTCAAGGCAGGTAAGGCAGAAAGGGTGAGGAAGCAGGCTTGGTAGTCAGACTTGGGGCTGGAGGAGTAGCAGTTGAGAACACTCACTGGAAGTCAGGGTAGATTGGTGCTGGAGACAGGAATTCCCTGACACCAGGTAAGACACCAGGTAAGACTACATCATCTGTATTGCTAGGAACTGAGCTCTGATTGATAAGTTGCCTGTGGCTTGGGGCAGTCGTAAAAGCCTGTTGTTTAGGTGCGCTTGGGCTTGCCTCGGTGCTGCTGTGCCTGGACCAGGCATGCTCCTGTGGGAATGAGAGTTCTGCCACGGTCTGTGCCTCTGACTGTTGAGGAGCATGAAGCTTTTAATCACAGGCCAGCTCCTGCCCCTGCCGGATGCTACGCTCATCTCCCTTGAGTACGTGCTGTGTCATCTAGGGAGTAAAGAAACTTAGCTCCTGGATGGCTGGGTGAGCCGTCTCCTGCATGAGCGGCTGCAAGGCGCTCAGTGAGAGGAACATCTGATGCTGCCCAGCTGGCAGGCGGTGTGACTCCTGTCCTCTATGCTGAGTCATAGCTGCCAGGGAAGCCTTTGATAGATAGTCTTGCAGTTGTTCAGCAGCTGCATAATGTCACCTGGGACAGAGTCTTCCGAGGCATCGGTGGATTCTGTTAGAATCAGAGACCTTTAGTCATCTTGTCAGTTTCACTTACTCTTCCCTAGTCTTGTTGGGAAACCAGCGAACTTTGTGGATCTTGGCTTTGCCTTGCTCCCTTTCAGTAGCCAGCAGCCAGTACAGCCTCTGGGTCCACCTGTGTGATCCTGTGCTGTGGATGACTGGGAAGGGCACTGGGCTTCATGGGAGTAGTATAATTATTAATAATTAATAATGACTCATATGATTATTAATACATATGGAATAGAAATATTTATATTAACTAATGCTGGTAATTCAGTGGGCAGTTATTCTTTAACCCTCTATTATATAAGTAAAAGACACAGAAGCCTGATAGATTTTTTTAATAAGCCTTACTGCACTGGACTGTGCAGATACCAACCCCATAAGCTGCTTTTGTCTCCCAGCCACATATCCATGCCACTTGTTTTAATCACTGCTATCCTGGCTGCTTCCCATCAGAAATCCCCATAAATACTTGCACATGCTCCAATTGTGCTGTTTGTGCTCCATCAGGCCAGTCCTCAGAGCAGGCTGCTCTTGGCCATGTGCTCCTGGGTCACCATGGTGACCTGCTGCTGTTCTTCTTGCTCCCTCTCATGGTCCTCCAGCCCCCAAGCCTGCAAATCTTAGCTCTGCCTGCCTCTTTTCCTCCCAGTCTGGGCCGTAGGCAACTTGATTATCCAATCAGGGATAATTTGGGAGGCAACATTCACAGACTTCTTTTTGGATACATTAGAATTTGCTCATAGGACAGCAAGGATCTTGGGGGACAAGCAATTAGCACTGGAATACATAGTCGGTCCAGATCAACCACAATACATGAGCCTGGAAGGTAGAAATGTTGCTGTCTCTAGCCTCGTACAGCACTCTGCTCACAGACTTTTTTGACTAACTGAGGTTCTCACTACATGCCAGGTTCTGGTGGTGTAGTCATGTGAGAAATGAGATGTATATACCCTCTGGGAGTTTATAGCACTCAATGAGTACAATCTGGCAGAATACTAGTGTTTTACAATTCGGGGTTTCATTTTCCTGTCAACTTTTTTTTCCTCTTATGGATCATCAGTAAGATTTTAATTTCTTCAGAAATTTGTATTTGTTTAATTGCCTGTATAGAATAATCTCAAAGTATTTTTTTAAGTATAAAGTATTGCATATTTTTTACCACTTTATTTTTTCCTCAGTTTTATCTTTAAATTAGCTATCATTCCCTACCTAGGTAGTAATGCACAAAAATTGATTTTTCACTGGGTGTGGTAGTCAGCCTGTGCATGGAATTGCAGATGTAGAAACCAGGTAAATAATGAATAACTACATAGAACTTGACAGAGTTAAAATGTTACTGAGTGTGGAGAATTAGAACATTGGATTATTTCATGCATATAGAGTAAAATTATTATTTTCACTCAAATCAGTAGAAGTAGATTTCCTGTTTGTGATTTGGTATATTGGAGCTCTGATCTGATTAAAAGTTGTAGTTTAATGGCTTGCTTAGATTTTTGCCTGCTGCATATATTCTGTTTCCCCACTTGGTGGCACCTTCTGTTCATTTTTAGCTAACATGTATTTTTCCTCAGTGTAGAGCCCTTATGCTTCCTTATATACTGAAATTCTCTCCCTCTTTCCCTCCCTCCCTCCCTCCCTCTCCTTCCCTCCCTCCCTCTCCTTCTCTCCCTCCCTCTCCTTCCCTCCCTCCTGGCCTGTGTTCTAGATTTTTTTTGTAAAGAACAATGTCATAGAAAGGGGATTGCATGGAGTAGGTGGGTAGACAGAAAAGAGTCAGGAGTGTTTGCTTGGGTTGGGCCTTCTGGTCGGTACCATAGTGGTGAGCAAGGCCATTCACAGAAATAGAAAGAGTAGAGTGGGTTGTGGTGTCCATGCCTGTACTCAGTAGTAGGTCGGGGAAGAAGAATTGGGAGTTGAAGGTCAGCCTGGGCTGCATCCCACCAGCCTGGGCTCCATGATGCCTGGTACCTCTGAGAAAGGTAAAGAGGGGTTATGGAAGACATGGAGGGCGGGAGGGCCGGTGGGCTGGGAGGAGAGAGGTAGGTAAGATGGGTGGTCAGTGTAGAGCATTTGCGTTCCCTGCAGGTGGCCCTGAATTCAATCTGGAGCTCTGCAAAGACAAAACAAATCAAAGCCTGATTATGAGAAGGTGCAACTATTGGAGAAACCTTGGAATTCCAGAGAGACAGGGGTGCAACCAGAATTAAACTCTGAATTCCTTGTCGTTTGAACGTGCACCCTTAACATTTCACTCACCAGGTCCACAGATACCGGGTCAGCTTTTGTCTTAAAGGAATGAGAGATGGACCTTGCAGTGTTGCCTCGCTCGCTTCTGAGTCCTGGGTTCAGAGCTCTGGTGATTCTCTTGCCTCAGCCTCCTGGGTAGCTGCTCCTGCTGTCCCATAAAAACCGCAGCAAGGGGGATAGTTCGCTGGTCGCATTTTCTTTAGGAGAAAGTTTGTGTTGATAAGTGATAGGCATTTGTATTTCCTGTATGTGTTCATGCTTTCCTTCTCCCATTCTCAGACATTTCGGGCCTCTCAGCTAACAATCTGCCTGTCAGTTGAGTGTTCCCGTAACTGGGGGCTTTTGTACAATGGCAATTTGTATTTAAAATGAACATCCTATTTATTGCAGCTGTAAGTCTTAAACTGTAGTTCTTCTTAAGCCTCAAGGCTTAGCTCATAAACAGAATAACAAGATTAGTAAATTGAATACTTTCTGCATAAAAATAAAGACTAATCACTTTCTCTTGTTCCTTGATGAATGTTTGATAAACTCTAATGGAAAGGATTAAATTCTCCTAAGCAGTTATATCTATTTACAAATTTAGCTCATTACATTATTTTAAGCATTTTAGTTAGGTTACATCTATAAATTTAATATATTTGATTTTTTTCCAATTTTTCAGATGCACAGTGAAAAGGGTATTGAGTTAGTGTTCTGTTCACATAAGCAGTTCTTTTTACTCAAGCCAGAAACTTAAGGGTCATTTCAACTCATCTTCCTCTGACATCTGTCAGCTACTGTCCCCTGCCTTACTTCCCTTTAAGTTATTGTTACTGTGGCGCCATTAGCATTAACTCTACTGGCATTTCCATGCTTGCACCGAACACTGTCCTGCGAGCACAGCTCCCCTCTCCTCACGTGGTCCACAAGGCGTGTGTGATCTCAGTGCTTTCCAGCTCCGAACACTGTCCTGCATTTGCTCTGGCTTTGCCGTAGACTGAGCACCCTCCTCTACAGGACGGTCATGTGGGCTGGCTCTCTAGGCCTCCATGGATCACATGTGCTTTATTGAAGTTGGCTTCCCTAACTGCCCCTTGGGAAGAAGCCTGCACTCCCTCGCACTGTCATTCTTTCCCTATTGACCTACACCTCTGCCTAGCATCTTTTTTTTTCTTTTTATTGAAACTGGATTTGACCCTTATCTGATGTGTCCTGGTTACAGTTTCCCAGTTTCCCCTCCACTGCTCCCAGACCCTGCCCACCTCCCCTCCCATCCGGGCCCACACCCTTTGTGTCATTCATTAGAAAATAAACAGGCTTCTGAGGGATAAGAATGAAATCTAAGATAAAACAGAAACTAACACATCAGAATAGACCAAAACAACAGAAGGAAAAAAGCTCAAGAAACAGACACTGACACCCACTTGTTTTGCACACTCAGGAGTCTCGTAAAAACACCAAACTGGAATCTATAATATATATGCAAAGGACCATATTTGTATTTCTGGGTCTGGGTTACCTCACTCGGGATGATCTTTTTTTTTTTTTTAAGTACTTTAAGCAAAAATAACATTTCTTTGTGGTTTTTCAAAAATATTTCTTTTTATTTTGTGCATATGACTGATTTGCCTGCATGTATGTAAGTGTACCTTCTAACTCAGGCTAGAAAAAGGACCTGCAATTACAGGCAGCTGTGAGCCTCCCTGTGAGTGCTGGGAACAGGACAGGGTCCTCTGCAAGGACAGGAAGTGCTGTTACCTGCTGAGCCAGCTCCCCGGTGCTCTGCCCTATTCTTGTTTGAGACAGTCTCACTATGGAGCCCTGGCTGGCTGGGAACTCTGTAGACCAGGTTGGCCAGGGAACCAGAGAGATCTACCTGCCTCTGCCTCCCCTGTGCTGGCATTAACGGTGTGTGACACCACACCTTGCTTAAAATAGATCTCTCTTAAGGTTTCTTTTCTGACCATAAAGTCAGAATACTAAAAGATTATGTTCTGGGAAACTACACACTGGATGATTAGATTTTTCTCCTATTTTTTAAAAATTACAGGAACTGGTTATGTAGCCCAGGCTGGCCACAAACTCACCATTCTCCTGCTTCAGTCTCTAAATGCTGGTGTGACAGGTGTGTGCCCTCACACCAAGCTCTGTTGTTGTTGTTTTTTAAAAATATTTATTTACTTATTATTATGTATCCAATGTTCTGTCTGCATGTACACCTGCAGGCTAGAAGAGGGCATCCGATCACATTATAGATAGTTGTGCGCCACCATGTGGCTGCTGGGAATTGAACTCAGGACCTTTGGAAGAGCAGGCAGTGCTCTTAACCCCTGAGCCATCTCTCCAGATGCGCCCTCCTGCCCCCCAGCTCTGTTTTTATTTTGGTTTTGAGATAAGGTTTCATGTAGCCCAGGCTGGCCTGAAGATTGTTATGCAATCCAAGGCTGGCATTGGTGTGGTAACCCTCTGCCTGTATGCCCCCATGCTGGGGTTACAGGGATCCAAAAAGGATTCTGACTTTTACAAAGAAAGGTTAATGGAATTTTTTTTTTCATACCTAGGGCGTAGAAGTAACTGGGGTTAGAACCATTTTTGTTGCCAATGTCCAGAATTAAAACAAAACAAAGCAAAACAAACTTTATTGTATTCATAGGTTATCATACCATAATACATTCTGAATATATTACAAGTAGGAAATTAGATAAATAGATGTCTTCAACATTGTGTGACCATTAGTGAAACACCTAGGAAAGCATTCATTAAAGGTAGCTTGAGAGAACCATTTTTGTACTTTGAAGTAATTTTGTTTTAAATGGCACCTTATTTGGGACGAAGTGAGACTGAAAGTGATTAAAATCTATTTATAATTTCATAATAGTCTATTATCCCACCAGATGGAAACAATAACTATTAACATGTTGTTACATATTGTTCTGATCTCCTTCTCTATGTACGTAGTCCTTTTGTTTTCATTCTTTAACATATGTAAATTTTTAATTTTACTCATTTTTGTGTGCGTGTGTGCTTACATGAGTTTATGTGCACCAGGTGCGTGCAGGCACCTGCTTAGGGCATCAGATCACCTGGAACTGGGTGCTGGGAACCACACCTGCTCCGTCTGCAAGAGCAATACATGCTCTTAACCACTGAGCCATAAATCCAGGTCCAAAATTGTATTGTTTAGGTGTGTTTCTGTCTGTCTCTGCCATGTATATAGGTACCTACAGAAGCCAGCAGACAATGTCAGATACCTGCACCTAGGGTTACAGGTAGCTGTGAGCTGCCTGAAGTGGGTGCTAGGAACTGGATTCAGGGCTTCAGCCATAGGCGTAAGCACCCTGGACCACTGAGTTGTCTGCCCAACCCCTGTTTTGATGATTGATGTCCTTGTTCTGCCACCTTGGACAAACCATGAAGTCTTGTACACAGGATCTCCAGCTTATTAAATTGAATCTATAATCTCCACTTCTCATGTTATAAGAATAAATGAATTAATATTTCTCTAATGTTTAGAAAAAATGCCCATGTACATATGCTAAGTAGTGTTTAAAAAATTAACCAAACAACTTGTCTCAAACCATAAAATATGGCAGATGTTTTTATCAAGTGATAGAATCATCTATAGTGTAACTTATAGTGAGAGTTTGGTCTAGTGACTCTGCCATGCATAATTTAAGTATTCCCTCTTATTCTTGGCTTTGTTCTTTCCATTTTCTCACTATTATAAATAAAGCTGTGATAAACATCCTCCTTGTACATAAGTGTTTGGCCCACGTGTCCTCCTTTCTTTAAGGCAGATTTCTACAAGAAAGACTATTAAATACAGCATACATGGCCTATAAAGTTTGAAAGAAACTTTTAATTTTTATTTTTATTAAAGCCCATGTAACTTCTTATGATTCCAGTAAATGTTTTAAATAACCTGTACATTTACTAAGGCATTTTAGATGCTTCTTATGTCTCTAAAATACTTATTTAGATTAGTTACTTGTTGGTATTTCTAAGCAACTCAGTTCTATCTGAAATTTTTTGATGTGTAATGGGAAATCTAACTCAAATATACTGAAGTGTATCAGCATGATGGGAAACAAAGATATTAAATCATAATTGCTTTCATCCTGCCCGCCCCATCTACCCAACAGAAGCTGATATAAGCTTTAAAAAAAAAATCAAACATGGTTTTACAAGATGGCCAACTCAAACCTTGTCAGCATAGCGACTGCTACTCATTAAATGCAATCTGAATCAAGTCTCAGTAGGCTCTTCTTCAGAGTTTGATGATGTCATTCTAAAATCAGCTGGACGTCCTCCAAGACAACTGGATGCTGATAAGAGCCAGGAAGACTGTCACTCGCACACATCAAATGTTAACTCACTAACAGAGCACAGCAAACAGGAAGACTCTTAGCCCCCACAGGTGCAAGTCAACCAGAGGAAGGGCTGGTTCGTCACATCACTGGGGACGGCAAAAATTTCTCGACATACTGTTAGGATGAACTTGTTTTAAAAAAAGAAAAGTTATGTTTCCCATTACACATTAAAAGAGTCCAGCTTCGCATGATCATTCTGTCCCCTCAACTCCCACTCCCACCTCACAGGGCTAGAGAACTAGGCAAGTGTTCTTGCACTGAGCCAAGTCTCCAGGCCCAAGATTTAGTGGGTTTTTGGTTGTTTGGTTTTTTGAGACAGAGTTTTTCTATGTTATCTTGGCTGTCCTGGACTCACTTTGTAGACCAGGCTGGCCTCGAACTCACAGAGATCCTCCTGCCTCTGCCTCCCAAGTGCTGCAATTAAAGGCGTGGACCACCATGCCCAGCTAGATTTAGTGTCTTTAATACAAGTTGTTTATTCCGGGGCATTCAGACTCAGCTTGAATTGAAGGCATGTGCGGAAACCATTGTCTCCAGCAGGACCCTCATGAATTTCAAACTGAGGCTTTGTGAGCCAGGCTAACCCAAGCATACTAACTATCCAGAAAGAGCCCTTAAGCTCGCATACTAACACCGCTTATAATTAACTCTAGATGGCATTTTCACATCCACAGTCAGGATCCATGCTATGAGCAACACTAATGATTTGACAGTATTTTTTTCTTTATTTGTATGTAATAATGGTATACCTGAAAAAGAATGATGCCTTAAATTAGGCTTAGTGACAATGGTGGCAAGAGCCAGCTAGCACGCGCTGCTTGCCGTCGGTCAGGGTGTCTGCGTACTCAGTCTGACCTTAGACCATAACTTGGCTTTCTCCTCTTTAAGGCACCGCTGGCTTCACTGCATGACTGATGACCCTCCAACAACACACCCGCCGACTGCTCGGAAATTCATCTGGGCAAACCATAAATTCAACGTGACTGGTACTCCAGAGCAATACGTCCCTTATTCCACTACTAGAAAGAAGATTCAGGAATGGATCCCGCCTTCCACACCTTACAAGTGACAGCAGTGGAGACCACGTCCAGCACATGCAGGATGGTGCAGGGCTTTCCTTGGAATCCCACCTGTGCAGCTGACCGTGAACTTGATTAAAGTACCTTGACCAGGCAGCAGCGTCTTACGCATTTTTGCCCTTCGTCATTTACCACCTGCACAGTAGAAGCTCACACATGAGGGAGGGGAATTGTCAGCATATCAGTGAGGGTGGGTGTCTGGTGTAAAGTTCCCAACTCTAGGAAATAGCCTCAGTGGGCGTGTTTATGCTTCATGGTCCTCCCTGACTTCCATAGCTGGTTGATAAGGGCAGGCCTAATGGACCTGAGCCAGATGGAAGCTGGGAGTTGCAAGGAGAGACACGAACACCGAGTGGCTTCATGGCTCAGTGCAGGAGAAGATTATTGGAGATGTCTTTATGTGGGGGGTGGGGAGGGAAGTTGGTTTTTAGATACAGGGTTTCTCTGTGTCAACAGCCCTGATTGTCCCAGCACTCACTGTGTAGACCAGGCTGGCCCCAAACTCAGAGATCCACCTGCCTCTGCCTCCCAAGTGCTGGAATTAAAGGCATGTACCACCACTGCCTGGCAAGATGTCCTGTTTCCTGGGTAATAGTTTGTTTTAATCTGTGTATTCTCCACATTTCAGTCAAATCCTTTTTTAAGACAGGGACTCATGTAGCCCAGGCTAGCCTCAGACAGTGTACTAGAGCTGAGGGTAACCTGGAACTCCTGATCTTCCTGGTATTACAGGCCTACACCATCACATCTGGCGCTGGGTTGCTCTTTAAAATCCAGAGATCCACGCCATGCTGATACATTTTGACATCTACCTTGTGGTTCTGTTTGAAGCCAAGGCTGTGAACTTCTGAGCCAAAGACATCAGCACAGCAGAGCCAGTTCTAAAACGTCCTCAGTTGGTAGAATGAACTGTTTGCTTCAAGCCTTCCCCTTGAGTATCCCCTATTAAGCTGGATCAGGCTGAATCCAGAGCCCTTGGGTGACAACTGCTCAGCAGGCTCTGCAGGCTCTGCAGGGCAGTTTTCTGCATTTTGCTGGTTGACTTATGAAGCATAGAGCCAAACAGTAAAAGGTGGCCCGTGCTGGGTTGAGGTTTTGCATGCTGTGTTCATCTTCCATTGACTCCTCTGGCAATAGTCTTGGGTTTTTTGCTCTTTTTGTTTTTTAAGATTTATTTATTTTTATATGTAAGTACTCTATTGCATGTAGGCCTGCATGACGGAAGAGAGCATCAGATTGAAGAGGGCATCAGACCCCATTATGGATGGTTGTGAGCCACTATGTGGGTGCTGGGAATTGAACTCAGGACCTTTGGATGAGCAGCCAGTGCTCTTAATTACTGAGCCATCGCTCCAGCCCAATAGCACTGCTTTATATGCTCTTAGAAGTAGTTTGGCAAGAGGAACCAAGAAGCAGTTCTTAGCTCCTCACTCAATGACTGTACTGTAGTAGTAGATATGTGTAGAACGCTTGCCTATGTAGCCATTTTCTCAAGTGGCAGATATTTGGAAAGGAATTAGCCCTGAATCCCAAGGACCCGTGAATATGTGCTCCAAGTTAACTCTAGTTTGGGGGTAACTGATAGTATTGTTACTGGTTAGAGTAAAGGATCATGGGGATTCAGTGGAGACCCTATTTCATTGTGAGCCCCAGCCTGTACATGCACAGCCCAATTCCATGGCTTATATCCTCATTCCTTGAGTATAGACATCATTTGTAGCTTGGGATCATTGGTTGCCTGCCCTGGGGTCTGAGTGTTCTTGGGGTACAAAGGTCAAGGTGAGTCATCTAAAGCCTCTCCTGTGTTTTAAGTGCATCCCTAAGGGTTCATGTGTTGAAACCTTAGTTCCCACTGTGAGATGTGAAGAGGGTAGAAATTTCATCTGGCCATGTTTTTAGAAGTGGGACTTTTGGGGAGTGACTAAGATTAGACAGGGACATCATCTCTTCTGCGACTTAGAGATGCATGGTACTGCTGGGTATAGTGGTACATGCATGTCATTGACGTACTTGGGAGGCTGAGACAGGAGAATTGAGTTTGAAGCTAGCCTGGGCTATGTAGTTGCAGGCTAAGCCCGTTTGGGTTCACCTAAGGTAAGATGCTGTTCCAAAAGAGGAAATTGAAAAGAAAGGAGAAAGGGGGAGGAAAAGAAAGTAAAGAGAGGGAAGGAAGGAAGGGTGAGAGTACCTTGCGTTATGTGGGTTTCTGAGATGGCATATGGTAGACAGACATTTTTACTTATCACTTGACTTGAAAAGCTAGCAATCCAAAATCAGCCTCTAGGCCAGTGGTACCCAACCTTCCTAACGCTGCAACCCTTTGATACAGTTCCTCATGTTGTGAGGACCCCCCAATCATACAGTTATTTTTGTTGCTACTTCATAACTGTAATTTTGCTACTGTTATGAATTGTAATGTAAATATCTGTGTTTTCTGATGGTCTTAGGTGACCCCATGAAAGGGTTGTTGAGCACCCCCCACAAAGGGATCATGACCCACAGCTTGAGAACCACTGCTTTAGGTTAGCCATTCCCTAGGTCCAGCTACAGCCTAGGCAGGTTTGCTGCCCACCACTCTCAGTGTCTGGTCCTTTCTGAACACAGAGACTTCCAAAGGAGAAGCACAGTGGAAGCCCAAGAGTCTAGGAGCAAGAGTGTAGTGCTCTTCAGGAAGGCAATTATTTCCCTTTTAGGAAACAGTTCTTACTTGCTACCTGGGGGATGTTGGAGACTATGGGTAACCAGTGCTCTGATCCACCTTATAAACTGCCTGTTTCTACTACTGTCCTATTACCTCATAGCCGGGACCAGAGTAGGCTGTGTAGGCACAGAGAAGTAGAGTGATCAGTCCCCGCACCACACCCTAAAATACCCTGTCCCTCTACAGTGTTCCTCCCAGTCTGTCCCTTCGCCATTGTGCAGTGTTATTGGCCAATAATCTGACAATGAAAAAGGCCAGCCTGAGCCAGGCATCGGTGGCCCATGCCTTTAATCCCAGCACTCAGGAGGCAGAGACAGTTGGATCTCTGAGTTTGAATCCAGCCTTGTGTACAGAGTGATTTCCAGAACAGCCAGAAAACCCTATCTAGAAAACAGAAAACAAAACAAAAAGAAAAGAAAAGGCCAGCCTGGTTTGTAGATACTGAGTGACGTGCACTGCCAGCTGGAAGGGCCCTGTTCTCTATCATAGACCCTGTCTGGGACCGTCTGGAGGGACAGCGGAGGGCAGAGCTCAGTGGGTGGCATTGTAAGCAGTGCTCTTTACCAGGTACTTTGCCTCAAAGGATGCATGGGCAGAGGTCAAGATCTATCATCACTGACTAGAAGGTCAGAGATGTGACAAGAGCAGTGTTCCAGACTGCTGAGGAAGTTTTGGAAGGGCTTTGAGAAATGAACCTTGAAGATTAGACCTAAGACCCCCCCTAAAGCTACAGAAGGAAACATCCGGGTGCTTCCTGAGGCTCCGTCTCAGTCCTGATCCTCACCTTAGACTTATGGTCCTGGTTGCAGACCCAATACTAACGTACTGTTAAGCCCAGCATTGTCAGGGCCTCAGGCTCATTTCACTGGACTTCTCCAATTCTGTTGGAATAGACAGTTATTCTGCAATTATCCCACTTAGCTGACATGTCTTAGCCAGCACTGAGATGTGAGGGCTAAGAACATGCTATTAGGGGTCCCTAGAAGAACAGAACTGGCAGGGTGAATATATATTATAAAAGAATATTAGGGTGTCCTCCATCATAGAGGCTGGGTAGTCCAACAATGGCAGCCTGTACATCGGACACCCATGAACCCTGAAGCTACTTAGTCTATGAGGCCAGATACATCCGCTGTCCCAGCTGCTGCTGCAGGCCTGGAGAATGGGAAGCCACTGGTCCTGAGTCCACGACAGAAGGCTGAAGAAGCCGACCTTAAGATGGAGAGGGCAGGGATAGTGGAGGGACAGACCTGCGAGAAGTGAAGGCCGACAGGCAAGCAGGACCGCCTTCCTTCTGAGCTCTGCGTGTGTAGGTCACTGTCAGAGGTCCAGGGAGGGCCTTCTCTTCTTGACTCCTTCCTAGAAATGCCCTCCCAGACCTGCCAAGTGGCTTGTCTTACTTAATTCTAGCTCTAATAAAATCATCAGTCAAGGTTAGCCATCACAATCAAGGACAGTGCCCTGGGCCAGGAAGTCTCAGAGAAGAGGCACCCAGACCAAGTCTGTTGGGATCCATGCTTAGAGTCACAAGGTATCCCTGGTGACTTTTCAGACCTCTTGTCTCTCCCTTTGCTACTTGCTGTGTGCTACATGCTTCTGTTCCTCCAGGTGTCCACTGCTTCTTGTCCCTGGCCTTTCCCCTTTACTGTCCCTCCTAGAACCTGCAAGGATACGGCAGCGCATTTGCATCACTTTCTTTTTCCTGTCTTTGGTGACCTGCTTTAGAAAGATCACCACCTTAGCAGGATGTCCTGTGCCCATTTCATTTAGCTTTCTCAAGAGCTTCCCGTTTTAATGGGTTTAGGTTGCAAAAACTTTCTTGTATTTTCATCATAGGACCTAGGTGCTATGATGAGAAGCGTAAGCAAAGTTCTTCTAATAAACCATCTGCATGCGGAACACTCACTATCTTAGGTGGGTTTCTGTTGCTGTGATAAACAACACCATGACCAAAGCTAGTTGGCGAGGAAAGGGTTTATTTCATCTTACAGCTTATATATAAATTAGTTCATTATGAAGGGAAGCCAGGGCAGGCACTCAAGGCAGGAAGCTGGAGGCAGGAACTGAAGCCGACACCATGGAGGATCCGTGCTTACTGGCTTGTTCCTCATGGCTTGCTCAGCTTTCTTTTCTCCTCCCCCGCCACCTTTTTGGTTTTTGAGACAAGGTTTCTCTATGTAGCCTTGACTGTCCTGAACTCACTTGGTAGACCAGGCTGGCCTCAAACTCACAGAGATCCGCTTGTCTCTGCCTCCCAAGTGCTGCAATTAAAGGTGTGCACCACCACCCAGCTTCAGCCTG
Organism: Acomys minous; assembly: GCF_964271855.1. Classification (NCBI taxonomy): domain Eukaryota; kingdom Metazoa; phylum Chordata; class Mammalia; order Rodentia; family Muridae; genus Acomys; species Acomys minous. Next base: position 97,164,996 of record NC_140490.1, read on the forward strand.
CTTTCTTATCAAATCCAAGGTCACCATTCTAAGGGTGGTGCCACCTTCAGTGAGCTGGACCCTCCCACATCAATTGTTAATCATGAAACCAGACCACAGGCTAGCCCACATGCTGATGTGGTAGGGGCATTTTCTCATCTCATGAGTGACACGTCCTCCTCCCAGATAGCTCCAGTTTATGTCAAGTTGGTAAAAACAAAATGAACTACAACCAACCAGGACACTCAGTATCTACCTACTAAGCACTAATGCATAGCCACATTGATCAGATTCCATAATTTTAATGGTGGTGAGGTAATCACCAGAATAAAATACCAATCCTAAACAACAAATGTGGAAATTTCAGAAAATAAAAGCACTTCTAGGGAAAATACTAAAAAGCATGCAAATAATTCTAAGTAGAAAACTAAAAAAGCAGTTTTAAGCAATTTTGTAAGAGAAAAAAAAGCAATGCTAATTACCATATGTGCACTATATTTCTGAAAGCATGGGCGATTGTTTCAAGGGTTTGTATTTGCTGGCATGGTTAGCTTGCGAAGGCCTCTAGGCCTTTCCTCTGCACTGTCATCTTCTGAGATACAGAGAAACCCTATTTGTAACACTGGCCTCCAGAATAACTTCCATGCTCAGCCTATAGGACTGAAGTTGCACCATAAGTGTGCAGTGACCTGGCTATGTTTGGTAGCTCTGGCCCCAGGCAATAATGTCTATGAACAGAATCTGTGGACATAATGGAATTACAGAAATCAACACTAGGTTGTGGATTCTCTCTCTCTCTCTCTCTCTCTATATATATATATATGTGTGTGTGTGTGTGTGTGTGTGTGTGTGTGTGTGTGTGTGTGGTGTGTGTCTATATATGTATGTATAGATACAGATAAGATATAGGTAAGGTATAGATATACCTATAGATATAGATGATATAGACATAGATATATTACACACAGCAAATCTGTTGGAACAACCTCTTATCCCAGAGAGAAAGCGGTATTCCTGGGCCACTCTTGAACATCTCAACAGTATACGCTCCAAATGGCCTCCTGAAGTTGTGTGACATGTTGGTGCTGAGTCATCCACCTAGCAGATGTGTCAGGTCAGGAGTCTAGCTCCTGGATATTGCATCAATCTCGTCTTAAGACCACGGCTTCTCCTTGGGACCACACCTCCCCGGCTTGCAGCCCCTATGGAGTGGTGCATTTGACTCCACCCATGCTCCAGTTCTGAGGACTCTACACTTCACACCCTACCAGCTTCCGATGCTGGGTCCAGGGCACCCCAGTCAAACCAAATGTAGGACTTCAACTGGCAATACAGAAAACTGACGTGTCACTCATAAGACTTAAACCTAGAGGGTTCACACCTGGCATGACCAGAAGGCAGGCCGAGAAAGAGGAGGCTGCGAAGGGAGGCGGAGCTTAGAGCAGGAACAAGGGACATTGCTGAGTTTAGTGGCTGGGGCTGTGGTCTCGTGGGTGCCTGAAGAAGTATGCTCCATTTAGACTTTGCCATATTTATTTTTCTTTTGAATTGAGATTATCTTAGGTTTTTTCCTCATTTGCAACTGAATATCCTTGCTGGTCTAAAGTCCTTACAGCTGTCTCAGGTCTCCTCTAGTAATCAAATTTGATACAGGCGTCTCCTACCCTCACTAGATAATAGCCCTGATTATGCAGTTTCAGATTAAACAGTGTGTTATTATGAATCAGTGGCGTTTTCAGGATTTATTACTAAGAACTGATAAAGAGCTCTGCCTTGATGGCTAAGTTCAAGTTGAAGTAGATGCACGTGTCCCACAAAGCCTCTGCGTGTGCACTCGACGGTGCAGTCAGGGCTTCGGCACTCCTGTATGTGGTGGCCGTGCTCAGCAGTGACAGTTTTACAGTGTTCCAGGCACGGGAAGACTTGCTTGCTTTTTTATACCCTGAGCTTCAAACTTTGAGTCGTAATAAAATTGGAAAAGAAAGAATGAAAGAAAAAAAGATAGCCATTTGGATGTCACTGAAGCTAAGCACTTGGCCCCACAGTTTGGGGTGATTTGTGACACTCTTTTCAAAGCAATAGAAAGAAAACGGGAAAAGCTGTTGAAATTTAAATATTAGGTTACCATGAAAAACTGTTGCCTCACTGATCCTCTTTGCCTAGCGTTAGGATCAATACATTTATAATACTAAGGATTTCACCCAAGGAAGCACCTGTTAGTTGTGGCTTGAGCTAGGTGGGAAAAACAAAAAAGGCCCCGTGGAACTGAGACACCACTCAGTAGCAAAATTTCAGTTATGAAGTAGCGATGAAAATAAATGTGTGGTTTAGAGCTCCTAAAACGAGCAGAAATAGGTGTTATCCAATGGCCGTGACCCATGGGTCGAGAACCGCCCTTCTACATCACATCAAGTTGACAGGATTAACTACCAGAATATGTATAGATGGCAAAGTACGTGTCACATTAAAAGCACAATTTTGCGTTGGAAAAATGAATAAGACAACCCCACTCTGTTATCTCTGTAATCGAGCTGCAGAAAAGAAAAGGCGGCAAAATTGTCGGCTTTTAGAATCTGTGAGTCGAAGGAGGCTTGGGACCGGCACTGACTACAAATGGTCAGGTTTGGGGAAGATGTTCGGCAATTACTTGCGATGGTTGTACAGCACCGACAGCACACCAAAAAGCTGCCAAATTGTATGCTTTAAAGCCAGTAGATGCTATTTGACTTTTGATCTCTGTTTTCCAAAAATATATGAAATTCAGTTTCTAATGGGTTGTCGACAGGAACTGTGGTTCAACATAAAAAAAAAAAAAAAGAAGAAAAAAAAGCTACAATTACTCCATTACAGATCTTGCTCATTCCAGTGGTTTTTCTGTAGGAAAAAGAGGATGATGGGGCCCAAGAAGTCCCATATGTCATAAAACCACTGAGAAGTTAGCAAACAGGAGGGCTGGATCCAACCAGGAGGTGCTGAGCTTGGACTCTGAACCTCTTGTTTGGGGAGGTGGACAGGAAGCCTTGCCTTTAAAGAAGCCCCGTCTAGCCTGGTGTGGTGGTGGTGGTGGCGCACTTGCCTGTAACCCTAGTACTGCGGAGAGTGAGGCAAGAGGGCGGCATGTTGAGGCTGTTTCAACACACACACACACACACCACCACCACCACCACCACCACCACCACCACAACAACAACAACAACAAATAAAAACAAAACAGAAAGCTGGGCGTGGTGGCTCACACCTTTAATCCCAGCACTTGGGAGGCAGAGGCAGGCGGATCGCTGTGAGATCAGGCCAGCCTGATCTAAAGTGAGTCCAGGACAGTCAAGGCTACACAGAGAGACCCTATCTCAAAAAACAAAACAAAACAAAACAAAAATGACCAAACAGAAAAATCTAACTGTAAAGGTTAAATCTAGTCTGGTTTAAATATTTAATAACGTATGTAATAGCGTCTACGTTAGACTAGTAAGTAAGTTTCTGAGTTCAGTAGCTCAGTGACATTGTCAAGAACTATTTTCTCTGCCTTTCCCTTCTGCCATGCTCAAAACCTAAAGGTGGTGATTGCTTTGGCCCACATCACATTCAGGTAGCCTCCTCAATCATAATTGGGTGCTGGGTGTTGAGGGGGCGGGGCCTTGGTTTCTCATTTGAGAACACGGAAACATCTTTAGAAACTTCCAACAGACTTCCTCTCCTGCCTCATTGACCGGAACTGTATCTCTTGCCTACGGCTAAACCAATCACATGGTAAGGATCACGAGATGACACATTTGGCCTATTTATCAAGTGTCATTCCTAGTGACTAGAGAAGAACTCATCCTTGTCAAAAGATGTAAAGAGTAAGAGAAATTAAGGTTCCGTGGCCAAAAGCTTGAGGGGGCACCGGGCAAGCTGGCAATGCCTGCCATGCAGAACCGTAGTCTGGTCAACCAGCTGTAGTGAGGTCATGATTAATGTCCCTCAGCAAGTGACATGGCCACGTCCATTGCAAGAATAACCATCATACTGAGGCTTTGTCTGAATACGTGGAACTCTTGACAAGTTTCCCCCTTATTTCAAGTTACATGCTTCACCGTGACTTCAGATGACCTCTCTCACCCAGGTGGACCTTACCAAAGAATCACAAATTAAAAAAAAAAAAGTTCTTGCATTGGAAGGCAGCTCACTCTAGAGGCTGACCTGATTTTTAAGTTGAGAACTGAGCTAGTCATTAGTATTTGTCGCACGACTATGCTTGTCCCAGTTCCTGACTGTCTCCACACCCAGCCCCCACAACCTTAAATTAAAACCCTTAATGAATTGCCCACTGTTGACAAGGAGCCAATGGCTTTGTGCTCAGGCCCCTGGTAATACCTGGAGCTCAGCTGCTCTGTAACCTTTGGTGGATGATGGCTGGCTTCTCCTCGCTTCTTGTTTGTCTGTTTTCTGGTTGAGTTTTATGTTACAGTTCCCTTTAGCCTTCTACAGTTGGTATTAGTCTCATTTTATGCATTGCCAGTGTGATCTACTCCGGTTTGGGACTTTCATTTGATCCATTGCTTTCATTTTTGTTTTTTTAATTAGTCGTGGTGGTGATCAAACCCAGTGCCACCAGGCAACTCCACTACTGCAGAGCTACTTTGCCATCCCCGGAGGACATTTGAAAACATTTTAAACTTAAGAGGTTGGCTTGCTCTAGACATCACAGCGTGCACCTTTAATCCCAGCACTCAGGAGATAGAGGCCAGAGGGTCTCTGTGCGTTCAAGCCCGGCTTGGTCTACATTGTGAGTTATAGGACAGCCAGGATTACATAGTGAGACCCTGCCTCACAAAAACAAAGCAAAGAGAAGTTTTGTTTGGGCCTAGTGGCATATGAGAGAGGCGGGGGAGAGACAGAGAAAAACAGAGAGAGATAGACAGACACAGAGAGGGAGAGAGGGAGAGAGAGAGAGAGAGAGAGAGAGAGAGAGAGAGAGAGAGAGAGAGAGAGAGAGACAGAGACAGAGACAGAGACAGAGACAGAGAGACAGAGAGAGACAGAGAGAGAAACAGAGAGAGACAGAGAGACAGAGAGAGACAGAGAGAGACAGAGAGAGAGAGAGAGGGGATTCCTGTCTTTCATTCCCACCCTCTGCTTGCTCAATTCAACCTGGATTTTGTTCATCGGCAGTGAGAGAAGTGCCTGGCGCCTTGGGCATTAGCATTCTGCACTGACTACTTGGCTAACAGTCAGAGCTGTCCAAATTTATGAGGAGGGTAATGGAAGTCATTTTCATTCTTGTGAGTTCTCTTTATTAGCATCTCATTGAGCATTGTGTGGCTTTATAGAAGTAAATGTCATTTGTCATTAGATTAGAGGGACTTATTTGAAAGCGGTCTCTGACTTTTATTCTTTACAGATGATTTTGTCTGGCTCCTACTCCGGCTCTAAGTCTGCACTTTCAGCGTTTTGACTCAGGGCCATATTTACGAGGGACATTTAGCCAGCCCCCCCCCACACACACACACACTGTTCCTCTCTCTCACTTGTGTCTCTTCAGCTCCCTGACAGCAGGGTCAACTCACGCTTGGGGGTTTCAGTGTGTGGGTTGCTGCCTAGGCCATGGGACGTCTCCTGGCCTCTTGGTGGCCACCGTGCATCTGCTCCTGGAGCTTGTGTCACTTGACACTGATTTCTTTTCGGTGGTTGCTAGGATACGTCTAAATCCATTCACCCTTGAGGATCACAGCCAACTTGAGTTCTTCCTGACTTCTCAGTACTGCAGGGGCAATGTGAGCATCCTATTCCTTTTGCTGAGCTGAGCGTCACTGGGGCTGGGGCTGGTGGGGAGAGCGAGGAGGCAGGAGCTGAGCAGCTCAGTGTCTTCTGGTGTCTTCCTGCTACTTCGGATCTGGGTAAAAATGAGCCGAACTGCCTCACTCCCCTTTCACTTTTGAAGAATGTCCAATAAAACATGTATTCTGTCAGATCAACCTTGAACTCAACATTCCTTTTTTACCCTCTCTTTTCCATTTTCTTTCTTTCCTTCCTTTCCCTTCTCTATTTTGTCTGGAATGGAACCTAGGACCTTGTGCTGTACTTATGAGCAATCCCCGCCCCCAGACCCCAGACCCCCTGGTTCTGCTGAATTCCATCCAACAGACTGTGTAGTCATGCTGTGCTATTTCTAATCTACATCAGCCCACGTGTGCACCTCAGTCCTTCTCATGATTCCCAGAAGGTCTTCTTCACAATTCCGCGATGTCACAGCCCATGCCTGTAAGCCCAGCACCGGAGGTGGAGCCTGGAGGCTCAGCAGATCACGATAATCCTCAACAACATATCTGGTTGGCGGCCATCAATGCCAGCATTGGTGAGGGCCATTGTGTTTTAGCCTCTGTGCTCAGTGCTCATGTACTACTTAATTTCCATAGTCAGACGGTGAACAGGTGCTTCGCCGTCCATTCTCCAAGTGAGGCAACAGAAGCAATGAAAAATAAATGGCTGTTGACCAGGAGCACTCACCTGGTTGGTCTAGAATTCAAGTTCAAAGAGCATTCTAGAAACTGGAATTTAGTCAGGTGGTTCACACATGCTGACCTTATGGCCTAGGCTTCCTTCCGATTCTCTGTCTCTCTACATCTATGAGATTATATGTGTATTATAAACCGTATTAGTTTTCATCCATTACTGGCAGATGAATACAACATTTACCTGGAGTCTACAGCATATGGGGCTATGCACCACAGCAGAAAATGGGATGGAATGTGGGGGTCAGGTGGGGGTTGTACCTTTTCTTTATGGAAAAGGGGACTACCTATCTCCATTGGGCTCCTGGCAACAGTCCAGTAGAGCTTAGAGAGCATTGGGTAACTCTTCTGAGTTGAAGGAAACTTAGTTTGTTTCACCTACCCTTCCCCCTCTCTTTTGACACTCTGTATCTCTCTGTAGCAGGCTGGGGATGAGAAGGAGGAAGGGTGCCATGGGACTTTGTTGCTGCTGCAATGGCAGGATGACAAGCTGCCTTCCTTACTATCTGGAAGAGTCCCTGGCATGGGAACTCTTGATTCGAGACTCACTAGCCTCAGAGGGAGGGCATTTTCTGACCCCGCTGGAGCAGTGGCAACAGCATTGGTGGCCACTCATGAGACCTGGGCAAAGTGGTGGCACTGGAGAGGACCGCTGAGGTCAATAGTGGTGACGTTCCCTCTGAGGCAAACTGGGTGTCACCTGGAGAAATTGGGGGCTCCAATTGTGAGTCTAGGGGTTGGGTGGGGGGTGCTGCCATGACCTACCCCTTATTAGGATCTAAATATCTAAAGATGCCCCTGTGGGAAATGAGAAAACTTCTCCTAAGCTCGATGCACCAGAACACCTCATGTGGATGGGGCTGGCCACACTAGCCTGGAAAGAGGCCACCACTGAAGCAGTGGGTGAGAGCTGTGTGGGAAGAAAGGAGAGAGAGGCTGGCCAACCTCCCCGGAACCCCTTCCTGCCCTAAGTGGTGCTGTGTTCACTTGCTCCCGCAGTGTTCAGGTGCAGGTGCACACGAGCCCTCCTTCACTCCACCAAGGACATGCATCTGCTTATGGGAACAATTCCAACATTGCTGGAGTTTAATAGAAATATAACAAAAACTTAGCAGCAGCTGTAGCTGTCCTTTTTTTTTTTTTACTGCAAAGCAATAAATGTACAATGGTAGAAAAATGAGAAAACATAAAAAGAGAAAATTATGGTTCTGCCGCCCATAGAATAGTGTTGTGAACACCTCTAAAGAGATCTTTTCTTTTTTCTATGCAAAATGTAAATTTTTTTTATAAAAGCCTGAATCTCTATCTTATTTTCTGACTTGTTTTTCTACTTAATGAAAAAAATTATTATGAATATCATGCAGTTTTCATTTTCATCTATGAGGAAATTAGATAAAATTTATTTCATTATAAAAATATATCATAATTTATTTAAACACTTACTCCATTGTTAGACCAGACTTTGAAATCTACTGTTATATCTTGACCTATGGGGTGGAGAATTCTACTTAAACTCCTGGTCTGGATTAAAGACCAATAACCCAGGAAAATATACTGACCAGTTTTCACTGTAAGAATTTTATGGTTCCTTTCCACACAAAACAATGACTGCTGTGTTCTGTGTTCCATCTTTTATGACTTGCTAATGTTCCTAGCCAGGCCACCCTAGCATTATTAATTATACCTCATCCTTAACTTGGGAGATGTTCCTGTGAGTGAACAGTGATCCATCTTCCCAGAGCTCACATGAACCCAAGTGATGTACTGAATGTTAACACACTGCTAGAGTTCAGGAGAAAACTAGCTTGAAAACAAATAAAGCAAAAACCGTAACAGAACATTAACTCACTGCTTGGGGTGTATGCATGTCCTTCCAAGAACATTAGGAAAAGGGTACAAGTCAAGATCCACCACCAGAGAACAGTCGAGTGTGTTGGTCCACTCCTGCCTCCATGCCTGCCCTCACCTCTGCCCCCATCTCTGCCCCCACCCCCACATAAGTCACTTTCAAGAGAGGCTATCACTAATTATCTCTGCCTTTGATTTGGTTTGGAGAAAATACTCTATAAATTAATTCTTTCCTCTGGCACATGCTGTTGGCTGTCCAGTCTGCATTCATCTTCCGTCATCTTCCTGTTGTCCTGTTTTCTCTGGGGGGACCCTCTCCCCCTTTCCAACCATGTAGTTCTTGTGATGGACGCCACAGCCATCTCTTGGTGAGAACTTGGCATCTCTTCTCTTAGAAACAGTGTTTGGTTGAAAGGCAGGCACAAGAGCTGAGCAAGTCCAATTGGAGAGCCTTCGAAAGGAATTCTGGGACATGGACTCCTTCCTTTTCTCTTTGACACCAATGGTGAATGCCTTCCCATCCCCAGAGCTACTGGTTGTCATCTTTAACAGAAGGAACCAGACTCTGGCTGCAGAAACTGGAGATGGCAAGACCCTGAGATCTTTAAGATGCCAGGCTGAGCTCCACCTAAATCAATAAATATTTGGGGGAAAATATCCCATACCCTTAATCAGCAGAGAAACGCAAATCATATATACACAATGTATGTAAAGCATATATACACAATGTACTTTAATTCAGGCACAGAAAATGGTGTTATTGCAGGCAAGTCAACAAAACTGGAGGTCCTACATAAAATATGTCAGGGTCAGAAAGTCAAGATCACATGTTGTCTCTCAAATATGGAATCCAGATTTAGAGATGGACAAACAGGAGGGAAAAGTGGGATCAAAGTACATTAGGTATGTGAATAAAATGCCATATGAAGCTCACTACATTTCTTTTAAAATTTATTTTATTACTTTTTAAAGAAAGGGTGCATTTATTATTATGGATACAGTGCTCTGCCTGCTTATACACCTGCAGGCCAGAAGAGGGCATCAGATCACATTATAGATGCTTGTGAGCCACCATGCGGTTGCTGGGAATTGAACTCAGGACCTCTGGAAGAACAGTCAGTGCTCTTAACTGCCGAGCCATCTTTCCAGCCCTATTTTATTACTTTCTTTGTGTATGATACATGTGAGTCTGTGTACCACCTATGTGCAGTGCCCAAGGAAGTCATCAGACCTGCTAGAACAGGAACTGCAGACAGTTGTGAGTGTTGGGAACTGAACCCAGGTCCTCTGGGAGAGCAACCAATGCTCTTATCCACTGAGCCATCTCTTCAGCCCCACATTTATTTACTTTGTACGTGGATGTGTGTAGATGTACGCATGCTGGGCACATGTGTGGAAGTCAGAGGATAATTTTTGATCCTGCCATGGGATTGAACTCAAGGTGTCACACTGAGAGGAAAAGTGCCTTTATCTACTGAGCCATCTTGCTGGCCCCCAACTCTTTATTTTATTCAATTAATATTCACTAATTTATGAAAGGAGTAAATAAATGAGAAAAATCCTTCCTAAAGTCAATTGTCTATCTGTCCTTTAAAAATATGGAAACAAGTAATATTTTTTTCCTAAGTCAGCATGGAGAAAGTTTTCTAGTGTTTGTACCTGACTTAAATGATCTCATTCATGAGAAATTGTGGGCTGACATTAATGCAGACTTCATTCCAAGATAAGTTTGTCTCTTTTACTCCTCCATACAAACCAGGTATAAAAAATAGTTTTTATCTTTTTTAAAAAAAGATTTATTTATTATTATGTATACATTGCTCTGCCTGCATGCCAGAGGAGGGCATCAGATCACATTAGAGATGGTTGTGAGCCACCATGTGGTTGCTGGGAATTGAACTCAAGACCTCTGGAAGAACAGTCAGTTAAGAACAGTCTTAACCACTGAGCCATCTCTCCAGCCCCAGTAGTTTTTTATTTTGAGGGACAACTCTAGTCAATAGGTAATAAGTGTCTGCGATCTGTGTAGGGAAGGACGCTGTTCTCAGCAAAAGCGCGTGCAAAAGTGCCGTGATTGTTTAGTCATGTCTGCCGGACTATAGGATGGCGAGCGCCTAGGTATCTCATAATTTTGATGCCATTGCTCTAACTGAAGGTTGTCAGGCTTAGTAGTAAGTGCCTTTCCCTCTGGGCTGTTTCACTGGCTCAGCTGTCCTCCTCTATTTGGACAGAGGGTCTCAAGTGGTCCAGGCTGGCCTTGAACTCACTGTGTAACCTAGAGCTCCCAGTCCTCCAATTTCTCCTGGCCCTACCCTTCAACGCTAGGATTACAGGCATGGGCCTTCACAATTGCCTCGGCTACCCTCTTCGCTCTCCTGTCTCTCTGTTCATGTGGATTTATCCCTATTTTCTACCTGCTTTATTCCTTTACGGATTTCAGAAGGGAGAAAGGATAAAAGCCTGTGTCCAGTCTCCTTTACTTCAGCACCAGGAATCAAAGACGCTTTGGTTTAAAAAAAAAGAAAAAAAAAAGGGCAGCCAGCATTGCCCCAGGTAACCTATCTTTTACATGTCCCTGAAACACAGCAACTTAAGCAGAAATTAAATCTGCAAATCTCAATAACTATTTTTAAGGAAATGTGAGCACTCAGAAACCTAATACGCTCCAGGGCAAAATGTCTTTGCTCTAAAAGAAACAATAAATTCCACCTAAGAAAAGAATCGCGATTCTTTGTTCCGTGAGAACAGTCACGGTCCTGCAGTTTCTTTCACAAGTCAACCCAACTTGATGAACACTTCTACACCCCTCAGGCCTGCATCCTTACTGCAGGGATCTGTCATTGCCCCCTGCCTCCACCCCTGAAAGATCCCAGCTCTGTGTCAGACAGACGGTGTGTTCTGAAGGATTGCTGGATGCCCTCCCCCAACCCCTGCCACCTCCCCCTTGTCTTTCTCGGTTCTTGGCTGTGATATGGGAACCCGTGGCGTCACAGAAACAGTCATTGCTGCTCTTGCTGTTATCTCCGCCTTGTTATCAGCTGCCACCATGACTACAGAGCGAAAACAAGGAGAAACGAGGACGTAATTCGTTCATCTGAAAATAGCCCGCAGGAAGTGCCACTCACGGACTTGTTTACCTTTACATGACACATCTTGACATCCCTGGGGGTCAGAACAAGCTGTTCCTCTTGGATACTCTTCTTTAAATTTCCCCAGACTTAGGCTCCAAAACCTCCCATCACCTCTCCACACCCAGACAGCTCACAGAGTAAGTGACGAAGGCAGGGAGGATCCAGGTTCCATGGAAAGTGAACCCTTTTTTTTTTTTTTTTGAGACAGGGTTTCTCTGTGTTAGCCTTGGCTGTCTTGGACTCACTTTGTAGACCAGGCTGGCCTTAATCTCACAGCAATCCACCTGCCACTGCCTCCCAAGTGCTGGGATTAAAGGCATCACCGCCCAGCCCAATTATTGACTTCTTAATGTACCTCTTTAATATTTTACCACTATTTTCCCCCTTCTGAGACAGCCTCCTGCCTCAACACCCCAAGCGCTGAAGTTACAGGCGTGTTCTGCCATGCCTGCTATAACATCATTTCCTGTGGAGAGAGAATTCATTCTTTCTTATGGCACAAAGAAGATTGTAAGACTTTCAGCCTAGGCTTTCATCTGGGCAAACTGTGAACATTTCCTAAACTGTCAACTTGGAGAGATTTTTATTAAGTTGGATTTCATAAATGAACTCTAAGATTTCATACATATTTCGAGTTTACTTGTGTGGGAAGTAATTCTAAATTTCTTTAGCTTGATGGCTTTCATATTTCTTCAGTTTGTCATCCATAGCTTCACTGTAACAGTAGACGATAATGTCAATGTTTCATTTCGGATCGGGAGGAAGTAGGTTGCTAAGCAGTGTAAAAACTCCATTCTCTTTCTCCTAACGAGCTTTCTGTGTGATTTTTTTAAAGACACACAACTGCTTAGGGGAAGGGTTAGGAGTTGCTTCCCAGTGTCAGAATAATTTCTGTGGATTTTACTGCATTGGGCTGTTCTTTTCCTCCCAGCCACAGCCCCACCCACATTATAAGCACCTCCCACACACGTGGACACTCTAGTCTGTGCCTCAGGCTTTATGCACAGCCTCTGACATACAGGCGTGGCCACCTTCTGGGGTGGCAGTGGGCTATCCTACCCTCTTAGAAGGTTGGAGGCCATGTAGAACTCTGGCAGTGGCCTCCAGCTCACATCAATAAGGAATTCTGGGTACTCAAAACATAGGCGTGACCCGGAAGGTATACATTCCAGATAGCTTCTTTCCTTGGCACTGTGGACTTCTCCTCCCGATGGAGGGTGCATCAGAAGAAATATCAGAGCTCAGTCCTCACAAATCTGGGCTCAGACAAGAGTTCCTGCCACTCATGCGGGGCGGTGGTGGCACACGCCTTTAATCTCAGCACTCAGAGGCAGAGGCAGGTGGATCCCTGTGAGTTCGAGACCAGCCTAGTCTACAATGCAGGTCCAGGATAGCCCAAGGCTATACAGAGAAACCCTGTCTCAAAAAAAAACAAAAAACAAAAAACAAAAAAAATTAAATTTAAAAAAATAAATAAAAGAAAACATTTAAGAGTTCCTGCCATTCAAGTCCAGGCATGGACTATTTTCTTTTATTCAGATCGTTAAAGTATTCCACCTAGTGTGAGGTTAGATGTCAGGCAAATTTTACAAAAACAGGGAGCTGCGTTAGAAACATTAACGGGGTCCTTCCTCTCAGGACTTTGGAAAAGGATTCAGGTTTGACCATCTTTGTTTTTCTAGTCAGTCTGCCTTTGTAGGAAGGAGCAAACCGCCAGTGATCTGCAAGTCTGAGTTTCCACCAGTCTAGAGACAGCCGTCAGATCTATTTGTTTACTTATTTCCTTCTGAGACAGGATCTTACTGTGTGCTTAAGGCCAGCTATAACCTCATGATTCTTGCACTTCAGATTTAAACTTTTGTCTTCATTTAGAGGCCAAGCATTGAGGCCGTCCTTGCAGTGATTCTTCAGAACCTATCCATATTGCAGAAAGCTGCCACCTGTAGAGACCCCATCTCAAAAATAAGATAGAGAAGCAATTAAAGAAGAAGACTTTTGGACTTGAAGAGATGGCTCAGAGGTTAAGAGCACTGGCTGCTCTTCCAAGGGTCCTGAGTTAGATTCCCAGCAACCACATGGTGGCTCACAACTATCTATAGTGAGATCTGGTGCCCTCTTCTGGTGGGCAGGTGTACACACCAGCAAACACTGTATATATAATAAATAAATAAATCTTTAAAAAAAAAAAAAGAAGACATTGCAACCTTGACTTGTGACCTTGGTAAATGCCTACAGCATACACATACACATACCCCACCCCCGAGAGAGAAAGAGAGAGAGAGAGAGAGAGAGAGAGAGAGAGAGAGAGAGAGAGAACACATTCAAATAAATCCAGCCACCAAGACTTTTCAGAATGCATTATTATAATAAAAACACCGTTTGGTTAGTTTAATGCCCCTAAACATATAAAAATAGATTAATTTAAATATGATTAAAGTGAGATCTTTGGAGATTCTTCTAAATGTCTTATTAGGTTTAACTGCATAGAGCTACATCAAGTTTTTTTTTTTTTGCATATTGTCATTGTTTTGCATAAAAATACATTTGAGGAAAAATTCTGGGGTATTAAAAAGAAAAAGCAAAGAAGATAGATTTTGGTTTCTTCCATGTTATAACAGTTCCTTGGATCTGCCCGAACAAAAGCTGGATAGATTAAAAGGACAATTTACAGTGTCCTTCCTGGGGTCTAACAGTTCACATCAAGGTGTTGGTAGGACTGTGTTCCCTCTGAAGGACCAGGTAACATGACGCTTTGGTAGCCTCGGGCATTTCTTGGTTTTCAAATGTGTCAGACCAAACCCCTGTCTTCACGGTGTTTCTCTGTATCTCGTCATGTCTGTTTGTATCCATTAATATTAGATTGGGGATACTAACCATTGGATTTAGGAGGGGAAAAATCCACCCTTTGTACCCTACTCCCTCCCTTAAAAAAAAAAAAAAGACAACTTCTCAGTGTGACCTCGGGCTCAAGGAGCTCCAATTGCCTCTGCCTTCCAGGCACCACTATGCTCAGGCTGGCCCCACTTTTACTCACTTCAAGGAGGCTACTAGTAAGTGGAAGTGGGTGGGTTGGAGTGGGCAGATATGAGCGAAGTACAATGATATGTGTATGGAAATATAATGAAACCAACTATGCTAACTAAAAAAGTCAATGGGGGGGGGAAAGACCCTATTTTCTCCTAAAATTTAGGAGGCAGAAGCAGGAAGATACCAAGTGTCAAGACAGCTGGAGCTATGTAGTGAGACCTAGTCTCAAAATAGATGATGATGATGATGTTGTTGTTGTTGTTGATGATGATGATGTTGTTGTTGTTGTTGATGATGATGATGAAGTTGTTGTTGATGATGATGTTGATGAAGATGATGTTGGTAATGATATACCTAAAGAACAAATGCATAACAACATTAGAAATCCTATTTCAAAATGAGTGTGAACAAATGTGAGTTAGGACCTCGCTGCTGTTGTAGAGGTACAGTTAAACTTCTAACAAAGACTACTAACATTTTGTACCCTTCAAGGTATATTTTTGAATGATGGGGAACTATACATACATTCAAATTCAGTAGATATATTTTAACTTTGCTTTTCCCTTAAGAATAGGATGTTAGTGAGCATCCCATTACTGTAGAAAGATGCTTCCATATGGAGAAAAAAGATTGTTTTGGGCTTAGAATTTTAGAGGGTACATGATGCTTTTAGGCTTTTGTGGAGGGAGCATACTGTGAGTAGCATGTCTGGGTAAGCAAAGCTGGTCAGCCCTGAGCACACTAGGCGAAAGAAAGTGATAAAAATGGGTGAAGAGCTTGCAGTCTCCTTTGGGCACAAGCCTGCATAACGTAAAGAATTCCACTATCCTCTACCTTTTAAAGGTTCCTCACCTCCAGATGTCCCACGTTGGGACTAAGCCTTCAGCACAGTGGCCCTGGAGGACATTCGTTCAGGATCCAAACTGTGGCAAACACCTATGACTTCTATTTGAAACAAAAGTCGGGTGAATTTATTCAGCAAGTCCCTATCTAGTACCCAGAATAGGCGAGGCATTACCCTGAGACCTAAAGACAAATACAGTCTCAGCTGCCGACCAGCTCACCTCTAACCATGGGCAAAACAAGTTCGAGAGCATCATTAATGAACCTGAAATGTGCTACTCCAGGGAGGAGGCTTGCGTGACCCTAGGAGGTAAAAACATGGATGGCTTTCCCTACAGCGTTCCAGCTCTTTCGACAGCCCCTTGAATGGTCCAGGGTGCTCGAGGTCAGAATGGGTTCCAGACACCGTGACTGGGATGCAAGGAAGAGGCACGGAATTCTCGTCATTGTTCCTGGGCAGCAGACAGCACAATGGGGCCAGATAGAGGCTAATGGCCAATTGCAGATCAACACAACTCACCAAGGAGCTGGTGATGAGCTATAGAGGTTTTCCATCAAAGAGGTAACATTTCCGGTCTGAGAGCATCACTGAAAAAGGTGTTTTTCGCCCCTACATTCAAAGGTCATTTCACTGTCCTCCTCCCTTCTTTTTGAAATACTTTCCCTTCCATTCTTCTCACTCTAGCTGTCCTGGTTTCTTGCCAGATTTACAGCCGCTCTCTCATCATTGACCTTTTCGCCAGCTCTCGGGGCCAAGGCAAGACATCAGCATGGCTGGGACCTTCCCAGCATGGCCGGGGCCTTCCCAGTTCTCATCCTGGCCCCGAGATCTCATCCAGACCTAAACTGGTTCCTCAGCTTCAGCCTCTCACTTGAGGCCCAAATCTGCTCACGTCCCCGTAACACCTCAGATTCAACTTTGTTTGTTTGTTTTCCAGATTCAATTTCTTAACCCTGTTTCTTTCCAGCTTACCAACATTAATAACTGTTCCCATATTCAGGCAGAACCAAAGGTTTAACATAACTCTTCCACCCTCACCCACACACAACTCCGTCTGTGGGTCTTCCTGGTCTTACTACCAAAACAGATCCTCAAGCCATCTACTGTCGGCGCTACACTGTCCAGCAGAAATAAGACACCAACAACCAGACTTCTTCTCGAGATCTTTACTCAGGATTAAGCTCAGTGGGAATGGCCCCGAAGAAGGGAAGGGCCAAGCTTAAGTACAACTCAAGGGCCAATCAGCTCATGCCAGGTGCCACCTCCTCATAGGTCCACGTCAGAGCAGGACTGCTCGTCATCAGATCACCAGTTACCCTTGCATAGCCTTTTGCCATATAAGGACTTGTTTATCTTAGAGAGCGCTCGCCGTCGGGATGGCGGAAACCTGTGCCTTGTTAAGGCGCGGCACCTCGCAGCTCCCCACAATCTACTTTTCTTCAGCCGTCATGAAGAGACCCCAGTTGTCCATTACCTACACAATTGCAATAGTACACACACACACACACACACACACAGAACAGGCTCTTATGTGACCCCAGGCTGGCCTTGAACTCAGTATGACCTTGAACTTTTGATCTCCCTGCCTCCACCTCCAGGTTTCTGTGATTACAGGTGCATGCCACCCATCCAGTAAGAATTTTAACCATTTGGTGGCGCATGCCTTTAATCCCAGCACTTGGGAGGCAGAGGCAGGAGGGTCTCTATGAGTTCGAGGTCAGCCTGGTCTATAAAGTGAGTCTAGGACGATAGCAAAGGCTACACAGAGAAACCCTGTCTTGAAAAAAAAACACAAAAAAGAAATTTTAACCAATTACATCATTCAGTATGGAATCCAAACTCCTTACTATACTTTGCAAGGTTTTCTATGACGTGTTTCCCACCTCTGCTCATTCTAACCACTGATCTACCTCTGTTCCGTTCAATATATCCATCCTTTTCCTGCGGTGTGGACTTTGCTATTGCGTTCATTTCTCCGCCTACTGCTTACATAGAGACATCTTTCTTGTCCTCCGGAGACGCTATCCTATATAAGGGAGGCCTCCATCTTTACTGCTCTGCGTTTTATCACTTATTTCTACCAGGGAATTGATCAGCATGAAGGATGCGTGATTGTCCCTTTGTTTATGTTCTTTCTCTCCACACACGGCTCCCTCTCCCCAACTCTCAAGTTAGAAGCCTGCGCACAGTGATTGCTACACAGCGTGGCGCTTCAGGCAGATCTCTGTGTACCCATAACCCATCTGTCTTCAAAGCTCTCAGCACCGTGTCTCCTCATTTACATTGCAACATATAATCTTCCCAATTACCCTCTAGTAGGCTTATTATTACCGTGCTCTCAGAAAGGAAACTGCTTTCCAGGGCATGATAACCTACCTACCCGCCTAAGGCCACGTGGACACTGGGAAGGATGGGGGAAGAAATCATAAGCATAGTGTGATGGCTGATCTTGTTTTTCACTTTGGTGACATGGCTGAGAAGTGCCTAGGGGGTTAGTGCCCTGGGTGTGTCTGTGAGAGTGTGTCCTGGTAGAGTTAACTAAGGGAAAAGGATTGCCATATGGGATAAAGGGAAAATGGAGAAAGGCACGGGTACAAGGCATCCTCTTTCTCTACCCTCTGGCCACCATGACTGGAACTGTTACACTCTGCTTCCTACTATCTGCCACTGTCATGTTCAGCCTCACGTCAGGTCCAAAGCAGAGCTCAGACGAGTCCTTAGAAACCTTGAACCTAGTCTTGAACTCAGCATGTAGCAGAGGATGACCTTGAACTTTTGATCTCCCTGCCTCCACCACCAGGTTTCTGTGATTACAGGTGCATGCCACCCATCCAGTAAGAATTTTAACCATTTGGTGGCGCATGCCTTTAATCCCAGCACTTGAAAGGCAGAGGCAGGAGGATCACTGTGAGTTGGAAGTTAGCCTGGTCTACAAAGTAAGTCCAGGACAGTCGAAACACTGTCTCGAGAAGTCAAAAAACAAAACAAAAAACAAACAAACCCAAAAAACCAAACCAAACCAAACAAAACAATAAAACAAAACCCTAAACCCATACCCACCTTCCTCCTGAATGCCACTTCAGTCAGGTGTCTGTCACAGCAACAGTAAACATAACCAAACTTGCCAGTGTGGGCAGATCTGAGCTCATGCAGGGCCTCGCTGCACCACGCTGTAAGCCTCAAGCCCACGGCCCTTAGAGGAGCCAAAGGAACAGCACCGACACAATTTAAGGTGCAATTCCATCTCTTCTTTTACTTGACTTACTTTAAAGAACAAGTCTCTGATCTTGTGTCAAACAAACACACCGGCCTACCTACCATGCTTTTAGCAATGGTTTCACGTTTTTATTGGTTTAGGGTTTTTTTTTTTTTCACCAAGTGTTGGTGATCAAACCCAGGTCTTTGTGAATGCTATTGTAGCAAGAAGCTTGGAATTTTGGTTTCTTTAAAAAAAAAAAAACAAACACACAGACATATTATAAGAATATGATTTTTAATTTATTTAATCACTTTATAGCCTGATCCCAGCCCCCTTCCATCTGTTTGTGCTTTAATCCCAGGTGTGGGGATATTGGGCTGTTGCTTTGCAGCAGCTGACTGTGATCTGCCTCGTGCTCTGGCAGTGGGGTGAGATTTTGCCAGCTGCAGATAGTTTCTGTGATTGTGGATGTTTGGAATTCTGGAAACTTTTCAGTGGGGTATATAAATGCTAGGGCCTGGAGAGGCATGGTGGGTTGTTGGCTGAGGTTTGTTAACATAGTCATGTTTAAAGAAAAAACAGGAAGAAGAAATTAAATATCTTGACCGCAAAGATCAGACATGCCCCAAGGAGCTCCACTACCCTAATCAGCAGGAAATAGTCTAATGACAATGATAACATCACCACCACCACCCCTTTCCTCTCTATCCTTTTTCTCTCCTTTTTAGTGTTAGGGGGCTGAAAGGGTGGAAGAAAAGGGGTGGAGAAAGCTAGAAGAAAGAACCCACAAAGTAGCAAAAGACTGGCTACACTACATATGCTTTTATTTGAGGAAAACACTTTCTCCATGCCATAAGAATTCAATGTAGCCATTTGGTACCAAGGGAACTTACCTTCTCCTTTTTTTTCATCCTAAAAGTGACACCTGACCTGAGCCAGCCAATCAGCTAATTACTTTCCCAGTCTTCAAGCTTGGCACACAAAAGGGTATGGAGTCTGAATCAGGCCAGGCAACATCTCTCCTGGAACATTGTTTGAGCTCTGGGGACAAGAGTTCCTCTGGGAGTGTCGTTCTTTATCATAGTAGCCAGGGGCTGCAAGTGGCCATCTTAGTCACACAGAGTCTTCTGGAAAGAGAAGCTGGACAGATGACGTCAAAAGCCGGGGGGATGGAGGGGGACAGATCAAAAGGACTGATAACACCCTTTCAAGCCCAGAACCCAGCCATTTATTTATCCTGTCGTTTGGTTAACATTTGCCTCTTCACTAAATGGTTCCACAAGCATGAGAACGGTGTCTGCCTGTGCTCCTCACGACTCCCCGGGGGCTGAAGGCGGCAGCTGTGGTGGTGCACGTGTCCATATGTATGTGAACCAGGTTCCTGCTTCTAAGCAGATAGCAGCTCCCAGCATGATGATAATAGTCAAGAGAAATACTTCCTAGTTATGGCTTTTGGAAGGAGCTGCCTGGACATACGGGGTTTGATTAAAATTGAAGGCAACTCAACCTTCCTGGAGTCTTATGCAACTTGATAACACATAATGAGTACTTAAAGAAAAATAGGTACCAGTGAGTATGGACCGAAGCAAGACAGGGATAATGCATTCTGGCTCCGCTTTTCAAAAATGTGGGTCATGTCTGAGGCGCCATAATTTAATTTGACTCTAATATGTCTTTGAGTACTCTGTCAGATTATAACCTGATTCATCACTCACTTTGGAGGCTAAAAATAGAGGGAGATACAAGAGGTTCACATCACTTAGCAAAGCGCATTTTTTTTTTCTCAAAGAACCGGGCATAAATCAGAGGCAGTGCGTCATTCACTTCCATCCGAAGCCGCAGGCTGGGGACGCGTGATGCCCGGCAACTGTTTCAGAATGAAATGACTGTTGCGCTCAAATCATTGTCATCCACGAGAGATTGCCTGAGATCGTCACGTGTGACCGCTTGATGGTCTGCCCTGAGTCAGGCTCTGCTAATCAGTCCTGCCTGATCACTGGCAGTTTCATCTGGTTTCCAGGGGAGCAGTTAAAATCATGGCATGGGCTAAGAGGAAGGAAGAAATGTGAGGTTTCTCTTGAATATTTCTGGGGGGAAAAATCTGTCTTACATTGTGTTCCAGCTTCCCCCTGGGATAAAATGAAAGTGACTTATGTACCTGTGTCCCACACCTGCAGAGTGCTAAGTCCTCAGGGAGCCTCAAAGGAGGGGCAGTGGAAAAATTAAGGCTATTTTTCCCCCACCACCACCACCTTAGTTTTTCGAGACAGGGTCTCTCTGTGTAGCCTTGGCTGTCTTGGAGTCACTTTGTAGACCAACCTGGCCTTGAACTCACAGAGATCCGCCTGCCTCTGCTTCCTTGAATGCTGGGACTACAGGCGTGCACCACCATGCCCGTTTTGAGGCTGTTATTTCTTATGGTGCTGGCTCAGAAGTAGGAGGAAGTGATGGCCTCTGATGCTGCAAATTCAGGAAGAAGAATGACTGAATGAAACAGTGATTGTGGCCTACTTGATGATAGACAGAGCAGCGGGGATCATGGGTAGAGACAGAAACGAACGTGGATAGAGCATTTAACTACACACTGGGCAGTGGCAACGTGGTGCTGCCCACAGAACTGACCCAATCGGGTTGCTGTGATCACAGGGCGGACCAGGTGGCTTCAAAGCGGCAGACCTGATTTCTCTCAGTTGATATGGAAATTCAAGATCAGGGTTCCGGTACGATGTAGTTCACAGAAGAGCTGTTTCTCAGCTGAGTTTTGGTAACTTAAGAAAGACATTGAGTGAACTTCGTAGACACTTAGAAACAGCCAGTTTGTCTCCATCATAATAAAGAAAGCAGGGTGCCCCATCAATGGCCAGGACACCCTGGCAACCCCATGACCTAAATCCAAGAGCTATATCTCTGCCAAGGACAGTTTCCAGCAGGAATATGGTAGGACCCAGAAGGGTACACTGCCTGACTCTGTTACCTAATTCTTGGGCTCTATCACACCTAAGTACCTTCTCTCTGAGTCCTAACATAAGGACAATTGAGTCCCCAAACACCTGGCTTTTATACCCCTAATATTGGTGGGGGAAAAGAAAAGGTGGTAGCCACTATTGTCATAGATTACAAAGCTGAAGCAGAGAACAGTGGCACCACTTGCCAAGAACAACACCAAAATGGCTCATTTCCTTGGCTGGACAGAGGGTTTGCTGCAGAGTTTGGACAGGGAACGTGATCTGAAAATGCCATCCCTACCTGGGTCTGTTGACAATCTTTACAAGAACACCCCCTCCCTTCTGTGTGTGTTGCACGCCTACATATGTGTGTGGGTGTGTGCTCCTGTACACGTGGAGTCCAGAGGAGGCTGTTTCACGCCCTGCTCTACCACTCTGCCTTGTTCCTTTGCTATCATGGAAACTGGAGCTCAGCTGGTGGCCAGCCAGTCCCAGTCATGCCCCTGTCTCTGCCCCCACATACACAGTGTTACAGCTGTTGACACCCCTGGCCTTTTACATAGGAGTAGGATTAGAACTCAAGTTCTCAAGCTTGCAAGGAAACTGCAGTTACTCACGGAGCCATTGCTCCAGCCCCTGGTGAGGAAATCTTGTCTCCCCATTTGCAGGTGTATTTATTCTCCCTTAATTTTCAGTTACCTTTTAATGCTACCTATGCAGTGCTGGCTTTCCTTCTCCCTTAATGACTGGACGTTCTATTACGCAATGATTCCTAGTGCTCTTTTCTATTGTTTCTCCACATTTATTTCCAGGATTAAACAAACCATCCTTCTTTAAAGAGAAATCATTCAATGTAGTTCAAAGCAGTTTATTCTCTTCCAGCCTTTTTATATTTTTCTGACTTAATTCTTTGGTTAGTGGTGTGCACATTTGTGTACCAGCCGTCACGCGTGTGGAGGTCAGAGGACAACTCTCTGGAGTGGGTTTTCGTGTCACCCTTGTGTGGGTTTTGGGCATCAACTCGGATCATCAGGCTTGAGTTGGCGAGCCACAAAGCTCTCCCCCTCCCCTCCACCCCCCTGCCTCTTTGTCTGAGGCAGCGTCTCACCATGTAGCTCAGGTTGGCCCCTCCTGCCTCAGCCTTCTGGATACTGAAATGACAGGTCCATGCCATCAAACAATATGAACTCATATCTTAGTTGTTGTTTCCACAAGCTATGGGAAAACATTACCGATCTCCATGTGAATCTATGAGGGACGGGGTTAAAGCGAGATGCTTAAATTTTGTGGGTGCCTATGACACCTACAAAGCTTATAAATGGATTTGTTCTTATTTTTGTTTGTTTGTTTGTTTGAGACAAGGTTTCACTGTGCAGCCTTGGCTGTCCTGGACTTGCTTTGTAGACCAGGCTGGCCTCGAACTCACAGAAGATGCAGCTGCCTCTGCCTCCTGAGTGCTGGGATCACAGGCATTTGTTTTCTGTGTTAGGATGTTAGCTGACATTTATTGTTTTGAATCACATTCCCTAGAAGCCAGACCTGAGGCAGTGACCCAATGGCTGACCATGAAGACGTGCAGCTCTTTACTCATAGAGGCGAGAGTGGGTGATGCCAGGCTGCTGAGGCTTTCAATACTGGGGTACCCTGGCCCAGGTCAGGGGTGCCTACTACACAACTGTGGCTTGTCACTGAAGGCTGCTGGTGAAGGAGGCTCAGATGCCTATCGCCTGACACCTGCACCCATCTCCTGGGTGCAGCTAGTTTTGAGATTTACACCCCAGTCACTAAAGATGTCCATCCAATAACTGCCCCCTTCCTCCTGCTGTAGCCAGCAACCAGTGGCTCAGGCCCTCTTTCTGTTCCAAGGCTCTAGTTGATGCTCACTGGAGCCAGAGGCTCTGCCCTAGCTGAGCTTCCTCTCCCTGGGGCTCCCTCCCTCTTTTCTCCATCTCCCCTCTGTTCCCAGAGAGGGAGCATATGTCCTCTCATCATTTTGGGGATTGGTTTCCAGGGGACACCAGCCCAGACCTCAAGGGAACCTCTTTTTGTTTGTTTGTTTGTTTTTGTTTTGGGTTTTTGGATTTTTTTTTTTTTTTTGAGACAGAGTCTCTCTGTAGCCTTGCCTATCCTAGACTCACTTTGTAGACCAGGCTGGCCTCGAACTCACAGCAACCAGCCTGCCTATGCCTCCCGAGTGCTGGGATTAAAGGCAAGCGCCACCACGCCTGGCTGTGAACCTCAATTTTTTTTTTACCCCCGACATTCTAACATAACAAGCACATCCACCGCCTTGGTAGCACAAACTCAAGGCTAACAGTTGTATTTCAGAGGGTTTAATATAGCAAATATGTAACTGCAGATTGCCAACCATTTTCCGAGGTGTTTTGTTTCGTTTTGTTTTGCCTTTAAATGTTGAAAGCATAGCAATCAGAATTAGAAGAGATAATAAAAATAATGTTTAAACCCCAAAATTGTTTTTTTTTTAAATCTCATTTGCATAGCAGCCCCTCCCACCCCTTTTTTGTCTGTTTTTCTCGAATTCTTTTTCTCATCTTACTGAGAAAGGAAACAGTACACTGGGCTTTTGAATTTGTCCGTGTACCTTTTGCTAAAGAGATAATCCTCCCCGAAATCTCACCATTAAACACCATCTGGCTGTTACTGAGAGACTTCTTCGGGCTCAAAGCTGAATCAAATCTTTTCACAGTGACTTCAGCGTATCAGCCTGGCACGAGGCGCCAGCTGTGAGATAACACGCTCCCAAGTACTGCGTGGATTCCACTCCTCACTTCCCTTCCCAAGGCTGAACTCTTAGGATCCTGTACTCTGGTTCTGAAGAGACCCACTTCCTTAAAGGGGAGAGGGGAGCAGGTTTCATGGTCTGAGCCCCAAAGCAGCTCAATCTCCCACGGCGCTCCAGGCTGTAAGCATGCACGTATAGGAATCGGCAGTGCGCGTTCGCTTCATTGATCTGGCGCAGCAGTCGGCCTTTCCTAGACTGTCACGCTCCGTCGGCTTAACGTGACTCAACACACCACACGCAAAGCACTGTGTTTGGAAATGATCTAGAACTACTGCTGGGCCTCACTTGGGGCTCCGCCCTTTGTTCAGAGCATCCCTGAGAGACGGTTCAATGGTGGCTCTTTCAAGAGAATTGTTGGAAAACTTTAAAGCGGTGCCGCGGAAGGACGTGGGAGCCTGGTAGAGAGTGAGTTAGGAGAGAAGAAGATTGCTGATGCCCTTGGGCTTTCTGCTCATTCTCCACGCTAGGACACAAGTGAGAAGAGGAGAACGTGACACTGGGCTGGCAGGTGAGACGTGGCCCTGGACCCATCACACATCTGCTGGTCTTGGTACAGTTGTTTCCATGCTTTTGTATATTAGAATGGTGCAGCATCAGTGGGTGACTGTTTCAGGTCAATTCAGACTAGGTGGCCTCCCCCAAAACCGATTAGACTCAGATAAGGAGGCTATTCCCAACTTGAGGTACCTTTTTGTTTCCCTAGTAACTTGGCTACCTTGGTGTATGACGCCAAGGATCAAAGCTGGTAGCACCAAGCGTGAGATCGCTGACATTAACCGGAAGTTGTCCTGATAGGTACCTGCCCTGGAGCTGGCCTCCCAGGCTTGTCCTTTGGGTTAGGAGGGGCAGTGGATGCTGCGGTACTGTTACGGTTAGTAACTTCATGTTACAGATGTGCACACTGATCATCAGTGAAATGACTCGCCCAGGGTCACACCAGCCAGCAACGGACACAGCGAGGACTCACAGAAAAATGTAACTTTGTAGCAAATAGAAAAAGGGTATTAATATGCCGGGCGGTGGTGGCCCATGACTTTAATCCCAGCACTCTGGAGGTAGAGGCAGGCGGATCTCTGTGAGTTCAAGGCCAGCCTGGTCTACAAAGCAAGTCCAGGACAGCCAAGGCTACACAGTGAAACCCTGTCTCAAAAGACCAAAAAAAAAAAAAGTATTAAAATAATACAATTATGCTATTTTACTTAGCACATCTAAAGTATACTTAGTTAAGTTTTCTAGGCCATTCTCCTAGAATGAAAGGGAATTAATTTTTCGGAGTGATTTTCTTGGATATTTTCAAAAAAATTATTATCAGCTTTTATACTCAAATAATCCAGCGTAATTGAAACAGGGATCACTTTAGCAGAATTACTTGAGAATTTCAACAGTCTTCTCAAAAGTCTCTCCCACACTTTGTTATCCAAACAGTTTCCTTTTGAAGTGTCTATGCAATCAGTTTAATTGTATTTACATTGTGGACTCACACAATTAGCACACATTTGCTCTGACAAAATGAGGCACACACAACTAGCATCAGGAGGAGAAATGTCTGTTGGAGCCTGCACTGATTTGATAATATTAGCGATATTTCCATCTTAAGATGACCTTTGCTTCCCCGAGCAAACTGGCAACAGCAAGGAGTTGGATGATGAAGGCTGAGCTAATGAGGCCGGTCAAACAGTTCATATTATGCTTCCTTTGGGTACCGTACAGCTTAGCTGATTCAATGAGGGTACTGGGCTTATTATAGGGGCAGCCCCATATGCTTATGGTTATCAACAACCCCTGCATCTTAGTATTCATGTTCCTGTGTGACACGCTCTCGTTTAGTGTTGATGGGACCTGTGACTTGCTTCTAACAGGACAGCATGTACACTGGGGTGTTACGGAAGAGATTAGACCATGCTGTAACCTGTAAACTCTCCCTTGCCTGCCTGAAGCCAGTTGTCAAGTCCCACGTGTGATGCCCCTGTGGTAGGACCTGAAGGTGATCCCTAGCTGACAGGCAGCAAACACCAAGGGCCTTTGTCAGCCTGCAGAGCAGAGTTCTGCCAAAGTCCTGTGAGAATACCTTCCCCAGTTTCATCTTGAAATGACACTACAGCCCCGGTCCAGGTCTAACAGTGGCTCTCAGATGCCCCAGAACCATGGGATACTAAAAATGTGCTGGGCTAAGCTGCTACATGTGCAGTGATTTGTGACCCAGCATTGGGTAACTAATAACAATGATTATATTGTCTGAGAGAGACATCCATCCTGGTGCTTTTTGTTTGTTTTTTGGTTTTTCAAGACAGGGTTTCTCTGTGTAGCCTTGGCTGTCCTAGACTAACTTTATAGACCAGGCTGGCCTCGAACTTAGGCAGCAATCTGTCTGCCTCTGCCTCCCGAGTGCTGGAATTAAAGGCGTGCGCCAACCACCACCCAGCCCATCCTGGTGCTTTTTGGTGGAACCCATGGGTGGTGTATCGTACTTGCTGTGGAGATACCATGGTGAACAGGAAGGAGAAAAAGCCCCACAGAGTCAATGCAATTCCTAATAAAGTGTCAGCGACTGAGCAAGTGACAGAAGTGGGGGGGGGGGGTGGAACCCACTGGGACCACTGTCATAGTCCCACAGCAAGTAAGCCCCGCCCACTCCTATTTCCCCCAAATTCCCATATACCAACCAGATAACCACATACGGCCTGTGGGGCATCCAGAACCGCAACAATTTAGCGAAGGTAATAGCCTGGGAAGATCCCATCCAAATGGGGTTCAAGGCTCTCTGGGGCGTGGTTGTGTGAGTCCTGGGGTACTGGATTCCTGGAGTTACCCCGACACCTGCAGTGTTTCTCTGTTCCAGCTCTTGAGAGAAGAACCTTTTCCTCCCTCTCCAGCGAGTTCCCTGAAAGGCCTGGTGCACTGTCAGTTTGGACTGTTCACAATTCATCAATCTTCAGCCTCTAATTTTCAGCATCATTAGCCCTGCGACTGCCTGAGATGGTGAGAGCATTTTAGGGATGACACAGAAGCATCCTTATTCAATGACCGTGCTTTGAAGCGAGACACAAAATCCTTAAGCCTACGTTAAAAAAAAAATTGGAAAAAATTTCTGTAAAGTTAGGTGGGCTTGCTTACCTCACAGCCTTTACAACCCTCTCTCCTCAGTCTACCGGGACCTCGCTTTTACCAGACAGCTTCCTTCATTCTGTGTGCCTGTAAGTGATAGTGTTGCATTTTTGCCACTGGCCACCATGTATTAACATTGGCACATTTTCTGCTGAACTGAAAAATGCAGATTGGTTTGTGGGACTACCAACTCTTGAGGCTTCATTCAGGGACTCCAGAAAGAAAACTGTAGGCTCAATTTTTTTTAAACCAATATATTTTATTAACAACTTGGTGCCTGAGCATATGTCACTTATAACCCGACTAACCAAAACAATAGGAAATGAGGATTAATGGACACAATAACAAAACCGTAAGCATATCAGTTCCGAGGAACGATTCTCCTGGCACAATCTGCAGGATTTCTTCTGCTGGAACCTAAAGTAACCAGCATCCAGAACCTCAGCAGGAGCCGGAGCAGGAGCCGGAGCCCCGAAGCCTTCCCTCGAGTGGTTCTCTCTAGGAGCATCTCATAGTGCAGCAATGAACAGCCAAAACTATCCCAAGTCTCCAAAAAGCCCCGCCTCCAATTCTGGGCTCATTTATATATCTCCTCCCAGAGTCTATTCACGGGATCTTTTCAGCTGGCAACAATCAAGCTCCCGCACGAGGTGCTTGGTCTTCTAGTGGATTAACCTCACCTGTTCTCTCACAAGACCATTTCAATCCCGCACTTGGGATCCTAAAAAACAGGTTTATCTCTCCTCAGATAACCTCCCTTCTTCCGTGGATGAAGCAAGCAACAGGGTCTGGGCTTCTCTCTCCCCCTGCTTGGCTCTGCCTCTACCTAGTAGACACCTTTTTTTTTTCTTCTGCTCCACGGGCAAAAGTAGGGTAGAGGTGAGAGAGAAGAGGGTTGGGGAGTTATGAGTGGAGCTGATAGCCTCACAATCTTCATGCCTCATACGTGACTAAAGCTAGCAACTCCGGGAGTCTGTAGGATGGCACAAGGGAACTGTCTCATACCTTTGCAGGAGAATTCCACCGCTCCATGTCTTGCAGTTCCTTTGGCTGAAGTGGCTAGCACCCATTCCTCAGGTTTTCTCGGCTCTGTCCTCAGCCTTGGGGACCCAGCTGAGTGTAGTGTGCCCTGTCTTGACCTTGGCTTTGTTCTTACTGATCTCCTTTGTCGATTGCCTCAGCAAGCTCTGAGAGTGGCCACTGAGCCTACTTCCACATCCTGCTTGCCCCTTCATCTCCAAAGCCTAGAGCCAGCTCTTCTTGATTCTCCATGGTTTCTCAGTGGAATTGTCTTAGCCCACAGCTGGCGTTTGTGTATTCGTTTGTTTGCTTGCTTTTTGAGACAGGGTTTCCCTGTGTGCAGCCTTGGCTGTCCTGGACTCTCTTTGTAGATCAGGCTGGCCTCGAACTCACAGTGACTCGCCTGCCTCTACCTCCCGAGTGCTGGGATTAAAGGCGTGCGCCACCACTGCCTGGCTCCACGGCTGGCTTCTACCCTCCTGTTCCCCAGTCAATGCTCTCCCACCTTCAGCTCCCAGTGGAGGGCACTCAGCTCACAGCCCTCTAGGCAGGCCGTTGAGAATCCCAGCAGGCTTGGGAGAAGAAGGTAGCAAGGACTTGCATCAGAGAAAGCGCATCCTCAGGATGCTCATCAGCCCTGGGCTCCAACTTCTGATCCCTTCATCCCCTGAGCTCACAGTGGGTCCCAGTGGGTGATCAGCGGGTTCCTTTCCACCCATGTAAGGTAGGGCAAGAGGAAAAGGTGTCTCTGACCTGAGGCAAAGCAATGCCTTATTAGCTTCCATAAAACAGTTGTTTCAGTGACTGGTGGCTTGCTGTTGTATTTTACCTCTGTCCATATAGCATGCTTAAATCCAAACACTGGGCTAAGTCCCGATTCTCAGTGTCTTGGGATCTCTCTAGGAGAAGAAACTACTACAGGCAATCTCAGTAGTGCTTTATTATATGATATTAATTAGAATTGCTGGAAGGAAAGGCCAAAGATGCCAAAATCAAGATGTTTCATAGCCCAAAGCCGTGCATTCAAAGAGACGTCCTAGCGCATCTATGTCTCAAACACCCTAAGGCTGTACTAGCTCAAGTCCATTTATGGTTGCCAGATAAGAGTTTATGGCCACAGGCCCAGAAATGACTACCAGCCTGACCCCACATCAGCTCTTACAAAAAACCAAGTGCCTTTGTGCCTATGCTTGCCAGCAGAACAGTGTCTGCAGCCCTCCATGGCTTGCTTAGGTTTGGAGTCTGTAAATAGTCAAATGTCTATATATTAGCAGCAAAGACTCTTGGGAAATGTACTCTCTTTGGAAAAGACAATTCACTGGATAGAACTCAAAAACAAAACAAAATGTTTTGAAAGCTGGCCATGGTGGTATACACCTGTAATCCAAGCACTCAGGGAGGCAGAGGCAGGTGGATTGCTGTGACTTCAAGACCAGTCTGGTATACAAAGAGAGTTCAGGACTGCTAAGGCTACACAGAGAAACCCTGTCTAGAAAAAAAAATCAAGGCAGATACACACAAAACATCCCTTCTAAAATGTGAATGGGGCTGGAGACATGGCTCAGTGGTTAAGAGCATTGTCTGCTCTCCCAGAGGTCCTGAGTTCAGTTCCCAGTAATCACATGGTGGCTCATGACCATCTATATGGGTATCTGATGCAATCTTCTGGCATGCAGGTGTATATGGATATAGAACACTCATAAAGTAAGTAAATAAATAAAAATAAAAGCTAATAAACTATTGACTATAAAGTAAAACCCCCATTTTTGCATAGCTTTTAAATTGTGTTCACTTAAGATACACTAAGATGAATTTAATTTTTTAAATTTTTATTTATTATTTATTTTACATTTATGAGTGTATGGCATCTATGCAGGCCAGAAGAGGGCATCAGATCCCTGTATAGATGGTTGTGAGCCACCATGTGGTTGCTGGGAATTGAACTCAGGACCTCTGGAAGAGCAAACAGGGCTCTTAACCACTGAGCCATCTCTCTCTAGCCCAATGAATTTAATTTTTAAAGGCTCTTCCTTTGTGTCATTTTTTTTCTTACCCTTATTCTTTCTTCAGTTGTTGGGGGTCTCCCAGAATCTTGTGTCTTTGTTCTTCAATACCAGAAATCAGTTTGATTGAATATTTGATAGTATCTGGCCACATCTAGTCCCCCTGGAATAAAAGTGAATAAGTTAGAACGTTTAAATCTTAGTGTAAAGATCGGCACATCCTGGGCATTCAATGCTCCTCCCTCTGTGTTCTTGCCTATTTTATCCATGATTTTTCTTGTTGTAACAACATACCTGAAAGAAACAACTTAACGAAGAATGGGTTTATATTGTCTGGGGGGAGGAGGTTAAAAAAGATATGGATAAAGTCCTTCACACTGGTAAGGTGTGGTGGCAGGAGAGTGAGGTCACAGGTCACGGTGCGACCATCCACAAGCAGGAAGCGGAGAGTGTGGCTGGACTACAGCACATAGGTTTATCCCCCGCGACCCGCTCCCTCTGGCAACTTTGATTTCTGAATTTAGTTAACTCAAA
This sequence comes from Acomys minous, assembly GCF_964271855.1. Classification (NCBI taxonomy): domain Eukaryota; kingdom Metazoa; phylum Chordata; class Mammalia; order Rodentia; family Muridae; genus Acomys; species Acomys minous. The sequence continues at coordinate 97,195,925 of NC_140490.1, forward strand.
AAGTTTGTTAGGAAAACCTTTCAGTTCCCTAAACCATCTCCCAGGGAACTGGTGATCTTGTATGTCTCGGGACGGTCATAAGAACAAACGTAGTTAAGGTGTTTCCAAGGAAGATATTGATAACTGGCCAGCCTCAGTTCAAAGCTCATTATCCCGTTAGTGATAAGAATGGAAAGGCACTTGAGAAGCCTGGAAGGTGGACGAAGTGTCAGGCTGAATTCAGTCCCACGTTTTCTTTAAAGAGGAAGCTTGTCTTCGGCTGTGGCTGGCACCCATGGGTGACTGATTTGCTGTAAATTCAGTTGGCTTAATGTGAGCAGGCCATGGGAAATGTGTCTCTTCACAGTGGGGTTTAGCAATCCACGTGAAAATGAAGGACTAAACGAGCCCATGGAAATGTGCCTCTCCTCTTCGAAAGCACCCATGGAAAATGGATAAGAGCTCTCGGGTTAGGTGGCTTTCAGCCCTGTGGCCTGGCACATTGGCTTTCTGTTGCCCCATTCTGTTTCTGAATTAAAATAACATCTTAAATACTGAATTATAAATTGCTTCATGTGTGTGTGTGTATGTCTGTGGTGTGTGTGTGTGTCTGTCTGTCTGTCTATAGTGTGTGTATAGTATGTTTGTGCTCTGTATGTGTATATGTGTATCTGTCTGTGGTGTGTGTGTGTTTGTGCTTTTGTGTAGTGTGCATATGTGATGTGTAAGTGGTATGTGGTGTATGTGTGTATGTATATCTGTCTGTGGTGCACGTGTATCTGTCTGTCTGTGGTGTGTGTGCATGTGTGTGTTATGTGTGTGGTGTATATGTGTGTGTCTCTCTGTGACGTATGTGTGTGGTATGTGCTCTATGTGTTTATGTGTGTGTGTGTGCAGGTCAGAGGAAAAACCTCTGGTGTTACTCCTCAGTCTCCTTTCACCTTTTGTTTGAGACAGGGTATTTCACTGACCTGGAGCTTCCCAAGTAGGCTAGACTAGACTAACTGCCCAGAAAGTGCCTTACAATCAGACCATCTCCCTATAGACTGTTCCTTTTGGCAGATAACATTTCATAAGTATCTTGTGAGCTGTAGAGAAGATTTTGAAAAATAAAATTTCCACATGAAAATGATTTTTAAAATTTTCTAGGTTATTTTATTATTTCACTTTTTCAAGTAAATATCATATTGCAAAGCTGATTTATCTCAGGTTTTCCTGGTCTGTACATTGGAATGGGGGCACATTCCTGGGGACAAACCAGATTTTGTTGCATCTGTCTTTTTGTTTTGTTTTTGTTTTTTGTTTTTCGAGACAGGGTTTCTCTGTGTAGCCTTGGCTGTCCTGGACTCCTTTGTAGACCAAGCTGGCCTCAAACTCACAGCGATCCACCTGCCTCTGCCTCCCAAGTGCTGGGATTAAAGGCACGCGCCACCATGCCTGGCTGTTGCATTTATCTTAAGCCATCATGTTTCAGAGCCTTGACCATTACATCCAAGACATGGTTATCACAGCAAATCCTCAGAAGGCAGATTGCAAGAAGGTCCATCCACTCTAGTTAGGGGGGAGAGAGAGAGAGAGAGAGAGAGAGAGAGAGAGAGAGAGAGAGAGAGAGAGAGAGAATATGTGTTATGTGTGTGGTGTGTGTTTGTGCCTGTGGCATATGTGTATGTGTGGTGTGTGTGTATCTGTGTGTGGTGTGTGTGTGTGTCTGTGCCTGTGGTATGTGTGTAGTATGCACACGTGGTATGTATCTGTGTGTGTTATGTGTGTGGTGTGTATATGTGGTATGTGTCTGTGTGTGTCTGTGCCTGTGGTATGTGTGTGGTATGTGTATGCGGAGTGTGTGTGTGTTATGTGTATGATGTGTGTCTGCATGTGTCTGTGTGTCTGCATGTGATATGTATGTCGTGTATATATGTGGTATGTGTGTACATTTCAACAACCCAGGCTGTCCGTTCCCCTTGGACAGCCCCGAGCGCCACCCTGAGAACTCTATTGTTGAGTGAACTCCAGTCGACCTGCCCTTGAGGCACCAGAGTAGTGTTAGTGCTCCCTTGAACCAAACATGGGGCAAAGCCGGGCCACATCCCTCATGGGAGAGAGAAGGCTCTGCTGTGTGGCCCTTTGTCCCATGAGCACACACAGGCTGTGCATCTTCAAGAGGGAGCCTATGTCAAAAGAGGGGCTCCATGGTCTGCAGCCGCTCTTGTCACAGAATGGAGATGTAAATGCTTGGGCAGTGTCGAGGACCTCGCTGGTCCTGCCTTCCTCTTCCAGTGCAGAAGTGCCTCTCTGCCCTGATGTAAATCATTTATGCAGATTGGCGACTTTTCTCCCTGTTCATCAGTGCAACTTGGAACCCCTTTGGTTACAAATAAGACGCAATAGCTCGAACCAACAGAAACAAGTAAAGGGCTAAATTGGGAAATGTCCCGAGTGTCTGGTGAAGCAACACAGCAGGGCTGCAGCTGGGCCTCATGGAGAGCCTAACAGAGACACCCCAAAAGCTGTACTGATGTTTCCTCTCTTGTACTGATGGGTTTTCTCTGACCTCTACTCCACCTGGCATATGGACTGGGACAGGATTGCCTCCAACTGGCTGTTTCTGAGTCATAAGGAGACATAAGAGTGGGGGTGGGGGTGGGAAAAGAACCTGAGTGCCAACTTGGGGAGATCAGTAGGGGCCAGAGCAAGATGCTGCTTTACAGAGCAGAACTTTAGCCTGATAGTGGCGAGCGGCAGAGTCACTGATGAACAGGAAATAGAGCCAACATGTTGATGCACACTGAATGTTTCTTACTGAAATATTTGGGGACCAGCCATGTTTTAGCTTTCTGAAGCCTCAGTTGGCCTAGAGCTCACTGTGTGGATCAGGCTGGCCTCACTCTCACAGAGATCTGCCTGCCTCTGCCTTCCGAGTATTGGGATTAAAGGCGTGTGCTGCCACTCCTGATGGCTTTCTGATATTTTTAAAGATTTTTAAGTATTTGCATACATGTAATGAGTTCTCTTAGGGATAGAACAAGATATATGGAATTCATATAGAATACGCAATTCACTTACATCCGACACCTTATGCATCCATTTGTAGGTAACCTCATATAATTAAAAATTCGATTATAGGATTAAGGAACTAATCTGTGTGTGTATAGGTGGGTGGGTGGGTGGGTGCACACATGTCATGGCACGCATGTAGAGATAAGAGGACAACTTGCAGGGGCGGTGGGGGGGTCTGTTCTCTCATCATGAAGGTCTCAGGAATTGTACTCAGCTGATCAGGCTTGGTGGCAAGCATCTTTACCTACTGAGCAATCTCCCTAGTCCTCCTTACACGTCGCTTAACGCACCTTCACTTTGATTACAACTTGCCATGTAACATCAGAGACAAAACTGTCCACTCGTGGTGTCATGCTGGTGTTTGAAAAGCAGTTTAGTGTTAGAGCACTTTGGACTGTAGGTATTTGAATTCGAGATGCTCAACATGCGATGTGGTTGTGCTGTTCTTGCTGGTAGCTTTCAGAGAACAAATAGATGTGAGGGAACAGGACCAGCGCCGGGCAGAGAAGCTGGGATATTTGCAAACACATTTGGCAACAGTAAAAGGTTTCTGGATGAACAACCATCAAAAATGAATTTTAAAACCCGCTGTTTGATGAATCTGAGCTGTTTCTGGGAATGCTCATCTGCGGTGCTTTGCATGACTTTACTGCAGCCTGGGCTCTTGAGTATAGCATGCACATTTTGAACCCCATGGTGCCACGCCCCGTGACATCACACCACACAATGCTATTGAACACAATGCCATTGTCTGGAGTAAAAGCTGTAGTCTGCTGTGAGTTGCAGTGCTTTTATTATATATATAAAGTTTTCTGCTCCGACAGAAATATGGTGGCTTGGTTATGGGAAACAGAGACTTAATATGCCCCTATCATCCATCTTCAGTATATATCAAATCAGTATATGTTTGAACTTACTGCAGTAGAATACTTAACTTTGAAATTTGCTGTTGGAGTTGCTAATACGAATTTCATAAAAACTTTAAGTGAAGGCTGGGTGTGGTGCTGCATGCCTTGCAGAGGCAGGCAGATCTCTGTGAGTTTGAGGACAGCCTGGGCTACACAGAGAAACCCTGCCTTGAAAAACCAAAAAAGCTTTAAGTGAGTCTTGGCTTGATGTTAGAACAGAATTTTTCACAATTACATTTAAATGGCCCTAAGAGTATTTATGCCATCGCACTACATGTTTATATGAAGCTGTCGTCTCAGCATCGACAGTTAAATGGGAAAACAGTTAACTCAACCCTAAAACAACGTTGAAGATGTTCCATGTCCTGAAGTAGCAACTTCTCATCCAAGACTTATTTCTTTATGTAAAAGTAAGAAGGCATATTGTGGTAGTTTTAATTGTCAGATCAATACAGTCTAAAATCTGGCAGATAGGTCTCTGGCTATATCGGTGAGGGATTTTTTTTTTTAATTTTAGAATTTGAGGTGGGAAGATCTGCCCACTGTGGGTGGCATGGTTCCCTAGCAGGAATTTGTGGACCATATAAGAGTAAAGAGACCAAGCTGGGCGCTAGCATGCAGGCCCTCACTGCTTTTCTGGCTGCAGATATGCAACATGCAGATTCAAGCTTCTGCTGCTGTGGTTTCCTTACTGTGAGATGGAATACACACACACATACATACACACACACACACACACACATATAACATATATATAACACATATATAAATATATAAAGCATACACACATATATAACATATATATATATATAACACATATATAAATATATAAAGCATACACACACACACACACACACACACACACACACACACACATATATATAAAACATAGAACAGTGAGCTAAATAAAGCCTTTATCTTTTAAGGTGCTTACTTACAAGTTACACTTGATTTACTTGTGTGCATGTGTGTCTGTGTATGTGGGTATGCATGTAACACAGTGCACATGTAGAGATCTGAGGACAAGTTGTAAGGTTAGGGTGTCCTTCTACAATGTGGGCCCCCAGATCAGTATGGGACTGCCCTTTTAGGGCGCTTCTGTCTGGGTGTTTTATCACAGAACAGGAAATGAAACCAAGACACACTTCTATCTCATTAGTATGCAAATTTATCTTAAGCTTTAATGATTTGCCCAATTATAGACACACTAAGAATTGTTTTTGCAATGAGTTGATTGACTTTAAGTAAATGTTTGGTTTGCATACCTGTTTTATCTACTACATACTCAGGGCACTACAAAAATTTCTCAGGCAGAAAGGGGCCATGAGTGCAAAAAGTTTAAGAAGCCCTGATCTATAGATTCTGAAAGAGACTTGAAAGCCCTGCTGGTAGAGAAAGAACCGAGGAAAGACTGAAGAACTATTTAAGAGGCAGGATCCATGGGTCTTTGTCCCTGATTGGCTACAAAGAGAGGAATAAGAACTCAAAATGACCACGAGGCAATTGGCCTTAGACTCCAGGTGAACGCCATGCTGGTAGAGGCAAGGATGCCCCGAGACGCAGCAGATCTCTGTCGCAGCCTTGCCAGCATGGGACCCACCTGACCACACACAGGAAGCTAAGGCAGCTCTATGCTCTGGCTTTGGGGCACTTTAAAGATGCTCCGGTGGGGATATCAGGAAATCAAGACTATTTAGTTCTAGCTCCCGGGAAAGCTAATGCTTGACTTTGGTGGTAGATCCCGGACTGATCAGTTACCATTGGTTCAATGGTAACAATGGACAATATCACGCCAGAGCAGCTCTGAGTAAGAACAGTGGGCACAGCGTGGAAGCCTGGAGAGTAAGGCATTGAAGAAGAGGGGTGAGAGAGAGAGGACAGCTCACAGGGTGGACAGAGACACTGACAGTCGGCGTTGCTAAATGCCACTAGGAGGATCAGTAATGTGCCTGCAACTGCCCGCTCATTCAGTTTCCCCACAAATATTTCTTTGAGCAGTTATTATGATCACCATACTGTAGCTGTTAGCAGCTTAACAGCTGGATCCGAGGTTGGAAGATACAGCTCAGTGGCAGAGGGCTAGCGTGTGTGTATTCCCAGTATCCAACAACGATGAACGGCAATGATGCAACAGCAGCTCAGGCTTTGGCGTTCAGCTGCCTTAGGTTTTGAATCACAGCCCCAGAATGCACTTGCGGAATGACCTCGGACCAGTCATTAGAGTCTCTGGGCTTCTATTTTTCTCATGGCAAAATGGCAGCGGCAACAATTGTGTTGTAAAAATGGTATAAGAGTTACGCAATGCCGGACACACAGTGAGTCCATAATAAATGCCATCATGCGTCAGCCACTCGTCTGGGTTTCAGGGTTTCGGCTGCGAGTGAGACAAACCAAGTCCTGCTGTTGATAGACCTTACACTCTCGTCCTGGAGGAGAGGAATACAAACCGTAAGCGACAACACGTGGTAGAAAATGGCAGGTGGATGCTGAAAGCGACCACGCACAGGCTGACAAGCTGGGGCACCTTCTCTGGGAGACAGTGATTACGGAAGGCCCTCCAGCATTTACTCTGTACCTTGAGTGATGAGTAAAGACCCTGGGACAGAACGCACCAAGCAAAAAGGCAAACAAACGTAGCGACCCTGAAGATAGGAAAGTATTAGAGTGTCCAAGGAAAAGAGCAGCCCATACCTGTCTAACTCAGGCGCATGTTCCTGTCACCTCCCGGTCTGTCCAGCACAAGTCATGCAGTAAACTCATCCACTGAAAGCCCTGCACTTGAGACAAGATGTATTCGCCGTGCCCTGAATGGGAAATGTGGCCTGTGTGTTCATCCATTTCAACACAAGGCCTTCTTCCACTGCCTCAGGATTACCTGCCACCATGATGCAGGGGTGGGGGGTGGGGGGGGGGAAGTAGGGGGAGACGGGGGTGGGGGTGATGCGATTTCCTGAAATCGTGTAAGTCACAACAGACCTCTGGTCCCTTGAATCACGTTCCACACAGTAGTGTATTCAATCCCTTCTGCAGACCCAGAAGCTGAAAAGAGTGGCCGAAGGGTCTTCTGTCTGTTGCAGATTTATTGAGATGCCTACGCCCCCTGCCCCTCCCCCCCATCCCCCACATAATCTGCAGCTCATCTTTCAAAGTGCAAAACTCTGCCGTTTTTGTTTGTTTGTTTGGGTTGTGTAACTAGCATTACAACGGATTGATAACCTTTGATGACCTCTGAGTAGTTACTCTGTTCCCTATTCTTCCAGGCCCCTGGCATCATCGCTCTACTCTCTGTCCCTTGCTCTGGCCTCACCTAGACAAGCCCTCCTGCCTGTGAGTCAGCCACATCCCTGGCTGCCTGTCCAGAGCACCATGGCGACCACCACACCTCCTCACAGGTACTGAATGCGCCCCAAACAGTGTTTTAACGTAAATGTGGGGTTGCTGCAAATCAAAAGTGTTAAAACAGAGATGTCTTAGGTGGGTGGTGGTGACGCACGCCTTTAATCCCAGCACTTGGGAGGCAGAGGCAGGCAGATCATTGTGAGTTCGAGGCCAACTTGGTCTACAAAGCGAGTCCAGGACAGTCAAGGCTACACAGAGAAACCCTGTCTCGAAAAACCAAAAACCAAAACAAACAAACAAACAACCCAACAAAACAACAACAACAAAAAAACCAGAGGTGTCTTAGAAACAATTCTGATTCTGGTTCTTAAAGTCTGCAAATGTATCAAAAAATCGCCATTAGCAAGAGAGGCTTGCAGGGAATTACAGGAGAGCGAGAGAACTCAGGAGTGACTGTTTGACCTTAGAGTGACTGCCAGTTAACCGCAGTACTCAGCCACTTGTCCTCCGCTGAGGCAATGCCGTGGACCATAGCCTGGCCCTTTCAGGGAGGGCAAGGGGCAAGAGAAGTTACATAGTAGGTTTCCTTGTTAGAGGGCCCTGTGTGTGCTCACTAGAGGAGGAATAGAAATAATTTCATACAGCTCAAAAATTTAAAAATTCAATTAAAACCCCCTCGGTAGATTAAAAAAATAATATCATAGCTATTCTTATAAGTCTTAGAAATGATGAAAGTATTAAATATTAAAACTTCTCTAAACTGTCTACATGCCTCTTGTTCTTAACTCAGCCTTTCTTTCTCCCCGTGTACATAGCCACACATATGTGCACCGGTAATTCTAAGGCACATAATTTTTTTTTTTGCTTTTATGCCTTAAATTTATAATCTGGACATGTCTTCTAATCATTGACTTGTTCTAATTAGAGTTCGGACTGAGAGATAGCCACTGGGTGAGAGTATTTGCTGCACAAGCATGAAGGCCTGAGTTCAAATACAGTATCTAGTACCCACATGAAAGCCTGGCACGGCCTCAAGTCCTTGTGACTTTAGCATTGGAAGATGGAGACAGCAGATCCAGGGAGCTGGCGAGCCAGCCTAGCCAAAATGGTGAGAGATCTTGACTCACAGGAATAAAGCAGAGGCAATAGGGAAAAAAAAAACCACAACGTTTTTCTCTGGCCTCCACATGTACGCACGCACGCACGCACGCACGCACGCATGCATACATACACATACGCACGAACACACCATACACCATACCATACCACACAACAATTGTTTTAGTTGCATATGAAAGAGTAATGCAAAATGGATGACATAAAAGGGTGTGTACATATGCAAACAGACTCTTAAAAGATGAAGTAGAAGCTTATGCTTGTTGAATGTTCCAGAATACTAAAGGTACCATTGCTGATTTGTGTGTCAGAAAGGAGCTGGGCACTTCTGCTGGGGAACTGTATCCTGGACATGGACATTGTGCCATCCTAGAACTTGGATGCCACTGAAGGGACTCTGGCCTGGTGACAGCTTTGCCCACAGTAATGCTAGAGAAAAGCCCTCGTTCATTCCTTGATATGCTGTGTTCTTTGTCTCTGCCTATACCGCCTGTATGCACCTGTGTCGTGTGTATGTCCCTGCATCCCGCGTTTGTTCCTGAATCCTCTGGTTAGATCCTTTCAGCAACAGATGCAGATCTATCACCTGTCCTGTGCTCATTCCAGGAATCAAGCAGCTTCACCTTGATAGTATCAGTTATCAACCTGATTAGATCTAGAGTCACCTGGAAGATAGGCCTCTGGCTGTGCCTGTAGGAGGTTGTCCTGACTTGGCTCAGAAAGGCGGGGAGACCTGCCCACTGCAGGTGGCACCACTCCCTAGGCTGAGATCTTTTACAGCATGAAAAAGAGAAAGTGAGATGAGCACAGGCACACATCGCTCTCTCCTTCCTCACGATGGACGTGATGTGACCAGCTGCTTCAAACCCCTGTGGCCTCAGTAGATTGTGCCTTTGAACTTTGCTTTTGTCAGGGTATTTTTTTTTCCCAGTGGCAAGGAGAGTAACAAAACACCAAATTCCATAGGTGTGCAAACTCTTAGTATAAAGCATTGCTGTATTTGCATGTAACCTATGCAATCATATTTATTTATTGTTTATTGATGCTTGGGATCAAAACCAAGGCCCTGTGTATCCTAGGCAAACTTGCTTGCTATTACCAAGTCTTTTTTTTTTTTTTTTAAAGAAATGGTTTCACTATGTAGCGCATGCTGGCCTTGAACTTACATTCCTTCTACCTCTGTTTCAAGAGAGCTGGGACTGCAGTCATGTGTCACCACGGCCAGCCTCTTAGATGCTTTAAATCACTCTAGATTACTTATAATGCAGTGACAAGTATATGATGAATGCTGTGCAGCTATTGAATTAGGACATAATTTTGTATGTATTTATGTGTGAGTGAGTGAGTGTGTGTGTGTGTGTGTGTGTGAAGCAGGTGTGTACGCATGTGCTTGTGTACGTGATGGCCAGGGGTACAGTTTTATCTCTTAGGAAACATTAACCTTGTGTTCTGAGGGAAGATCTCTCCTTGAGACCAGATACTGGCTGATTAGACCAGGGATTAGATTAGAGCCAGTGAGCATCAGGGATATTGTCTCTCTACCTCCTCAGTGTTGGGACTGCAAGCGTGTGCACCATGCCCAACTCTATGTGAGCACTGGGAATCAAACCCATGTTCTTAAAATTACACAGCGAGCTCTTTACCAGCTAACCGAGTCTTCTCCCCGGTCTCCACTTGGGGGAATACATTTGAAAAGTCATTGTGCATTTTGCAGCAACATATTTTTTGTTTTGCCGTTGCTGTTGTTTTAGCATTTTCAAACTGTAGCTGGTTAAATTGCAGTGGGTTGAATCTGAGGCAGAGGACTGACCGGCCTTGGTGTGTTCTGAAGGTCCATAATGGATGTTCCAAAGAAGAAGACTGTAACCTCCCGCCGCCCCCCCCCCACTGTTGTTTATATGTAGTCGAAGATGGTCATCTGGTCTCTGAAAGCTTCCTTCTCAGTGTATCCAATTTGAAGTTCTCCTCTTCCCAGCGTGTGCCGGCAAGCACAACCGCTGAAGCGACAAGCGAGGACAATGCATGCTGGGAGGGCTGCAGCTGGCCTTCTGAACTCGTTTGGAGTGGGCAGCGCTGTGAGGAGATTTCTTCTATCTTCGCCACTTGAACAACAAGCTTTTCATCTCTTGCTGGCTGCCTTGGAGGCTTAGAAATCTTGTCCCCAGACACATTTCTAGCAGCAGCTCACTTGGAGCCAGGACAGCAGGGAGACTGACATGTGACTTTAACAAATCAAACGCCAGCCAGCCAGGAAAGATCTGCTTCGGGTTGTCGTAAATATTGTGCCTAGGACAGTGAGGAGTGTGGAGCAGCGGGGTTTATGCCATGGAAGCAGAAGCAGCCAACAGCGCAGACTTTCTCTGCAGCCAGCACAGGGATGTCTAGAGTGTTCTTTTCACACACCCAGTCACCGAGCACTTGTTCCCACTCCCTCGCTATGCCTCAGTGCCTTCGCTGAGCATTTATTACGTACCTACGGTGTATATACCTTTTAGGCAGGGAGGATATGACAGTCAATAAAACAGCCAAAATCTCTGTCCATATAACCTTCCCTTATGGAGTTGTAAGCAAACAAATGGGCAACTCACATCAAGTTCTGATAAATGGTACTTGCTGTGAAGACAGACAGACAGACAGACAGACAGACAGACAGACAGACAAGCAGGCAGGTCTGGGGAGAGGGAATGCCCAGCTGAGGATGGATGGGATGCTTAGACATGAGATATGAGCTAAGGCTAAGGATGCTGGGGTGTGAGTCATGAGGCCATCCCAGTGATCGTAGTAGAGAGAAGAGCAATTCAACAGCCCTTGATATGGGCCCATGCATATGAGAGTACGGAGCTCAGAGGCTGGTGCAGATGGGGCTGGGTGGTAAGGAATGAAATTTCAGGCCAGGCTGCGGGGCAGTGGGTGGGTATTCCAGGCCACTATGAGAATCAGATTCCTCTCTGAGACAAAAGGCTTTGGAGATGAGCAAACAGAAGAGTTAATTCCGTTCTCATTGACTGCGGTGTGACGAGTAGGCTATGGCAGGGGGCCAGAGAGGAACTGGGGACACCAGGAATCTACTGCAAAGGTACAGGTGAGAGAAGGAGACCATGGGCGGTATTAGCAGTCAGAATGTAGTTGGAAGACAGACCGCTATGCTGAGCAAGCAGGCTGTCTTTCAGAAGAGGTTCAGGGACAGTCCCATTTGGGGTTTGCTAAGCATGAGGATGCTGGATGGGGGACTTTTGAGTGTCAAATCAGAGTTGTTGTCTGAGACATAAGTTGAGAACCATTCACCTATAAGTGGCCTTAAAGAGACTGAATGGTCTACGCCAAGTGAATAAAGATATCTAGAGAAAACAAAGGACAAATTCCTGAGACTACGTGTGGGGCTTTACATCTCCTGGGGGGGGGGCTCTTCTTGGAGAGAACACACACATGAAAAATAAGGTCCTCCTCTCCGTGGCAGATGTTGCTGTGATGTGTGTAACTCAACAAGGCCCCCATCCTTACCATCAGTGAATCGGCATGAGTCTGTCTTGATGCTGTCCCCGCTCCTGCCCGATGCCATCCAAGCAGTGGTTGCAGAGGGCGTGCCCCCACTGCTCTGCAGAGCCACTGCCAGAACACCTGTGTGCTGAGCACCTGTTTGTTTGGGTTTTTTTTTTCTCATCTCAACCTTAAGTCACTGAGGGAGTCTTGGTTTTGTCCTGAGAATGAAATTTGGACCTTGGTTTTGCTGTATCCCAAGCCCGTGGCGTTGGGCAAGTGTCTAAACTCCCATTTCCCTGTGTGCACATATATCCCAGGCTTGTTTTGATGACTGAAGAGAACACACATAGAAAAAGCCACCCTTGGGCCTGGGAGTGAAAGATAATGACAGTCTTCACTGTGTGCCAGATGTGGTTACCCCCGCCTTTTATGCACCTGCGTATTTATCCCAACAGCCCTCTGAAGCGGGCATTGCTCCTTTCCACTCTATAGACAAGATTAGGTAATTTGGCTGGTAGCTCAAGTAGCCAGGCTGTAGGAATTAATCATCTAGCCACTGTGCAAGGCCATTGCTTCAGAATGCTTAAGATGTTTCGTTTTCTCCTATTTGCAAGTCCTTTAATTAAATGGCTCCAGCTTGGGAGTCACATTTTTTCCACTTTCCCTTGTCACTGAGTGGCATTCATTATTTGACCCCCAGGACAACTTGCGTTGTCTTTATATCCAGATGGGCAGTTTTGTGCAGTGACGAGAAACGAAAAAATTCGAATGTCCTGGAAGACAAGCGATAAAGGCTTGCTGGCAGCCCTCGCTGATGGAAGCCGGGTCCTGCAGCTCAGGATCAACAAGCCATCCTGCAGTTACAAGTCTCCTCTAGAGGAGCTGGGAACTGACCAGAAGGGGAAATCAGAACAGAATGGAGGATGGTGTTTAGGGATGCTAAAAGTGCCTTCATCCTCTCTCTCTCTCTCTCTCTCTCTCTCTCTCTCTCTCTCTCTCTCTCTGTGTGTGTGTGTGTGTGTGTGTGTGTGTGTGATTAAAGGTGGAGTGTGGATGATGCACACATGCAGGATATGTGTGTTCCTGTGCACGGGGATAATAACATGGCTTCACAGGTGTTTGGTGCAAAGGGACTGGCTGGGATCAATTTTCTGGCTTCTGAATCTTCCAGTCATCGACCTGATGGTCCAGAGAAGGAAGGCAGTCTCCTGGGAACCAAGCTCCTCATGAAATAGACCCTCCATGTTTAGCCAATAAAAACACAGGGCACCTAGTTAAATCCAAATTTCAGATAAATAGCAAGTGATTTTTATTTATTTATTTATTATACACAGGCTCTGTGTGGCATTTGGTGCATCTTTTACAGCCCCACCGGCATCATTGTTATCTGTGATTCACATTTTACTGACCATGCTGCATGTGACTGACTAACTCACTATGAAAAGAATAGATTTACCTGCTGGATTTAAAGCATTTTAAAGCCTACAAATAATATATCTAGACTAAAAAAAGACCTTATTTCCTTGTGGGTTTGGTTTTCTTTAAGGATGCCCCATAGTCACTAGACACTATTATCTATGAAATTGGGGAAGTAGTCATAAAATCTCTGCTGTCTCTTGCAGACTTCATATGTGTGTAGTTGTGTACAGTGGCACAGGCCCCTTCAGAATACCTTAATGTTCAGTAGGAAAACCAATTAAGAGTGCTTTCAAAGGATTGCTTATAGCAGGCTTTAGTAGCCAGCTGGTGCCCTGGGGTGTTCAATTTCTTCTTCTGGTTCCACCTTGCACATGATAGAATCCTTCCTAACATACAGGTAGCTGAGAAGCCTCTGGAAGAAATGATAGGCTGATGAGACAGCCCAGGAGGAAATGTCCCACAAGGCCTGGTGGGAGGCAGCCCACAGACTGCCAAGGGAAATGCCATCCTCATCCTTGTCACCGGAACAAAGTAGAACAGGAGTGATGTTTGGCTTTCAAGTGTCATTCGTCATGTTCTTAACGTGTCACTCTAGTTGTCAGTTAGACCCACTGGCCTTGGTGGTGTGTGACAAGGCTGAGTACTGGTGCCCGTGCCATGGAGCCATTGTTAGGACATCATCAGTAAAAGTACGTTCTCAGGAAGCAATTGATCAATGTTAGTCACTAATGTCACTATTGTCACCCAGGATGCTTCCTCCTAAGGAGTCCATGTAATTTTTATAAATAACCTTTTCTGATGGTGGCTGCAGTGCATACTCACAAAACCAGCATGTAAACAGAAAACCAGAGTCAACAAAGTTAAACAGCAAATCCTCCATCTTTTCTTACCTCTTGCTCTGTATACCTCAGAAACGACTACCTGGAAGACTTTTGGAAACACAGATTGCTGATCCCCAATCACATCTAAAAAAAATCAGAACCTCCAGGTTCTGCATTAATAAACAAACAAACAAACAAAACCACATTAATAAAACAAAAAAGCATTTGTCTCGGTCACTGTTCTATTGCTATGACGAGACACCATGACCAAGGCAGCTTTTAAAAATGAAAGCGTTTAATTGGGGCTGGCTCACAGGTTCAGAGGTTTAGTTTATTGTCATCACAGCAGGGAGCATGGCAGCATGCAGGCAGACCCGGTGCTGGAGAAGGAGCCAAGAGTTCTCCACCTGATCCACAGGCAGCAAGAGGAGACAGTGCCACTGGGTCTGTCAACCCCCAGTGACATACGTCCTCCCAACAAGGCCACACCTGCGAATGGGTATCATCTTTTCAAATAGGTCCACTCCCTGGGATGAAACATTTAAATATATGAGCCTATGGGAGCCGTTCTTACTCAAATCACTGTAGCATCTCAGAACATTCTATGGCAAAAGTCTATTTAAGGAGCCTTGGCACTCCTTCATGTGTTCTGTTGCTCATAATACTTTAAAAAGTTGAACAATAGCCGGGCGGTGGTGGAGCACGCCTTTAATCCCAGCACTCCGGAGGCAGAGGCAGGTGGGTCCCTGTGAATTCGAGGCCAGCCTGGTCTACAAAGCAAGTCCAGGACAGCCAAGGCTACACAGAATAACCCTGTCTTTAAAAACCAAAATAAATAAATAAATAAACAAATAAATAAAATAATAAATAAAGTTGAACAATATTTTATGTTCTGTTTGTTACCTGCTGTGGCTAAGCTACAGGGTTGTGGATCACGATTCTTCTTTTCTTTCTTTCTTTCTTTCTTTTTTTCTCTTTTGGTTGTTCTGAGACAGTGTTTCTCTGTGTTGCCTTGGCTGTCCTGGACTCACTTTGTAGACCAGGCTGGCCTCGAACTCACAGGGATCCTCCTGCCTCTGCTTCCGGAGTGCTGGGACTAAAGGTGTGCGCAGCAGCCACCAGGCTGGATCATCACTCTCCTACAACATAGGTTTTCTTAAAAAACCGTAGCTGCAGCTGTGCTTTCTTCCCCTCCAGCAGCCCGCTCACAAAATGAATCCAACTTACAGATGACATCACGCTTGCCCTCTTGTGCCTTTCCGGTTTGCCTCATAGACAAAGAGAGACCCCCCCCCCCTGTCACCATCCTGTGATTCCTTCTCTCTCCTCTGGCCTCAAGGCCCCATTTGGGGGCCATGTGTGGCTCTGGTCTACTAGCTGTCATTCTCTGGTTTTCTTGCTAATGTTAGTAATTCCCCTGTGCCCCACCCTGCCATGGACATGCCGGGTGGGGGGTGTGTGTGGGCTGTACATTTTCTTCCTTGAAATATTAATTTGACATATAACACTATTTTTCCTTTAGTGCTCGGCTGACCGTGATGGTTACTTCAGCTCAAAACAATCTTCAAGGACTCTAGGGGGAAATGTCCTTGGCTGTCCAACTGACATTTTAGGAAAATAAAATGGAAGTGAAACGCTATAAAACCCCTCGGAGGTGGCTGTCTCCAGTTACTGAGTAATGAGAACGGATATGGAGCGAACAAGAGCCTTAAACCAATTAGGAAACCAACACACAAGGCTATGTGTGTGCGACGGGGTGGGCGTGGAGGGGGCAGCACAGTTACCTGAGGCCCCGTGCTCAGTCCCCATAAACGAGGTATATTGTCCATAAATCCACCACTTAGGAGGTAGAGGCAGGAGGATCAGAAGTTCAAGATGAGTTCAGGACAGGGTCTATGAAACCCTGTGGAAAAGCTAAAGGAAACGGAAACCTACCGTCAATGAACTTGCTGAGTAAATACAGCGGGAACTGGGGTTCCACACAGCTCCACCCTGTACCCGCTGGGTTGACACTATTGGAAAACTTGTCCCAACCCCCTGGATCAGGCATTTCTCAATTTACTCCTTGGGAAATGTGCTTTTGGGAATAGCCAACAGGAGCGGGGAATGCAGGTTACCAGAGGGGCAGGTCTGTACCCTTAAAAGTATTTGTGTAGGTGCCCCAGCTAGGTTGACCAAAATGATGGTAAGGAGGGCTGCCGACTGCTTGGCATTTGCTGTTCCCCGAGGATAGGGGAGCGCTGCCAAGGAAGCCCGAGCTGTTCCATGAATGAACAGACGATTCACTGAGCAGATTTTAATGAAGGTAGCATCTAATTACTGAGGACTGGCATGCCAGGCACTCTAAGGTTGATTGAGGAAGCACGGGAGGACGGCCCCTCCGCTCTTGGGAGAGTAAATATTTGGAATGGTGCTGGCGGAACAGCTTTCTGTTGAGGAGTGAAAGGGATGGGGGCAATTAGCTAGACAAAGCCCGTGGAGTCAGGATGTGCTGGTCTGCATTCCCTTCACCACACACCTCAGGGATATAGGAGTCTTAAATATGTGGACACTTTATTGTAATAGGGATAATGTGGATGTTGTCCCCCATCATTTCCCAGTATGTGTGGGATACTGGTTCCAGATGCCTCATGACGTTCAAATCCCTATGGAAGGAAGTGGCATGTTTTCATAGGATCTATGCATATCCCTCCTATAGTTTATTATCATTATTATTATTGCATGTGTGTATATGCATGCTTGTGTGTGTATGCTTACACTGAAGCACACACAAGTGTGGAGGGCAGTTTTGGGTATCTTAGTTGCACCCCCATTTAGTATTTTTGTCGGAGTCTTCCACTGCCCTGGAACTTAGCAAGTAGGCAAGGCTGGCCAGCCCCAGGGATTTGCCTGTCTCCATCTCTTGGGATTACAAGCGCTTGCCACCACTCCAGGCTTTCTCTTCTTCTTCCATGAGTTTTGGGGATCAAACTCGGGTCCCTGTGCTTGCACTGAGCTGTCTCTGATCCCTAATACCAGCCCCATTATTATTATTACCACTGCCATTTGGAAGAGTAACCCTATATAGCCTTGACTGGCCCGCAACTCTCTGCGTAGACCAGGGTAGCCTGGAACTTGCAGCAGTCCACCTGCTTCTGCCTCTCTGGTGCTGGAACTGTACGTGTGAATCACCACTTCAGTGCTCTCCTGTACTTGAGATTGAACAGAGCACCTAAGAGCAGTGTAAAAAGCCATGTGGGAAGTAGGCATATGGTATTATTTAAGATCTAATAGCAAGAAAACGGTCTTTCCCTGTTAGGCACACATGCAACCCCCACCCCACCCCTATCCCCACCTCGGGTGCTTTCAATCCAAAGTTGGTTGACTCTTGACTGTGGAAATGGAGGAAGGAAGACGTGGGACCCAGCTCTGCTCACACAGATGTTCAAGTCCCCCCACCCCGACCCTGACTTAACTCATTGTTTACCATCTAGAAACCTAGGTTATTTTGTTTGTAGAATGGGGCGAGGGGTCCACTTCATGGTGGGGCAGCTAAATCACACAATCAGATGCACGGTCCGTGCGTACAGTGCTGGCATGCCCAGGAGGGAGCTACTAATGCAACTCGGTTGACGCTTCTAGAACCCTTGGCCAGAATAAATCTTTCTTCTTTTGTTGAGATAGGTACCACGTGCCTGTTCATTACTATGCTATTCATAATAGTTAAGGAATGGATCCCTATAAGATTTTAAAAAGAATATTTTCTTGGCATGAATTAATGGTATGTAATAATGTGTTTCATTATGGCATTTTCAGACATGTATATAATGTATTGGCATCATGCTTATCCCTCATTGCCCCTGTCTTGTCAGCTTCCCCCACCTGTAAGTCCCCTTCCTTTTCCTAACCCTTCCCTCTTCTGCTTTCACACCATCTGTCTGTCTATCTATCTATCTATCTATCTATCTATCTATCTATCTATCTATGTATCTATCTTGATGACCTCTGAGTTTCATCAGCAATGTTTTTGACAACATGGCTGAGATGTTATTTACAGAAGCAGAGCACCCTAAGTGGCTATACTACTGAAGAAGATGTCTCCTCCTCTCCCAGAATCCTTTAGCATCCTATGGATCCTCAGGGAGAGATGGGGCCTGGTGGGTCCCTCCGTTTCCATGGCAGGCCCATCTCAGGACAGGTAATCACAGGTGCTGTGCATGTAAGAAAGCCACCGCCACCTTACCCTGAAGACAGCTTTCCCCAGCACTTCGCCGCATCCTCTGCTTCTACAGTGTTCCCTGAGCCTTGGAGAAGTTGATATAGACTTCCTGTTCAGGGCTGAACACTCAGTCGTCACTGGTTCTCAGCACTTGGACGGTCATAGGTCTGGACGGTCATAGGTCTGGACGGTCATAGGTCTGCACTCCCCACTCTCCATTGCAAAAAAGAGCTTGACTGACCAAAGACAACAACACCAGTCTATGAAAACAGAGGGTTAAAAATAAATTTTTTTTTTGAGATTTCAATAGAATTTCTTCAAAAATAAAAATTCTCCAAAATTCAAAATTTTCTTCAAAAGAAGAAAGATTTATTCTGGCCAAGGGTTCTAGAAGCGTCAATCTACTTGCATTAGCAGCTCCCTCCTGGCCACGCCAGCACTGTATGCACAGACCGCTCATTTCTTTTTTCCCTTTCCTCCATTGAAATCCTCCCACGTATCCCATCCAATTGTTCTTTTTCAAATTCATCGCCTCTTTTTTAAATTGGTTGCTACGTGTGTGTGTGTGTGTGTGTGTGTGTGTGTGTGTGTGTTCCTAAGTACATAAATACAACCCACTCAGTCTGTATAATGTGATTTGTATACTGTTTTCAGGGATGGCCATTTGGTATTGGATGACTAACTGGCGTGCTCTTCCCTGGGGGTGGGCATTTCCACAGCTTTCAGCATTTCTTGGTTGCCTGTACTTCTATGTCTAGGACCACAGCCTCATGAGCTCCGCCAAGCCCCTATCCACATTAGCCTGTCCACTGGTGTCACCTCGTTCAGGTCATGTTTAGGCAGCCATGTTGGTGAGCCTTCATGGGTGCAACTCCTAACATCTTCTCACTTCTTGTCACTTCTCGACAGAGACCATTACAGAAAACCACAACCGATCATCCCGCAGAGTGCTTTTTATGCAGAGGACTTTAGTGGCTATGGTCCCTTCCTTCTTTCAGATGGGTGTCCACTTCTCTGTGGGATAGGCCCTTAGAGCTTGGTCTGTCTTTGTTAGTAAGTGTCCGCCATTGTTCCTGGTTCCCAGCGAGGCATGGAGCCTCAGTGTGGCACGTATCTGTATTCCTCTTACTGCAACTGAGCTCCTTGTGTGTCTCCTTTGTAACTTTGGTCCCCGCCCCTCAGAAGCTGGCAGCCTGCTCTTGAGAAGCAATCAAGGACAGAGCGTAAGGCTAGCGGAGTGTCCAAGGAAACGGGCAAGGGGGGGCAGCGTGTGACATCTTAGGTAGCAAAGGCCTTACTGCCACAGTTGGGAACAAAGGGCAGATCTCCAATTGCCAACACAGCCAGACTGTTCATGCCCACTTGTCATTTATACGCAGCATTGCATCACCAGTCCTTTTCCTCGCCCTTTAAATGTCACGTTAAATAAACTAGCATGTTGTGCCGTGCTCTGCAGGGCTCCCAGAAAGGTACACAAAAGGCTCATTCTTGCCTGGAGAAGTTGCTTTGGGCTCTGGTCACATGGGATCTGGGTCAGGGTTTGCTTATAACTAAGAGCAGACCCTGCCAGCCACGCTCAAAGCATGAGGCAGCAACTCACTCTGCTTAGCAGGAGTGTCCTTGCCTGATCTCTGGTTAGAATGGAGATGTCTCTCTGTAATGGCCCTCAGCACCAACACTCTCTTCCTGGCACTCGAGAGGCAGAGGCAGGCAGATCGCTGTGAGTTCGAGGCCAGCCTGGTCTACAAAGCGAGTCCAGGACAGCCAAGGCTATACGGAGAAATGCTGTCTCAAAAACCAAGACAAACAAACAACCCACCCCCCCCCTCAAAAAAAAGTGGTTGACTATTCTGTAACTGTGTCCTCTGAGGTCAGAGGAACATGCACAGTTGGAAGGTTCTACCGGTGAGGTTTTGAAACTTTGGAAACCTGTTGATGGAGATACTCAGGGTTAATTCCATGAGGGGTTCTTATCTAAATTGCAAACCGAATATTGCCATTGTTGGTGCTAGTTCGGAGTGGCTCGGAGAATAAAGTTAATGCGACATAAGGGCAAACATTTTTTTTTTTTTAATTATAGTACGCTTCACAGATTTGTGCATCATCCTTGCACAAGGATCTTCTCTCTATCGTTCCGATTTTAGTATATGGGTCAACATTTATTGAGAACTTCCTGTATGCAGAGTGGGCGGATCTCTATCTATCCCATAATGATCTTGTTTGTATTAGAAAGTTAATATGGGGCGGGGGGGGGGTGGCGGTGGTGGGGGGTTGGGGGAGGCACGGGATAGGGGAAGAAGCAAAAGGGGAGGTGGGCCTGGGATAAAATACAGCCCCCTCAAAAAAAAATACAGCCCCCTCCCCAGCTAGATTATTTAACATTTCCATCCTTAAGGACTCCTTAAAGTCCTATCCTAGCAAGCGGCATGGCGTAGGGGTTAGCATCAACAGATGAATCTGGGAAGGGCAACCCCTCCAATCACAGAGGTAGTACCAGAAAGGGAAGGAGTTCCCACCTCCTGGGGTTCTAGACTGACAGTCAGGAGGACCCTTCCCCTCATTGAGAGTCCCTCACAGGCCACATGGAGGATCAAGGTATTGGTCCCATAGCTGCCGATCTGTTTTTTTTTTTTCTTAAGGTTTTAAGAAAAGAGAGAGACATAACGTCCGTGGAAGTACACACACTGTCCTACAGTGGCTTGTTGAAGAGGTGTATCCTGGGTTCCACACATCTCTAGTTAATTTTTCTTAGCCTCTCGAGGTTGTGGACATATGAAACTGTGTGTGGAAAGTGCATGTGCACAGTGCCTGCCCAGTGTCCATGCTCCAGAGCAATAGCAGTTAACTCTGTCCTTCCCTTTGCAAATTGTTCCAGGTCCCAAATGCTGGGTGATGGCTCTAGACTCAGGAGCCGTGAAGGGCCAGGAATTTAAGATGTATAGCTCCTTAGTGTGGATAAGCAATCATAAACAGAAGAGAAGATGACAAATGGTATAGTTTGAGGAGGATGATAGAGAACTCATGCTGCGGATGAGGGTTATTAATATTATTTGTAATCACCAGACATTATGTGTATTCTTCAGATGGCCAGAGTTTAGACTTTTTAAAAAAATGTTTTTCTTCTTTCATACAATACATCCCAACCACGGCCTCCCCCCTCTTCTCCTCACAGTTTCTAAACACACACACACACACACACACACACACACACACACACACACACACACACACTTTCCCAGCTCCACAGCTTCTCCGTTTCCCTTCAGGAAAGAGCAGGCTTCCCAGGGATCTTCACCAAGCACAGCATGACGAAGTGCAACAAGACTAGGCACAAACACTCACATCAAGGCTGGATGAGGCAACTCAGTAGCAGGAAAAGGGTCCCAAGGACAGGCAAAAGAGTCAGAGACACCTCTTCTTCCGCTGTTAAGAGTCCCACAAAACCCCAAGCTAAACAAGCACAGCGTGTACGCAGAGGCCTAGTGAGGACCCACACAGGCTCCATGGCCGCCTCTTCAGTCTCTATGACCCCCTATGAGTCCTGCTTAGTTGAGTCTGTGGGCCGTGTTCTCCTGGTATCCTTGACCCCTCTGGCTCCCACAATCCTTCCCCCCTTCTTCAACAGCGTTCCCCTAGCTCTGCCTAACATTTGGTTTGAGTCTATGCATCTGTTCCCATCAGCCATTGGAGGAAGCCACTCAGATGACCATAGGGTGAGGCCCCAATCTATGAGGATGGCAGACTATCATTAAGCATCACAAGCAAAGATGGTGAGGTGGTATAGCTTGAGAAGGGTGATAAAGAACTCATGTTTTGTCCCCCAAATCTCTCTCTCATGGCACCTGAAACTATCATATTACGTAGACCCTTGTGGGAATCCATTGAACACTCGTTTGAAATAAAACTTTTCAGAAGACACGCACATTGAGCAGTCATTTCTCAGCAACACCTTTCTGATGACTTTACTAAATCCTAGGAATTTTGTTTCAAAAGAAGGAGCAGGAAGAAGTTTTTATGCCCCCCCCCTTTCCATCTCCCTCTCCTTCCCTCTCCTTCCCTCCCTCCCTCCTCTCTCTGTGGGGTGGATGTGGTTGTGAGTGTGCATGCACGCATGCGCACACAGCTACATGTTACCTGTGGAGGTAAGAGCTTAGCATCCACTATCTTTCTCCGTTGCTGTCCGCTTTATTTTTTGAGACAGAGTTTCTTACTGAACCTGGAGCTTGCCAAGCTGGCTAGACAGGCTGGCCATAAAGGCCCAGGGTCCTCTTGTCTTCGCCCCCCCCCCCCCAGTGCTGAGGTTTCAGATGGCCAGCACTTCTGTCTTTGTGTGGGGGTGTGCTAGGATGTGAACTCAGGTCCCCATGCTTGCAAGGCAAGCACTTTACTGGCTGAGCTACCTCATCCAGCACCAAAAGAAGTAATTTCTGATGGAGAGAAGCTAAGGGAAACACTTATATGAGGCCACACATTCATTTCTCCATTCTGCCAACACTTATTGAACACCTGCTGTATGCTACTGCTTAGAAACAAGCTCATCTTCTAGGGAAGGAGAGTATGCAGGAACACAGCTAGCACCGGCAGAGCATATGTGCCGAACTACGGGCCATATTCAGAGCTGTGCCCTCCTTAGGCAGGGTGGTCTGGGAGGGAGGAGAGTGGGAAGGACTGCTTCCTGGAAGAAGTAATGGGGCTGCATCCTGAGCACAGCTGGTTGACAAGAACCCTGGTTGTACTCTGCAAGGCTCCATCCATCCTTAGATCTTTCCCGTTTTATCAGTTACTCGGATGCATATACCAAAGTACATTTATCATTGGCAGAGGGCACAGAGAGAGAGAGAGAGAGACAGAGAGAGAGAGAGAGAGAGAGAGAGAGAGAGAGAGAGAGAGAGAGAGAGAGGGATTACTTTGGACAGTGGCAAAATGAGAGCTCCGGGAGATCTTCGCTAAGTCCTGGAGGGGATGGCTCAGTGGGTAAGGGTGTTTGGTGCACAAGGATAAGAGCCTGAGTTTGGATCCCCAGTGCCCACATAAAAGCTGAATATAGCTGTATACGCTTCGAACCCCAGTAAAGCAGGTGGAGGCAGCAGATCCTGGGATCTCGATGGCCTGCCAGCTTAGAATTGATGGTCAGGCAGCATTAGGAACTCTCAGGCTTGGTGAGAAGCCCTATCTCGGGAGAGTAAAGTAGAGTGAGCACGGTAGAGGAAAACACCTGATATCTTCCTTGGCTTTTGCGTGTACACACACACACACACACACACACACACACACACACACACACACGTAGAAGAATGTGCCAAGTCCAACTCAATAAACCTAAATATAGATCCGTAAAAGACCTTGTGCGTATATTTTAAAAATAAACAAACCAAGACCCTGCTGTTCCACTCCTTGGAATAAGATGCTTCACCACACAACAAGAACATTTGCTCAACCATGTTCATAGCAGCCTTATTCATAATTGCCAGAACCTGGAAACAACCTAAATGTCCCTCAGTCAGAGAATGGATAAAGCAATTGTGGTACATTTACACTATGGAGTACTACTCCGCTATTAAAAGCAAGGAAATCCTGAAATTTGCAGGCAAATGGATGGAGCTAGAAATCATACTGAGTGAGTTAACCCAGACTTAGAAAGACTCACATGGTATATACTCACTTATAATTGAACACTAGCCCAACAGGGATGTCCCATGAAAGTTTTCACTTACCAGGAGATTGGGATAGATGTAGGGACTTCCTATTGGGACTCTAGGTGAGAGAAGTATGGGAGAATGGGGAAATAGAAGGATCCAGAGGGTCCTAGAAACTTACAAGAAGACCATCATGATAGGCGGATCTGGATCCAGGGAGTTTCTGCTCAAACTACACCAACCAAGTACAATACATACAGTAAACATTGAACCCATACTCAGATCTAGCCAGTGGATAGGACATTCTCCACAGTTGTGTGGAGAGCGGGGACTGACTCTGACATGAACTCTAGTGCCCCATATTTGACCACTTCCCCTTGTTGGGTGGGGAGGCCTGGTGGCACTCAGAGAAAGAACAGGTAGGCTACCAAGATGAGACTTGATAGGCTGTGACCATATGGTGGGGGAGGAGGTCCCCTTCTGTCACAGACCTAGGGGAGGGGAATAGGGTGAAAGAGAGAGGGAGGAACGGGAGGAGACAAGCAAGGGGATAGCAATTGAGATGTTATCTGAATAAATTAATAAAAAAATAAACAAACAAATACAACAAAACCCCAAGCATCTCTAAAGCATCAGAAAGGGAATGAGAGATGAAAAATAATATTTTAAACATGTTTTAGCTCAGAAGTTAGCAAACTATGGCTCATGAAGCTAATTTAGCCAGTTGCCAGTTCTTTGTAGGCAAAGTCTTCCGTCTAGTGCAAGGCTACCTTCACACTTTATCGACAGAGGCCAGCAGTTACAGCAGAGACCGTCTGCGCAATGAGGCACTAAATGCCCTTTCATGGCAATATTTGCCCCAGTCCCACTCCTTTTAGTCCATTGCAATTTCAATGCGAGTCAAGAGTTGCGATACATGCATTTAAAAGGCCAGTTCTCTCTTAGGGCTACCTTAACACAAACCCAGATGCTGAAAATCACTTGTGAGTGAGTCAGCGAAGGAATGGGGAACCAGAAAAAAGAAAGAATGTCTGCCTCACCCTGGCCTTCATGGACCAGAGAGCACAGCAGAGTCCCAGGCTCAGTTCTTGGGATGCAGTCAGGCAGGACTCATGGCCATTGGGCTGTGTGGCAGAGAGGCAGGCATAAGGGGTCCTGGAACAAGGAAAGACGTAGAGATGGTTAGTCCAAGGAAGCAGACTGCCAGGGAGGACAGCATTGTCACAATACTGACTGCTGAGTCATATGTCACTGGCTCCCCGAGGACAGGCAGTATTAGGGTGCCTGGCTTTCAAATGAGGAATCTGAGAGGTAGGAAGATTCAGTGGCCTGCAACCACACAACCAGTGAATGGCAAAGCTGGGACTCAATCCATGCGGTCTGGCCCCCAGAGCCCACAGGCTTGATTGTGTATCGCTCGTTGTAGACCATCACCGGCAGGGATGTGAGTTACCATGTACCCTCTGATTCCAACAGATGGGGCAGCATGCGTGGGGTGGGGGAACAGAGAAACAGACTCTGGATCCACGCCAGAAAGACCTTTCTAAGGTCCAGAGATGGAGTGGGTGGTTTAGGATGAGGGCTAGAAACCTTGACTAGTATGTGTTCAAGTAGTAGGTTTTGGAGACAGAGAAAATTCTTGCTCATTCTCCAATGGCTTCCCTCTCTTGATTCTGTCATGCTCTGAGACTTGCGGGGGGGAGGGGGGAGATTCCTAGCATGGCCTCATAGTCATTAGAGAGGAGAAGGTGGGACGGAGAGGTGAGAGACTACATGGCTTCTATAGAGGCTGCAATGTTGTATGCCTTCTTCTAGGCTGGCTCCAGAAAGTTTTCTTTACCTCATAATTATATAATCAAATTGTGACTCTGTCTATGGGTTAACCCGCTGACAGAGGCAGAGGAGGCAGCTAGGGAGTAAGCCTTTAGCACATAAGTCTTTTGGTGGACACATACTGAAACCATAACTAAGTGCTGGGAAATTTGAAAAGTCTCCTTTTATTCCCCCGCTGCCGCCTCCGCCCCCCCACCCCATGATTTTTGATGCATCCCCTTGCTGTGCTGGAAATCACTTTATTACTAGAAGTTAATGGCAGCGCTTGTCGATATAATATTCTCATTGTGTCACATGACAATTTATGGACCCTGATTTTCCTGCTTCAAAGAAACAGGTTCTGGGGTAAGGGGTTCCCTGATGTCCCATAAACTCCTCCAGACTAATCAAGCCAGTCTGCCTGTGTGCTTTCACCCAGTCCCACCCAAGGGGAGAAACAGTAATGTCCCACTCAAAATATATGGCTGCTCCCTGTTTAGGCATTAAGTAGCGGGAAGGCCTGTATTTCTGTACTTTCTATAGAAGCAAGGTTGGGCTGTGGACCAATAGTTTCTGTTGTTGTTGGGTTCTTTTTTTCTTTTCAGTGCTGAGGACTGAGTCCAGGGCCTTGCGCATGCCAGGCAGGCGCTCTGCAGCTCACGTGGAACCCCAGCTATTCTGTTTACGTTTTGGGGTGCTGAAGATCCAAGCCAGAGCCTCGTGCTTGGCAGACAAGCACTCTACCAACTGCGCTGCAATCGCGGGCACACCAACCATTTCTGCATATGAACTTCCCTGGTCGATAGAGTGGGCTGTGGTTAACAGTAAGGAGTAAAGCCAAACAGTAGGCTCTTAATACATACTTGCTCAATATATAGGACCAATGAGGATGTATTGACTTTGAGGGAAGGGGATGTTAAGATAATGTCCTTTTCCTTTTCTTTCTTTTTTGTTTTTTTTGTTTTTTTTGTTTTGTTTTGTTTTGTTTTGTTCTAATAGTAACTTGTTTTGCCTGATGTTTTTCTTGTCAGTAGCCAGATAAACAGAACTCTGAGCCTTTCTTTAAATGCATTTCTCTCCCGAGGGGGCGAATCTTCATAAGGAAAACTTTTTATTTAGCCAAACAGTGTGTTCCCAGCCTGCTTTAATCCTAGATCTGTCCTCCCTCCGCTGTCAAACAAAGAGTTGTAGCCCAACGAGAGCATGCATTGTTAAACGGTCGATTCACTCTCTGGCTGAGGGTACAGGCTTTTGTGTCTAAGGAGACCACTGCATTCATTGTGTCCAAGGACAGAGTGTTCCCTGGCTGGCTTGTTTACTGTGCGTTTTAATGAGCTGCCAGGTCTCTCATGGCAGCCTCTACTCCAGAGGTAGAGATAGATACTGGAGCTGGTCTCAGTGGTGGCTTAAGAGCTGTTTCTAGTTCTGTGCTTCCCCTCTGCCCCATTTCTGCTTAAGAATTGAGTTTCTCATGCAAAAATGATAAAAACTCTCAGGGGTAAGTGGCCCCGGAAGAGGGGGGAGGTGATATTGAGCTTCACAAGGACAAGCAAGGACTTTGCCTTGTTGGCTGTGTGCTTCTGGCACTGGATGATGCCTCACACACAGGAGCGACCAGGATGTGAAGTGGGTCCATTCATTCATAAAACACACATGTCTGTTATCATATCTCCATATCTCACATATTGTCAAACTTTGTTGGGGGCGGGCTATCCTGAGGTAATACTAAAAATAACCATTCAGCAAGTCAGCCATTGAGTGGAGCAGGTTGGACCTTGAAGAATGCCTATGTGGTGGATGTTAACTCTCTAATTCCATTTTCACTCGGTGTTCGGGTGACGGAGAAAGGATGTCTTGGGGAGAGGTATTGCGGGGGCGGGGGTGTCTTTGAACAGGGGTGGCTTACAAGCTGGAACAGAAGTGTTTAAATAATTAAGCAATAGTGCAGCTGTGCTGCTGCCACCACCTGATAGCATCGGTCTAATCATCAAAGCCATCAGACACCGAGCAGCCGAACGCAGGCAGATTTCACCCACGCCCACCAAATGGAAATACCATTGCTTTCCCCCCTCCCTTCCCAGGTAAATAGGAGCCCTGTGAAAATATAGAGTAAGCTGGAAGATGGTTCCCGCAGTATCGTTTTTTAAAAATATGTCTCTGAATCCCCAAACAAAAATGACAGAACAACCAGATGCTAACCGAAACCCCAGAAGTACATTAACCACAGAGCAGGGGACAAGGTACCCCACAAACTCCCAACCCCGAAGACCTGTGGAGTATCAGTGACTGTAGGGGAATGCCAAGGGAGGCTTCTGACTGTCTGAGGACACAGGAGTCCTGGAAACTCAGTTTGGGAGCCATTGCTAAGAGTGAATGAATGGACGGGGTTTGTAGGGAAAGAGAAAGAAAAGAAAGTAGAGAAACTGAAACAGTAAGTCCTGTTATCATCAGCCAGCGGCCTATTCGTGTAGCATTTTGATAGGCAGGGAGTGGGTCTTCTAGATTGGCAGTGCCAGGCTCAAGTGCCAAAAGCTTATGGACTGGGTTCACAGACTCAGAGGCTTATAGTTGCAAGCCCTGGGAACTAAAGGCTTATGGCTAAGCCTTTAGAAGCTGGAGATTTATGGCTCTGGGAGCTTAGGATAGAGGCTTATTTCTCTAGTTCTGATTTCCAGCAGCCCCGCGCTTGGCAGCTTGTGTAATCCTTGACCCTTAGCAGCAACTTGCGGTAGCATCATATTATAGTCCTCAAACTTGGGATGTCAGGACCGTTGGTCCCTAACAGCAGCTAGTATGACAGGCCTTGGGGCTTAGGAGTCAGGACTCCTGGGACCATAAGGCCTGGCAGCTCCAAGGAGCTCCTCCCGTGACTAGGACGCAGTCTCTCAGGTTTGGCTCTTTACAGATTTCTGCTTCCTTACCCTTTGCTCTCCCAGCTGCCACTGCTGCAGCTGCAGCCATTTCCCCAGTGTGCTCCCAGCTCAGCCTACCCCACCCATGAGAAAGATCACAAACACATGACAAGGGCGAAGCTCTTTACTGAGCCTAAGGTCGCAATGCTCTTAGGCAGCACACACATAAGGAGCTCCTGGATGGCTTGAAAAATATAGGGAACAATAGTTGTATAGCCAGAAGGGATGTGGCATGCAAATGTGGGGAAATGGTATTTCCACCAATCACAGAAAAGCTATTTCACAAAAGCCAATCACAGGCCTCCAACAAGAACCAATTATAAACCTGGCTTCGTAACAGCACCCTATCTGTCAACTGCAAGTTCTTCACTGAGCCACTAGGGGGCAGGCTTCCTCTTTTGGTACTTGCAGAAAATTCAGGATGGCTCTCTGAAGCTGATGCAGGCAGGGTCATCACGGGGTCACCAAAACTTGTTTGTCCAAGTTTTGGTTGAGGGTGCTGGTGCAGATCGGAACAGTCATTACTGGAACCAGACCTCCTGAGGTTGAAGCTGTGGCTTCAGCAGTCACCCTCGGTGGCCAAGGTCATTCACGGCTGCTGGAGTAGCACTTCCTCAAGGCACCCAAGAAGTTTCCAAAGGAGTTGAGCTTCCATTTGACAGAAGAGGGGCTGCATAGTGAAGGGCAGTAGGGAAGGAATAGAAAGCCATGTGTAAGTGGTGGAAAGCAAGAAGGCCAGGCAATCTCAGAGAGCAAGCTGCCTTAGTCTAAAAGTCATGCGAATATCAGAAAAAGAGGTTTCCATGAAGGTAGAAAAGCCACCGTGGACAAAGCATCTTTCTGAAATTTCAGAAAGATGAATTTTATATAAGCCTTACAGTTATTTCAAGGGAAAGCTAGAACAGAAATCATACCAGAACTATGCCTGCTGAACAGACTGAGAGTATAACCCTTTCTATCTTTTTACTTTACGTGTATACACTTTATATTCACCCATTGTCTCTTAGCTCGTCTCGCAGATGGCCATCTCTCCGCTTTCATTTGTGATTCCATGAGAGAAAACATGCCATATTTATCTGTATTTCCCCATCATGTTATTTTTCATGGAACATATTTTTTATTTTATGTGTGTGCGCAGCAGTATATGCATGTTTACCACATGTGTGCAGGTGACCATGGAGGCCAGATGAGGGCATCAGATCCCCAGAACTGCAGTTATGGGCCCTTGTGAGCTGCCTGGTGTGGGTGCTGGGAACTGAACCCAGGTTCTCTGCAGGATCAGCAAATGTTCTTAAGCATAGAGCCATCTCTCCAGTTCCTCATTATGTTCTTTAAAGTTGTTTAAAAAAAAAAAAAGCAGGTGGTGGTGGTGGTGGCAGACGCCTTTAGTCCCAGCACTTGGGAGGCAGAGGAAAGCATATCTTTATGAGTTCGAGGCCAGCCTGCTCTGCAGAGTGGGTCTGGGACACTCAAGGCTACACAGAGAAAGCCTCTCTGGAAAAACCACAACCAAAACAAAAACTAAAAATTAAAACTAAAACCAAAAATAAGTGACAAAAACAAAAAAAGTCATTAAAAATTGTATATTTGTGTGTGTGTGTGTGTGTGTGTGTGTGTGTGTGTGTGTGTGCACATACCACAGTGCATAAATGGAAGCTGTAGAACAACTTCCAGCTTCCAGCTCTTTTCTGAGCACGCTCAGTGGCAAGGAGGCCACTCCTCCACAAAAGCTGTCCCACTGCTGGGAGTATCCTCTGCCTGCTTTATCTGCTCTCCATCAGTGTGCACGCGTGATGGTTCAGAACCCGGCAGCTGTGAGTAGCAACACAACAAGAGCGGTTAGACAAAGATCTTAATTGTTAGGCTAGATGAAAGGCGAAGCATTCACTTTGCTCTCGCAGCGGGCCCAGATTTGGTTCCCAACAGCCACATCGGGAATCTCACAATTGCCTGTAACTCCAGCTCCAGGGAGATATGACACCTTTGGCCTCCATAAACACTGCACTCATGTGCCCATACCCACAGGCAGACACCACATACACATAAATATACAAAATAATACCACTAGATAGTTTACAGTACGGATGTTTTTGAAGACTAAATAAGTGTTAAAATGAAAAGTATAATATATAATGGCTAAATAATCCATAAGTTAGGTATGGAACGGGTAAAAATGAGAGACCAAAATAGGAAAGGTATATACAAAATTGTTCTTAAATATTTCCAGATATAATACTTTGTTGTAGCATTATTTCTCTTTTGAGATCATTGTGAGATAAAGATAATAAATAGTTGTAGTTTATTCTAACCCTGCCAACACAATAACCCCTGTTATTAAGAATGAATATTTCCATTTGTTAGAAAGAAGATATATTTATAATTCAGAAGAACTAAAATAAAAGCAAATACACATTGGAGTTAGAATCACCAATGTAATGCGTATCATAAAAGACTACTTACATATCATATGTACACCATGATACAATATATGAATGAAAACACACATTTGGAATCTGTGTATATATTATGTGGGCAGCAGTTTATAGACCACATAGTCTTTTTTCATAACACAGATTTTCGTAAGAGTGAAAATCCCCCAAAGTCCAATACTCATAACCACTGCCATAGTTTGAATTTCCACACAGGCACTAGATTTGCGAGGTCTGTGTGAGCTGGTGGCTGCAGGCCCATCAGGCATCCAACCATGAGAGGCTGCTCATGGTAGTTAGCTGTGGTCTTCTCACTGTGAAAGGGTTAGTTAGTTAGTTAGCAAAGGCTGTGCCTTAACTGTGCTGTGTGTGGTTGCTGCCCTGACTTCCAAGCGCTGTTTCGAAATGCCACGCATGCTGCTATTTTGTGTCTCACTCCTTCAAAGCTGGACTCACTAAGGGAAGAGACACGTAACCCGAGAGACCGGAGAGTTGGCTCAGTTGATATAGCGCTTCCTACGCAAGCCTGAGGGCCAGGAGTTGAACCCCCAGAATCCATGCGAAAGCTTGACTCAGTAGCATCTGTAATCCAGAGCGGGCATCAAAGGGTAGAGAGCAGAGACAAGCTCCCAGGTTCAAGTGGGAGACCTTGTCTGAGAAAAATAAGGTGGAGAGCAACTAAGGCAGACACTTGACATCAACCTCTGCCTTCCTCGTGGAGGCACTCACACACATTCATGCACACACACAAGCATGTACATAACACACACACACACACACACACACACACACACACACACACACACACACACACCTTGAAGCCTTATCAAAGGCCTCTCTTGAACAGAAAGCATACAGTACTGGTCCACAGCCCTGTGGCTCACCTTCTGAACACCACCACTGACTGAGAATGCGCTGGGGCTGACTTGAAGAGAGTCAGGAGGAAGCTGTCTTGTGACTCCTGTCAGGTTCACTGGCATCTTCAGTTCTTTTTTTTTTTTTTTTTTTTTAAGGGAGAAAGGGCTTATATTTTGTTTGTAATCCATGTTACAGCTCATCTTTTTTTTAAAAATTAAATTTATTCTTTTAAATGTATCCACTTTACATCCCTATCTAGTCTCCTCTCCTGGCCTCATCTTTCCTTCCCCCTGTCCTAGTCCTCAGAAAGGGGGAGCCCTCCTCCCCTACCAACTGACCCCGGCCTATCCTCTTTCTGTGTCCTGGCAAGGCGCAATATGGAGACTGAGCTGCCTATCTGTTACATCTGCAGCCTCTGCTCCTTTTACTAGGGGACGCAATATGGAGACTGAGCTGCCTGTCTGTTACATCTGAGCAGGGGGCTTAGGTCCTCTCCATGCGTGGTCCTTGGTTGGTGCATCAGTTTCCACAGCAACCCCCCCCCCCGCCCAGATTTGTTAGCTCTGTTGATTTTCTTGTCCCCTCCAGGTCCTTCTATCCCCCCACTCTTCCATAAGACTCCCTGCGCTCTGCCCAGAGTTTGGCTGTGAGTCCCAGCATCTGCTTTGATCCCCTGCTGGGTGGAGTCTTCCAGAGGACCTCTATTGCAGGCTCCTGTCCTGTTCTCTCTCTTCAGCCATGGCCAGTGTCTGTTCTATTTGCCCTTCTGAATGTGAGTTAAGCATCCTCGCTAGGGCCCTCCTTGTTACTTAGCTTCCCTCGGTGTCTTCCTGCTATAGCTTGGATCAGAGGGCCCCTCAAGGTTCCATCAGCTGAAGGCTTGCTCCCCACTCTGTGATGCTATTGGGAGATGGTGGAACCTAGCGGAAGAAACAGCATTGGGAATCTCCCTTGACGGAGATACTGGGACCCCAGCTTCTTCCTGCCCTTGTGTCCCAGCAGCCACGAATGAGGAGACCTGTCATTCAGTTATCCATCACCACGGGAAAGAGCCAAGACAACAAACAACTTGCCTCAGTGTCTGCCCACAGTCCTTGCTTCTAGGCAGGCTCAGAGGTAAAACGTTACAGCAGTTGGAAAACGTGGCAAGAGCTGCTCACCTCATGGTGAATAGAAAGCAGGGAACAGATAGGGTAAGAAACAGCAGACAATAGACCTAGGCAAGGGGAATAGAGTGAAAGCGGGAGGGAGGGAGGAACAGGTGGATACAAGTGAGGGGAAAACAATTGAGATGTAATCTGAATAAATAAATAAAATAAATAAATATAAATAAATAAATAAAAAGAAACAGCAGACAAGACGCATCCGTCAAAGGCACACCTCCAGCCTCCCACTCTCCCCAGTCAGGCCCCACCTCTCAGCATTTACATCACCTTCCAATAATGCTACCATAGTAAGAACCATAAATGGATTAATATGTTCGTGAAGCCAGAGTCCTCATGGTCAGCCACCTCACAGATGCCCATCAGCTAGCAAACAAGACCCCAGTACGTACTTACATACATAGTGTGTAGGGATAGATCATAGCCAGGCCTGAGCTGTGACAGATCATGTGCCCTTCATGATGTACATCAGTGGTTCTCCGCCTTCCTAATGCTGTGACCCTTTAATACAGCTCCTCATATTGTGATGACCCCAACCATAAAATTACGTCATTGCTACTTCGTAACTTTAATTTTGCTACTGTTATGAGCCATAATGTAAATATCTGATAGTGCAGGATATCTGATATTCCATCCTAGAAGGGAAGTCGCAACCCACTGGTTTAGATGTTTGGCCTACCACAGGCCCCAAATAATAAGATCCAGAACCATAGACCAAACGCTTTGCAGCCATCAGCCAAAGTAAACATTATCTCATAAGTTGATTATCTCAGGTAGTCTGTCAATGGGAAATTCTTAACTTACCTTTATGGTTTTTTTAAAAAAAATTCATCACTTAATTCTGATTGCTTGGGTATTAGTTTTCAAGAAAGACGTGTGGTTGTCTTACTTCCTCGATTCTTCCTCTGCCTTTGGCTGGCTGTAATAATTTTGGGTCGTTCTTTCTTCTCTAAGCTCTGTAGACACTGTTTCGCCATCGTCTGGCACTGATGTTGCTAGAACACGTTTGTAGCAGGCTTGATTCAACCCCCACCCCACCCCTCCCCACCCCACCCCACCCCAGGAAGATCTGTCTTCTTCCCGCAGCTGTCAGAGTAGTGATTTTTTCCCCCCAATCAGAGCTAGTAACAAAGCTAGGCAGCATCTTAATGTTTATTCAAGTCTGAGTAATGGATTGCTGTCTTTGCTGTCCACTGGGCTAGAGCTTAGAGTCAGTCACCTAGGCATCACACCTCTGTGCGTTCGTCTGTGAGGGGTTTAACTGGTGAGTGGGGAGTCCGATGGCATTTGGGTGGCACCAATGGGATGAGGTCCCAGACTGCATTAGCAGGAGGATGTGTGCAGATTACAAGCACTCATGCCTCCCTGCCTCCTGACTATAGATTCCGTTTGACCCATGTCTCAAGCCTCCGCCACCACAGTGGGAGTGGCTCCTACCCCCCTTCCTAACACGATGGGCTTTATCTTTTCACTAAACTGTGAACCAAAATAAATGCTTCCTCCTTAATTTTCTTCTGTCAAGAATTTTGTCACAACAAGAAAAGTAGCCATCCAGCCTGTTTCTCTTTGAATCCTTCATAGATTCAATCCTTTCGTTTTAAGAAAATGTATCATGTGCCTGAATACATATTTTATTACATTTATTGGATCCTCTACACCAATTAAGGATGCCAATTATCTGTGAGTTTGATTATCTCATGCTCTTCTTATTACATCCTATTATCTTCCCCCTAATTACTCTATTCCTTCTGTGCCTTTCCTTTGTATGTGCCATAATTACCTCAAAGCCTTTTATCCGTGCCATTAATTCAATTTCAGTCATGTCTTTCCTGTCATTTGGCATTTTTAATCCAAGGATTAGATCTATTAGTGTTGTTTAAGTTTTCTATTCATGTCCTTAGCCGAAAATTCTCCTTTTTGCTTCTGCCATTTTGTCAGTGCAGTTTGAATGTCTTTACCCAGCAAAGCACTCCATGAGGACTTCCTGTTTCTTGCAGACTTCCTTGTAGACCAGTTTCTTTGCAGGTCCTGTGCTGTCTTCCTTCCTCCCTTCCTTGTCACCACACTGTGTTCACATGGTCACCGTGTAAGTCCTTTCCATGGGTCAGTCCCAACTGGAACTTTTACACGGTTAATGCTGTTTGGTGAAGTCGCCTTACCCTCTTCTTTCCTTATTTAGAATGAATTTATTACCCTTTCAGCTATTGTCTTGGTTCAATTAATCATAGATTGGAAAAGGAAGTTTTATTCTGCCATTTATACCCTGAAACTTTAGGATGACTTTTCTAAAATGTGCATTTTATCCTACAACATCCCGCTCTTTGATGTTTTTAAAATCAATTTTTAAGAAAATAGGTTTAAAATTCCTCTTAAAAAGTATTATCTTATGTCCAAGATCCTTTGTTGTTTGGCGCACATCCTCCCTAAGTTTTTGCTGAGCCTTGATCAGACCTCAGGACCCTTCCCCCCAGAGAACCTTTTTAAAACTTAGTTCCCCTCTCTGGAAAGCTTGCTGGAGAGCCCCCTCAATTTCTTCCCTGGTGTACTTCAGCTTCCTCTCTCTTGTGCTTTTCTGACATAGCATTTATCACACTGAGCTGTAATTGCCTTTTATGGTGTGTGTGTGGGGGGGTAATGGATTTTGGAGTCAGTCTACCTAGGTTCAGAACTTATCTCTCCTGTTTGCTGTCTGCATGCTTGGGATGACATCATGCAGCCTTTCTGTCCCTTGATGGGAATTCACAGTTAACGCATGCAAAGCTCTCTCGAGCACATGCTCAGTCAAGGTTGCTCTCATTGTTTAGGAAAAGGCACTAGCAATGAAGGCAACAATGACCCCATACAATGAAGCCATAAAGTGACAGGGCGGGAGCTATCCGTGGTGCTAAACCCTGCTTCCCACCACTGGCCAGCAGCTGTCCTCACGCTTAGTTCCCTGTAGAACAAATCCATGACCGTAACTTTCCAGATGTGGTAACGAGCGTGAGTACTGCGTTTCCCTTTCTACAACCACCATCTTAATTTTGTCTTGATTACCTCATGAGTGCCATCCTGTGTGACT
Source organism: Acomys minous (assembly GCF_964271855.1). Taxonomy (NCBI): domain Eukaryota; kingdom Metazoa; phylum Chordata; class Mammalia; order Rodentia; family Muridae; genus Acomys; species Acomys minous. The sequence goes on from NC_140490.1 coordinate 97,232,113, forward strand.
AACTTTAACCTCCTGACCTGTCTGCCCGCCTTTGGACCATATAATCTTCCGTAATCACATTACTGTCCTCCAGGTCTTTATATCAGGACTTAGCTCTACTTATAATTCCTGAGGGAACTTCAGAAAGGGTAGAGAGAACTCAAATGGCCATGTGAGGGGTTGATTAAATGATAACTGTCAGTGCGTTATGCACAGTAAGCAGGCAATAAAGGTAGCAGAACAATCCATTGGTTTAGGGAATATAATACGGTTTGAACACCTTTCTTTCATTAATTTATTGAACATGTATAGAGGACACCTTTTTGTGATAGTTCCTGGAGGAACTATTATATTATTAGTATATTAGTATATAGAATTAGATCAGTGTAATTCTTCCTCTGAGGATGCTCAGAGTCTGAAGGAGAGAGGACCATGAGACAGGTTGCAAAAGACATGCATTTCAAAGACTAGGATGAAATATGGTTACATTAATTTTACCGCAGTAAAACACCCTAGCAATAACACCTTAAGGGAGAAAGGGTTTATCTTGGCTCCCAGCTTGAGGACACAGTCAACATGGCAGAGAAGTCGTGATGGCAGGTGCTTGAGGTGGCTGGTTACAGTGCACCCCCATGGCCAGTAAGCAGAGTGGTGAGTGCTAGGGTTAAGCTCGCTTTCCCCTCTTTATCTAACTCAGGACCCCATCCCACGGGGTGGTGCCGCCCACACTTAGCGTGAGGTTTTCTAGCTCAATTAAACTAATCTAGATGCTCCTTCATGGCCACAGCTAGGCTTGTGTCCTAGGTAATTCTAGATCCTGTGGTGCTTACAATCAACCTTAGCTATCACAGAGTATGAGAGTAAATATAGACCGCATGCGGGAGGCACAAACATAAATTTGGCCTTTAAAAATGTCTGCTAAGGGATGGGCATTGGCACAGAACCTTAATGGAGAATCAAACTCCTCTGATGCTTATCCCACCAGATCTGAGCTCCTTCTTTACCACACCACCCTTTTCCAACCTTCTCTTCCCCCAAAAAAAGGCTAGCCCTAGACTGTGCCTCAGAGATGTTGAATACACACTTTGAAAGGGCAAGTGGAAGAGAAATGGCAAAGCAGCCATGCAGAACTTCAACAGCCAAGTAAACGGCTGGCCCTGAGTATCTTTGAGTGGCTGTAACACTGCAGGGAAGAAAGCAGAAGCCCTATATACAGTGGCCCCCTGCTGAATAGCCCTAACCCTTCCTAAGCCAGATTCCCTCCCCTGTCATCTGTCTCACCCCTCCAGGCTGTTGCTCAGTCCACAGGCAGAATGTTCTCCACTCTTCCAATTCTAATCTCACACTCTTCTCAAGCTAAGCACTCATCTTTCCCAAGAAGCCTTATTTTCCTTTTTAGATAACCCCATAAGACGTTAGTATGATCACTCGACAGTCAGCTTTACTGACTCACGTTTCACCACTTTGAAGACATTACAGAGAGAGATGTAAGTCTGAGATACACTAATGACTACCTCTCACTGTTCTGGAGTCACATTTGGGTTCAGACATGTCCAAGTTACATGTGGCTGCATGTGACTGAGAAGGGCTGTAAATGTCTCCCAGCACAGTATCCTAAGCTTACCTAAAAGACTGAGCTTTCTGCAGTTCTTGAGTGTGAACTTTGTGGATGACAATGTTGCACCGTAGTGTCAAAAAGTTGGGCACACCTGGTAGAACTATATCAGTTATTAGCATAAAATATTGTCACTTATAGGCTGGATAGTAGTGGCGCATGCCATTAATCCCAGCACTCGGGAGGTAGAGGCAGAGGATCTCTGTGAGTTTGAGGCCAGCCTGGTCTACAAGGAGAGTTCTAGGGCAGCCAAGGATACACAGAGAAACCCTGTCTTGAAAAAAAAATTCACTTTTTAGTCATGCCAGCTCTTTAAAGTTGGTACACCTTACCTACCTAATATATTATGTCCTGTAAGAAGGAGTTAGTGCCAACCGTCTTATAGGGCTTGGGGAAGATGACGGCATAGACACACAAAACCACTTGTTGGTGTCTAAGGATATATAAAATTCTTTGTCTTAAATATTTACTGGAAATGTTTTTTTAATCTATCTGAAGGAAATGTAGATTGGTTCAACCAATGTGTCCATTTCCTTCATAGCACTAAATAGATAAATTATGGATGGTAAAGGTTGAAAAGGATTTTACTTTGTAGCTTAGGCTAGTCTAAACCCCATTCTCCTGGGTCAGTTTCCCAAATGCTGTGATTACAGTCTGGTAGGCATAGTTTAAAATATGTATTTTTATTTTTGTTTCTTATATTTCTTTCTCCCTTCTCCCTACTCAATTCCTTCCAACACCCCAACAGCAGGTAGGAGAGAAAACAGGTTAGTGGGGAGAAGGGATGTAGTCCTCCTTAGCTACTTCCTGCTGTTTAGGGTCATCGGGTCCCTTGGGGCATGTCCAATCCTCACTTCAGGATATGTCCAACATCTTCTTGTCACACTGCATCAACAGCTACCAGGAGCAGCAGGGGGCAGCACCAGAAGCCTTCTTCTTTCTCAGAGCACCTCCCTCTCCCCAAGTTTCTCTCTGGGCCTGGCATTTATTCCCACTGGCAAAGACCATGCCCCAATATGTGGTAGTTCCCAGCTGACAAAGATCATGTTCCCTCTCAAGAGACAGTTATCAGCTGTGGACAAACTGGAGCATCCCCCATATCCCACACCTGGGATTAAAATAAAAATATGTTTACATAACATAAACCAAAACCATAAACCCCAGTGTCCTGCCTTATAAATGACGCAAGTTGTTGGAAAACATCCTAGAAAGAAACAAGATTTCATTACTAATGGGTTTCTAAATGAAGGATGATAGCTGGGATGAAATTATGGTCATATTGGCTAATTTCTTTTTTGTGTGATTTTGATGTTTAATTATGTGTATGCATGTGTGTCTGTGTGCATGTGAGTGCAGGTGCCTGTGGAGGTCAGGAAAGAGTAGAGGGTCCCTGCTCTGAGGTTCAGGAGGTTGTAAGCTTCCTAGTGTGGTTCTGAAAATGAACCGTGGTTCTCTGCAAGAGCAGTAGGTGCTCTTAGCCACTGAGTCAGCTCTCCAACCCCACATCTTGGCTAATCTGTCATTACACACAGCAGAACAATTTGCTCATCTTTTACTTTTTAATGTCAGACTGCAAACTGGTTGCGGACGGCTCAGTTTTATATCAGATCCCTTTCCACATCAGTAGCCAATGTGAGCGGTTAGGCTGACCTCCCAAAGCTAGTGCACTGCTTACGGTGTTGAACACAGAGCGTTACAGCTTCAGCATGAACAGGGTGAGAAGTGACGGTTACTGTTCGTGTCCGGTGGCAATGGTATACAATGAAAAGAAGTAAGCAAGAGGTAAACACGCATTCTTCTCTAGGATTGGATGGTTTCCCGGGAAACAAAAACTATGTGTGAGGTTAGAAGGGCAACAGGGGTGTGACAGTTTGAAACAGAGACGACTCTGCCATCAAAACACCCAAGAATCACAGACCTCAGCAGCACACTACCTCTGCAAAGGGAAATGCTGACCCAACCCAGTTTCATTACTTTAATAATTGATTTTTTTTCTAGGTCGTTGTACAGAACAATTGGCTCCATTATGACATTTTCTTACACACACACACACACACACACACACACACACACACACACACATACAATCACACCTTGCTCATATTTTACTCTTGTACCAATGGGTTGTATTTTCTTCCCCAAACAGAGAGCGGCTCAAAGCAGAGCCATAGTAGCAAAAAAAAAAAAAAAAAAAAAAAAAAAAAAAAAAAAAAAAAATCAAGGTGCTGTCACAAAAAGCTGTGGACACACAGAAGCTTGGTCCCCTATTTACAAGTGGGTCAAAAATAAGCACTGAGCCAAAGATGGCCTCTAGCAATCGTGCCAAGGGACCTGGATATCCACCCTCCAAACAATCATTTCCAATGGGCCAGAGGCCTTGTAATTGCTTGAAAGAGTTGTCTCATTTGAGCGCTGGCTCTCAGTTGGTGATTTAGGAGGAGGGGCTGGAGGAAGTATGTCTCTTAAGGCAGAGTTTAAAGATTCTGGCCTCTCTTAGTTCGTTCTCTCTGCTTCGTGCTTATGGCTCATGGCGCGAGCCCTCAGCTTCTGTTCCAGCCACGGTGTCCACCTCTCTCTGCTTCTGTCCCACCATCATGGACTCCAGCCGTCTGGAACCGTAGGCCGAATTAAAGTCCCTTTTCTATAAATTGCCTTGGCCACAGCGTTTTATCACAGCAGTAGAAAACTAAGGAGTGTGGACTTTTAATGTGAGACCTGAGGTTTGAAAACTGCTAGGGAAGAACATGAGGGAAACGTTTGGAGATACAGGACAAGGCAAGGACATTGGAGAGAGGATTCCGATAGCTCCAGGAACCATCTCAAGAGTTCACAAATAGGATCAGAGGGAACAGTCACCAGAGTGAAGTGACAGGCTATAGATCTTTGTCAGGTAGAATGCATAAGGAATTTCAGGAGCCATCCAGGCAATGAATGGGTTAACGAACTCACTAGACATTTCTCCGAAGAGGTAGAAACAAATTATTATGTACACTAAAAAAATTTAAAAGCATTCAAAATCTTTGGCCATCAGGGGAACGCTCATTTAAACTGCTTGGAGATTCTCTCTGGCTCCAGTCATAATGGTCAACATCAGAAAACAAATGCCAAGTGTTGGTGAAGACATCAGGAAGAGGACCTCTTTTTCAGTGATGGTTGGAATATGAACAGCCACCACGGCAGCCGGTGGGGAGGTGCCTCAAAATTTAGAGCAGAACTAACGTGGGAGCTAGCTATACCACTCTTGGGAATACACTCACTTGCACATGCGTGCCTGTTCTGCAGGATACACAACAGACAAGCAGTGGAACAAGCCCAGGTGCCCATCAACATAAAGGAAATGAAGTACAGATAACGTGGGATTTCATTTAGCCCTAAAGAAAAAACTATCTGACTATGGCGGCACACACTTTTCATCCCAGAGGTAGAGGCAAGAGGTGAGTGCAAGGCCAGCCAGTGGTACAGTGAGGAAATAAAATAAAATAAAGGAAAATGGATGTAGGTGGAAATCAGGATGTCAGACTAAATGTAATACTCAGAAAGATAAACACCACATTTTTCTCTCGAATGTGGACATGGGGGGTGGGGAGGGGAGGGAGAGACGAGAAGGAGGGGGGGGAGACTTGGGGGGGGGGTAAACAAGACTTACAGGGAGAGGAAGGGTCATGGGATAAATGTGATGGGAAAGCAGATGGGCGGGGGAGACTGTTTGACCTGGAAGAAGAGAACCAGAAAAATGACAGAAGAAGGGATAAGAGAGAATATTGAGGGCGGAAGGCACATAAAAAGGAAGTGTGTCGTCATTTATGTGTGAAAATGCCATGAGGAGACCCATACCTTGTATGCAAACTTAAAACATTTAAAAAAAATTATGCATGTAACAAATACTTGAAGATGGCCCAAACTATTATTTAGCTAAAAATGACTACCTCGTGTACACTAGGGGTCTTATTTGTTTCAAAAGAAAGGCTATGAATTGGATTAAAGATCAAATTCACAAAGCAGCGAGCACTATTTAGGAAGAGAAGGGAACCAGCGCCGTGGAAAGCAGTTAAAGCGTTTTCAAACAAGAGGCTCGCTGGGTGCTGCTGCTCCAGAGGACCAAGCTCAGTGCCCAGCAGCCACAAGGGATGCTCACACCCACACTTCCTGTAGTGCACCACGAGGACTGTGCACAGACAAGTGTAAGCTAAGGGTGACATACAAACCGATGGCGTCATTTTTTTTTCTGCATGTTTATTTGGCCCAAGTTTTTACTTAATAGATGAAGAAATGAAGTCACCAAGATGAGAGTGGCCAACCAGACCAAGACATGAGGTCACATTTTAGTGCCACTAACCCTTTCTCACCATGGCCCCCTTTGCATGAAGCAGGGCAGAGAAGTGGGGTACTGCCTGGGAGTGAGTGGGCAGGCTCAGTTAAAATCTTGGCTGTGCCATCAGCAGGCTTCGTGACTTGCGGTAAATTATCTACCTTCTCTGAGTATAAAACCATAAAACCATAGTTAATGCCTTGTGGATTGCAAACGATAAAGGATAAAGCACATGGCTCAGAGGTAAGTACATTTACTAAAATCGTTATTATTTCCCCAAAGGCAAAAACATCAAAGAACAATATGATGAAATTCAGATCAAGGGGAAAAAAAACCACCCACTGTAGGCAGATCGTAAAATAAAGTAGAAAGGGAAGCAGCAGGCTCATTAATTTCCTTTCTTCAACCTCTCACCAGACATCAGTCCGTCCTCCCTTATCTTTGCTGATAAATACCAGAGAGAGAAAGAGAGAGCCAGACAAAATGGTTTTATTCATTAGAACATCAGGGTACTTAGTCTGTGTGATATTACGCTCTCTCTGTATTGCTGACAAGTCTATCGATGCTAGAAAATTATAACGGCACTTCTTTGACAGCAGTGATAAGTGGTGATCTGTCAGAACGTGCGGCATCCAGGCAATGTGAAAGCTGCAACATTCATCCAGATGTTTACCCACCACGAGGCTTTGCGTTCTTGTCGCTGGCCCCCGCCCCCTGTTTACCTGTCACGCAGGCTCTGGGAACACGTGTGGCTTTTTTTTTTTTTCTGCAAGCGTTCAAAGCGTTCTGTGGCAAACAAGGCATTATTTGTTCGCTGTGGAATTCTAGCGACCTTGAATTCTACACTATTTGCTTTACTTTGCTCGCAGTCAAAGCAGAAGAAGGTCTGGCAGACGTGCATCCCCTGTTGTCCTAGCTCACAGGTGTGCAGTCTTTTCAAGAATGGGGAACTATGTACTTTCACCCTCGCACCCCAAATTAGCATTTGAGGATGACCTTCCGCAATGGTTTAGAGAAGCTGAGGTAGGGGTGGGAGGCTGTTAGGAGACAGCTTTGCAGGCAGGTAGACCTATGGGTTTTGCAGGCCTAGAGGCAGGGACTGCCCTCTGCTGAGCAACTTGGCTAGGAAGGGACCGGGCTGAGTATGATGCTTGTGGTGGTGGCCTCTCCCCAGCCCTGACTTGACTCTGTATTTCCTACTCAACTTTTATTCCCTCCCCACCACCCCGCCCGCATGACCCTCAATTATAGGCAAGAGAACGCCCAGGACTCCCAAAACACGGAACCCCTAGAGTAGAAACTGACAAGAGTGTGGTTTTGGCGTGGGAGAGGAAAGTCAAGGTACTTTGGAGGTGGTGCATCGCCGCCCCCGCCCGTTTGTCACTCCCTCTCAACACTCAGCTCCCGCACCCGCCCCTAACGCAGCTGGAACTTTCTTCCTCTGGCCACCTAGGTCCCCGCGGCACTGGGAAGCCACTCCTTCCTGGATCGAAGGAGAACTCCAGACTGAGGCTACAGCCAAAGCAAGAAGAACCGAGTGCGCGCGGTTTGAAACGCAGTCCCAGCCACCACAACCACTGTTACTGTACAGCCAGTCGGGCCCCGCCCGTCCGGGTCCGGCCGCAGCGCACGCGTGTGCAGACCGAGAGCAAAGAGTCCCCGTGCACCTTGCCCGGCCCGCGCGGCCAGCAGCATGCGGAGGGTGAGTTGTGCCCTCCTGATGAGAGCGCGGGAAGGGTGGAAATGGTCGCAGTAAGGTGGCGTAGTGGCCCGCGGCAGCTCTGGCCATGTCTCCACCTTGGGGCCTGGGCCTCGCGTGGCCCCACGAACCAACGAAACTTTGCGGGGCATCGGTTAGGCTTCCTAGGCGTCCACTCAAAGGAGGTAGATGGGAACAGTAAGCCCGGAGTCCGGGTTGGTGACAAGCCGCAGGGAGAGCGTTGTACGTGTGGGGCGGTGGTCCCCTCCCATCGCCTCCCTCCCCCGCCCCCGTCCCCCCCCCCCCCCCCCGCAAGGTGCGGGACTAGGGGCTTAAAGTTCCGGAGGCGTCCCCGAGCCACAGCCTCCTAGGCAGCAGGTGTGAGGGCCTCTGAGTTCTCCCTGCCCATCTCCTGCAGGGGCTCTTCGTACAAAGATGAAAATGAAAATGCAGAGGCTCGGCTGCAAGGGGCACCCCCTTGGCAGCCCCAGAAAGCGGGAAGGTCCCAGGACAGGCACAGTTAACCTGTCTGGGGGTGCTAGTAGGTTACCAGCCCCAGTGTGCGATTGAGTCTGACTTTGGGGTGAAGCCCGCTTCAATCAAACGTGGGAAACCTCAGCGTTTCTTTAGGGGCTGGGGAAAACCTAAAGAAATCTTCCCGGGTGCCTTCTAGCACCCACCTGGAAGGCCTCACCTTATGTACTATGGAAGGAACTAGTGAGCTTTTCCCCCTGAAGATGCAAGGCTAAGAAATTGCAAGATCAGAGTGATTCTCTTTGCCACCAGGGCCCGTGCTTTTCTTTGGGTTGGAGTTTGGGGTGGATTTATATGTAAAGTGTGTGTTCACCTATTGGTTGGGTCATCTGAGCAGCTGTTTCAAAGAGAACTCTGGTCTATTTTATTTGTCTGTTTCTTAAATGGTGCTGGAGTTAAAGTGTGTGTGTGTGTGTGTGTGTGTGTGTGTGTGTGTGTGTGTGTGTGTCTGTCTGTCTGTCTGTCTGTCTGTCTGTCTGTCTGTCTATCATGTACGGGAGTAGAATATTTGGAGGGCATACAGAAGGAATACAAACAGTCCCTGTTGTCTCTGAAAATCTGTGAGTGAGCTGACATGGAAATTTACCTGTCTTTACCTTTGGATTGGATCCAAACCTGCTCAGGTGTTTCTGGGGCAAACAGGATTCCAGCCAGGCAGGGTAGACCTGGCATTGATGTGGAGCAACTAACCTTAGTGGGTTTGGACTCCAAATTCAGAGATTAGTAACTTTTAAAAACTGTCCGTCGCCAGAGCTGGGATAAGATGTAAGCTTACAGAGGGTCTTTCAGAGGCGACTTCATCAGCTGGAGACAGAGGCCAGAGTATATTAAAACATGATGCTTAATATCTGCCTGGGGATAAAAGACATGGGTGTTGCTGGAAATGCAAATCCCTGGGCTCTGTTTCTCTTTATATCAGCCTCTGGGGTGGAAACTCAGTCCTTTGATCCCTCCTTCATGGTAAGAGACACAAATTAAGCACCTACTATGTGTAAGGGCATAGTTCTAAGCTTTAAGAGCCCAGTGGGGAATGTGGTAGCAAAAAGATTTGTTTTTGGAGAGGGAGGAGAGAGAGAGAGAGAGAGAGAGAGAGAGAGAGAGAGAGAGAGAGAGAGAGAGAGAGAGAGAGAGAGAGAACCTTATTAGGATGAAAGAAAAAAAAAGAATACTTCCATTTGTGTTCTTGCATGAAGGTGAAGGTGCCCAGGGAATGCGCAGTGGGAAAGTTCCGATATCCAGTAACTGGGTTTCTGTAAGTCAAAGTCTGGTCCAAATGCTTATGTCTCCACTTTAAACAAAGGTTGAAATTCTAATCCTCAGGACGTTGGTATTTAGAGGTAAGACCTTTGAGAAGTGATTGATTATGAAGACAGAACCCTTACAAATGGCCTGTACTCCTAAGACCCCAGATAATAGCCCTCAGTGATGTGTGAGGATGGGGGGGCGGGCAGGGGATGTAGGGGTAGTGGTGAAGGAGCCTGTAAACCAGAGTCCAGGCCTTTATCAGACACTGACTCTGCCCAGGGAACTTGATCTTGCAATTCGCCTGCTTTCAGAACCATGAGGAATGAATTTATGTTGTTTATAAGCCAGGCAGGCTATGGTATTTTGCTGTAGCAACCTGAGTAGAGCAGGACCCGAGGCTGTCATGCTGCCAGTTTGCCAGTCACAGACACCAGTACAGTGTCATGGCTAAGTCTTTACCAACCTCTTCCCACGGAGCTGATGGTTTGTTATTTACTTTTGAATCCAAAATCTTTTTTCTTTTTTCTCCTCCTCCTCCTCTTCTCTCTTCTTCTTCTTCTTCTTCTTCTTCTTCTTCTTCTTCTTCTTCTTCTTCTTCTTCTTCTTCTTCTTCTTCTTCTTCTTCTGTGCAAAGCCACGAGTTTGAAAGTGAAGGCTGTTTTAAGTTTGTATTTATTAGAAGGAGTTAGAAATCAGATGGAGAAAAGGAATTATAATGGTAGCTACTATTGAGTGAATGCCTTCTTTATTCCAGGCATCTACTGTCTCCATTTTCATAACAACCTTTTAAGTTAAAATTTAATAGCCAATACATTTGCATGGCATAAATGCAAATAATATAAAATGGTTTACAATGAAAATTGTCCCTCCTATTTTAGTGCCAAACCAGTGGGTTCCCTCTCAGTATAACTGATGTAAAACCCACTACTGTGTCCTTTCACAAATAATCTATGTACATACAAACAGCTATATTTTTATACACAAATGAAAACATGTAAGTCTACTCTTTTTTATTATAATATAAGTTGATTTTTAATGAATTACATGACCAAATATGTTTCTAATAAAATTGTCTTTTTAATATATTTTATTAATTTATTCATATTACATCTAAATTGTTATCCCATCCCTTGTATCCTCCCATTCCTCCCTCCCTCCCATTTTCCCCTTACTCCCTTACCCTATGACTGTGACTGAGGGGGACCTCCTCCCCCTGTATTGCTCATAGGGTATCAAGTCTCTTCTTGGGTTTTTTGTTTGTTTGTTTAAAGATTGATTGATTTATTATTTATACAATGTTCTCCTTGCATGCACACCTGCAGGCCAGAAAGGGCACCAAATCTCATTATAGGTGGTTGTGAGCTACCATGTAGTCACTGGGAATTGAACTCATGACCTTTGGAAGAGCAGATGGTGCTCTTAATCTCTGGGCCATCTCTCCAGCCCAAGGGACAGAAGTTCTTATTCCCATTTTATAGATTACAAAATGTGAGGCGCAGGCAGTTTGTGTTGTCAGCAGGGCCTTGGACCTCGGCCATCTGGTTCCAGAGCGAGCTGCACAAGACGGCCTCCTTCTTCATGTCTACCATCTCTGCTTCATACTGGGATCAGAGTGGCAGGGGGTCGGACTTTTGAAGCCTTTACTGATGATTTTGATTTCTATCTGGCCTACTGAATTCAAGGTGCCCACAAAGGCAGTGGGTTCTTTCATGGCTGACAGGCACTGCTGCAGGGACACCCGTCACTTCCTATCTGTTAAGTTGGGAAACTTGGAGCCTGGGCTTGTTTGGTTTATTCTTTCTTCCTTTGTACTTGCCACATCCTTGTTTCACTCCACATCTGTGAAGATGGGATGTTTCTCAGTGGCTCAGAACTTGATCTTGGGGTCACTGACTGCCTGGGCTCAAATCCAGTGTGCTAGCTCTCTCTGATGTGTTAATTCATGCCTAAGGGTTTTCTGACTTGGATGGTAAGCTGTGGTAAATACCGATACTCTTCAAACTTACCCCACAAAATATAAATGAATGGGACATTACCAAACTCATTCTATGAGTCCACAGTCCCCTTGATACCTAAACCTCACAAAGACCCAGCAAAGAAAGAGAATTTCAGACCAATTTCTCTTATGAGCACTGATGCAAAAATACTCAATAAAATACTCGAAAACCAAAGCCAAGGACACATCAAAGATGTCACTCACCATGACCAAGTGGGTTTCATCCCAGGAATGCAGGGATGGTTCAGTATATGGAAATCCATCAATGTAATCCACCATATAAACAAACTGAAAGAAAAAAAAACCCCACATGATCATCTCCTTTAGATGCCAAAAAAGCATTTGACACAATCCAACACCCACTCATGTATAAAGTCTTGGAGCGATCAGGGATACAAGGCACATACCTAAGCAACAGGAGTTTTAAAGGAAGCATTTTGGCACCAGAGTCTATGCTCTTAATGTTTATGCTACAAGAAAAACCCCCGTGCTGGATGCCTTGTGACTGAAATTGAGTCCCATGCTGTGGGGAAGCTGCTGGCGAGCTCATAGGCAGTCTCCATTCTTGGCAGCAGCACACAGAAAATACGAAACTTCAGTCTTTTTTGCCAAAAGCCTTCCCATTTTAATCATCACAATCCTATCAAGATTTTGCCTCAACTGAGGTGAGACCCTATTAAAAAATATATGGAGTGGTTTTTATTATTATTGTTGTTGTTGTGTTTTTTTTAATTTGAAAAGCAATCTGGCTACCTCTGAGCCTTGTCACCTCTTGCTTCTGTCGACCCTGATGGCCATGGCACTGCTTGCCAAAACAGCAGGTGTATAAAATACAAATACTGATAAAATAGGACTTTGTGAATTTATTTTTTTCTTCTTTATTAATTTATTCTTGTTACATCTCAATGGTTATCCCATCCCTTGTATCCTCCCATTCTTCCCTCCCTCCCATTTTCCCCTTATTCCCCTCCCCTATGACTGTTCCTGAGGGGGATTACCTCCCCCTGTATATGCTCATAGGGTATCAAGTCTCTTCTTGGTAGCCTACTGTCCTTCCTCTGAGTGCCACCAGGTCTCCCCCTCCAGGGGACATGGTCAAAGGTGAGGCACCAGAGTATGTGAGAAAGTAATGAAGCAGAAAGACTCAAATGGTATATACTCACTTATATCTGCATATTAGCCCAAGGGGCATGTCCCACGAAAGCCTTCACTTACCAGGAAACTGAGACAGAGGGGAGGACATTCTAGTGGGACTCTAGATGAGAGAAGCATGGGAGAATGGCAAAGTAGAAGGATCCAGAGGGTCCTAGAAACCAACAAGGAGAAAATTATGATAGACAGATTTGGGCCCAGGGGTCCCGCTCAAACTAAGGCACCAGCCAAAGACTTTGGGAATTTAAAGCCGTGCGCGTGCTCGAGTTGAAGCGTGGCGAGCAGGCCGTGTCATAAGCGTCCCCTTCACGCAGGCCGGATTTGATGCGCTACCACTCATCACACATCCAGACCTTAGACTTGTTCTCTTGTTACGTCCCAGGAGTCCGTGCTGAGTGGACGGCTCCTCGGGGCCCATCTCATGAAGCCTGTAGTCTTTTCCTAAAGCCAAATGGTATTGTCTGCGGTGTGCACTGCTGTGACGAGAGTAGCCAGTGCTGGGGCCCTGTCCTGGGAGTTCTTTGTGGAGTCAAGGTAGTTCACGAAGTCCCTGCAGAGTGAGGCTGGCAGCTAGCTGAGACCTGAAGGATAAAATGGACAGCTGGAGGAGGGGGAGGGGGAGGGGGAGGAGGAGGAGGAGGAGGAGGAAGAGGAGGAGGAAGAGGAGGAGGAAGAGGAGGAGGAGGAAGAGGAGGAGGAAGGGGAGGAGGGGGGAGGAAGGGGAGGAAGGGGAGGATATTGCATAGGTAGCATGCACAGGCTGTGCAAAAAGTGGAGAGAGGCAGCACATTAAAAAAACACACACACAAAACAATCAAGGGCTGGAGAGATGGCTCAGTGGTTAAGAGCACTGCCTGCTCTTCCAGAGGTCCTGAGTTCAATTCCCAGCAAGCACATGGCGGCTCAGAACCATCTATAACGTGATCTGATGCCCTCTTCTGCAGATAAAGCACTCATATGCAATAAATAAAATAAAGAACTCTAAAAGAACAAAAACAAAACCCACAAAATAAACAAACAAAAAACCCCCAAGCCAAAAACAAGCAGTATTCAGAGTTGCCAGATAGATAGGTCAAGTATGTGGACGTTAAGGGCAGGACTTGGCATTGGAAAGGCAGGGAGAGGCCAGTTGAGGAGAGATGGCATAAAGCATACTGAAAATTGACCCCAGGACAAGGAAAAGCCACTGAGAGGTCCTCAGCTGATTTTTGTCAATTAAATATTTGCATCAAAAAGTTTCTCTGGCCGCTGGGTATAGAATGGACTTGGGGTTGGGACAAGAGTGAAGGTGAGGTAGTTGGCTAGGGGTCATTGTGGTCATCTGTGTCCCCTGCACAAGAGAGGTAGTTAAGATAGTGACGAGGCTGCCTCAGGTGGCCAGGTGGATATGGAGCTGAGCAACTTGGCAAAGTTTTTTTTTTTTTTTAAGTTACTGATATACAGATGACAATGGAGTCAGTGGTACAGCAGAGTCCAGCAGACCCCGGTGATGACTGCAAACCAGGCTGAAATCTCTCTCCCAGGAGATCTAGAAAAGTCACACTGGGATTTAACAGCAGGGTCCCCAGTGCCGGCCACCAGGACCACCATCAGTGGGGCACTGTGAGACTGCGGGAACTAAGGCCCGTCAAACAGTGCATTGTTCTGCCGCTGCTGGTTCACAGCAACGCAAGGACAGCCAGGCAGCTTCGGCCTAGGCCGAGCATCCAGAGCTGGGCCACACTGAGCTCACAGGCGAAAACCAAGTGATGCTACAAGAGAGGGCAGCGCAGAATTAGAGCTGAGAACACACAGGGGGAATGACAGGACTGGGAAAGGCCAATATGGAGGACAGCCAGGAGCGTGAGCAGGAAGACAATGCAGGGGCTCGGTGACCCAAGACAAAAACCAGCACGCAAGTCATTCTTTCACTGTCATCTGTCTCTGGCCAGCTCTGGTTCCTTCTGCGGCCAGTCCTTCCCTGTACAGCACCCCAGGCCGAGGCAACAGGCGAGCACTGTCCTCTATCGCTCTCGCCTTTATATTGTTTCACTTCCTCCTCCTGCTCCCCCTCCCCCTCCTCCTCCCCCTCCTCCTCCTACTCCTCCCCCCTCCTCCTCTGTTCCTCCTCCTCCTTTCTTTTTATTCCCCAATACTCTTTCCTCTTGATGGCGCATCGCCCAAAGTCCAGAGGCTGACGTGGTTTGTAATACTGGACTACATGTCTTTATCTACTGTTAGCCAAGACTTGAACCACCCTCATTTCCCCCTTGCCTCAATTATGAGCACTCCTGTGTATGTCTCCCTCTTCCACTTCCCACCTAGCAACCGAATGCAGAATTCCAGTCTCACCGTGAGTTCTTGCTTCTTTTCTTTTTCCTTCTCGTTTGTGCCCACAGTAATGAATGAACATGTTGGGATAAGTAGTACCGCGAGGGTCCTTTTACTCCCTGAAACACTGGACACTTACCAAGGGTCTGTTTTGTAGTCATCAGTGACTGTATTGCCAGAGTAGCTTAACTGCTGAACTGAGACTGTTGCTGCAGACAGCACACAAGGCACAGGAGTGGACTGGAGACACAACCCGGTGCCCAGGGCATCCTGTCTAACAGAAGAACACACACACAGGCTAGTCTCCCCTGCACACTGCACGCTGTTCCCCTGAAAGAAGGGCAACAACCCCCCAAGAACAGCTCCACTAACAACAACAACAACAACAACAACAACAACAATCTTAATAAACAATAGGACTCCAGATGGGCAGGCGCCAGCACAAAAGCACAAATCATGTGACAACCGAAGGAAGGCCACATGTCTTCTCCAAAACTTACCAACCGCATCATAGTGGCACCCCGTACAAATGACTTCTATGAAATTCTAGATGCAGAATTCAAAAGAATGAATGAAAATATGTTCAAACAACTCAAACAGGACACTGATATCTTCCAGCGAATACAAACTGCTGTATGCAATAAAGAAGACAATTCGCAATATAAAATCTGAATATAATTTCAATAAAGTTGTAGAAATACTTAAGAAAACCCAAACCAAAGCCGGGTGTGGTGATGCACGCCTTTAGTCCCAGCACTTGGGAGGCAGAGGCAGCCGGATCTCTGTGAGTTTGAGGCCAGCCTGGTCTACAGAGTGAGTCCAGGACAGCCAAGATAACATAGAGAAACCTTGTCTCGAAAAAACCAAAAACCAAAAACCGAAACCAAGACCAAAAAACAAACAAAACAAAACAACAACAACAAAAAAGAAAGAAAGAAAGAAAGAAAAGAAAACCCAACCAGAGGGTGATAAAAATGTAAAACACAGTAGAGAAAGTTGAAAAAAAAATCTGTGGAAAGCCTCATCACTAGTTTACCATATAGAAGACAGACCATCAGGATTTGACGTCAAAATAGAAAAATTGGATCATTCACTTAAGACCAATATTTTTTTTAAAAAATCAATGGAACATGCAAGAACTCTGGGTTATCATAAAAAGGTAAAATTTATTAATAGAAGGCACAGAGAAGAAATAAAGGCATAGAAAATATTTTTAATAAAATTATAGAAAAAATTCATCCTAGGAAAGAGAAATGTACCCAGACATAAATGCTCAGAACATCAGACAGATAGATCCAAGAAAAACACTTCCCACATCTCATTGCAGTTAAAGCACATTGCAGAGAAGCAGAGCAGAGAAAGTATATTGGAAACTGCAAGAGAATTGTTGGGTCTTACACACACACACACACACACACACACACATACAAACACACGCACACGCTCGTACATACACATGTATACGTACACATACATATATATGTACACACATATGTACAGGCAGGCTCATCAGAATAGCTGCTGGCTTTTCAATCAAAGCCTCAGAAGCAAGAATAGTTTAGAATGATGTATTTCAAATTCTGAAAGATGACAGCTGTCAGCCCAAACTCATATAACAGCAAAAATTGTCTGTCACAATTGAAGATGAAACCAAAACTTTCCAGGCTAAAGGCGTATGTGGCCACCAAGCCAGCCCCGAGGGGGATCTTGGAGGGAATACCCTGGACCAAAGAGAAAGATAAACACACCCAGGAGACTACAAGAGTGACCTGAGGCTAAAGTATTCATGAAGAAGAAGAAAGAAGAAGAAGAAGAAGAAGAAGAAGAAGAAGAAGAAGAAGGAAGAAGGAGGAGGAGGAGGAGGAGGAGGAGGAGGAGAAGGAGAAGAAGAAGAAGAAGAAGAAGAAGAAGAAGAAGAAGAAGAAGAAGAAGAAGAAGAAGAAGAAGAAGAAGAAGAAGAAGAAGAAATCAGTAAACTTATAGGAACCAACGCACAGTTTACAATGACTTCATTTCACCCAAAAAGACATAGCATAGCAGCAGATTTGGCTGGAAAGCAAAATCCTTTCTGCTGCCTCCAAAAAGCACATCTCGCCAGCCATCTGTGATAACCACCACTTACGGCGAAAAGATGCAAAGGGCATCTCAGGCAAATGGACCCATGGAGGAAGCAGGCGCTGAGGTTCTAACTCCTGACAAAACAGATGTCAAACCAAATCTTGTCGGAAGAGCTGAAGAGGGTCACTTGAAATTCATCAGGAAGACAATCACTCCGTCAAGATGAAATTAACCATTCTTTTTTAAAAAAAGATTTATTTATTTATTGCTATGTATACAGTGCTCTGCCTGCAAATACATTTGCAGGCCAGAGGAGGGCATCAGATCACATTATAGATGGTTGTTGTGAGCCACCATGTGGTTTCTGGGAATTGAACTCAGGACCTCTGGAAGAGCAGTCAGTGCTCTTAAATGCAGAGCCATCTCTCCAGCCCAAAATTAACCATTCTAATAACATGTTCAGCAAACCCAGGCCCGTTTCATTACATTTAATATAGCCCTAGATTTAGCCCGGCATAGAGGTGCACACCCATAATCCCAGCACATGGGAGGCAGAGGCAGGCTGATCTCTGTGAATTCAAGGCCAGTTTGGTCTACACAGTGAGTTCCAGGGCAGCTAGAGCCACCTAGTGAGAACCTGTCTTAAGAAAATCCAAAACCAAACAGAAAATAAATAAAATAGTATATTTAAAGTCATAGATTAAACGCAGATTAAACAGCTGTAGTGATTTCAGTACTCGGTTCTCACCAGTAGACAGATCAGCTGGACAAAAAAAATAAAGAAGTATTAGAAGCTGGGAGCCTGAAAAATGGCTGAGCAATTAAGATCACTTGTTGCTCTTGTAGAGGACTGAGATTTAACCCCCAGAACCCATGTGGTGGCTCAAAATCACCATTAACTCCAGTTCCAGGAATCAGATGTCCCGTTCTGACTTCTGTGGGGACCAGGAATGCATATGATGTACACGCATGCAGCAAAAAACATACATGTAAAGTAAAATAAATAAATCTTTAAAAATTAATAAAAAGTATTAGATACGATGGGTCAAATGGATCTAACGAAACCCTATAGAAACATAAAATACCAGAAAATGTCTGTTCTTCTCAGTAGCCCATGAAGCCTTCTTCAGAGCACATATTAGGATGCAAAGTAAGCCTCAACAGACAGTAGCCAATCAGGGACACCGTCCCATTCACACTAGCTTACACATAACACCTTGGAGCCAGGCGCCATGCCACACGCCTGTAATCTCAGCACTCTCGAGGAGGCAGAGGCAGGCTGTAAGTTTGAGGCCAGCCTGGTCTACAAAGCAAGTCCAAGACAACCAAGGCTACACAGAGAGAAAAAGCAAAACAACACAACAAAAAACCGGAGCAAATAAAACCAACCTCAAAATCCAAACAAACAAAAAAGAAAAGGAAAGAAAGAAAGAAAAGAAAAAGGAAAACACAACAACAACAAAAAACTACCTTGGAATAAACTAAACAAAGAAGTGAAAGACATTTATAATGGAAACCTCAGGACACTAAAGAGAGACCATTTAAAAGACTCTAGGAGATGGAGATGGAAAGACCGCCCATGCTCATGGATTGTTGGGCTTAATACTGTGAAAATGGTCATCCTATCAGAAGCGATCCCTATAAAAATCCCAACACAATTTCTCACATAAATCGAAAGAACAATCTTAATGTTTATGTGGAAGTACTCAAGACCTGGGAGAGTTGAAAGCAATTCTGAACAATAAACACGCTCTGCGAGCTAGCACCCCATCCGATGTCAGGTCATACAACAGAGCCATAGAAATAAAAACAGTATGGCATTGGTACAAAATAAAATCAGACACATGGGTCAGATTAGAACTGACGATCTACATATGAGTCCATGCACCTTCAGCCACCGATTTTTGACAAAGACAACAAAAATATACAACGGAGAGAAGACAGCATCTTCCACACGTGGTGCCGGGGAAACTGGGTATCGAATGAAACTTGATTTGTTTTTCTCTCACCCTGTATACACATCAACTCCAAGCGAGTCAAAGACTTCAGTGTTACCTGGAACTTCTAGAGGCAGGAGTAAGAAGCATACCTTGGGACCCAGACTAGGGTAAGAGCTTTCTGAGTGGATCCCAGTCACTCAGGGAATAAGATCAGCAGATTGTGATTCTGTTTATGTCAAGTTCCAAGACAGGAAACACTAACGTCTGGCTGTAGGGATGAGGACATGGCTGTGGGGAATTGACTAGGAAGAGGAACACAGGAGCTTTGTAGGACAATGGTCAAGGCTTGTTTTTTCGTAAGTGTGGTTTCCATAGGTGTGTATGCTGGTTGACACACGTTGGCATTGAACATGTAGTTGATATCTGTGGGTACCACTGTGTAAATTGTCTCAATAGAAGACGCTCATGGGCTCTCGGGCTACCTTCCACCAGAGGTGTAGCCCCTGCCCTGAATTTAGCACATCAGTGCACTCAAGTCCTTTCAGTATGTATGTATGTATGTATGTATGTATGTATGTATGTATGTGTGTGTATGTACTTATGTATATAATATATATGCATATAGCCTTGAATCTTCTGCCTTAGCTCCCTGAATAGCTGAGATTGTAACCATGTGCCACCATGCCTGCCTAGCTACAATCTTTTTTAATTAAAATGCTTAAACACACTCATGGAAGAATTAAGTGTGTATTGTCCTATTGACTTCTTTTAAGTACGTAGTGCACTGAATCCAAAGCAGATTTGCTTGCCTTTAAACTTTATATGTATCGCAACATATACATAGCATACACAAGATACTATAATACCTTGTAAATATGTACATGTATGTGTCCTCTTGTAATTTGAATAGTTTGTTGAACCTCATGTACGGAAGAGACATCCCGTTGATTCCAGTAGCTGATCATGCACTTCTAGAGACAAGTTTGTTCATGACTGCTGCATATTTAGGGGATTTCAAACACTGCTGCTGTGCACTTATGTATCTACTTGTGTGTTAATGGTTAGGCATTCAGGGCGGAGGTGTTAGGATAACCCTGTGGGCAATGCTATGAAACTAGCCAGAGACTTGCCAGGAGTGCCAGTGGCCTGCATTTTTAGTGGCACTTAGTACTGACAGACTTTAACATTTTTGTAAGGGTGAGGGGTATAAAATGTTACCTCACTATGGTGAATTTGTGACTCTCTGATTATTACTAGTGTGATAGGTCATAATTGAATATACTTCTTGGCTATTTGAGTATTGTTTCCTGTATGGGTTTTGTTGTTGTTGTTGTTTGGTTTTTGGTTTTTGGGTGTTTTTTGTTTTGTTTTGTTTTTTGTTGTTAGTTTTGTTTTGTTTTTGCCAATTTATCTGTGTGGGTTGTCTTTCTATTTTTCTTTCTTGCCAAGCTGCAATGCACTGGGACATCTCAACCTGTGGGTCACGACCCCTCTGGGGACTGGACGACACTTTCACAGGGGTGCACAGCAGATATCCTGCCCATCAGATATTTACATTATGATCTGAAACAGTAGCACACTTACAATTATGGAGCATTTGAGTGTGGCCATTCGTGTACTGTGGTGTGCATGTGGTAGTCAGAGGACAGCTCCCGGGAGTCAGTTCTCTTTTCCCTGTGGGTTCTGGAGATCAATCTCAGGTCAACATGCCCATGTGGCCAGTGCTGTCATGGGCTCAGCTATTTTGCTGGCCCTAGAAAGCTTAAAAATTGCCTTTAATCTTTAAGGTCACTAATCCTCTTAGAATTAAAGTTGACATATTAAATGAGGCAGCTATAACCAGGTATTCAACAGCCCTTGAGCCAGTGTACGATGCCACCCTTCTCATAGAGTGTATTTCTGTCCATTGCTAGGTCTGTGGGCTCTTCGTGCAGATTTAGAGGGGACGTTACAGTCAGTCTCGGTATTGGATTGGCAAGTCTCTTCTGCCTTTCTTCCTTCCTTTCTTCCTTCTTCTTCTTCTTCTTCTTCTTCTTCTTCTTCTTCTTCTTCTTCTTCTTCTTCTTCTTCTTCTTCTTCTTCTTCTTCTTCGAGACAGGGTTTCCCTGGACTCGCTTTGTAGACCAGGCTGGCCTCGAACTCACAGTGATCTGCCTGCCTCTGCCTCCCGAGTGCTGGGATTAAAGGCGTGCGCCACCACCGCCTGGCCTGTTCTGCCTTTCTTTTGAGAGAGTCGCACGAGTACCTGGTTCCTAGAGCAGTGGCAAGTAGACCCCTGGCAGGAACTTAAGAAACTGTCCCTTGAAGGGATCCCATGTGGGGCCAGCTGCCTACACAGGTCAGCCGCTCCTTCCCAGGCAGGCTGCTGCTTTATGAGGTGAGAAGAGCATTTGGAAGTATTCTCTCCTGCCCCCCACCTCACCTCCTCTTATTTCCCCTCCCCACATCTCTCTCTCTCTCTCTCTCTCTCTCTCTCTCTCTCTCTCTCTCTCTGTTTCTGTCTGTCTCTGTCTCTCTGTCTCTGTCTGTCTGTCTGTCTGTCTGTCTCTCTCTCTCTCTCTTGTGCATGCACACTTCTGCTTTTCACTCCTCCATTACTTCCCGTCCCCTCTTGGCCAGAACAGAATCTTGAATGAATCCTTAGTAAGCCTCACAGCTGCTCTGCAGTGCGTACACAAGCTGGCAAGCATGGCTGAGGGAGAGATGGGTGGTTGCTAATTGCAGTTGTGCAGAAGTCGACCACAGGCTGTGGACAGCTCTGGGCAGCCTTTTGGAATCTGGCCAGTATCTGGGCCCTTAAGCCTTGCTGATAGGCAGGGGCTAGTCTAAATTTAGCTGTACTTATTTTCCATGCTTTTGAACATCTTTATTTTGTAGACGATGTTGCATTAAAATAGATTTCGTCCTGTAGCTCTGTTCTTGCATGTTTTGTTATGACTGATAAAGGAGCCTCCATTGACTTAATGTTTGAAATGTACAGTGTTAATGCATATGCAATTTTGCACACACCTATACACATTTAATTGGCTTTTCAAAACCAGCCTTCTCCCTCATTTTGGAAGAAGAAATCCATGCAAATTCATTCATCTAACATTCTTGAAGGGTTGGGTCAAGGTAGGGTTAGGGCTGCCAAGATCGATGACCCCCTTAGCTCTGAGAATTCAGAATTCAATGAGAAACAGTTGCTGACGTGTCGGGGGAGGGTCTGACATGTTTTGATGCTAATTAATAAAAAGCCATCCTACCTGGGCAGGGCAGATGAGATAGGTGTGGCTAAGGATCCCAAGAGAGAGGACTCTGGGAAGAAGAAAGAAGACAAAGAGAGGGTCCCAAGAGGAAAAAGAGGAAGGCCACCATGGCTTAGGTGGAGGAAGAAGCACATGGCTGGCGTGGATGGAGGATTCAGCCCAGATGAAGAGCATTAGCAAGTATTTGGGATTATGGCTGGGAGGTTGCTCCATGGAAATTATTAGAAGCGGATGGCATGGGATTGGGGAAGGGTATGGGATACCTGCCTCACTATGGGAGGTAGTTCAGAGGATTAATGTCTGCTCTGCCCCAGGTTAACTAAGGCTATTTTAAATTACAGCAAGTGTCAGTGTCATAATTGATTGCTAGCTGGGCCTAATAATACATATAGTTAAAACCAACACTGACGTAGCGTGTGCCTGCCTTGGCAGAAGCACACTGAGAATGTGGCCTGGAGAGGAACGGTAGTGCCCAGTAGGGAGAAGTCTTAGAGAGCTGATTATTCTTTTCAGTGATGGGAACTGAACTCGGGGCGTCGTGTGTGCTAGTCAAGTACTTCGCCACCAGGCTACACCCCTGCCTTAGGCAGATGATTTTAAATAGGCAAGCCGTGAGTATACACCTTGGAGTTTCATTTCTTCTCTCAAGCTTAACCTAGCCTCCATGACCTGCCCCCTGTCCTTCTCAAACACCACACCATCTTGCCTTTTTTTTTTCTTAAAGATTTTTATTTATTTATTGTTTTATGAGTGCTCTATTTGCATGTACACCTGTAGGCCAGAAGAGGGCATTATATCACATTTTAGATGGTTGTGAGGCAACATGTGGCTGCCGGGAATTGAACTCAGGACCTTTGGAAGAGCAGACAGTGCTTTTAACCGCTGAGCCATCCAGCCCGGCTTCTTGCTTCTTATAGCTACTGCTCATGAGTTACTGTTCCTTCTGTATGGGCCTGTTGTTCTTTGTGTATTGCTGGTTTCTTGTCCACAGCTTCTTCCCTTAGTTGCATTTTGGGTGCGGCCCTGGGGATTGAATCCAGGGGCTCATCCTCAGGCTCACCCTCTCCCGCTGAACTTCCACCGAAGCTCTCTTTATTGTCCTTTTTTTTTTTTTTAATTTTGAGACAGAGTCTCACTGAGATCCCTGGGCTAGCCTTGAATTCACTGCCTTGAATACATTAAAAAAAAAGATTTATTTCTATTTATGTGTACATGTGTTTTATTATGTTTACATGTGTGTGATGAGTATAAGTCACAAGTGTGCAGGTGCCCTTGGAGGCCAGAAGAAGATATTGGATTCCGCCAAGAGCTGGAGTTACAGACAGTTGCCAGGTACCCATTGTGGGTGCTGGGAACTGAACTCAGGTCCTTTGGAAGAGCAGTAAGTGCTGCTAACCAACCACTCAGCTCTCCCTCCAGCCCCACTTTGAACTAGGAATTCTTTGCCATAGCCTTATGAGTAGCTGGGACTACAGCCCTGTTGACACCATTCCTGGATGAAACCAATTTTTTTTATTAAAAAAAAAAATAATCTATGCACTGTTACCGAGGAAACGATCTGGTATTATTGACTCGTTTTAAGTAGACAGTTCACTGAATCCAGATCAAATTCGAAGTAGCGGCGTCCATCCCATTTCCTCAGGTAGAGCCCAAGCTCAGTAAAATGAGGTCTGCCCGCACAAATGCCACTGGCCCCCTTGCGGAGCTGGAAACGCAGACTGTAAATGCCTGGTAAAGTGTATTCAAGACTCAGTGAGGGAAATAAGCCCACAGTGTTCTCCAGTTTGGGGGTGTTTTGTTTATCCCCTGAGATTTAAAGACTAGTTCCGCTACTGGAAAGATCTGTTCAAGAAGGGGTAAGTAAGAGACCACTAGGAAGGAGGGCTGCACGCAGTTTGAACCATGAGTAAACCTGTGTTGAGGCAAGAGTCAGTGCGTGTGATCCAGCCACAGGGTATCAGGGGCCTCTGCAGTTAGCAATAAGCCATGCTGGCTACCTTCATTGTAACCTTGTGCCGCTTGCTTGGCTTTTCCCAGGGTATTTACAAACATGAGTTTCCTGCAGGAGAAGATATTATTTCCATCCCCAAGCAAGCTGGGATGTGGAATAGTGCAGCGGCCAGTTCGGAAGAGGGAGGCTTCCTTCTTCCCCCATCCAAATTACAGGGCTGAAAATGCCCTCGCAATTGAATTAGCTGACTGGTGCAACAATAGAAAATTCTTTATAATTTGTGTTGCCTTCAGAGATGGCAGAAATTAGGCTTCTGGTAATGGCCTGGAACTGTCTGGACGGGGACGGGCCACCCTCCTACCATTCGGCCGTGAATTACGCTTTATTCACTGCTTTTGTGATTTTTGAATGTTGATGTTGGGGAAATAGCAACAGAGCTAGTGATATTTGTTGACAGGGTAAAACTATCCATTTCTTAATGAAAGGGAGGCTTAGACAGGCCTATGCCGAGGGCCCTGCTGGATTAATATGCGTGGCTGCCTCTCCTTATGCAACCATTGTTGTAATAATGAAAGTGGATATGCAGAACCCCTCTCCTACCCCGCTTCAGGGCAAGAAAACCCCAGAACAGTCCCAATTCACTGGGACACCCACGCAGAGACTTAACTGTATAGATCACGATCAAAGAAAATACAGTTGAGATGGATCTAAGCTGTTTTTTAAAAGTATTATTTCATATTCAGCAGATGAAGGCCGGAATGAGGTTGATTTCTTTCTTTTTCTTTTTTTAAAAAAAAATTTATTTATTATTATGTATACAGTGTTTTGCCTGCATGTACACCTGCACACCAGAAGAGGGCATCAGATCTCATTATAGATGGTTGTGCGCCACCATGTGGTTGCTGGGAATTGAACTCAGGACCTTTGGAAGAGCAGCCAGTGCTCTTAACCTCTGAGCCATCTCCCCAGCCCTGAGGTTGATTTCTAAGAAGTCATTTTACAGCCCCATCCCCACCTTTTTGCCAACCTGGAGCTGGCAGACCTTTTTCAAAGGTTGGTTCGTTTTTATTTTGTGTGTGAGTGTTTTGCCTGCATTTGTAAGGATGTACCACACCCCTTGTGGGGCTCTCAGAGGACGGAAGAAAACACTGTGTCCTCTGGAACTGGAGTTACCGATGCTTGCGAGCTGCCGTGTGGGTGCTGGGGACTGAACCCAGGTCCTCGGGAAGAGCAGACACCACTTTTAATTGCTGAGCTGTCTCTCCAGGCCCTAACCTTTTTCTTTATAGGAACACATAGTAAAAAAAAAATTGGACCTTAAAGTCTGTATGATTTTATTGCAACTATGTAGCTGTGCTTATAGAATATGAAAACTGCCGTGGGCTACACAGCAATGAATGAATCCATGATTTGTTCCTATAAAACTTAACCTAGGCACACCAAAATGTGGGTGGCAGGGTCACATGTCGTAAGCATCATTCTGATGTTTGATCTTAGATTTCAGGCCAGACTGAAATGGGTCATGGAGTATATTTGGTTCATGGACCATACATAATCTGTTGTCCTTGCATTAAAGTATTAGAAAGCCTTCTGCTTCAGGCAGGTCTGTGATCTGTTTTCTAATTGGAGAGTTAGCCTTTCTCTGCCACAGCACCTCCTCATATTCAGTAAGTTATCTATAGCTACATGAACCAAACCTGGAGACCCATCCAAACTAAAAGATATTTCGGTCTTCTGCCAGCCTCACATGCTGTGCATGGCCAGCACACACACACACACACACACACACACACACACACACACACACACACACATCCTATCTGATGATCAGCAAACCCTTCCTGATTACAAAGGATGGTAATCTTATTTGTTGAGATCCTAGTAAACACATGTTATCCAGAAATCTAGGCTTACACGCTGAAAGAAAGGAATTAAGACCACAGAACATAGTAGAGAGGAACAGCAAGGGCAGGAACATTTATGCAAGTTTAGACCTCCCTTATGCAAACGCACTGGGAAGGTTTGTTTCTTCATCTTGAGAAAATTCCTTCTCATGTGCTATAAAATGAGATTTGGGAACAAGAGCCGCATGCATTACAAATGTATTAAACTTGCATTTGAATGCTTTTGTATTTCTCAGTGCACATAGAGTTGGCATATATAAGATTATCATGCAACAGTTATTCGGGCGCAGCATGGTTAGTGATTGGTTTGTGTGTGTTCTCAGAGATGAGTATTGGTACCAAGTTAGAGTTTACCAGTGCTTGGACATTTGGGGCTCCGACAATGGTGATGGCAAAAGAACTGCACGGCGACATCTGAGCTGAGCTCTGACCCAGCTGCGTCCCATTGTTCTTCCTGCGAAAGTGATGACTGACAACAGTTGACTTGTTTGTCAGCATCCAAAGAAGTAGCCTGTGTGAGGACTGTCTCTGAAGTGCCCTGAAAGCCACTGCTGTCGCCTGCCAAGTCTGAAGTCATCTTTTGTTCGTGGTTCCCAGACCTGGCTGGGTGTTAGAATCGCCTGTTGGAGTAGACAGGGCTCTAGGCACACACAGACTCAGGCCTACCCCTGACCCACGCAATCAGGAGTCTGAAGGAAGATTCCTCTGACATTTCACACCATTGGTCTTCACTAACAAAAAGGGCACTGGAAGACAGAGCGTCTGGAGGAAGCTGGAGGTAGGAAGAGATGGTCCTCCACATCCCTGGAGTTTGCAGAGCTCTTTTCATCTTCCATTCATTACAGCGTGTTTGTGATGTGAGCCTGGGAGACTGCACCGTGAGTGCGCAGCAGATTGACAGCATCCTTTTCAGGTCTGGCCACTCCAAACTTATCAGTGAAAATGTCTTTTCAAGTTATTCCTGGGGCTAACACAATCCTAGTGTTGGCACATGCAGATCACAAATGCAGAAAGAATCTCAGTGCTGCTAAAAAGAGAAATTGGTTTCTCAATTCCTCGATTTTTTTTTTTGCATTGATGCTCATTTACATGAGGGTAATTGTAGATTTCAGATGAGTGTGCCCGCTTCCACATGAGCAGCCCAGATTGTTTTTGACAGTAGAATTCAGTAGTATGTACATATGCACAAATGTGCTCCTGTCATACTCTGTGCTTCCTCTTCCTGATGTGTGAGAGCCACAACAAAGCGTGTCTCTGTGTGCAGACATCACAAATATTGTCTTTACTGTTTCCTAGGGGCCTGGCTAGAATGTTACATAAACCAGAACCCTCCCAGCACTAGGGAGGCAGAGGAAGGTGGATCTCTGTGAGTTCGAGGCCAGCCTGGTCTACAAAATGAGTCCAGGATGGCCAAGGCTACACCGAGAAACCCTGCCTCGAAGAAAAACAAAAAATAAAAATAAATAAATAAATGAGCCAGAATCCTATGGTCCTCATCTCAGAAGTTCACAGGCCTATAGTTAGGAAAAATCATTGGAAATATTTATTGGAATGAATATTGATTTATTTTAATTGAACCATATTTCCAAATTATATCCATTATAAAAGTGGAGACAGGCCTCTCCCCAGCCCAGCCCAATGGACAAGCTGGGATCAGTGTGTCTGTCTGATTCCTTACCGCGTTGCTGCTTTTATTTCTCTTGTGGAGTGCTCCGTTGAGGTACGTGCTGCTCAGCATCCACCATGAGCCTGTCTCTCTGGAAGCTGGTGGCCTCTAGAGATGAATTTCCAGCCAGGCCCTGCATAGCTCTGCTTTTCTGCTCCCCGCTGTTCCTCAAAGGTGGCAAATGAGAAATGGAACTTGTTTGTTTGTTTGTTTTTTCTCCCATTCAAGTGCTGACCAAGTCTTCCCCTGCTCTGCTTCTGAGATCAGACCAAGTCAAGCACGTTGTGTGCTGTGGCAATAAATGACTCACATCCCATCTTTCTTTTTATTTTTTTCTTCCTCTTTATTTTTTTCTGATTTTTTGAGACAAGGTTTCTCTGTGTAGCCTTGGCTGTCCTGGACTTGCTTCATAGACCAGGCTGGCCTCGAACTCACAGTGATCCGCCTGCCTCTGCCTCCCAAGTGCTGGGATTAAAGGCGTGCGCCACCACGCCCATCCCATTCCATCTTTCATTTGTATTGCTGTTGACTGTCTCCCAGAATCCTTGGCGTGCCTCTATCACCTTTCCCTTCTACCGACAGCTTTCTATTTTCAGATTTTTTTTTGTGTTTCAAACCAGAATCTGTGGGCTCTTAAGAGACTCTCTGTGAATGTTCTTAGAGATTGGAGTGTTTGTTGTAAATATTTACCATTTCATTTTTTTTCATCTTCAGGATAATTTAATAAAACGTGCCGGTGTGTGTTTGGCCTCAAATATTTGGAAACAGCTGAATTCAGTAGTGTGTACCCATAGCCCAGCTACTCCAGAGGCTGAGATGTGAGGATTGCAAGTTCCAGGCCAGCATGGGCAACATAGAAACACTCTTGTCTCAAAAATAAAAGAAAATAAATGAAATACAGCTTTGAAACTAATGTCACATATTTTAGCATCCTTGCATGTGTGCACATGTGTGTGTGCACGTGTGTGTGTGTGTGTGTGTGTGTGTGTGTGTGTGTGTCTTTGTTAGCTCTGAGTCAGTGGATTCACTTTAGGCATCTTTGAATATCACCGGAACATCTGGGGAGTCCCTAAGTTACATGCTACATGTTGCCAGGGAGACTAGGGTTTTCAGTCTCTTAATAAAAGAATTTAACAGCAGACTCACTGGGAAGCTTGAGGAGAATTTTACTGGAGCTTGAGAGAAAAACCACTGTAGCAGGCAGGCAGGCTGAGCATTGCCATCACGGCAGCTGCCAGTGGGAAGGCGATGGAGAGGAGACACACAGGAAGCCATGCCTTTAAGAAAACAGGTGGGGTCAGATAGCGGGCACTAGGCAGACCAAAACAAGAGGGAATGGGATTTCAGAGGAAGGTGAGAAAGCCCAGTGTGCAGGACAGCACGCCAAGGCTGTGGGGAAAGATAAAAAGATGAAAAAGGCCAAGTTGTGCGTTTCAGAGTGACTCCTGTAGAGGCTTTCAGAGCCGTGTCTCCCCTGCCTTTATGAGCATAAGGGAGAAGCTTCTGGGAAGGGTGAATATATCACATCACTGAGGGGATGCATACAGTGAGCTTAAGGTCCTGGACCGTCAGCCACCAGAGCCACCCCAGCTCCATGGCTCTATATCTTGCAAACTTGAGACTGAACACACCAGGGACAACAGAAGGGGGCAATTTCAGGAAGTAATTTCATTGTTTGATGAGAGCTGAAGAGAAAGGAAGTGAGCAGAGCTCCTGCCTTAGAGAAGCAGAGGGTCTCAAGGAAGGATTGCTTCTGGGGGGACCCCCTGGGTTGAGGCATAGAGGATGAGCTGATCTGTCATCTAGTTGTCCCACAGATTTTTATGTACTCCCCCACACTGTTGGCTGGACTGCAACGTTAGGCACATCTTCCAAGATGTAGCTTCCAGACCACTGGGCTCCGTATGGTTGCTATGTAGAAGAAGAAAATGGCCTGGGCGGTGGCAGAAGCAAGGTTGACAACAGGACCTTCATCCTTAGGAAAGCATGGTGATAAGGCTCTAAGTCTTACCACCTACCGCCTTCAGAGGCCAGCCTGTGGCAAATGTGGCTACCCCACCAAGCGCAAGGTACAAAACCCTATGGAGACTGGGCAGAAGAGGCACCTGAAGGTTGTCTATGTCGGATTCAGACATGGATTCCATGAAGGAACAACACCTAAGCTGAAGAGAGCAATGGTTGCAGCATCCATCTTGAGGCTTTCAGCCAGTCATAAAATAAATGTTCTGGTTTCAAAAACGAATATCAACAACAACAAAAAGGGGTGGGGGAGAAACCAGGAAAGGAGCCACACCTAAACATTTTTACTGTTTGTGGCCTCGGACCACACTAGAAAAGCTGGTAGAACCTGGATGTGTTCGGCTTCTGGTCAAGACAGAACTGGTTTGTCAAGGTCACAGAGCAGACCTGATCTTCCAAAGTCTCCACTCTAAGCTTGCTGACCTTTTTTTTTTTCTTCTTCTTCTTCTCCTGTTCTTATTACTTAAGCTTGGGTCCCATCTCTGATCTCTCTCTCTCTCTCTCTCTCTCTCTCTCTCTTTCTGTGTGTGTGTGTGTTTCTGAACAACAACAACAAAATCTCTGAAATGTTAAAGACTCCTGGTCCCAAGCATGTTGGATAAGGAGTATTTACCCTCTCCCATGGCCTTGTTTCTCATTTCCAGGAATGGCTGTAGGTATTTGGGTGTTTACGTGTTGCTTAGTCATGGGGATAGATGACATTTGCCTCACTCATCTCTTATTTTTAGATGTTTGGGTCATTGGCATTTGTTGAGTATCTTGAGGAATGTAGTTTAAAATATCTTTGAACAAAATTAGTTTTATCTTGGTTGTTCTCTGGGGAATTCTTTAATAAAATTAGTAGTTAAATACTTCTATTCTTACAACATTAGGCTTTTGTTTTAATGAATGGATCAGACAGTGGGACTAGGCGAGTCCTTTTTAGAGATGTTTTTCCCCTCTTCAATTCAACTATCTTTGATTTGGTAGCAAGAACAAGTGGCGATGGCTGTCCTGCACCCACACCATCGCTGCTTCCATGGACCATTCCTTCCTCTCTTTACATCATCACCCATGCAATCAGTAATGCTTGAAGTGATGTTTTCAGCCTGCAGAGCTAATCTCATCGCTGCTCAAAACACAGCTTTCTATTGCCTGCCAGAAAAAGCCCAGCTACACTGTCAGGGGATAAAGAGCCCCTCAGGGTGTGGCCTCTGTTTCCCTTTTTAAGCTGGCCTGTGGCTGCTGGCCCCGATGCTCTCGGTGTTCATCCTGAAGTGATATTTTCAGCTGGGAAGGCACATACTGTTCCCTCGCTCTGACAGGGACTCTTTCACCCTGCCTGCTGTTTACACATAACTTCAGGACTCAGTCTTGTGGCCTTCCTCTCTCCCATCCTCCCTGCCTGTTCCACCTCCACTCTCTCAGCATCTTCTCCACTCATCACCAGAGCCCCTTGCCAGATTCAAGCTCTTTGTTTCCATTTCCACCTTCTCATTTGCATCGCAGGCCCTCTAAGAGTGGAGATTCTTCCCCTCATTATCTGAATGAGTAAAATTATTTTGCTTTATTTCACCCATAAGCAGACCTTACAGCTATGTTTACTTACTGTAAATAGAGACTACACCTATGGTGTTCATGAGACTTCTCAGCTGTCTAGCATGTCAGTGTGTTAAGCTTCTCTTTCTCCGATCATTTCCTATTGGGCAGCAGTTGAATTTTGTTTATGAAGTCTAGATTGTGAGCTGTTTATTTCATTCATATTGCTTAACACTAATACCCCAAACCCACTAAGCACCCACTAACTACTTGTTGAATGGATGAATCATCACACAAAGGCACTCAGAGCATGCTTGGGCAGGTTGACCTTGCAGTTTTCTTGACTAAGGACCAGTGTAAATCTTGCCATGTCCTACTCATCTATTTAATGGCAGTGCCTTACAAATACCAGCTATAGTCTAAGAAGCTAATTCTGTGGTATAGTTGTGTGGCAGTCTTTCTGTTCCCCCACAAGGAGGCCAGTGTCCCCAGGAAGCCAGTCTTCCCTTTTGTCCATGACATCAACTCTAAACCAGAATCTTGTTGGTGGGTGTGTACTACTTCCTGTATTGCTAGGACAACGGCCTGAGAGAGGCAGCTGAAGGAATAAAGGGGTTGCTTTGGCTCACAGTTCCAAATTACAGTTGGTCCACGGTGGCAGGGCTAGGGGGGTGATGATGGAGCTAGGAGCTCAGAGAGAAGTAGATGCTTGCACATAGATAGGATCCTTACTAGGCTGTCCAGGATCCCAGTTCATAGAGTGTGCAGCCCACAGTTGAGATGTGTTTCCTCAATTTAATCTAAGTAAACTCTCACAGGCATGTCCAGACACACTCGTCTTCTAGAAGATTCTGTCAAGATAGTGATGTTAACCATCAGAAGGTATGAAGGACAGTATTGTGTCTGCATGGACAACTTGATTTAGAGAGATTAAATACCATGGAGATACTGCTGCCAAGGCCCTTTTGAGGGAGGTGTGATGCTGGTACAGAGATCAAATCTCTCTTTGTCCATGATGACTTTCCATGTTACTTTTCCATTTTCCAGCTTCCTGTGAAAACCTGAAGTGTTTGAGTACGGCCTACTACCGGGGACAAAAATGGCCTTGAATGGATGAATTTTTCTCTTGGGTTACTGGCTTAAAAGCCTAGAAGTGGACTAAAGAGCTGCATCCGTAATTGATGGAGTAATTAATACGAGGAGCACCGAGCTGAGAGGGGAGAAGAAGAATGTTTAACTGCGTGTGAGGGTGATGGGAGACAGAGGTGGGCTTAAACGCAGCCTGGCCTGGCATGGTGGCTCAAGTCCCACTATTTTGTTCATTAAAAAAAAAAAAAAGTGTTACAAATTCTCAGGCTTAGGACTGCCATTAAAGGCCTGCTGTGTGGAGCTACAGTCTTAATTGAAAATAGGGTGGCTGAGGCCCTTCTGTATTTATTGAAGCTATTATCAATGCTCTACTCTCTCCAGTGCGTTCTCTTTATAACACTGGAGGGAATGCAGGAAGCCTGTAGCCCAGAGCAACTTTTAGTCTTCTCTGCAGGCCTGCTTGGAAAGAACAGTGTCCCCCTGGGTGCAGACTAGGGTCTGGGCACCTGAGTGGAGAGGCTGAGAAGCCTGCGCCTGCGTAAGTTACACTGGGATAGCACGTGGAACACAATAAAGTTGCCCTCTATAACCAGGGGGTGCGTGAGCCACAGGGCAAGGGCACTGTATGATATACAGAAAGAAAAAAAAGCTGAAAGAGCAAAGACTTGAATCCGTCATGCCCCTTTAGCTCCATATCCAAGGCTATTGAGACTTTCTTGGCTCCGAAATTTTGGGAACACGGAGTAACTCTTAAGTATGTGTGGTGATTTTAGTAAAAAAAATGTCCCCCATAGGCTCATGCATTTGAACACTTGGCCCCCCAGTTGAAGATGCTCTTTGGGGGGAGCTTGTGGAACTTTTAGGAGGGGGAGCCTTGCTGGAGGAAGTATGTCCCTTATAGCCTGGTCCCACTTCCTGTTCTCTTATTCTACTTCCTGTGTCAGGATGAAAACAGGATCAACCAGCTTCCTGCTTCTGCCGCCCCGCTCTGTCCGCCTATGGCGGTGCCGACCCTGCCATTGTCGGACCCTATTCCTCTGCGAGCGTGAGCCAACGTAAACCCTCCGTACCCGAGTTGCTTCTGTTGGGGGTACTTTTTATCACAGCAACAGAAAGCTAAGTCAGTTCCCAGCTTTCTATGAGTTCTGGGGACCAAACCCGGGTCCTTATGCTTGTGTCGAAGGAAGTTTACCTGCTAACCTGTCCCCTGAGTCCTCTCTGCTTTTTGTTTTGTTTCTGTCCCTGACACCCAAGTGAAGAAGACGTATGTTTTGGATGAGAAAGAGATAAAACAGAATAAAATCCAGGAGCAGTGAGGTGGGGAAGGGGGTGGGAGGACGGGAGCAGTCCAGGGATGCGGGGTGGGGTTGGTGATGCATTGGCTTTGGGGATGTGGAGCAGGATAACCAATCCTGGAAAGGCCCCAAGGCTGGTGGGAGGCTTTGGCCTCGTTCCGGGCCTGTCATGCTCATCGGAATTGAGTCTTGATTGTGCTATTTGGATCTAGGGTTTGAGTTGTTTAGAAAATAGGGAGGTTGGCTCCCGACACAGCTTTGATGTGGACCTTCTTCTCAGTCTGAAGAAAGACTGGCAGAAGGAAATGATTATGTGGTTAGCTTTGCACGGCGCTAAATGTATTCAGCTTAACACACTCTCCTGCTTTTTTAATATTGGACCCTCTCTGCGTTTTATATTGCCTTCTCTTTTAAAATGATAATGAGTAGATGGCATTAGTTGGCAAAATTTAAAAAAGGTGGAGTGGTACTGTTGTTGTAATCCTTTAAATTCTTTTTGAAATTTTAATGGTAGATTAAAAATAAAAATCTGTCCATGACTCTCACGCCAAATAACCTTTAAAATTTTATCCACTTCTAACAGTTGGGGATTGTAGCCTTTTCTTTCCACTTGTGACTGTGAGGTGAGAAATTCAAGTGTCAGTTTATATTTGTGTCGTGGAACAAGCTGTGTGGTTTTTTTTTTCACCCAGAAAAATCATGGTAGCTCTACATAAGCATTATGGATGCCCATTTCCTACAGCTTAAACAAAGCCTGAAGCGTTCCTTTAAGTCTCAAACTAGACAAAGATGACAAGAGAACAGATGGAGGTGACGAGTGTCCAGGGTCGCACATCACTGGTGGGAGATGCCCTGGCTGAGTGTAGCCATCACCAAGCCTTTTCTTTTTTTTTTTTTTCTGTTACTTATTCCGAAATGAAGACTTGCTGTGATCCTAGAACCTCAAAGGCACTAGGCAAGTGCTCTACTACCGAGCTACCCCACCCCAAGCCCCGCCTCCTTTTTATTATTTTTTTTAAACAGCTCCCTAGAAACATAAATAAAAAAAAATACCATGGGCTAAATTTAGCCTGTGGATGATCCTGATTAATAGCTGAGCATGGTCCAGGGCTCTGGAAGGTTGTTTGGGCTGAATATGTTGATGGTACAAATGCAGTTACCAAGTCTGACCAGTTGTGCTTTGGGGGAGTTCATCCTGCAGATATGTTTATAGTTCGTTTGAAATAGCAACACATTTGAAAGCTACTGGACTACCCACCTCTGGAAACGGATTGGATAACAGGTTATCCATAAACAGGATGACTTAGCCTTTTAGAAGTTCTAGGCAGCTGCCTCTGTAGAGCATCCAGAGGTGGCAAAACAGGTGGGGGCGGAGGGAGTTTGCTAAATCAGTGGTAGAGGGCTTGCCAAGCATGTGCGAGGCCTTGGCTTTGATCCCAAGGACTACGGGGAAAAAAAAGTGTGGATATTGTGAGGTGCAAATAAAATTTGTTTTAGCATAGGAAACACTTACCGGTTTTAAAAGACTAGCATACGCTTATGTGAGCTTACAACAACACCCACATATTGTGCCCTGTGTATGTATAGGATGCACTTGTGCCCCATGTAAATATAGGATGTCTGGCAGTGGTGAGTGTCTTAGGGGTTTAGGGGTGATGGGACATTTCTTTTTTTACTTTAAATTATTTTGTAGCTCATGAGTCTTGTGCTGCCTACATGCACTGCCCATTCAGAAGTAAATTGAAAAAATAAAAATAAAAACAGCTTAAATGGGTGTAGGAATGGTAGTCCCCAGTGCGTGAACATTACTCAATTGCTTGAAATAGACCTGAATCATTTTTCAATCACAGGTGAGACTGACCTGCCCTAAGAAATGTACGTAGTTGTTTCCCTCCAAGGGGTGTTTTGACAGACTAACAATTCTCTGTCAGCCTTTGATCATCACAGTGGCAGAATGCCTCCCCCTCCTCTGGGGGGGGGGGGCTCGGTTTCAAATTATGCTGCTGCTTATGCTGCTGTTCCTTCTGACTTACAGGCATCCCTGCTGCAAGCTGACCTGAGTGGGGAACAAACACACATGCGAGAGTTCCGTTTGGGGGCCGTGTGCCGCTAGCGACTGTCCCTCTGTGGTCCCAGCAGAGATATGGAGTATGTTCCTTAGCAGTCACTCACTCCTGACCACACCCCACTGTGGTCTCCCGTAGTGTCTCCATCTGGGAGAGTCTCCACAGCTCGCTTAGAAGTTCTTGGTCCCTACCCTGACTAGAACACCCGGCCAGGCCCTCGGATCACTGAAGACAACTGAAACCCTGGCCTTAGAAAAGCAGCGCTGCTTGTTATGATGGGAGAAGGTGTGAGAGGAAGGATGCTGGGGGGGAGGGGTCACTGGAGGGTGGACACGACTGGCTAAAGATGCAGAGATAGGTACGGCATGGTGGGTTGTGTGGATAGCCAGTTCCTTCCTTCTCCCGTCTCTGTCTTCACCCTCCAAGCCTCACCCATTGTGGCTTAGTATTCGGTCAAAAGGATGTTTGGCCATTCCAAGTTGAGGCCTCAGGAGGCGCTGCGTGAGTCTGCCTGTCCTTTTCGCATGCCCGCCATTGCGGGGAAAACAATCTCACAGGAAAGCTGAAATGACCCTGGATTTCCTGGCAAGGCCTTCTTGATCTATCAGCCAACCAGCCGACACCAGACTATGATGCTCACATCAGGCTGTGAGCCAATCCCAGTCAAGGGCAGCTTGACCACCCTAACTGACCACCAAGACCCTTGAGCGTTTGCTGTTGGGAGCCAGTGAGGTTCTCCGCTAGCTTATTCTGCAGCATTGCTGTGGGAGAAAAAAAAAAAATAGGTAACAGATAACTTAAGGAGGTCTTCAGAAATGGCCAAGGCAGAAATAAGGAAAATAGTTTTCTTTCTTCATAGCACACCATTGGAAAGCATGGAGTGGTATTTATGTTCAAAAGGAAAGAAAAACCAACCAGCCAACAACAACGCAACAACAAAACTAAGCAAGTCCCAAATATAACACAACAGGTCAGCCAGGCCTGAGTACCAGTGTGAGGAGAGTATTGCATAGTTGGTGAAGTGACACCAACGAAGGAAGAGGGAATGACCAGGGAAGGGCTGCTGAGAGAACACACCAGCCACAGTCTGGTGGCTGTGACGGGAAAAGGCTCCCTCTTCAAGGAGCGCAAGGAGCGCGAAATCCATAGGAAACTTCCCATGACTAACCACTGGAC
Organism: Acomys minous; assembly: GCF_964271855.1. Taxonomy (NCBI): domain Eukaryota; kingdom Metazoa; phylum Chordata; class Mammalia; order Rodentia; family Muridae; genus Acomys; species Acomys minous. The sequence continues at coordinate 97,268,882 of NC_140490.1, forward strand.
TTCACTGCCTGATCTGCTTCAAATGCTTGGCTATATGAACATTGCCTCCCATTTCTTAGTGTCAGGATATTCAATATCTTCTCCAGATTACCTTGAGATTTTATGCAAGCCCGCACAGCACCACAGAAAGGGCTCATCGATGGGATCTTCCTGCAAGTTCAGTTGTTGCGAAGTGCCGGAGAATATTTTAACAGTCTTTGTCCTTTGCCTTCAAGGAAGAGCTGTTCTGGCCAAAACCAGTTTAAACAGGAGATTAAGGTCTGCTCTTAAGGGAGGTGTTTTTGTAGATTCTGAGGCTCAACAATATCACAGATGTTGGGGGCGGGGGGGGGGGGGGATGGTCTGATGTATTTTGATGCTAATTACTGCTTGCTGTCTCTGTGACCCACCTTTTGCTTAATAAAAAGCCATCCCACCTGGGCAGGGCAAAGGAGATAGGTGGGGCTAGGAGAGAGAGGAATTCTGGGAAGAAGAAAGACCAGCAGGAGGAGGGGGAGGGAGGAGGAGGAGGAGGAGGACGTCGAGGACGTCGTCACCATGGGTTAGATGGAGGAGAAGCACATGGCTGGCATGGATGGAGAATTCCATCCAGATGAAGAACATTAGCAAGTGTTTGGGATTATGGATGAGATGTAGCTTGATAGAAGTTATTGGAAGCAGATGGCATGGGATTGAGGCAGGGATCCCATACCTGCCCCACTATGGGAAGTAGTTTAGAGGATTAATGTCTGCCCTGCCCCAGGCTAACTAAGGCTATTTAAAAATATAACAAGTGTCAGTGTCTTAATTGATTGCTAGCCGGGCCTACTGATAATACAGATAATTTAAAAACAATTCACAGAGGGCGCAGGTTCTTCCTTTTCCTGCCCTGCTATCTTCACAGGGGGCTGGCAGGCCCGGGCTTAGTGTGGGCTAGCCACAGCGTCTTCGTTACATCATGTCATATCTAGAGTAGAAACACATGGGTTCCTTATAAGGAGACTCTCTTCCAAAAGCTCCAGAATTGTGACAAGTGGCTTGTACAGAAACAAAATGGACTCTGTTTAGCCCAAAGCTGTGACTAATTGGCACTCCCTTCCTGTGCTGATGAGAGCCTTTCTGGGGCTTGAATACTTAGTGGGGTATAAAATGGACACCTGAACAACACCACCTCTGAGGCTGCAGTGATGGCTCAGGCATTAAAGTGCACGAGGACCCAAGTTGGATGTGCACATTCATGGTGGGTGTGGCGAGGTAGGCCTATACTCCCAGCACTGGGTCGAGGCGGTGGAGTGGTGGTGGTGGTGGTGGTGTGTGTCAGAGACATTGGGATCCCTGGGGCCCACTGGCCAGTTACCCTCATGTGATTAGTGAACCTCGGGACCCACTAAGAGGCTTCTGTCCCCCAAAACAGAAGGGATAACGTTTGAGGAAGAACGACACCCCAGAGTGGCCTCTGGCCTTCACATGCACACACATACACCTGCCCGTCCTCCCATGCATTCATGAACTTGCATGTCCCCCCAAACAAAAGCAACGCACCTTGGCCAGCAAAGGGTGTGTGTGTGCATGCATGTGCAATGTGCATGTGGTATGCGTGTGTATGTATGTGGTATGTGTGTATTGGGGAATAACTTGAGTAGGCAACTAATAGCGTTGTGGGGCAGCCATTCAATTGTGAGCATGACCAGGCATGGTGTTCTGTGTTGCAATTTTTTTTCCCAGAATAATGTGTTTTTGTAACCTATCATCTCTTCAATAAGTTTCATGAGATGTTACCCACTTCATTATAAATAGGCATTGTGGCTTTGTCCAAGTATAGGTAAATGTGAGTGCTCTGATGCATGTAAGTTGAGCTGAGCTAAAATTTGATATTGCTTGGTCAGCTGTATTAAATGTACCTTTACCTCACAATGGGTTTATCAGCCATGACCCCATAACAAACAGAGAGCTATCTGTATATATTTTGTGTACCTATTTTTCTGCATCCCTGTGTGCATGTAAAACGATAGCCATACTGGCAATGTAATGCCACTTAAGTAACATTTTAGAGGGAAAGTGATCTTAAACTTTTTAAAGATGAACACACGCAGGTAGCCTATAGGATTGACTGCATGTGGCTCTAAGCAGTGGTATAAACGAGTAGGAGCCATTTCTCTGACACAGCTGTCCTCGGGAGGCAAGAGCTGGCATTAGCTCGTCAGAGCAAAACGAGCTTGGGCTCAGGGCTGAGAGTTCCTTCGTGGCTGGGGCCTTTCTCTATGGTTGCAAGGTGGCTGCCACAGCGCTTTGCAGGGTCATGAGGACAAGAGCCTCATTTTTAGCAACCTTCGCCTTTCTCTTGGGAAGGTCCATCATCGGCTCAGTCTCTGATAGGCCCGGAAACAGAGGCCTCTCTTTTCAGTCCCATTTTTTCCTTATGCGCAGGATGGGGGAACTGGGTGTGGGATCTGATTGCCCGGTACATGCTGTGACCCCAGGACGCTGCTCAAGAAGGAGTGGTGACAAGATGCTGAAGTGACGCAGGTAGAACGATTGTGCAGCCAATCACGGGCTGGATCTGAGGAGTGTGGGACCCTCATAGCAGTTGGGAGGACCCCGAGGTTGTTCACGGCTTAAAGCCCACATCTTCTGTTTCCTGTTCTTTATTTGCCAACAGTATAACAAAATGCGCGAGACTGAGCACTTTATAAAGAAACGGTTATGTAGCTTACAGCTTTACAGGATTGAAAATCCAAACAGCAGAGTCCTGGAGAAACTCCCTCTCCAGGTACTGCAGATGGTGGGAGTGCGCATGCGCATGGCAGAGAGCGTGCTATGGGAACCGAAGAGCTGATTAAAGTCAGGCTCTCTCTGTAACAATCTTCTAATAAGAACTATGCTGTTTCTAAAAGCAGAGACACAATGCCTTGATTTCCTTGCTGTAGGTCCCCCCCGCCCCTGCCCCGAGGTCCCATTACCTCTCATGTCATCACACTGTGAGCAAACCTTCACATGAACCCCAAGGATCAACCATATCCCACCCAAAGCAAGAGGGAAGCTGGGAACACAAATAAGAGACGGAGACTAACCACAGGCATAGAAGATATATAGAGAAAAATAACAAGGTTGCCGCCGTCTCCTGAGACCCACTTGGCGCATCAGTCTCGACTCTGGCTTGGGTCCTGTCAGTGAGTCCAGAATTAGCAACTCTGTTTCTCTCATCTGAACGCCAAAGTAGGAAACGTAGGTCCTCGCTTGGGTCAGAGAATAGTCTGAGACTCAGAAGGCAGAGCACCAAACCACGGTGGGGCTTCTCTGACCCTTGTCTGCTGTGGGAACCTCTGCCCATTTGTCCCTTTTCATCTTTTGCCTTTCGTCTTTTTAAGACCCGCTCTTTTCATCAAAGCCAGCGGGAGACAGTAAGCTGCTGACTCGCTTTCCTCCAGGATTCTGCACTTCTCTTTTTCTTTCTAGGCATGCGATTTCTCTTATTTAAACCGGGAACTGCTGAGGTCAACACTAGCTTTCTTGACGTTTAAAACGCATTCCTATGTTGCAGAGATCCTTCCTGGCCTGATAAACTTCCAGACGTCGTCTTTCACAGTTATTTGGAGGGGGGGGGGGCTTGAAGCTCATCCTAACTGACTCCAGCACTCTCTCCCTCCCAGACAAGATGGCTTCCCTGTGGCAGGCTGAACTCAGCTCCTGCTTCTGGCGGTGTGTGTGTGTGTGTGTGTGTAACTCTCTTCCATATTGTAATGCTCTGTAGCATCCCTTTAGCCATTTGAGAGCAGTCTGAGGTCAGATTTCTCCTTGACAAACACACTTTACGACTTTTATTCCACTTGTTTATGTAAAATTTGGGGAACAAAGAAAAATGGTAAGAGAACACGGCGCTGGTCACTTATGAACCCACCTTCTAGAAATGTGCTTTCTTCTACTTTCCTCTTGAGGTGTGCAATATATATGGGTAGGTTCATTTGACTCAAGTAAAGTCGCGCACGTTTAATATTTATGATGTGTTCCTGCTTTGATTTCCCCCACTTCTCTACTGTTAATATGACCCTTGGCAGGCCCATCAATCCAACAAAGTTAAATAATGCTCCACCATTGAATGAACAGCCCTCCCAGCCTAGTTAGTTTTCTCTGCTGCTGTAATTTCAAAACCCAACCAAAACCAACCTAGGGGAGGACAGACAACTTTATTTGGCTTACAGCTTATGGTCCATTATCAAGGAAGCCAAGACAGGCACCTGGAGGCAGAGACCATGGAGGAACACCGCTTCCTGGCTTGCCCTCCACGGCTAGCCTTCTTTAGACATCCCAGGGCCCCCTGTTCAGAAGTGCTCTCTCCCCACAATCGGCTGGGCCCTCGCACGTCGATCAGCAATCAAGAATAAATACTCCACAGGCTTGCCTATGGGCCAATCTTTTTTTAAAGCCATGGTTCCCTGTTCCCAGATGACCCTAGCTTGTCAGCACACCCCCTTTCCTCTTGTGTCAAATCACCCTCAACTTTTCACTGCTAGTCCTGTTCCATTTAATGTTGGTAATAAGTTATGCAGGGGCCCTCTTCATGGGTACTCATCATCCTGAGAGTGTGCTACAGGACAGGTGATATTATCAGGGCCTCTTATGGATGAGAAAGCCGAGGTGACAGCCAGGTAAAGGGCAGAGCTTTGGGGTTGAACCTTGTGTCAGCTCGGTGCCCAGACTGTCTCCTCATGGAGCTCCCTTCTGACCCTCTCTTGCTGAGTGGAGGATGTGCTCTTTCAGGGGCAGGGTGGTTTGCACCCGCCCTGCCCCCCCCCCTCAGAACAATGGTGTTTTCCAGTTCTTGTGATAAAGCTGAATATGCTAGTCCTGGTGTGACCACTTCTCCTATTTGTGACCTTCGGTGAGTAACGTCACCACTGGGCCTCTGTGGGATTCCAGGGTGTTTACACACTTGGTCCAACGGATCACTTCTGCCTGAAGTTGCTTTTCCCCCTGGGGCTGTTCAGGCAGGAAGAGAGGTGCTCAGGAAACCCCCCTGCAGCGGCTGTATGGTCTTCTTAAGTGTTACTGTGGAGCTCTCCTCAGAGCAGATAAGTCCCTTGAATTTCGAAGTTAGGAACTTTTTGTCTCACCACCAAATAAGGGGGCTGCATGGCATGTGTCCCTCTCTGGTGCAGGCACTTGGGCCCCTGCTAAGCACAACTGGTTGCCAGAAGGATGCGCTGGGACAGGGGGTCCTCTAACTGCAGGGTAGGTGGGTAGGCTAGTGATGGGACAGCCACAGCAAAGGTGACTGTGTTTTTCCTGACACCACTGACTAAATGTGGTGGCCTAGCACCTCAGCCACCTTTTCCCAGACCGTATCCCTGAAACGTCGGCCCAGCAAAAAGGAAAAGAGAATGAGAAGACACATGCCTTTCAGAATAGATTCCACCCTATGCAGTTTCTCCTCCCTTGTCACATAAAAGGGAAGGATATTTCTGCCTCTACCTTCGGCAAGCCTTTGTTGGGCTCTGTAGCTGCCTCTGCTGTGCAGCAGGGAGGGTCTGGTAGCTGTGGTCCTCTGCCAGCTCCTCCTGCAGATGGCTTTATTTTTCTCTTTCTCTTTCCCCACTTGCCAGGCCTCTCCGAGATGCTGGCTGGCATCTTTATCTTTGTCCAGTCCTCTCAGAAACAAACAACAATGGACCTATTTTAAATGCACCCCCCCCCCACTATTGCTGATTTCGAAAGTATCTTGCTTCAGTCAGAGCGTAGCACAGCTTTCTTTCCATCCAGAGAAATGATTTGGGGACCTAATTTCAAAGTACAAGTCCCTAAGATCATGTTAAATGAGGGTTAGAAAGACACTTGGCTGAGCAGACGGTGAGTTGAATGGGGCAGAGCACTAATGCAACACTAACTGGCTATGGAGAATGGCCCTGTATCAAGCCCCCAAGGGAACCAAGGGTCATCTTGATGGTGACGGTGATGTGTTGGCAATAAAAGTAATGACATCAGCATTTGTTGAGTATTTACCACCTGCTGGGTGGTGTGCAAGCTTGAATGGCTCTGCTGCTGTGCACTATGACTTACTTACATGACACGTTAGAGTCAGCTAGTCAGCAGAGAGCAGGGTGTAGTTAATGGTCTCCAAGGTCTTTAGAGAAATGGACCTCTTGTGGCTTTGAACTGAGGAAAAAACTGAAGTAGCTTTATTTATTTGTTAGTTTTTGTTTGCTTGCTTCTTGGTTTGCTTGTTTGCTTTAAGATATTGTCTCTGTAGCTCAGGTTGACCATGTACCCTAGGCTGCCCTCAAACTCCTGATCCTCCTGCCTTCCCAACTGAATTCTGGGATTGCAGCATTGCCACCACATCCAGCCCTGAAGATACTGTTTTTGATAGATAAAAACAGAAGGGGAAATGTTGTTTTTCTCTCCATTATGTTCCTGTTTTCCAACTGGGTGACTTCCATAACGAGTGACACCAAAAGGTCTGCCCAGGGAACCATTTCCACTGTTTTTATTCTAAAAGAGAACTTTATTGATGTGTAATTTACCCATCAAGAATCATCCGTTATAAAGTCAGGGATTTTTTTTCCCCCAAGACAGGGTTTCTCTGTGGAGCCTTGGCTGTCCTAGACTCGCATTGTAGACCAGGCTGGCCTCGAATTCACAGGGATCCTCCTGCCTCTGCCTCCCGAGTGCTGGGATTAAAGGCGTGCGCTACCACCACCCAGCAAGTCAGTGATTTTTTTTAAAGGGAATTTTTGCATTGTATGTCTGTGTAATCCATGTCTAGACACAGGTGACACTGCAGAAAATTACCTAGCGGCCACCTTTAGGCAGCCAGCTCCCAGCCTGGCCCAGAGTTTACCAAGAAGGTTGTGAAAGGCTTACCGCCCATCACTCAGAGTGTGCAGGGAGGAGCTTCAGCCCCACGCCTTCCTCCTGCCAGTCGGAGCTTCCACAACAGTGCTTAGAATTACAAGCTTAGACGCGGTCGTGGATGGGTGGAGTCTAAATCTCGGAAGAGCGCAAGTGCGGCCGCCATGGGCTCCCAGGCTTTTCCAGCAAAGGAGAGTCCTAACAGTCAAGCCTGCCAGCCAGTTTAGGAGAAGTTTTAAGACTTAGAGTTTATTTCCCGTAAATATTATGTTATTTTCGGATCCTGTAACCTTTACCCTTAGCGATATCCAGAGTACCTTAAGACGTCCTTTTTGCAAGCAGCTCCTGTTCTGTCAACGGTTTGATTTTTAACTTGGATTCTGGGTGTAGAGTTATTCCGGACATTTTTTCGGATTGTGTCATTTGTGCTCATGTCTGAGCCTGCCGGCTCCTTTGATGAGGACAAGGACTAGATATTAAAACTACCTGCATTTCTTTCTTTTTAAAACACTGTGTGTGTGTGTGCGCGCGCGCGTGTGTGTGTGATGTGTGTGCATATGTGGTCATGTGTGTGTTATGTGTGTGCATGTGGGGCCATGTATGGTCATGTGTGTGTACATATATGTGGTCGTGTGTGCGAATATATATGATTGTGTGTGTTATGCATGTGCATATGTGGTCATGTGTGTTATGTGTGTGCATATATGTGGTCATGTGTGTGAATATATATGATCTTGTGTATGTGTGTGCATGCACGTGCTTGCCTATTCATGTATGTGGAGGTTAAAAGTTGACTTCTGAGCTCTTCCTTTCTCACTTTCTACTTGACTTTTCGAGACAGAGTCTCTAATCAACCTGGAGCTTGCCATTTTACCTAGGCTGGCTAGCTAACAAGCCCCTGCAACCTACAGTCTCTCACCCCCGTCCCTGGGATTACAGGCAAGCACCATCATGCCTGGTCTTGGTGTACATCCTGGCGATCTGAACACAGGGCCTACATGAGCTTCACCTGCCAAGTCATCTCCCTAGCCCCTAGCTCTCCCCTCCCCAGGCTAGGCAAGTGCTCTACCACTTAGCTGTATCCCCAGTCCTAACTTTTTTCTTGTTTCCACCCTGTCCCTCTGGTCCCAGGACAACATAGGTCACTACTGTACATTTCTGATGGTTTGTGGATCATGCCAGGTTTTCCAGGTCATTGCCCAATGTGCTTCCATAGTGATGATTACAAAAGCACACAGATCCGTTAGGGGGAAGTGACAAGGACTTAAACCAAAATAGGTGAAAAAAAAAGTAGAAATAGTTTTTTCATTAAAATAAATCTGTGCAGCTTGGTGTGGTGGTATGTACCTTTAATCCCACTGCTTGGGAAGCAAAGGCAGGCGGATCTCTAAGTTTGAAGCCAGTCTGGTCTCTAACAGGATGGCAGGGCAACATATGGAGACTCTGTTTTTAAAAAATCTGCATCTAATATTTTCCCCCAAGTCTGCATGAGCATTTTCAAATCATTAGGGTCTTTTACATGTTGTAGACTCAGGTCCCTCAACCTCTCCTTAAAGATGGGGATTTTTTTTTCTTTTTTAACAGGGTTGTGGGATGTTGACCTGATCAGAGTCAAGATAGAAGGAATTACTATGTACTGACGTAAGTCACAAAGCACTTCCATCAGGACGGTGTGACGGACAGCTCTAACCTAATGAAGTAAGCGTTTAGAACTGAGTAGGCCTTTCTCCAAAGACACGTAGGATGTGAGTAAACACATGGAGAGAAGATGAGCCTCACTAGAGGTTAGAGAAATGCAAACTGAACCACATAAGCAGATAAAATAAGAATAAATGAGGGCAGGGAGAAAAAAAAAAGAACAAATGCTGACAGGAACGGGAAGAAATTGGAACCCCAGAGCACTGCTGGATGCAGATTAGTACAAGAACTGTGGGAAAGAGCTTGGTACTTCCTCGGAACGCTAAACACGAAACGGCCACATGTCTCTGCGTTCTACTAGTGGGTATAGAACCATGAGAAAGGAGCATAGACCCGTGTGAAAACATGCACTGTTAGTTGGCGTTTCACTGGTGAAACTCCAGGAGTTTTTAAATATAGAGACTCGTCCTTTGTTTACTATGTGGCTTGCATTGCAGGCATTTCATCTTAGTCTGTGTGGATGGTTTCACTTTGTCAGTGATGTCTTGGTTGGTGATCTTTCTCGACACTGGGTGATGTCCATGCTAGTGACCAAGGGCCTTTCAGGAAGCTACACAAGCAGGGGTGGGGGTTAGGGGATGGTGGAGGGGGGGTGTTTGTTTTGGCCTGTGGACCAGGGGAGACATCATGCCTAGGAAGGTGTGGTTGTGGAAGGCTGCCTGGTCATGGCTCCGCAGAGAAGGAAGCCCAAGAAGAGGATTACCCGTGTGGTGCCCAGCTGGCTTTCTGCTTCAGGCCAGGTCCTCAGCCCTTAGGATGCTGTTGCCTGTTTTCAAGGTGGGTCTTATCCTCCCCAGTTAATTCCCTCTGGAAACACCCACGTACGCAAACCCAAGATGTGCATCACTAATTAACGCCTTTTGTGTTCCTTAGTCCAACGAGGTTGACCGTTGGAATCATTATAGCGTCCTTTGCACTAAAGTTTTTAATGTTGTTGAAATCTAATTTATCTTTTTTTTTTTCCTATTGTACCTTGGCTTTGGTTCTGTGTGTTTGTGCTAAAATTATTATCTCATTTTTTATTCTGAGCTAGTTAGTTACTGTAATATACATGAGGAGCTAGCTCTGAGTAATTGAGTAATTAAAACCTTTGTTATTGAAGTCATAAGCTCACACAATTTTGGGGTTTGTTGTATTAATGACTTCCCTTATTCACCTTTGAATTCCCTCCCCCATCCACGCTAGCATGTATGCACACGATAGACACTAAAAGCATGCCTGTTGGCTGAATCTGGAAGGAAAAACAATTTTTTTCCCCCAAAACCTAAGCTGGATTTTGTTCAGACTTTGAAGACAGATCTGAGTTCCACTTACATCTTTGTTTCACTCACTCGGGGGCTTTTTCTAAGCTTTGAAAGCTCTGGAAACTCAGCTGCCACTCTGTAAGAAGCGATAACATACCTCTTGAAGGACTGTCACCGAGATTGCACATGAACTTCAGTGCACATGTAGCGGTGGTTCTGTGTGTCAATTAATTTATCTCAGTTTCTCCCTTGGGTAAGAGGGGAGTTTTCATCTCTTGCCGTCTCAGCAGGGCATGTCTGGATAGACATCCCAAGGAAACACCTGCTGCTGTTATAGCTCCTGGGTAGACCTCAAGCTGGGACCTTTAGCTCCTGCAGCCCCTAGTGTTACTCATGGCTAGAGTGTCAGTTCCCTTGGCCTTTAAGGCTTGGCAGCTCCAGGGAACTTTTTGGTGATCAAGACCTTTAGTTCTCTGCAGCCTCCTCTCTTGTCACTTCTGCCCCAGGCCCCATTCTTGAAGAATTCTTCAGCAGTCTTCTCACTGTCACTGAGGCTGGTGGCTTTGCAACTACTGAGGCTACAGTGCTATCCCCACCAGTAGCTTAGGCAAGGCCACTTAGAGAAGTCTTTTATGGGGGCTTAATCCCTGTAACACCCCAGGGCAGCATGGGTGGAAAACAACAACCTGTGACTGCATTTCCAAGGCCTCCTGTGTCCTCCTCTTGTCGCTGTGGGCATTGCCACACCTGCATACAGGTAAAGAAAGCACTCATACACATTACATAAATTTTAAAAAATAAAAAAAAAAAAGGTTTATATTTGTGGCAGTCATGCACAGAGTTTTGTGTGCACCAATCACAGGCCTTCTCTGGGGCTTGAGAGGAAGTGCCAGGGTAACCAGAGGCTGCGCGGGGTCACGTAGAGTTCACTCAGCTTGTCTTTCTCCGAGTGCAGCTTTCTAAGGCCAGCAAACATGTCTGGAGTTGTCATGACTGGCATGTGTCGTCCGCTCTGGGGGTAGAAGTGCTCCACAGTGGCCAGAGTTTCTCCAGTGGGATTATAAAGCGACCATTAATATCTGGGCTGCCACAGGGCCACGCAGCCAGTCTCACACTCAGGAATACGAGGAGGGGCCTGTCAAATGGCTCCCCCGTGCCAGTTTTAATCACTCACAGAATGCAATAAAGTGTAAGGAAAGCTCAACACAGAAGTAACGCTTTTATTTTGGTGTTGTTTGTTCTGGGCTTTATTAAACCCAAGCTGGCTTAGAACTCACTGTAGGGCCCGGGCCAGCCTCACACTCACAGTCCCGCCTCTGAGATTGCTGGCAGTAGGCTCCATACCCAGCAGAGTTAACAATTCTTATAGCACTTAACAGTGCTTAATATTAATGAACAGTGATTAACAGTGTCAGCTCCTGCCCCAGTGCTCTGAGGGAGAGTCCCTGCAATCTGTTTTTAATATCATATTTTATCTTTTGAGAATTAACTCCTCCCAGATTGACCCTTCAACTTCCTTTCCCCTCCCAACCAGTTTTTTTCCTTTTTAAAATTACCCACTGAGCCAATTTGACATTCCCAAATACTCAGGGGTATAGGGGTACAGTTGGCCATAGACTTGATGCCTCTCTGCTTCTTTTGGTAAAGAAAATTATTTTCGCCTGGCAGTGATGGCACACGCCTTTAATCTCAGCACTCAGGAGGCAGAGGCCGGTGGATCACTGTGAGTTCGAGGCCAGCCTGGTCTACAAAGTTAGTCCAGGACAGCCAAGGCTACACAGAGAAACCCTGTCTCAAAAAAATCAAAGGGAGGGAGGGGGAAAGAAAGAAAGAAAAGAAAGAAAATAACTATTTTTCAAAACATCAGGGAAAACTTTTCTTAGTCCCTGGCCACGTCAGTTTTTGTGGAATTCACACAGAAGAGACCGAGTGTCTGGACAGTTAACACCAAAACCCAACACTGTGCACTAGCAGTGTGTGGCTGTGTGAACTTGCAAACATGGAGTAAACACATCTACATACTTTTCTAAGGAAACTTGGAAGGGGCCCAGGCGTTTTCACATGTGTTCAGATGCTGTACTGTGTCTTTTCTTGTGGGAAGCAGACTGTGATTCCCACAATCACTTGACTGGAGCACATTGCATTGCCAGGATACTTGGGGACCAGCGGCCGTCAGGGCACCCACTAGGGAATTGCTGAGCTGCAAGTTTGGTGATCTGAGAAAGAGGAAAACACCCATGGTGGGGTGGTGTGAATGAAGCAATTTTGTCAATACTTCTGCTTTTTGTCTCTCGGTGGTTATTTTTAACTGAAGCAGTAGTCATCTGAGGCTCTCACAGGCTCTTGAGCTCTTAGCACATGAAAGTAGCCCAGATCTTCCAGACATAGGACCACCATCTGGCCTGAAGAGAAGGTAAAAAAAAAATCAGTCAATGGTTTTTGTTTGTTTTTAAGGAAGATGTTACCAAGGCTTAGTTCTTTCTGGCACACACTTAGGGTTTGATAGATAACTATTTTTGCTTTAAAGGGACACTCTAGTAAACACTTTGCAGACACTACTGTTATGCTGTGAATCTGTCCTTGGTTTTTAGAAAGCATCTCAAGCTCTGAGGGCAGGTTCCGTTCCTCAGGAGGTGGATGTATGCGCCCCTTACTACTATTAATACTTTTCTGGGTAGATTAACCAAGTGAGCTTGTATTTAACTAGGTGCACTAGAGTGCTAGCTAGGACAGTGCCTGATGATAAGAAATACTGATAATTAATATTTCTTAGGAGGCCACCATGAGCCAGGCACCGTCGGAAGTGTGGTACCTGCGCTAACCATTTAGCCCTCTCAAAGACGCACTGAGTTAGTTAGCTGTGCTTTGCCTCCTTTTTATGAAGCGGGGAAACAGCAGACTTCCCAGCACCATGAGAGCAACTGTTGGGTCAGTGTTCTTAGCAGGGCACAACAAAGCAAGCTTGGTGGAAGGCATTACATTTGAGATTGGACTAAGTGTGATACGTCATTGGTTTTCAGTTTTTCTCATCCATATGTCTATCACCGGGTTCCTTCAGTATTCAATTTGAAAAGGAGCCAGATAAGGTCTCAACTCTGTAGACCAGTCTGGCCTTGAACTTAGTGTGTCTCCTTCCCTCAGCCTCTTGAATGCCAAGAAGCCTATTCCTAGTTTGAAAATGTTAGACACCAGTAGAGAACTGTAAGAATGGAGTCCACTTATGCATCTAACCAACAATTGTTTCTTAGGGATTTAGTGCTTGGGATGCAAAGGCAGTGGAGTCCTGGTCCCCCTGCTCTCATAGAGATGTCACCAAAGAAGGGGAAATGCTCTTCCAACAGTTAGCACTCCTGAAGTCATGACATGGAAACTAGTTTCTTGCATCCTATTTTTTGAAAGTCCCACAGCCACTGTAGGAAAAGCCGGTGCTTCTTGGCTGACTGAATTGTACAGCCCCGACCAACTCACCCAGAGTGCTGGGCTGCAGGCTGCAGGGTACAGGATACTACTGTTGCTCCCAGATGGGGGCTTCGCACTGCTGGGGAGAAAGGGGGCTGCTGTGCAAGGGGTGCCACAGGCTCCTTTGATCACCTTAAATGCCTCTCTCCAGGGCGGGCTCGGGAGGACATCTTGTAATACAAGTAAAGAGAGGCAAGCCCCCACTACAGGGAGAGTCCTTTTGTGTTAAAATAGGAGACGGGCTGGTAACACCTTAGGTCCTGGTAGGACTCCATCAGCACCGATGATTTGGATTGCTCTCGGCCCATGGTGAGAATCCAGGCAGGGACAAGGAAAGTGGTGCTTGTTCACGTTAGACTCTAACCACTATCCTGTGCTTCCTTGGATGGATCCGCTTTATAGGCAAACAGGGGAGCGGTAGCCACAAAGGTATCTCTCTGGGAAATTCTGTATAAGTTCATTTTAAGTTGGTGGGCAGAGCTCTGGGATGTTAAAGAACCCGGATCTAGCAGCTCATCTGGACCCTGAAATTGTCTCTTTCTCTACCTCAGAGTGCTATCAAGATTAATGGTGTGTGTGTGTGTGTGTGTGTGTGTGTGTGTGTGTGTGTGTGTGTGTTGTGTATGTTGGTGGTGGTGGTTCTGAAAATCAAACTCAGGGCCTTGTGGCCTCCTGTTCGACACCACTGAGTTAAACCCCAATCTGGGGTGTGTGTGCTATTTAATAGCTAATTAAGTCCTGTAGACAAACAGATTGGCCAAAAGGAATGTTGGGAAGTTCTGTTCTTGAGAGATGTGTCTTGGCTTCTCCCTGTGTGGCCAGTGTTCTGAGTCCATCGTGCCCCTAACTCGTCACACCTGGGGAGTATGCTCCCGTCCACACCCAACAGCAGAAACCAACGCACAGAGATGGTGACTGACTTGTCTTAACCAAGACTCAAATCTGAAAGTCTGGATTGGAGGGCAGTGGCTTGTCTTCTGCCATAGACAGGAATTTAGCTAAGTCATCTTGGGAGGAGAGAGAACTTAAAAATCATCCAGGCACACAGATTGGATTGAACAAAGACACAAAACTATCATTTAGAAAACTTGTTCGAAACAGTTGTAGCTGTTAAGTGGTTATCCCTGGATGTTATCAGGAGCCTTTGAGCTGGTTTTAGCTTTTATGTCTCTGGCCTAGGGAGAAGGCAGAGGTGAAAAACAACTTAGAGGCCTGACGAGGTTACTTGCCGATCTAAGGAGCGTTAAGCACTATGAGTGCTCAACATGAGTAAAATAGGACCCAATAAAAGATTATCCAAGCACAGGGGCCTACACTGACTAGAAACCTTGTTCTGGCCTCCATCTCCTCCCACACTTCAATTCACCACCACACAGCCTGTGGGAATGTTCTAGATTGTGTATTTCTGTGCATGTTAGCTTGTGCAAGTGCATACATATGAGTAGGCTTGCATGCCTGTGTGCTCATTGCATGTCGAGGTTGGCAGGCAACTTTGATGTCTTTTCTTGGGTGATGTCCATTTTAGTTTGGAAAGACTTACTTTTATTTTATGTGTGTGACTGTTTCATTGCATGCGTGTTTGTGCACCATAGGTTTAGAGTGCTCAGGGAGGCTAGAAGAAGATAGCGGGTCCTCTGGAATGAGTTACAGACAGCTGTAAGCAACAACCAAACCTAGATCCTCTACAAGATGATCCAGTCCCCTTCTTATTTTTGAGATAGAATGTCTTGTTGGCCTGAAGCTTGTCAGGTAGGCTGGTCTGGGCAGCAAGCCCCAGGAATGGTGATGATGATGGTAGTGGTGGTGATGATGGTGGTGATGAAGATGATGGTGGTGGTGGTGGTAGTGATGATGGTGATGATGGTGGTGGTGATGGTGATGATGGTGGTGATGATAGTGATAATGATGATGGTGGTGGTGGTGGTGGTGATGATGATGGTGGTGATGGTGATGCTGCTGCTGCTGCTGCTGGTAAGCATGCCACCAAGCCTGGCCTTTTACATGGAGGTTTATGTTCTGATATACATCCAGTATGGCAGAATGACACACAGACCCACTGATTCTGGTTTAGAAGAAAGAGTTTTCACAACTAATTGCATTATTATTTCAATGGAGGTTTTTTTTTAAATTACTAAAACATTGATTATACTGTCTTCATCCTATATAAGAAATGGGTTAATTGAGTAGATTGTGAGATTAAATTTTTTTATGTATTTCTCTTGCTGTAGACTTTAGTAGGCACCTGGTTTGTGCCTCAGAGTGTCTTTAAATGATAATAACATTAGTATTAAAAGCTAACATTAGGGTTTTCATAAGCACCAGGAACTATTCTAAGTGTTTTACATTTACTCCTTATAAACCCTAGTGACTTTGATAGCCAAAGTACTGAGAAATACCATTAAGCAAAGGAGGGGCTGTCCCTTTGAGAGGAGAGGAAAGAAAAAAACTTCCCTGCCACTCTTTTCTTCTTCTCCTTTCCTCTCTGTCTGAAATGTTCCCCTCTGTGCCCCAGTTCCCTTGGAAAGCCTCTATTTATTGCTGTTCTCATCGTCATTATTATCTTCCAACTCAACTAGCATTAAGTTGATACCATTTGAGGTCATTCTAGTCCTCGGCTTTCCCACAACGAAACCATATTTCTTTGACAAATTGTCTTAACATTAGCATTTTAGATAAGAGGGAAACAGAGAGAAGCCTGTTTGATGAACATCACCGACAGTTCCCATATCTGTACCACATATCACCGATCTGCTCCTCTTCCTCTATGTCGCTATTGATACAGAGCAGAAGTGGCATAGATTTCGTGCTTGTTAATACAGAGGTTGCTTTTTTTCTTTCCTCTTCTTCCTATGGCTTTGAGTTCCTCGAGTGTCGTCTTGTTTTAATATGACTAGATCGTTTCTGGTAAAGCAGGTTGATGGGTGATGACTCCTTTCAGATCTTATTTATATAGAAATGTCTCTCCCCCCCCTCCTGTCTCTCCCACCTCTCCCTCTTATCTCTCTCCCCCGCCTCTCTCTAAAGACAAGTTCTCACTACGTAGTTCCAGCTGCCCTGGGACTCACAGTGTAGACTAGGATGGCCTCAAACTCACAGAGAGCCACTGGTTCTTACCTCCCAAGTGCTGGATTGAAGGCGTGTGCCATCTACCACCCCTGGCTTTCCTTTTATCGGAAGATTGTTTTTCCTCCAATATACAGAATCCTTGCTTAACATTTTTAAAAGGTCTCTTTCAGGACTTTAATGCCATCTCCTTTCTCAGGTATGACCTCCATGGTTTTGGCTATTGATCTCATGGATGATTCAATAAGCCAATAGCCACTTCTTTGGTTTCTGGTTGGGATTTATCCTACTTGGAATTGGAGTTCATTTAGAGGATTTTTGTTTGTTTGTTTCTGAGACAGGGTTTCTCTGTGTAGCCTTTGCTATCCTGGAACTCACTGAGTAGACCAGGTTGGCCCTCAATTCAGAGCTCTGCCTGCCTCTGCCTCCCAGAGTGCTGGGATTACAAGTATGGGCCACCACTGCCTGCTTTTTTTTTGTTTCTTTTTTGCTGGTGTGTATGCATGCCTTCCATCAAATTTCAGTAAGCTTTTGGCATTTACATCTTCAAGTATCCCCTCCTCATGTGCGTACTGGCACCATCCCATAGGGTTTGTTTACTTTTCTTCATTCTTTTGTCTTTTGGATTCTTAAATTGGATCGCTTTAACAGCCTCATCTCCAAGTGCGCTGGCTCTGTCCCCTGCCTGGGCAGCTCTGCCTTCCGTTTTCATCGTTGTACTCGGCTAGACTTTCTGTTTGAGCCATTGACATTCTTCTTCTGTTTATACTCGTTCTTCCAGGTTTGCCTCAGTTCTCTGTGGTTTCCTTTAGGTAACCAGTGTCCATTGTGATGCTCCATTCTGAGACCCCTGACAGTGCCTGAAAGCACAGATCCTACTGAGCTGTCTAATCTACCATCCCGTCTACCTTAGCCCTCATCACATATCATTGCAAGCCTGAGAGTCACACTGATAGCTGGGGTAACTGAGGAACTATAGACAGGCAGTGTATACAGTGCAGACACATTGCACCAAGGGACAGATGACTCATGCCTTAGGCAGGATGGAGCAGATGAGGAAAGATTCCAATATTCTATTCAAATTTTCTATTGAGATAGTATATTCACAATTGTAAGATGACTATTCTATTTTTTGGAACTCTACATTTAATAGTTCCAGACTGCAATTTAACTACAGGTAACTAAAATGACATTTTAAGGGAAACTGCAGGTAAGGAAGTCACTGTGTTGATTCAACATCTGGCTAATGGTTACACTTTCTGATGTGCTTCATAAATAAATGATTTATGGAAAATTCACTTTCTTCTCAATGAATGACCACATCTCCCTATAGCATGTCATCATCATTTTTTTTTAATTGAAAACCTGACATTCTGAATACTCTCACATGGTGACCCTGGAAATCACACTTTCCCACTCTTTGGAGATTGGTTGATTTTGTTGTTGTTGTTGTTGTTGTTGTGGACTGATGTTTATTGTGACCTTTCTGATTGCTAGCTGCTACCGTGTGTTCTTATTTTCTGTGGTCACTGAAGTTTCTGTTCTGTCTTCTCTGTGGTTAGGCAGTGACCTTCTTAAATGTCTCTCTCTGAAGAGGGGAAAACATGGGGGATTTAATTTTTAAAATTTCCTAGTGGATATTGTTAGGGGAACTGTTGGTAGCCAACAGGGCCAAAACAAAAGTAGGCATCCATGCCAGTGGATCAGGAGGCACTGCGAAAATGCACAACAAAAATTTGGAAGGCAGGGTTCCATTGCCCACCCAGGAACCCACTATCGCTTTAGGCACATGAGTGGTTCCTGTTTCCAGGCAGATCTCTGTGAGTTCTAGGCCAGCCTGGTCTACATAGTGAATTCCAGGCCAGCCTGGTCTACATAGTGAATTCCAGGACAGCCAAGGCTACACAGAGAAACTCTGTCTAGAAGAAGAAAAAGAAGAAGAAGAAGAAGAAGAAGAAGAAGAAGAAGAAGAAGAAGAAGAGGAGGAGGAGGAGGAAGAGGAAGAGGAGGATGGAGGAAGAAAAGGGTCCAGTTTCACCTTTCCCACCCCCATGTGAATATCCAGCTTTCTCACTCCCATTTATTATAGAGATATCCTTCCGCCGTTGCCTATTTGGACAGTTTTATTCAAGATGATTCGCGTGTACACATGGGCATGATTTTTCTGGTTCTCTATGTGTTTATACCTTTACTGCACTGTTTGTCTTTCTTTTGTTTGTTTACTGTTCATAATTTTTGTTTGCTTGGTTTTGAGATAAGGTCTGTGTAGCCCAGGCTGGCTTCAAACTCACGCTCATCATGTCTCAGCTCCCTGAGTGTTAGAACCGCAGTTTGTACTAAAACAGCATTGCGGAGCCGTTTTAGCTTCTATTCCTTTGTAGTATAATGTAAAAGTGGGAAGTGGGATCTCTCTGGTCTGTGCCTGTTCCAGACTTTTGCATTAGCAACTTTTCCTGCGGCAGCAACACATGACCTGACAGAAACACCCTCAGGGAGGGTTTATTTTGGCCCATAATTCATGAGTCCAGTCCATAACGGTGCGGGACATCATGGTAGCAAGAACTTTGAGACGTCTGGTCATAGGGCGCCTGTAGCCAGGAAGTAGAGAGCAACGAAAGGCTGTGCCCGGCTCCCTGTCTTTGTATTCCATGTGAGATCTGCACCCATGGAATGAATGGTGCTGTCCTTAGGCCGGGTGATTCCCCCACCCTCTCAGTTAACCTAATCTGCATAATCCCTGGCAGACATCCTCAGAACCTTGTCTTCTAGCAGATTCCAGAGACTGTCAACTCGCCATATTAGCCATCATCATTGCTTTAGGGCTTGGGTGGGTGGGTGGAGGTGCCTTCTGTGGTTTTCGGTGTTTCTAAGCCTTGTTTTTGTTCTGTTTCTATCACTGGCATTTTGATATACATTATATTCAGTCTGTGGATATCTTTGTGAGGTGTGAACATTTGACGGTATCAGAATATCTGTTTACAAGTGTCTTCTTTAATTCTCTTCGCTGATGCCTGATGGCTTTCCATTTCTGATTTAAAAACAGATTTAAAGGAGTAAAGCTTGCTTGTCCTAGCAGAAAGGGCAGGGACAGGAGGAACAGCCCCAATGTTCTCTTCCTTTTGTACCCATTGGCTACCTTTTGAAGTCCTCTTCCCTCAAGGCACCCAGGAGGGGCAAGAGGCCCATAACGTGGAAAGCTTACATAAATGCTGGACCCCTGCTACAGGAACCATAACAAAGGGCCCAGAGCGCGGAGTGTGGGGTGCTTGAGGGCTGAAGTAGCAATCTGGGAAATTGAGAAACTTTGTTTCACTAGGTGTGGTTAAGTCTTAGCCAAGCGCTAGGATCCAAACAAAGAGCAGCAATACCTCTGTGGCTCACTTGTGGCTTCCCTTGGCCTGTCTGCTGTTTCCACTTCCTCACCTCTTGTTTGCACCTGAGTCCCTCTCCTCAATCTCAGCCTCACTCTCACCACTGTGGGTCATCCTACCACTGTCTCCTCAGGAAAACCTTCCCTGGTGACCTTACTCCCAACAGCGCACTTTTCCCTAGCCTCTTACATGGCTTGATTTGTATCCACATCCGTGGCTCTTCTCAGCATTATGTTGATGAATGGGCCAGTGACCTTCACTTAACACGGGTGTTTGCTTATCCTCAGCTTACTAGGAGTCGCCATGGACCGGACACTGTTGTTGGCTTTGGAGACAGATGGACAAGACCAAGTTGGAGGTTTTATGATGGGCGTGTATTCTGGTTTATAGAGATAGAGCAAGGTACGTAAATAGAGTAATCTCAGGTAGTAGTAAAGGTGTGGAGAAAATGAACTGCAATAGTAAGTGTGCTGGTGGCTCTTTAGTGTTAATTTGACACAAGCAAGGGTCGATGGGAAGAAGGGATGTCACTTCTGTGGGGAGTTGTCTTCTTTCGTGGCTTCTGCTTGAGTCCTAGCTCTGGCTTCCCTCAGGGATGGATAGTGACCTGTAAAAATAAAATAAAATAAACTGTTTCTTTCAGTGTTGCTTTAGGTGGAGGTGTTTATCATAGTAACAGAAAGCAAGCTATGTCAGTAAGTTGGTGGCTGAGGGACACCTTTGGGTTGGTGCTCAAGGAAGAAGGCCTTTCTGTGAAGGGAATGTCTGGTCTAAGATTTGGACAGTGTTGAATATGCCAAGTGCTGCCTCCTAAAGGTACAGATGTTAAAGTTCCAGCCCCAAATACCAAATACTTCAGAGGGGGGGGGGCAGAAAATATGAGCTTGTGTACACCATACATAGTCAGGTGCCTGCACAGACTGGAGGGTGTTAAATTCCCTGGAACTGGGGCCCCAGATCGCTCTGAGCCACACTGTGTGGGTGCTGGGACTGAACCTGGATCCTCTTCAAGATACCAAGTGCTCTTAACTGCTGAGCCACTGCTCCAGCCCCATCACGTCTTGCCGGTGACTCTTTTTCTTACTTGTGAGTATCTTGGCGGGATGCTCGTACATGGTGAGTGGTGGGATTGTGACTGAGGCTCAGCTCACGAAAGCTAATGTCTCACAACTTAGTCGTTGATGGCCAGCTCTGAGAAATCTCACAAATGCTCCCATTACAGGCTCACTGGTACCCAGCTTGGTGCTGTGGAGGGGAGGTAGAAATGTGAAGGGGTGGGACTTTCTGGGGGGATCTCCCAGCTATTGTGGTATGCCATTGAAAAGGGTAGTGAGACCCTGCATCTTTGCCTTCTTTTCTCTTTGGTTTCCTGACCATTGTGAGGTGTGCAGCTTTGTTCTCATCTGTGCTCTTCGCCATCAGCGTCCTCCTTTGACACAGCCCCCAAAGCAGCAGGGCCAATGGCCCATAAACCGAAGCCTCAGAAACTCTAGAGTTAAAACAGCCTTCTCTTTGTGTAAGTTGACTGCTTCAGGAATAACGTACTTACTGACTGTCTTTTGCTGAGACAGGATCATAGCAGGTAAAAGAAAGATTGCAATGTTGAAAAACCAAAACTAAATAAAAACAAAAGCTGGGTCATTCCATCTGCCATAGTAAAGCAAATAGCATTGACTATCGATGCGTAAAGATAGTGTCCTATTATCATAGAAATCCTGACAATAAATTAGTTTCCCAACTTGAAAAGTGTAGCCACTTTTGTGTATTATATACAATGTATATATTATATTATAATTGTATACATTACATATGATGTATATACATTGTGTATTATATACAATGTTAATATGTTATATTTAATCCATATGTTTAAAAAAAGATTCTTCGTTAAAAAAAAAAACCATACTAAGTCTAGTTTGTAAGCTATTTTGAAAGTGATCCAGTGGCCTCTTTGCACTTTGGCAGCATGAAGTCTAAATGCAACACAACTTACATTTAATCTTAAGTCAAAAATGAGCACTGTTTTAAGATGAGAGGAAAAGAAACTAGTGTGAGACAGACAGTGCATCATTTCCTCTTTTCCAGAGAGATAGCTTCTGTTAGTGTGTGCTGTGGGTGCCCAGCTATGTGCGCATGCTTGGAGAGTATATTATTTTTCCCCAAACAGATGCCTACTCTGTTCCAGACGCGTCACGATGTGTTGTAGATGCATCAGTGACCAGGACCGAGAACCGTTTCTGACCCTGCTTGGAGTTCACATTATAACATGGGAACATGAGCCATAAAGAACCACGTAACTCTGGTAGATTGTGACATTTTTGTGGAGCAGAATAAGACCGGGGGCGGGGGGAGAAAGTATTTTGAGAGACAGGCTCCAAGGTGAAAGAATGACCAGGCAAAGGGCTCGCTGGAAAGGTGGTGTTCAGACAAGTGTTGAAAGAGAAGAAGGAGTGAACCCAGTGGCAGGTGCCTGGGGGAGAACGTGCCAAACACCAGGAACACTGTGTGCAGAAGTGAAACTGGCTGCAGGCAAGTGGCCCAGGGAAGGGTGCCTGGAAAAGGAGCAGAGAGAGAACTGAAGGACTTTGTTTAAACCCTTGTTCAACTGGGAGTCAAAAACTCCTCCTGGCCTGGAGCATCTGTGGAAGGCCATATGCCCACTAATTTCCGTGAAGGCATGCCTGGTGCTAGTCATGTTGTTGGGAGTGTGGAAGCTTACTGTTGGCCACAGGTTGTCCCCTGACCGTTCCGGCAGCAGTGCCGAGCGGTGGCCCCAAGTGTCTGGTTCTGGCTTAGAGACCTGCATTAGAATCTAAGAGTCGGTGTGGTGGAGACAGGAGGTCCCGGCTTCAGCGTGTGGCAC
The DNA here is from genome assembly GCF_964271855.1 of Acomys minous. Taxonomy (NCBI): domain Eukaryota; kingdom Metazoa; phylum Chordata; class Mammalia; order Rodentia; family Muridae; genus Acomys; species Acomys minous. The sequence continues at coordinate 97,291,405 of NC_140490.1, forward strand.
TTTAGAAGCTGTAGAGATAGGAAAACGGAGCAGAGGAGGCTGGGAGGGAGCAGTCTGAGACGCGGAGGACGATATGGTAGGGAGTGGGGTCACAGGATTCAGAAGAAGAGGAGTGCCACGAGAAGAGGGCTAACTGTTGCATTACTGCAAACCTGACAACAGGGATGACTCAGAACTGACCCCGGATTTAGCAGCAGCCACTAGAGTCCTAAGTGCAAATGCATTGGAAGCTGGCCGCAGGGGTGAGGGCAGGGGTGGGGTCTCTGCAACGTACATATCATGCACTCTTGGTGCACGCTGTGGCTCAGATTCACGTTCATCAGATTTCCCTATCCCGGTGAGGGGTCTCCCAGCATCAGTCCCCACAGACTCAGCTTTAGAGTCATAAGATGGTCTAGTGCGGTGGAGCAAGGGACAAGTCTTGGGCAGGGGAAAGGAAACAGGTTTGTTCACAAGAGAGCCAGCAGAGAAACAGCCAGGATCCCCAGTGCCCAGCCCTTCGCTGTTGGCACACGTGGCCTGTGTACAGAAAGTCATCAAAGACAGTTCTGGGGGGTAGAGTATACTCCGTCCTCATCCTCTCCCTCATATGTCTGGCAGAGCACATTTTGAAATTATTCAAGGCTACGTTTGAGTCTCAGTCCCAAGCTCTCTGACTTTGAGCAGGGCAATCTATCTCAGCAAACCTCTGTTCACTTTGCAGAACAGGGACAACAATGCCCCTAGGGAGCTGTGACAACTGCCGCCTGCCTGTAAAACCCTGTGCATCCCAGCATCCCAGGGCATAACGAACACTCCGTACACGGTGCCTCTTCCTGTTATTAACTGCAGTTCCCAGGGTGTCACCTTAGGTAGAACTGTCTTTTAAAAGATTTTTTTTTTAACTGATGCGATTGCTTGGGGTTTATTTACGTAACAGATTGAATAGAGTTATACCCACAAATCTGTTAGGATTTTTCTGTAAAGAAGTCACCAAGTATCTCCCCCCACCATCCCCCCTGCTGCCTGTTTGCTGCTACTGGGAGAAAAAAAATGTCAACAAAACAACTTTAAAAGAAAAAAAGAGCACTGCACACTCAGGGCAAATTCATAATTTGTTCCCCTTTATCGGCACTGAGAAAACAAAACTGTCAGTTTCCAATTCCCCAGCTTGCCATTACTCATGCGAGGAGAGCGAGAGCAGCCAGAGGACGTGCCCCGTATACCGAAGAAACCCAAGAACATTCTACCTGGGAGCCCAGTGTATAGAGGCTGTTAAGATGCCGAAGGGTTACTGTGAATAATTACAGCGTATTTATAGTTACTGTTAAAAATGAGGTGACGTTTCCAATGAGTCAGGGAGAAAGATCAGTGGGTAAAATGTTGGCTATACAGCCATGAAGACCTCAAGTCTGGATCTCAGATCTCCAGCTGGGTTCTGTGGACCCTGTCTGTCACCCCAGTGCTAGGACAGGGCAGGCTGGTGGGGCAGCACAGACAGGGACACCCCAGGGGTTTGATGCCCAGCCAGTCTAGCCAAAGCCAAGCACCTGTCTCAGTGAGAAACTGTGTCTCAGAAAGCAAGGTGGCATGCCTAGAGAGACGGCTCAAGAGTGAAGAGCGCTTATGGCCCCTCAGAGGGATCAGAATTTGGCTGCCAGCACCCATGGACTGATACCAACTCTTTCAAGATATGCGTGGAAAAGTAACCACGTTACTAGTTAAGTGGTTTTAGACCAGCTCTCCCCTAGTCAGCAGGAGAATGGAAGCTACTGACCAGCAGCAAGGGCAGTGAAGGTCTTTTTTATTATTAATCTTGTCTGGGAAGAACACTGCTCGCTCCCCCTGCTTCCTCTATCCCTTCTCCAGTCCCCTTCTCCACTTGTCCCCTCCCCTCTCTGTGCCACCCCCACAATGTAGTTGTGTGTGTGTGTGTGTGTGTGTGTGTGTGTGTGTGTGTGTGTTGAACACAGCTTGAGAAAGGAAAGGGCAAGGGCATAAGGGAAGAGTGAGCCACAGAAATATTTTCAAAACCATTTTACAGGTGTATTTCTTTAAACGCATCCAAAGTTTGGGCTCACCCCAAGGTGCCTTAGCATGAGGTTTTAAGGCGGGAGCCAGAGACGTAGAGAATAGAAATGATGAACGTGTTCAAATCGTAACGAGCAGTGTCATTTCACACCTACGCAGTGAGCACGCGAATTTCATGTATGTTCTAAACTCTATGACAACCAGGGGCCAGTAAATTTTAAGAAATATTGTTTTTAAAGTTAGAGTTAATATTATGGAAGCAATATAAAAATGGAAAAGAATTCCACTTTACAAAATTACAGTGGAAGACAAGTTTCCCTCTTATTCCAGACTGTCAGGTTTTCTTGATTTCTCTTCCTGAGCAATAGCCTGCGCACCCACTGGTATGCATGTGTCACCACCATCTTTCTTGTTTTTAATACAAATGGTGTACTTCAAAGAGGGTTCCAACCCTTTTCTTTTTTCACTCTGTGCTCGTTCTTGTTAACATGCTAGTGCCAACTGATCTACCCCAGTGGTTTTATGATCGTCTCAGAGCGTTCTGATGTACAGATGTACATATTTTAATTTTCCAGACTTCTAACTTGTTTTAACAAGGTGACATTACATTCCTGCACAACAGGGTTCTCTTAATGAGAACTACACAAAATAATATCTGTGGCCACCCTCCTAACCCTGGCACATAATAGATTTCCAGTAAATATTAGCAGAATGGGTGAATTCATCTTTTGTGCTGTGTGTTGGTCATTTATTTTGCATGTTGTTTTCCTTTATAGATATTAGAAAAATAAAATCCGGCACTGAGAATGATCACATATCCTAAATTTAATGGACTCTATGTTAATGAGGTTCGTGTCACACCATCTGTATCCCTAGCACAGAATCTGCATAGTAAGATATTTCACGCCCCCAGGAGGCCAACACAAATAGTTAGGTTTTAGAACGCTGATGTCCACCAACACCAATGGGGATGGCAGCTATGCAGAGACCAGCAGGCTGGTGCATTTCATTCAGTCTGGTGGACGTTTGCTTTGCATGGATGGCAAAGGCCTTTGCTTAGATGGTTCAGAATCTGCAAGCATGTGAGTGTGGGGGCTTAGAACTGGCCTTGGCCGAAGTCTCTGGAGCTCCAGAGGGCCTGAGAGGCACAGGGCCTGAGACCTGTGCTGTGGATGAAGGAATCTTTCCTGTCCTTGGCAGGAACCCTCCATGTTTTGCTCCAGGCACACTTTAGTTCAGCAGGTAAACAGTCTTCTTCATGGCCCGTGACAATGTAGACGTCTTGGGGAATGACTCCTTTTTTTGTCTGTTTGTTTTTCACGACAGGGTTTGTAGCCTCAGCTGGCCTGGACTTGCTTTGTAGACCAGGCTGGCCTCGAACTCACAGCGATCTGCCTGCCTCTGACTCCCGAGTGCTGGGATTAAAGGCATGTGCCACCACGCCCTGCTCTTGACTCCTTTTTTATTGTCATGAATTATTACAGCTTCTCTGAGGGTCCCTGGTTTGCAGGATTTCTGGCATGCTGCCAGCAAGGCACTTCCTTGCTGGGCTGAGGTGTAAAAGGCCACAGGGTAGAATTGTCTCGTTCCTTAGCAAAGAAACTCAACACCATGCCCTGAAATTGTCTGACTTGGCCTACATAACAAAGTCTTTCTTGGGAAGCCCTTCACCGTGAAATGGCATAACAGGGTGTTTCCCCAAGTGTGGGGGGTTTTGAGTTAGAACATCCACACTTAGTTATGGAGCATCCATAAGCTCCTAAGCATTGCAGTTATGTGTTTGCCCTTTTCTCCGTGGGCCCTCAGGCCCCTCCCACTTTCGCAGTCTGAACAGACTCAAGCCGTCTCTCGCCATACTGTGTGGTGGGGAGGAGAACAGTGTAACCTCATGCTTCAGTGAGAGTCACCCAACAGGGCTGCTTATGTGTCCGTGGTTACCTGATTATAAAGATGGCTCTAGTGTAATGTTGTCAAGGGACATTAATACTCCTGGCTAGCAGTCCATCTTTGTCACCAGGAAAGAAGGAAGGGGGGAGAGTGGGTAGCGAGTGTCTCGAGTACGCTACTCTCCTTAGGTAAAGCACGGCCATTCATAAAGCCGGGAGTTGCTGGCGCACACCTTTAATCCCAGCAAAGGAGGCGGATCACTCTGAGTTCGAGGCCAGCCTGGTCTACAAAGCGAGTCCAGGACAGCCAAGGCTACACAGAGAAACCCTGTCTCAAAAAAACCAAAACCAAAACCAAAACCAAAAAAAAAAAAAGACATAACTCGCCCAAAGTCCCAAAGGCAGGGATAGGTACAAAGCATCATTTCCTTCCCAGCTTCTCCCCTGAATCCAGGGTGCTGGCCTTGAAACCCTCAGTCTTTCTTGTGGAACGCTTTCTTCAAATTAGCAGGAGCCGTTTATGCCTTTGGGGAAGCCAGCTGCAAAAGATTTATTTTTTACTTATTAGTCTTCTGTCTGCCAGCATTTTCTTGATTTATTTTTTTCTTTATATCCTGCCACTTTATGAATTCGATATTACACATCTTTTTTTCAGTCTATTTAGCGTACCTATCGATCTTTTCGTGAGCGTACTGAAGATTGCTCCTGGGCATTCGGAGGTTGGTAAAGAATAATTATTGAGCTGGCTGGTAAGAATAAAAGTGATAGCACATGAACCTTGGACAGAGGAATTGGACGAGGTGTAGATTTGCTTCTAGAAAATACTACTCATTAGAATATTTCCTGCAGAGATCCATTATTTGCCTAAATTTAAAAGTGATCGTGAATGCAGTCAGGTGTATGTGGAAGATGAAGTCGTCGGTAACAGTTTTATACAGTAAGGGTGCATCCCCACCTTCATATCGCTTACCATGTAGCAGAAGCTGTGACTGAAGGCAAACAGTGTAGCTGGGGCGATGACTCAGCAGATTCAGCTACATTACTGAGCAAGCCTTGGACCTGAGTCAGCAATGTTCATAAAAGCTGGGTGGGCGTGGCCGCCTCTTGGCAATCCCAGCACCCGGGAGGCAGAGTCACGGATTCCCCGATTCCCCGGAACAAGCTGGCTAGCCAGACTTGCCAAATCGGTGAGCTCCAGGGCCAGTGAGCGACCCTGTCTTGAGGAAAAAGGGAGACCAATCACAGAAGACATGTGGCTTCAACTTCAGGCCCCACAAGCATGTACACCTGCACGCACACATCTCCCTGCACACATGTGAGCGAGTGCATACCAACATGCACACCACATACATATTCATATTCCAAAAAGTACCCTGATGGGATATGCTTAGATGTTGTAAACATAGATGCATCTAACCAAACCTTTGGAAAGACGGAGGGTGGGGGGAGGGGTGGATGGCTTTTAGGGGAGGTATTCAGGCTGATGGCTAACGGCAGTACCCCCAAGATGGTGGCCTTAGGCTGAGGAAGCAACAAATACAAAGAACGGGGAGAGCCAGGTGTGGTGGTGGACGCCTTTAATCCCAGCACTCGGGAGGCAGAGGCAGGTGGAGCTCTGTGAGTTGGAGGCCAGCCTGGTCTACAAAGTGAGTCTAGGACAGCCAAGGCTACACAGAGAAACCTTGTGTCAAAAAACAAACAAACAAACAAACAAACAAAAAGCAGAGGTTGGCAACCTCTTGCTTAGGAAGAGACCAGAGGCAGTGGGTGCTGACTGGCCAGTTGTGGCTAGGTCCCAAGGAATCATATCAGCCACACAGAAGCTCCTTAGGGCATTGGAGCGACTTCATAAGACTAAACCAGACAACGGTGTCTGTGGTGTGAGGTGTAGAAGGATCAGGAACAATGGAGCACGTTTCAGCAAATGCCTGAAGGTGATGAACGTGAGCCTGAACGTGGAGCCAAGGAGGAGGCCAGTCTGGCTGGACTACATTGAACGAGAGGGAAAGGACCCTGCTGGAGTTGAGTGGAGGGCTATTCTTGACCTTAAGAATTGTTGTATGTTAATTTTTAAACATTTTGTCCTAGGTAAAATCATTACTGGCCAGGCGTAGTGATGCACGCTTTTAATCCTAGCACTTAGGAAGCAGTGGCAGGCGGATCGCTGTGAGTTCGAGGCCAGCCTGGTCTACCAAGTGAGTCCAGGACAGCCAAGGCTAACACAGAGAAACCCTGTCTCAAAAACCAAAACCGAAAAAAACCCAACCCAAAACAAAACTAAGACAAACACAATCAAACAAACATACAAAAAAAAAAAACTAAACTCATATGACTTTAGCTGCTATGTAGTGACACAAGGGCAGCAAGTGGGGAAGTGACCAGTTCGTGACCAGTTAGGAAGTCATTGCCCATCAGAGGAAGGAGGTCCTCATGGCCTGGACCAAGAGAGGTGAGGGGAGAGGGGAGGATTGGTTTATGTAAACCTCAAAGAGCTCGCCAGAGGTCAAGGAGGAACGATAAAAGGGAAATGAGGGCTTACTCTCAGACTGGTGTCTGGTGATGAGGGTAAGAAAGCCTGACTCATGTGGTTGTCCACGCTGCAGGCTGGTGTGGGAGGCCAGTGGAAGACAGCCTCAGACGGCCGGGTGCCATCGCCTCAGTGTCAGCAAAGGGCCCTCCAAAGGAAACACTCACTGTTGGTCAGGAAGGCAGTGTGCTGAGTTCCTGAGCTGTGGGGTCCCTCCTACTCTTCTCCTTTGATTCATTGCTCTTGTTTCTGACTCCTGGTGCCTCCCCAGGTCAAGAAGAATCCATTTCATACATCAGGTACCCCAAGGAAGCTACTCACTTGGTCAACTCATCTTCCCCGGGTGCCTCGCATGCCTGTTCTGTTGCCCTTTCCCCAGGGGCCTCATTTTTGAAGCACTTTGCCAATCTGTCAGTCACCTTCCTTCAGGCGCACTGCATTGTGTGATGCCCTTTTGAAAACGGGCCGCCTTGCAGCCGGCTGTCACCTTGACAACAGGGATGAAGGCCTCAAGAGAAAAGAAAATCCATCTTTCATGTTTAGAGTAACCATTATAAAAGTAATATATACTCGTGGAAGACCATTAAAAACACAGACAAGGTTTAAGAAAATCTTAAATTGTTGTAATAGTGCTATTTTAATTTTTGATTAGGTTTTTATTAATATTTTCTGGGTTTCTGATTAAGCTTGCGTTAATCTTTCCTAGGTATCTGTTAGCCAGTAAATGGATACAGAGAGGTCTGTTCTGTGTTTGATTTTTTTTTTTCCACATCAATGAAAGTTTCCATTTTCTAGTGTTATATACTGGGTTTTGGTTTGGTTTGGTTTGTAACTTTCATAAGCAATGTATATTTGCACAGACTTAGTATCACAGCAGTCTATTTGGTTGTCTCTAAAGCATAGATACCCAATTTGGAGTTACTGGGAATTAAAATTCCCCCCCCCCCCCGGGCTTTGGACATACATGGGTGACTGTCCTCCAGGCAGAGTTTACCCATTCCTACCCTCTTTCCAGAACACGGATCAGAGGCCTTAGCCATTTCAGCCTCCCCTTACCCAGCCCAGAGGATCTAATGAGTAACATCCCTTACTGGTAGGGGTGCAGGTGTAGGCGTAGGGCCGCTGACGGAACCAGCTTCTGCTTTGGAGAGCTCGCCTGTGTGCCAAGCACTGGCTCACATACCAACCCTACACCTCGGCTGCCGGGGCAGAAGACGATCCTGTCATGTGGTCAAGTGGCTTGCCAGAGACCACACAGTCCAAGAGAGGGCCAGTTTGGTATAAGCAACAGAAGGGAGGCTAAAGGTGCCTTCAATTCTACATAAATGCATAAACCTTTTTCCTCTGGGTAGAATATATCTCCCGGAAATTGCACACATCACTGGGGACGTCACTTGGTCAATTGTCCCACTCCCCCTGCCCCACAAGCAACACCCAGCTCTAGGAAAGGACATTGTCAATCTGCCAAGCAAAGCTGCAGGCCCCTCCGTGGCAATTTGTGCTCTCATCTCCTTCTCTGTGTGACAGGGTTCATTCCTAACACGTGTCATCATGGTTGCCTGGGTTTGACCCTCACTAAATAAAGTGCGGTGTGCACATTTGCACAGACACTTTGAGAGTTATGGAGTGTCGCGGAGATTTGCACACCACATTGTCCTTATTGTAGAACACTCACTTTGCATGACTACACCACAGCCATGGTTTACTGTCGAGAGGCATTTCTGTCATTTCCGGTTTGGGGCTACTATGAATAGTGAACTTTGGAACAGTTTTGTAGGACAAAAATAGACACGCATGCGCTTCAGGGTGGGGGGTGGGGAGCAGTAGCGTTACATAATTGTTTCTCCACGCCTGAGACATTTCCTTAAAAACACAAGCTGTTCAGAGTGTGAGACGGCAAGAAAACATGCACACACGTGTCTGTATGCCTGCGTGCCCGTGCTCTCCTGGAGGGCAGGGCTGCTGACACGCCACGCAGAGAATATACGCCTGCGGCCTCTTGGAGGCATGCTTGCTCCAGCAAATGGGACATTGCCTCTGCTGCTGGCAGCAGGACCCAGGGGTGGTGGCGGGAGGGAAATCTGCTTCTGTGATTTAATTACGAATCTCAGAGAAGCATATTATGACCCTCTCCAACCTGCTGCGCTGAGTGGCAGGATGCCATGGGCACGTCTGTCAGGTGTTTCAAATGTGCCAAAGAGAAAGGGTTGACGGACTCTGCGGCAGCCACTGTCTGTCTCTACACAGAGCGTCCTTGCCAGAGATTTGGGTCCTGAATCTGGTCAGGCCCCTACGTCGCTAATAGCAATGGTTGGTTGGAAGATCACAAGGACATAAGGCAAAGTTGAGGTGAGGGCGTCCTACCTGGGTCAGCGTCATTAATGAATGCCCCGATTCATTAATAAAATTTGTGCTCAGCAATGCAGACCCAGTGGTTAAGGTTGCGTCCTTACGTGAACTGGGACCTTGGGCCAGTCAGTCCATCTCCGAGCTTCACAGCACAGACTGCAACATGGGGTTGTAAAGATGAAATGGGACGGCGGGTAGTAGACCCTCAGTCCTGTCACACCCAGGGGACCCGACGATTCCTATCTCGTCCTTGTCACTTGTAGGCATGATGATGAAGTGTGGTTGCTGGGAACCCCAGGGGCTAGGGCTATGCCGTCTCTCCATCTTCCTGATGAAAGTGTTTGTTTTCCTTTATTCCAGCACAAGCTAGCAACAATCTGATTTTATGATTGGTATTTAATGATCAATAGTATTTCCCTTTACTCTCAGGGTTGTCTCAGTTTGGCCTTAAATAAGATCTGTATATACCCATCCTTAGGTAAGGGGTCACCCTAGGAACAAGGCAAAGATTCAGAGACAGTAGCAAGGTAAACCGAGTAGCTTTCTAAATGGATTTTTTTTTCAAGACAGGGTTTCTCTGTGTAGCCTTGGCTGTCCTGGACTCGCATTGGAGACCAGGCTGGCCTCAAACTCACAGGAATCCACCTGTCTCTGCCTCCCGAGTGCTGAGATTAAAGGCGTGTGCCGCCTACGCAGCCAGTGGTGAAGACGCTTAAAAAATTCTTGTACATGAACATGGATACAACTCTAGATAAACATCAAATGGAAAAGCAGGTTGTAGGAGAATTGCCTACTGCATACTTCACTTATATAGAGTTGAAACATTTGTGTTTAAATTAGTGTGTGTGTGTGTGTGTGTGTGTGTGTGTGTGTGTGTGTGTGCGCAAAAGAGAGTGCCAGCTGATGTAGATGTTGGGAACTGAACTAGGGTCCTCTGGAAGAGCAGAGGACTCTTATCTGCTGCTCTTCCGACCATACGTACTCATTTTATTTTTAATTATTTGTATGCACATGTGTGGGTATGCGTTAAGTGTTTGGGGGTGCCCATGGTGGCCGTGGGCATATGATCCCCCAGAACTGGAATTACAGGCAGTACTGTAATTATGGAATTAGAGATCCTCTGCAGGAGCAATGCCATCTCTCCAGTCCTGCATTTACATAGAATTTAATAGAGCCAACCTAAATGAGTTCTAGGGATACACGTATAACGGAAAAAGGTGTAAAGGAAAAGAAAGGAGTGGTTAATTTACAATTCCTGGGCAGTGGAAGGGGCTGGGGGCATGAGCAAAAACATGGCCCCAGAGATGGATGCTATTTTCTCCCTCAAATTCTGGGATGTGGGTGAGGATCTTTCTTCCCTCCTTTCTTATGGGTACTCGCTGTGGACATCCTATACATTCTTTAGAAGATTTAACGATACAAAAAAAGAGTACAGAAAAGAAGAAAAAAATAGGGTCTTATGTTGTATCAAATGTATACTTAGTACGCATGTGTACTTTGGGGTGACTCATTGCCAACTAAGTTGAAAAAGGTAGCCAGACTCACGAGCTTGGAAGTGAGGTGCCAGGGAGGTGCTTCTCTGGTTGGCAGCTTTAGCTCTTCACTAGGCTGGTATGACAAGTGACTGTCTGGTTCTGTGCCGGCTGCTAGAATGACACCGCTCTGGCAAGCTTGCCGGCGTTCACTGAGCAAACATTTTTCCAGTACCTAAGTATGCCGTCTGTCGTATTGCTCAAATGCTGTGAGGGACATTGCACTGCCCCCTGCATGTCACAGTTAGGGAAAGCAGAGAGGTGCTGTTAAGACATCCAGGGTAACAGAGTCTCCCTAGAGACTCTCCCATCCCAGGCTGGGTCCCCTTGCCATCTTCAGGGACAAGTTCCCTGAAATGCTGCCTTTAGCTCACCCTGCCCTGGTAGAGGCAAAAGCTTGGCCCTTCCAGTCTTAACGAAGGACAATGTCCATGTTTTTCAGTAGCCTGCAGGCTCTATGGTATAGTTACGATGACACTTGCTCCGCCAGTGAGCCTGTAGGACTCTTCAGGCCCTGGGCACAGTTGCTCAGGGACAGTTTGTTTTCTGCAAGGCAGGTTTGTGTCTCGCCTTCAGGGTGTCCATGAGCTGACTGGTGGGTGTGAGGAAACAGGGCTGAACAGTCCCTGGTGCTATGTGACTGCGACTTCAGTTGAAGTCGGCGGTTGTTGTAGATGGTGTCCCTGTGTCCCTGCAGGAAGACCTGTCCCAGCGGGATGCAAGAGGCCTCCAGTTACAACACAGCTTTGGTGCATTGTCACCCCCCTGAGGTCTGGTCTCCTTGCTGTCTCTGGAGATGGTAACTTCCAAGGTAGACGGTCCAAGCCCAACGCTTTCTGACCTTGCTAATGAAGCCAGGCAGGCATCTCTTAAACTCCTGAAGGATGAGCCTTGTTCTAGCCCTAGGGGCGGATACGTGAGTGCCTGCATGATCCTAAAATGAATGGCAAAGTCCACTGAGAGATGCTGGGAGGAGATTTTCATCCTTATGTGAGAGGAAATCAGATGGAGAGATACTCTAGCTATGCTGCTCTCTGCTTTGAACGCAGTGGGGCTCAAATGCAGAGCTTGGGGCTGCCGCCATTCCATCATGACGAGGCATAGGACAAAAAGAATTGGTGATGCTGGCCTGTATCCTACTGTCATTGACACCCCCCCACACTTCCCCCTCACCTCACCCCACAGCATCTCTGGAGCAGTCCACTTGATATTTTATGTTCTGCAAAGACACACCTATTTGCAGACTCCTATGCCTGTCATATACTGTTGGCTACATTTTCTGATATTTGCAACAATAACAAGGAGACAACCAGGGAAATCTAACTCCCTTGTCTGGCCTCTGCATATAGACCCAGATACATGCACAGGATATAAAAAAAAAACCATAATTTTAAAATCTCAGAACTAAGTAGATATGCCGCAGCAGTTGTCTGTCTTGTCTGTAGCTCAACATCGCCCCTGGGTGTCCCGTAGCAGCTCAGATGTGTGGGTGATGGGAGAAAGGGCTGAAGGTGTTGGCCTGTCTCCTTCTTCAGAATACTGTACCTCTTCAGGAGGCCACACAAGGAATGCTGGGGTGCCTAAGATAGGGAGTTAGTGGGGGTGAAGAGAAGTCAGCAGGGTCACCTTAAGGTCTGAATTTATTCTGTTTACGACTCATTTTCTTACAATGGGCCTGGCCATTCTGGGTCCCCTATATTGAGCAGATTCAACAGTCAGGGCTTAAAAACGCTCTTTATATATGTATACCTTTGAAACCTTTGATGTCCGTCTCTTTGAACTGGAGCCCAGGGAATAGTGCTTTTTTGACACACAAACACTTCCGTAGAGAATTATTATAACGAGGCCAAATCTCTATTCTCAGCTCCCAATTACCTTTCAATCCAGTCACTGTCATTAAGCTACGCTCGCACTCGGCGTGCCGTTGGAGAAAACGAGTACATTACCATCAAAGCGTGTGAGGCCAGCGCTTTGCATAATCTTCATGGGACAGCTCCTCAGGCCTGGCACCTGCCACTCTCACCCGCCGGTGGCCTTGTTTTGGATTCTGTTCATGCCGAGTCCCTGTTACTGGTTTTAATAGTTTCCGAGCCCTGGTGAGGGGTGCCTAGTCCCCCCACAGTTGCCTTTTCCCCGTGGCACAGCTTTGTGTTAAGCACCCTGACGATGGTCCTACATGTTCCAGAGCTACAAGGGGAAGGGCATCATCGTTCCTGGTTGGTGCCTCTGGCCAGTGGCCGTTCTGGCTGCCCCCTTGGCTGGGTAATTGCTGCAGCTGGTCTTGCTTTGTCGCAGTGCGCTGGAGCACCCAGGCAGAGAGGTGGAGGGGACGTGTCTTTGACCTCTGAGCTTCTTCCTGCTCAGGCATGTGAAGAACTGGAATGGGAAGATGGGGCAGTGGACGCATAAGAGTCCTGTGTTGGGCCCGTGGACCACTGAGGAGGAGCAAAGCCGCCAGGGACAAAGCTAAGAAAATGGATCTACAGCTGTAGGACAGCAGTGCCCTTCAGAACTGATGTGCGGTCACAGGACTGGCAGCCCCCCCCCCCACCCCACCCTCGGGGTCTTAGCCGGGCCATACATGATCCCATGATGCAGACTAGAGAAGCCAGCAGCTGGCAGAGGGATACTAAACCGAAAAGGAGGAGGGGCACGGATGAATACTGACTCCTGCTGCCCAAGACCCGCTCACTCGGTACGAATCCTTCTGTGTAGCCCAAGACGTTGTGTAGGAAGACTGTGCTGAGCACATGACAGGTGCTTGATGAATATTTACCAAAAGCAATTGTGTGAGTGCATCCCTTCCAGTGCAGAAGTCCTCCCTATGTGCTGCAGGAAGGAGTGATTTCCCCCCAAGAACCTTCTGGTGTTTTTCAGGGGTTGGGACTGATTGTATGCTACATAGTTTGCAAAACATGAAGTGATGATGGTTCAGAAGGAAACTGTGTCCTTGTAGAGAGAAGAAAACAATTTAAATGTGTTTTAAATACAACTGGGGATGGGTACTGAATCCCTTGGCACTTTCTTCTCTGTTCACTACCTTGTTGTATGGTTGTTGTAGGAGAAAGATCTTTATACGGGCAGGCGGCTGCTTTCCTGTCTGCAGCTGGCAAGCCTGGGATGGCTGCAAATGTCTGTGATGGAGACTCATGAGAATGCCTTTTTATTCATGATTGGGCAGACAACACCAGTAACCCTTTCTAGCAACAGGCTCTGTTGTCAGGACGACATGATGTTTGAGCTTTGAGAGGCAAGGTGTCTCCTGGAGGCAGTGTGGTGGTGCAGGGCCTCCACAGCTGAGTCAGTCTGTGTTCCTTCTACAAGAACCATAATTTTCTCTATGGCCCTGAATGCCAGATTAGCCCCAGTGAAAGCCGCATGTGTCACAGAGCTCTGAGCAGTGGCTGGTTCTGATGAGCTTGCTGCAGGGGAGCTGGACCAGATGTGATTTAAGGCAGCGGCATGCCTGAGAGTGTGAGAACTCACTCCCCAGGAAGAATGTGAAGTGACTTTTAAAATGTAAAATGCCAATGCTAAGGAACAAGTTTATAGTAACGATGATACGATAGACCAAGGAAAAGAATCAGAAAAAAAAAAAAAAAAGACAAAATACTACCTGGAGTGCCAGTGAAGGCTTCAGGGTGATTTTATATGGAATCTCCTGGAAGCCATAATGTAAAAGGAAAGGTGAGAACATGCCAGTTTCTAGGAGAAGGGAACACTTCTGAAAGACTGCTGTCTTCACCCTGTGTTAATCTAGAGCAGGTAGTTCAGTTTTGTCCTTCATTTTGTCAATTTTCTCTACCGTTTCCTCAATTGCTATAGTCACCCTTCTGTTCTTGGTCCCCACACTGCCAGGGAGCTCCTTATTCGTGCCATCAGGAGGAGGAATGGGGAAGAGGAAGAAACTCATCCCGGTGCTGGCTAAAGTCATTCATGTCACTCACTGTGACTAAGTTCTCACTGTCTGATGTTTCAAACAAAACCTGTATTCCCCAAGACCAGAGAAGGGAGAATTATTCATGTTTTAAAGGTCCTGTGGCTGCATAAATCCTGTGCGGCCATCAGTGCCTTTGGGTTGAGCCCCAGCCAGGAGATCAATGTTAAAGCTTGTCACCCTCTAACTTGGGGGAGCTTCACAATCCTCCAGGGAGCCTTGCAAAGCTGCACACTGCCAGGTCTGTCCTCGTCCGCCAGGTCCCACCCCACACTTGCAGGTCCTGTCCCATGATGGCTGGATTAGCCACTCAGATGCTGGCTTCAGGCACCTAGTTTGTCTTGGCTGACGCTTAGAGATCAAACCCTGTGGATATCCTGGGTAACCAGTGAGGCTCCGGACCTGTTGTCCACCCATCTGCAGAGATACCTCACAGGCCTGGGTCAGTCCTCACATTCACGGTCAGCTGTCCTTGTAGAGTTAACCCTCAGCCTGAGGTTAGTCTCCTGAGTAGAACGGGATTACTAAGTGAGCTATAAACCATCCAGTCCAGGCTTGGTGGAAAGTGAGATGTCACCTTAGGAGAGAGTAGCTGTCCTCTAAGAAACAGCGAGAGAAGCAACAGAACAAAGAGTAACTCAGCTTGTATGGTCAGAGAGAAATCCTCCGTCCAGGCCTGCTTGGCGTTGGCCGGTCCTGCCTGCCAGGTGCCACTTGTGATAGCAACAGCACCGGGATGGTGGTGCGAGTGACCTTTGCAGTCATGGGAAAAGCTCTAGCGGTTTTCATTGGCTAAGTGACACACCGACACACAGCCTGACAAGTGGTGGATCAAGTCTGACAACTTTTGAGTTCAACCCGAACAGAATAAAACAATACTTCTGAATAATTTTTTTTCACAGAATACTGTGTCATTCTTAAAATTTGAAATCTCGTGTGTATTTGATCAACTTCTGCTTGATGCTGGCTTAATGGAAGAACAACTACCTATGTGTCCTTCCTGGCAGTGGAGGTTGCAAAGTACGGGGGTCCCTGCAAAGGCCAAATGAAGTTTTGGGAGACAAGTGGTCCCTTGGGAGCTGAGTGGCCCATTGTGGAGTGGCTGATTGGTTAGGCTTGGGACATGGACGGTGCCGTGGATGTCAGGGTTCATGACTGAAGGAGAAATGGTGAGCTGCAAGCCTCCTGGTCCCACGAGGGCTTCCTGGACCAGCGCTGGAGTGCTTGGCCCTCTGTCGGCTGCTTGTTGGCTTTCCTAGATGAAAGAAATGCGTTTATTATGTTTAATTTATTATTCTGGCTCTCTGTTACAGCCAAGTCTAATCCTTGTGTGTTTGCATCAAAGAGATCACATCAACAATTCATATGCCCCAAACATTATCATTTTATTGGACACAAATGTTCCACAGTTAGGCTGAAAGCTGACCAAAGTCGAAGCTTTCCTGGGTTCTCATCTTACCATGCCTCTCGATTTTCATAACAGCTGCATCTGTCAACTTTCATCTCCTGTGATCCCTTCTGAGGAGTGGCAACCGCTATCCCCATCTTACGGATGGAAAAACTGAGTCTGAAAAGGATGGCAAGTGGTAGGACAGGGCCCGGCTGTTTCTTCCAAGCTTACGTGGATAGCCAAACTGTGTCCTGAGTCTGCTCTTGTCAGGAACACTAGCCCTCTCTCTGGCTTCTAGTGACTTCTGTGTATCCTGAGTCTCTTCTCAAGCAAGCCTTCCCTGAGTCCTTCACAGCATCCCGCAGTCCTGTTGCTGTAGCACTACCTTGTGTATCTTCTGCAACACAATCATCATATCTTTTCCACACTCCTCCCTCCCTGTGGTATGGATACCAAGGTCCTTGGAAGACAAAGTCTTATTCTTGTATTTTTACCTCTTGAGATAGATGTATAGCATCTTTAGAATGTTGCATTCCCAGAGCATATACGGGGCCTGCCTCATAGTAGGTGCTTAGTATCTATTTTGAGCTACTGACTGAACTGTACAAAGTGTTCCTGATACCCTGTTTCTGAAGCAAAGTTATTATTTAGACAGAAACACATATAGGAAAAGGACAGCACACATATCCAAGATGTGGGTGCAGGCTTCTTGAGAGAGTGGTGCTTAGGTGTATTCAAAACAGGTGGATGTCTCTCTCTCTCTCTCTCTCTCTCTCTCTCTCTCTCTCTCTCTCTCTCTCTCTGTGTGTGTGTGTGTGTGTGTGTGTGTGTGTGTGTGTGCGTGCTTTCACAATTTTATGCATCACATATATAACACACTTTGATCACATCCCCTTACTCTGTTAACCTCCTCCCATTCCCATTGAACCCTTCCTTCTTTCTAGTAAGCTCCCCCAATGCCCTGCTCTTCTGCTCCCAGGTCCTTCTGTGCACATGTGACCCACTGTGTCTGATTGGGGCCACTTGCATGACCAGAGTGTGGGGCGATTTACTTAAGCAAAACCAACTTAGCAGTGAAACCCTTCTGAGGAGAATGACTCCTCCGCAGCAACCATTAACTGCCAATAGCTGTGGGCCATGAGGGAATGTTGGTGGTCCCAACCTTGCACAGATCTCATGCAGGGAGCTGCTGCTGCTGTGAGTTCATGGATGCCCAGGCCGTGCTGTGTCTAGAAGAGAGTGTTTCACATTCCTCCCCATCCTCCTGATCCTGCATTCTTTCTCCTCCTCTTCCTTGATGTTCCTTGAGCCTTGGAGGAGGGAATGGAGATGTCCCCTTTAGGGATGAGAGCCTTCTCCTCATCACCTTGATGTTTTATGAGTTTCTGCCTTCGCTGCTGTCCACTTCTACTTTATGGAAGTTCCAATGCCAGGCCATCCTAGCCAAGGCCACTGCTAGCATTTGTCTTTGTCCTGGTATCTCATGTGCCACATGTGTACATAATTTCCAGAGCCTTGGTTTGGTAGATGATTTTTTTTTCTCTTGTGACATCCGTGGTGTTTCATCTTTGCTCTCAGCAGGATGGCTTAGCTACTAATGATTTCACAGTGTGAATAGACTTGTAAACTGTTAAGCCACAACAATCGTTTACATGCAGCCATGGGGGAAAATGAAGATAGTTGTAAATGAACAGATGCGTGAATTCATTGAGAAAACCCAAGGTCTGGGTGGTCCCAAAGTGCATAATCGCTTCCTCTGTATTTAACAAGGGAATAAGAGCCGAAGCACGGACTGCTGTGTTGAGGAGTGAAGGGCTCAGGCCTGGAGCTTCCTCAGATTTGGTTAGAATGCCTGCATGACTGTTGCAGAGCCCCACTCAAAAAGCACAGAGCCGGGTTAGGTTGACTCCTCCACCTGGGATTGAAATGTCCACATGTTAAAGTTTCTCCAGGTTACAGGGTCCCTAAGTCAGGCCCGTTCACGTCCCTCGGCACCCACCCAGCACCCTGTGTGGACAGGTCCTCCACACTGGTGGCCTTCGTGGCAGGACTTCATGCTCATGCCTCGCCACCTCCACTCCATGGCTGCTTACTCTCATCTGTTCAGACATCTCACTTTGTTAGCACTTGGCTCATCATATGTACTTGCATAGAAGTTTATGAAAGCTGCAAACTGATAAACCAGAATCCAAGGACAGGCTCTAACAGGGCCTTCTCTGTTTATGCTTTTAGCATTTTTAACTGTTTTGACGCTGTGGTTCTGGGGCCTCAGTTAGATCGTGCAAAGCCACGCCCTTGCCGTCCATCTACTTTCACCTCAAACTGAAATTCTTGACCTGCTAGACGGTGACTCCCTCTTCCTCGCTCTCCGCTCTCTGCCTGAGTCTGAGTGAGCTAGGTACCTGACTGCACTGGGCTGCTACGGTATTTGTCCTCTTGTCTTGTTTCGCTTAGCACTGTGTCTCCAAGATTCATCCATGTTGAAGTGTGCCTGAAGTTCTCCAGCCTTTTTAAGTCTAATTGTGCCATGTATGTATGTACTCACCAATTTCTGTCTTAGATACTTGGGCTGAGGCTTCCGTAGCGAAAGCAACGTCTTCTAAGCTTCCTCTCCCTATGAGATGTGGGCCAAGCAGTGCTTTTAATATCATTAACATCCTCATATTTTAAAATTGTTTCTTAGGGAAAAAGAGTGAAAATTCAACTCTTAAACAAGAGTAAATGTTTGGAAATTGTGTATATGTATCCAGAATATAAAAGGACTCTTACAACCAATTGAACAACAAAAACACTCACCCAGTTTAAAATTGGGCAAAGGGTCTTAGAATAAGACATACAGATAACCAAGACACTAGAAAAATCCTCACCATTCCTAGTCATGGTGAGTATGAAAAATCGGGTCCACACTTCACAGGCATGCGGATGGGTCATTGACTTGGCAGAGTAACAAGTGTTGAGGAAAGAGGCTTTCACACATGCAGGGTGGAGGAGGGGCAGCGTGCTGCTTTAGAAGCCATCTTAACCCTCCCCTCAAAATGCTAAACATGAAGTTCCCAGAGGACCTAGCAGTTCCACCCTTATCTTATATGCCAAAGAGAAAGAAGACGCAATAGCGCAAAACCCTGTGCACCAATGTCTGAAGCAACATTACTAATGGCCAGAAAAAGTGGAAACCATGGAGGTTTCCATTGACTAGTCACAAAATCCACAAAATGTGATCAGTTTGAATAATGGAAAATATATCCAGTAACAAAACAAAATAGGTGCTTATAGTGACGCTTCTTATTGCATGGCCCCAAAGTTATGCTCAGTCAAAGAAACCAGTCACAAAATGCCTATGTTGTATGACTCTGTTTCTACAGAATGCCCAGAATGGGCCAATCCAGAGACAGAAGATGGACCGATGGTTACTGAGGTGATGTATAGGGCGGGTCATATGTCAAAACTAGGAGTGGCCACTAAGGTGTGGATTTGTTTGGGATGATGAAAATATTCTAAAATTAGATTACATGAAAAAACAACCAACTATATATTTAAGTAAATGAAATTGATGGTATTTAAATTAAAGTCCAATAAAGCTGCTTGAGAAAACATTTGGCAGCCATATCCCAGCATTCCACGGGGTGAGGATGTCATGGAGGCAAACCTTTATCCAGTATCAAGAAGAGTTTTGAGAAGAGATTATGGAATTTCAGCACCGAAACTACAGGAGAAAAGGGAAAATTAGAATGTGTTGTTTCCAGTGACGTAAGAATTGAAACTTGGCAGTATCTATCAATTGTCTAAAAATGTAGCGTGTTCTTCTTTCTTGAGTGACAAACTGGTGGGGCTGATTGATTAATGGTCAGAGTTGATAGAATTGAAGCCAGCGGCAGAGAAGTCCGACAGCCTTAAGGATGCTTTTGGTGTGTTTCCTCCTCTGGCCTTCTTTCTCTGTGTGGGGGTGAGGCACGAGCACCCGGGTGGCTGTTCAGAGCACCCAACTAGAGTCATCGCCTCTATTTCGTAGGACTTCCTTCTTCCTTAGTTGCCATTAGGTCCCCGCTGCTCACCTGACCTTGGAAAACCAATAGTGCCTCTTCTCTGTGCCCAATAAATCCATCTCAGGCATAGTAGATGTGTGGTGGTGACTAATTGAGGTCTGGGATAAAGCTTGATGGAGAAATTGCCTTTTATGTGTGAGACCCTGAGCATAGGCCTCTGGCAGCACACACACACACACACACACACACACACACACACACACACACACACACACACACTTAAGAGAGGTTTGCTTATTAATTTCTCAAAAATAAGTTTCACCTGTCAAATTAATTTGAATCTGTGGTCACTTGCTGGTCTGTTGCACATGCCACACATTGACAGGATTCAGCCTGTGTGGCTGTTCCCACTGTTTTTATGGCTCCGCCTCCTCCCAGGTCTGGAGCCTGGGAACATGCCTCACTCTTCTTACCAGATCATAGACTCCTGCAAGGACCAAGGCCAGCTTTACATCCCACAGTAACTAGGCCCAGCAGGTGCATGGGACCCTTCACTAGGTTCTGGGTGGATGGTATGGCACACAGGAGCCAGAAAGAAGGGGCTTCTGCACCATGGTGGCTTTCCTCTGCTGATGTCTGCTAAAGGGACATTCCACAGCCAGCATCCTGCTCTCCTGCTGGGGACGCACATGGCCTCCCATTTGATTGGCCATGACCTGGCCTTACAAGCATGCACACATAGCATTACATCACACGGACTGAGCCTCAAGAATGAATGTAATGTCTGCCCTTTCTTCCTTAAGAGTCTGTGAATAATATTTGTGGTTCCAGAACCTAGTGAAGGCACCTCTGGAATGTGTTAGCTCTAGATGTCTTGGCTTTTGTTGGCAGGGCTGATCAAAGCCATCAGTCGTGTCAGGGGCAGGAGGGGGTGAGGAGGTGGGGGAGGTGGGGGGGTAGGGGTTGGGGGGTTGGGCCACCAAGAGGACAAACTGACTCCATAGCCACGCAAGACTTGTATCAATTGCTTTAAAAATGTATTTTTCTAATTGTAATAGTAATTGTGTCTATTTATGAAGCGCAGAGTGACATTTCAATAGGTTCATACAGTGTGTGATGGTGGGATAGGGCAATTTGCATATTCATCACCCAGACCTGCACTACATCTTCATGTTTGAAACATTTAAACTTTTTTTTTAAACCAGCTATGATGATATAGACAATTAATTACTGCCAGCCACAGTTATATTTCTGCTTTGTACAACATTATAAATTATTGATCCTCTTCAGTTATTTCCCCTGAATGCATTAACTATCCACTCTCTACGCTTGTCTACCCTATACCCTTCCAAGGTTTAAAAAAAAAATCACTACTCTATACTTGAAAAAAAAAATAAAGAAAAGAAAAGAAACATTTTTAGCTTCCAGATATAAGCGAGAACACATTTGTCTTTCTGTGCCCAACTTATTCTTTTAACATACTATCCTCCGGTTGCATACTACTGAGGTTGACTGACAGGATTTTATTTTGTTTTACTTTTTTTATGTCTAGATAGCATTCCACTTTGGATATATCCCACATGCTTTCCTTGTCCACCCCTCTGCTGGTGAGCCCCTTGGGTTTATTTCGTGTCTTGGCAGACACTGCAATAAACATCGTAACACACCCAGACTTTCTTTCTTCCTTTTTTGTTTTTTTGGTTTTTGTTTGTTTGTTTGTTTTTGAAACAGGGTTTCTCTATGTTATCTTGGAGGTCCTGGACTCGCTTTGTAGACCAGGTTGGCCTCGAACTCACAGCAGTTGGTCTGCCTCTGCCTCCGGAGTGCTGGGATTAAAGGCGTGCACCACCACACCTGGCTCACACCCTGACTTTCAAGACATCTGTCTCACTTAGTCCATCTCAGTCTGTCCGGTAATCAGCTTTCCCTCCACCACAAAGACTGTTAAGTACTTCTTACATTTCTGCGTGTTTTTCTACTGAACTCCATGTGGAATAGGCACTTGTGACAGTGTGGAGGACAAAAGTTTAGTCCCCATTTGAGCAAGCTGAGTTCCAGAAGGCTATGTGAGGATGTGTTGTAGATGGTGTTTTCTCAAATACTGCAGCCAAGAAGCCCAAGGCCTTTAAGTGTGACATTTAGCCTTTCAGGCACAGCTCTGGGGTCTTTGTCCTCTGCTCCTGTGTGCCCCTCCTCTTTGGGGAAGAGGCATCTGAAAGGCAGGAACGAGGCAGGTATTGAGGACTGGGCCAGCTTTGACTTTGGATAAGCCTCAGCTGGGAACATCCTGTCCTGAGGGACACTTGGCTACATGGGAGAAGGGACTGTTGTTGTAGTAACTATGGGTGTTCCATTGTTTCTGAATTTGAACGACAAAACTCAAACCATCTCACTTATAAAAAGATCACGGCATCTCTAGCACCGAGAAGCACTTAAGTGACCCTTGGGTGCTTGGAACCTTAGTCAGACCACTTATTAAGCAGCGATCATGCCTGCCCGGCTCTCAGAACTGCTCTGAGGCTCAGATGCGGACATAGTACTTGCCTGCACATCTGCTTCTCCTCTGCTGCACACTGATGACTCTGGCTTAGCACAGGCCTGAGCATCGAGTAGGACCACACATTCAAAGCACGGCAAAGGGTGGTGCAAAATCCAACATCACATACCTGCCTCCAACCGTAACCCCTGCCAAGCCACTGCCCTACTTATGGCTGACTGCACACACCTTAAAACATTCCCTCCTCACGTCTCTGACCTCTCTGGTCCCTGTGGCGTTGCAGTCTCTTCCACTGCCCTCATTTTGAGACTGTCCCCCGTCTTCTCTGCCCGGAATTCTCTTTCTCATTTCTGCACCACAATTTCAGCCAGGACTCCATGGCCAGTGTCCTCTCTAGTGTCCTGCCTGGTCACTTTCCTCTTGGAACCTATGCCTATCTCCTCACGCAGCTCCTGATCCCTCAGGATTAAACCCTCCAGGTTTAACACGGGGCCCCGCACAACCAGGTTGTACAGTGACGACTGGCATTCTGCTCTTAGCCAGTGAGCTGAAGATTACGCAAGCCAAGAAGCCCACGCCTTCTCTTCCTCACAAGTGGATAACCCTCAACAGTGAAGCTGATTCCAGTGTTTACAACAGAAAAGAGCCAGAGAACATTTCATTCTGTTGCATATAGCAGGTCCTTTCTGCATTTCATGTCTTTTCTTTAGTCTGATATGTACAGGATACTAAGTGAGTCTTTCCACCTATAGTAGGGATGGGATCTAAGGCAGATGCTAGACCGCTTGGCCAAGATCACTGGCTTTGAGGTTAAAGCAGGCTCCTCTCTGCTCTCTCAGCCCATGTCCTACAGGTTTATCCTGCTTGTTGAGGAAGGGAAGGAATGGAAGGGGATGCTGAGGAGTAACAGAAAGCGCCATTCAAGATGACAGGTCTGAAAGAGTCAGCAAGGCGTTACCAAGATATATCGTGCAGCAGCAGCTGCTTCCGGTGTGGACAGTGTAAATGGCCGCCTCTGATGTCAAGCCAGGGCTCTGCTGGCATACTAAAAAAGGAGAGGGGCCTTACCCTCAGCTTCATTGGAAAAGCAAAAACAGAAGGAAAAAAACCTTCAAAATGACGGAGAAAGTACTGAGCAGCACAGAGGCAACGGTGCAGGTGGAGACTAAATCTCAGTCCTGCACCTTCATGAGCTACAGAGCCCTGAGCAACTTCCCTATCCCCGTGCCTCAGTTTCTCCATTAATTGTCCATGGCGCTGTAGTGGAACCGCCCCACAGGGAGCTGTGACCTTGAAATATAATATGCATGGAGACTCGGGGCTGTGTCTGGAGCATGCTTAGGGGTCAGTGAATTTCAGGGCTTATTGTCACCGAGGCCGAGGAAAGAAAGCGGCACTCAGGGCATCTCTGAAATTCCCACTGCTTAGCAGAAACCAGACATCAGTGGCCCAAGACCCACCTCAGCAACCTGATGAACATGTGATAGTTTCTGGACTCCACGGAGGGTCAGGGCTGGGCTGTCACAAGTGGAGCACCTTTCTAGCATGCACAAGACCTTGGATTTGGCCTCTGGACCCTCACACACAGAGACAGGCTTTTGTCTTTACGGAGTCTGTTTATGGTTTCTATGTGTGGCACTCCTGATGAAGACCAGCCTTAGATCAAGGCCTTATCTGACAATAGTAGAAACATTTTCTTTCTAAACGTTTGTTCATTATTAGTTTCTGTGTTCATTCATGTATACATATGTGCACATGCATGCCATGGTGTGCACGTGGAGGTCAGAAGACTAACTTTGTGGAGGATTTATTTATTATGGATACAGTGCTCTGCCTGCATGTGCTCCTGCAGGCCAGAAGAGGGCACCAGATCTCATTATAGATGGTTGTGAGCCACCATGTGGCTGCTGGGAATTGAACTCAGGACCTTTGGAAGAGCAGCCAGTGCTCTTAACCTCTGAGCCATCTCTCCAGCCCACCCTACCCCCTTCCACTTTTTGACTAAGCGATGGGCTGCCGACACTAGGAGGGTTTGTTACTTAAAGTAAATAGTAAGGTACTCTGTTCTCTCTGTAAGGATACAAAACACATTGATTTCCAGGTCAAGTTTTCAGCTAAGTGCTAAGCCCTTCACACCCCTCTTCTCTGTTATGTCCCAGAGAGGTATAAATAGCTCATGAAAGTTTTATGTTTGCCTACTGCCAGCTTAATGCAGTTGGGCTTGGCAGTTTTTCAGAGGAGTGCTCAAGTTATTAACTCAGTAAGATGTGAATCTAATGGCACCTGCCTGGGTCGCAAAACATTTGGGATCACCAGCGAGGATGTCCCCGGAGCATGTAGAAGATGCCCAAGGACCAGATCGGGAAGAGGCATTCCGTCCTGCTTCTGACCTCAGCATTCTGACCACTTCCTGCAGTAGCGTGCTTCCTTCCTTGCTAGAAATGGGATGAGGGAGAAGGTGGCCTCTGTGCTGCTGCCATCTATCTGGCCATGGAACACAGGAAGCAACAGCTATTGGTTCATCAGGTTTGGGCTTCCTCCCTCCCCCTTTTTAACTTTCTTGTTGTGTTTTGTTTGATATGAGGTTTTGCTATACAGCTCTGGAGGACCTGGAGCTCACTATGTAGAATCTAGGCTGGCCCTAAACTCACAGAAATCCTCCTGCCTCAGCATCCGGAGTGCTAGAATTACACTGTGCCGTCGTCCCACCCACCCCTACTCCGCGCCCGCAACCCCTCCACCTTTAGCCGCCACAGCTTTTTATTTCCTTCGTGTACCAGCCCGTCTTCTCCCTAAAGGCCGTGGAATCATGACCTTCTGGTATATGCTCACTTTGTTCCGTGGCTTGGGGCATGAAGCTCAGGAAAGAAAAGCCCCACAGGGGAGTGTCCCCCATGCATCACTCCAGCATAGTGGCTCTCACCTTCCTAACGCTATGACCCTTCAATACAGTTTCTCATGTTGTGGTGACTCCCGATATAAAACATTTTCATTGCTACTTCTTTTTTTTTTTTAATTTAAGTAATTTATTTAGATTACATCTTATTTGTTATCCCCTCACTTGTATCTTCCTGTTCTCCCTCTCTCCCTCTTTCATCCTATTCCTCTCCCCTAGGTCTGTGACAGAAGGGGACTTCATCCTCCCCTATAAAATCACAGCCTATCAGGTCTCTTCCTGGTAGCCTGCTTACTCTTCCTCTGAGTGTCACCAGGTCTCCCCACCAAGGGGAAGTGGTCTAATAGGGGGCACCAGAGTTCATGTCCGAGTCAGTCCCTGCTCTCCACACAGTTGTGGAGAATGTGCTGTCCATTGGCTAGATCTGGATAGGGGGTGTAGGTTTACTGCATGTATTGTCCTTGGTTGGTACCGTAGTTTGAGCTGACCGGCCTGCGTTCTCATTGCTACTTCTTAATGTTAATTTTTGCTACTGTTATGGATCATAACGTAAATATCTGTGTTTTCCAATGGTCTCTGGCAACTCCTGTGAGAGGGTCGGTCATTCCACCCTCAGAGGGGTCGTGTGAACCACAGCTTGAGGATTTCTGTGGTCCTCACCGGCCTCTGGTAATTTCCCTGCAGTCCTTGTCCCTAGAATCTCTAGGAAGTCTCTAGTGGCACCCATGAGCTTATTTCTGAAATTTGGGGGTGCATTTGAGGATATGTGATCACTGTGATAAAAGGCAGGGGACTGTCGGGCCAAGGGAAGTCATCACTGTAGCTCTTTCCCAAGAGGCAGGAGCGCCTCCTTCATTTCCAGGCAGTTCAGAGTGACTGGAGTGCCCAGCAGTGTGGGCACTTAATGTCAGCTGCATTGAAAAGGCGGAGCCTCAGTTCCTACTCTTAGAGAGTGGACTGTGCTCAGTGCCACTTCTGACTAAAAATGGGGTTAAGGAAGCAATGAAATTACGCTTGGGAGATCAGATCTTAGAAGACACCGACGCGGCTTCAGTGTTGCTCTCTTTTGGTTACTCTTTCTGCGGGAAGCCAACTCCTGTGACATGAGGACACCCACCCCACTGGAGAGTCCCAGGCAAGGGAACCAAGGCTCTTTGCTGACAGCTCTGGAGGCTACCAGGAGGGCAGAGCTTGTAGCTGCAGCCAAGCCTTTAGGTGAACTCAGCCCGAGTCCGTACCTAGATCCCCTATAAACCAGAGTAGTAAGGTGAACAGCACCGAATTCTTGAGCCACAGAGACTTTGAGAGAGCAAATGTTTCTTGTTGCAGCTCAGTGTTGGTGAAACAACTTGTTTGGTAGGAGCCGGACATGAAGCTCATTTTCAAGTGACATTTGGGGCAGTGGTTATATGCTAATTTCATTATATGCTAATTATATGTGATTTTCAACCCAGCTCATCCAGACTGTTCTCTTGGCATTTAGGAGGTTACTAGCTAGCTAAATTATTCAAAATGCTGTGAGCTTGGTTTCTCTCTCTGTAAAATGGGTATGATATCAGATCATTGGGTTCATATTCGATACCTTGTCCATAAATGAGTAAGTTAAGATTATACTAATAATATTATTAATCTAGCCAGGCGTGGTGGCGCACGCCTTTAATCTCAGCACTTGGGAGGCAGAGGTAGGCAGGTCTCTGTAAGTTCATGGTCAGCTTGGTCTACACAGTGAGTTCCAGGACAGTCAGAGCTACACAGTGAGACCCTGTCTCGGAAAACACATCGCACATATCCAATCTTCTTGGGTCCTCTCCCTATCCTCCAGGCCTTTCTTTTCTGGTTTCCTTGGACACCTGCAGCACCCAGGCATAGGGCTTCTTCTGCTCTCGCTGTATTGTACAGAGACGGGCGGCCTCAGGATCTTCTGCACTGATGATGATAAGCTCCAAAGAAGAGGGAGCATCTTCAGATCTTTGTTTCCATAGCAGCTGACACCAAGTAAATGAGAGAACGGGCTGCTTCTGGGGTACTTGCACAGAAGCCGTCATCGACGTACAATGTCACTAAATGACTGATTCTCATTCCAGCCACACAGGGTGACAATTCAAAAGCAAAGGATCTTGGCAGAGTCTGCTTACTCCAGCCTCTGCCTGCCTGTCAAGGGAAACCAGTGGCTTTGCTGTGGACTCGCTGTGGTAGGTAATAGTTCTCACTTGGCGCATTTTTCTCACATGTAGGAACCACTTAAAAGTCAGAATCTCTTCCAACAGTTGGAATATAGGTGACAATTTGAGATTCACTAATTTTAAATTAGGATTCACATTATTTCCTAGAACATGAATCCTCAGAAATCATTAAACTTTTTTTTTTTAATGTAGTGTTGCAAGCACAGCAGAGAGACGTGGGATGCGATGGTCTGAGTTACGTCCAAATCTAAATTTCAGGATTTGTGAGCTGTAGATCTGCCCAGCTGTGCACCCAGCTGTTTCTTCCCTATGCATCCATCCATCCCACCTCATAGGCTAACAGTGAAGACAAGCAGAGAATACCCACCCGTGTCCGGCTTCCAGGAATCTCAGCCTCCGTTCTGTCTTTGGTGTCTGCCTCTTCTCCATCATCTGTCAAGTGACGATGCTCTCTCCAGGACTATGCCCATAAACAAGGATCCCTCCCCAGGGATCCCTGAGGGCTGACAAGTTGAGGTCTGTGCACTGGTGTCTGGAGTATAAGCATCTCTCTGGCATGACGTCACTGGGTTAAACTCTGGGCGCCGATTCTGGGTCAGCTCCCCCTGGTGATTGCATCTTTCCAGCTGGCAGGTCTGGATGGCGCGGATCGGTCCAGTGTGCTGTTTACTCTCGCCCTTGCTTTGCCAAGGGAAATCTGAGGAGGACTTGTTATTCTGCTGTTAAAACATTAATTAGTTAGACTTGCAGCAGCAAACATCATGTAAGCCCAAATTAGTCATTTTAATTCCTTCTCTGATAGTGCTGGTCTGGAGGGAAGTAGGACGTGAGCTTGGTGTGCCCCCACCAAAAAACAAAAACAAAACCCAAGTGGATGCTGAGTTCACCAGCATTTCACGATGCGGAAGGCACTGCCCCTGCGCAGGCGTGTCAGCTGCACAGGAGAGCCCTAGAAACTGGAAGAACACATCTTGCCCATGTAACCCCATGCCTTTCCTTGTACCTCTTGATAAAATCCATCACTTCTGTCTTTCCACCACAAGCCACAGTAAGCGCCACATCACACTGTCTGTTGATAACACTGCAAAGGTGAAAGGCGGCCTTCAGAAATATGTGGTCCAACAGAAGAGACCCATGGCTAAGAGAAAGCTACAACCCAGAATTACAGACTTTTAAAAAGTACCAGCATCCAACACTTGTTAAGGAAGAACGGGCTGTGCATTCTTAGGCAGCAGGGTGCTAGTGTATTGATCAACACGCTTGCTCCGCAGAGCGTTTTGCAATAGCTACAAGAACTCTGATTTGTTTGCCTTTGCAGAACAAGGCCACTTACAGGACTCCATCTGGATGATGTAACGACAATATGTGCAAACGTGCGGATTGTTATTTTTTCATAACAGCCAAAGGAAAAAAGAGGACAAATGAAATACCTTTTAACAAGAGACCAGTTAGTGACACCCTTGTTCGGCTATGCAGTGACATACCGTACAGCCTCGAAATGATGCATTTCGGGAGAGAGTTATGACGCCTATAAGATGTTCATGCCCCACGGTTAGATGAAAAGAGTGGGTCCCAAATCAATAAAAATAGCACGGCTCCGATTTTGTATGATAAATATTTGCATAAAAGCAATTTGGCAGCTGCTGCTTCTAGATTACTTTCATCTTTGGTTTGTATTGTTTGTGGATGTCCAACTTTTCCACACAGAGAATGTGCTGGCTTTGGAGTTCTAAAAGCCATGAATGAGGGAAGCGAGCTCAGATTGACTTGTCTGAGGCCATGAACAGATTCCCCCAGTCATTAGTTTTCAGGATTCAGCCAGCAGGGAGGTCAATGGGAAACAACAGAGTGGACCACATGCCACTGACAGGGCGTCCTCAGGCTCTTGTGTCAGGGCACCCCTGGTTCCCACTCAATCCCCCCTGATTGCAGCTCCCCAGGGAGGGAACAGTCTTTCTGGGTCAGGCGACTACCCCTTGATTTAACCCCTCAGTGCTAGAGTATTATGAATCCTAAGGTCCTATGCCTCTCCTGAGATCTCCCTGTACCCCCCACATACCTTCCTAAGTACCCCCTTTACTAATCTCATGTCAGAGTTGCAATTCCGGTTTACCATCCATTTCAGGCAGGAGCTCTGTCTGAAAGCCCACCTTCTTCCTGGTGGGTTGGGATGTTCTACCCACTGAGCAGGAGATGGGGGCTGGTCCTCTAGGAGCCAGTGGGCCAGAGCCCACAGGTCCAAGTGGTGCTGATGAGGGTTGTGAGTAGAAGACTTTCCAGAAAGGCCTCAAGAACTCGAGCCCCAGACAAGGTCTGGGAAGTTGGTGCATTTGCAGACACCAATGTAACTGTTCTTGGGATGCAAGCTTGTGCCAGAGACCCCCACAGACTTTGAAAGGTGACCACTCCCACTAGATCATACCTAAGGGACGAGGGAGCATGCTAGACAATGACAGAATAAGAACAGTGCAACACTGGGGGCTTGGTCTGCACGGGGGAGAGTTCCTAACTCAACCACTGTGCTGGCTGGTTTTATGTCAACTTGACACAAGCCAGAGTCATTGGCGAGGAGGGAGCCTCAATTGAGAGAATGCCTCCATAAGATTGGGCCATGGATAAGCCTTTAGGGCATTTTCTTTTTTTTTTTTTTTTTTTTTTTTTTTTTTTTTTTTTTTTACAATTTATTTATTTATTTATTTATTTTTTTTTAATACATTTTTATTAATTTATACATATTACATCTCAGTTGTTAGCCCATCCCATGTATCCTCCCATCCCTCCCTTCCTCCCACTTCCCCCCCCTACTCCCCTCCCCTATGTCTGTGTCTGAGGGGGATCTCCTCCCCCTGAATATGCTCATACGGTATCAAGTCTCTCCTTGGTGACCTATTATCTTTCCTCTGAGTGCCACCAGGCATCTCCATCCAAGGGACATGATCAAATATGGGGCACCAGAGTTTGTGTGAGAGTTAGATCTTCTTCTCCACTCAACAGTGGAGAATGTCCATCGGCTAGTCCGGGTAGGGGTTCAAGGTTTTTACTGCCTATTTTTTCCTTGGCTGTTGCCACAGTTTGCGGAGGACCCCAGGGCCCAGACTCGCCTGTAGTTTTCCAGGACCCACTGGATCCTTCCATTTCCTCTTTCTCCCAGGCTTCTCACACCTAAAGATTCAATAGGATGTCCTCCCCTCTTACCCATTATTCTGGTAGGTACAGTTTTTCATGGGGACGTACACCTTGGGCTAGTGTCTCGATATAAGTGAGTATATACCATTTAGCTCTTTTTGCTTCTGTGTGAACTCACTCATTATGACAATTTCTAGTTCAATCCATTTGTCCACAAATTTTGGAAATTCCTTGTTTTTAATAGCTGAGTAGTATTCCATAGTGTAAATGTACCACAGTTTCTTTATCCATTCTTCTGTTGAGGGACACGTAGGTTGTTTCCAAGTTCTGGCTATTATGAATAAGGCAGCTATGAACATGGTTGAGCATATGTCCCTGTTGTGTGGTAGTACATCCTCTGGGTATATTCCAAGGAGTGGAATAGCTGGGTCTTGAGGAAGCCCTATTCCCATTTTTCTGAGAAAGCACCAGATAGCTTTCCAAAGTGGTTGTACTAGTTTGCATTCCCACCAGCAATGCAGGAGTGTTCCTCTTTCTCCACACCCTCGCCAGCATGAGGTGTCAGTTGAGTTATTGATCTTAGCCATTCTGATGGGTGTAAGATGGAATCTCAGTGTCGTTTTGATTTGCATTTCTCTGATGACTAAGGAGGTCGAGCATTTCTTTAAGTGTTTCTCAGCCATTTGATATTCCTCTGTTGAGAATTCTCTGTTTAGCTCTGCGCCCCATTTCTCTATTGGGTTATTTGGTTTGGTGGTGTTTAATTTCTTAAGTTCTTTATATATTTTGGATATTAGACCTTTGTCAGATGAAGAGTCGGTGATGATCTTTTCCCAGTCTGTAGGCTGTCGCTTTGTTCTCTTGACAGTGTCACCAGCCTTACAGAAGCTTCTCAGCCTCATGAGGTCCCATTTATTAATTGTTGATGTTAAGGCCTGGGCTGTTGGTGTTCTGTTCAGGAAGTTGTCTCCTGTGCCTATGAGTTCCAGACTCTTCCCCACTTTTTCCTCTAACTGGGTTAATGTCTGTGGTTTTAAGTTGAGGTCTTTAATCCACTTGGACTTGAGTTTTGTGCATGGTGACAAATAGGGGTCTAATTGCATTTTTCTACATGTAGACATCCAGTTAGACCAGCACCATTTGTTGAAGATGCTGTCGTTTTTCCATTGAATGGATTTGGCTTCTTTGTCGAAAATCAGGTGAGCAAATGTGTGTGGATTCATCTCTGGGTCTTCAGTTCGATTCCATTGATCCACTAGCCTATTGCTGTGCCAGTACCATGCTGTTTTAATTACTGTTGCTCTATAGTACAGCTTGAGATCAGGTATGGAGATTCCTCCAGCGGATCTTTTATTGTAAAGGATTGTTTTTGCTATTCTGGGCTTTTTGTTTCTCCATATGAAGTTGAGAATTGTTCTTTCAATATCTACAAAATATTTAGTAGGTATTCTGATAGGGATTGCATTGAATCTGTAAATTGCTTTTGGTAAGATGGCCATTTTTACTATGTTGATTCTTCCAATCCACGAACATGGTAGATCCCTCCATCTTCTGATGTCATTTTCAATCTCTTTCTTCAGAGGTTTAAAGTTTTTTTCAAATAAATCCTTCACTTGCTTGGTTAGGGTTATTCCTAGATATTTTATATTGCTTGTGGTTATCGTGAAGGGAGTAATTTTTCTAATTTCTTCCTCTGCCTGTTTGTCATTTGTATATAGGAAAGCTACTGACTTTTTTGAGTTTATTTTGTATCCTGCCAATTTGCTGAAGGTGTTTATCAGCTGTAGGAGTTCTCTGGTGGAATTTTGGGGGTCACTTATATACACTATCATATCATCTGCAAATAGGGATAATTTTACTTCTTCCTTTCCCATTTGGATCCCCTTGATCTCCTTTTGATGTCTTATTGCTCTGGCTAGAACTTCAAGAACTATATTAAAGAGGTATGGGGAAAGTGGGCAGCCTTGTCTGGTCCCTGATTTTAGAGGGATTTCCTTGAGTATCTCTCCATTTAATTTAATGTTGGCTATTGGTTTGCTATATATAGCCTTTATTGTGTTTAGAAAAGTGCCTTGTATTCCCGATCTCTCCAGAACTTTAAACATAAATGGGTGTTGGATTTTGTCAAATGCTTTTTCTGCATCTAAAGAGATGATCATATGGTTTTTCTCTTTCAGTTTGTTTATATGGTGGATTACATTGATGGATTTCCGTATGTTAAACCATCCCTGCATTCCTGGAATGAAGCCTACCTGGTCATGGTGAATGATGTCTTTGATATGCTGTTGTATTCGCTTTGCGAGTATTTTGTTGAGTATTTTTGCATCTATGTTCATAAGAGAAATTGGTCTGAAATTCTCTTTTTTTGTTGGGTCTTTGTGGGGTTTAGGTATCAATGTGACTGTGGCCTCATAAAAGGAGTTTGGTAATATTCCATCCATTTCTATCTTTCGGAATAGCTTGAATAGTATCGGTATTAGCTCCTCTTTGAAGGACTGGTAGAATTCTGCGCTGAAACCATCTGGCCCTGGGCTTTTTTTGGTTGGAAGACTATCAATGGTTGCTTCTATTTCTATAGGCGAAATAGGGCTATTTAATTTGTTTATCTGGTCTTGGTTCAATTTTGGTAAATGGAATCGGTCGAGAAATTTGTCCATTTCCCTTAAATTTTCAAATTTTGTGGCATAAATGTCTTTGAAGTAGGTCCTTACGATTCTTTGTATTTCTTCGGTGTCTGTTGTTATGTCTCCCTTTTCATTTCTGATTTTGTTAATTTGGATAGCTTTTCTTTGTCTTTTAGTTAGATTGGCTAACGGTTTGTCTATCTTGTTAATTTTCTCAAAGAACCAGCTCTTGGTTTTGTTGATTCTTTGGATTGTTGTCTTTGTTTCTAATTTATTGATTTCAGCTCTGAGTTTGATTATTTCCAGGCGTCTACTCCTCTTGGGTGTTTCTGCTTCTTTTTTTTCTAGGGCTTCCAGATGTGTTGTTAGGTTGTTTATGTGGGATGACTCCATTTTCTTTTTAAAGGCACTTAGTGCTATGAATTTTCCTCTTAGCACTGCTTTCAATGTGTCCCACAAATTTGGGTATGTTGTTCCATCATTTTCATTGAATTTCAGGAAGTCTTTTATTTCTTCCCTTATTTCTTCCGTGACCCATGTGTCATTAAGTAGAAAGTTGTTTAGTTTCCACGTGTTGGTATGCTTTTTGTTATTTCTATTGTTGTTGAAGTCCAGCCTTAGACCATGGTGATCTGATAAGATACAAGGTATTATTTCAATCTTCTTGTATCTGTTGAGGTTTGCTTCGTGACCAACTATGTGATCAATTTTAGAGAACGTTCCATGGGGTGCTGAGAAAAAGGTATACTCCTTTGCGTTTGGGTGGAAAGTTCTGTAGATATCTGTTAGATCCATTTGATTCATGACATTGGTTAATGAAGTTATTTCCCGGCTTAGTTTTGAAATCAAAGTCCTATCCTTGAGTGAAAGTGGGGTGTTGAAGTCTCCCACTATTAATGTGTGGGTATCGATGAATGGGGCAAGCTTTGTTAATAACTCTTTTACAAATGTCGGAGCCCTTGTATTCGGAGCATAGATGTTCAAAATCGTGATGTTTTCCTGGTTGACTTTACCTTTGACAAGTATGAAGTGACCATCCTTGTCCCTTTTGACTAATTTTGGTTGAAAGTCTATTTTATTAGATATTAGAATAGCTACCCCAGCTTGTTTCTTGTGACCATTTGCTTGGAATATTTTTCCCCAACCTTTCACTCTGAGGCAATGTCTGTCCTTGTGGTTGAGATGTGTTTCTTGAATGCAGAAGAATGTTGGGTCGTGTTTATGCATCCACTCTGTTAGTCTGTGTCTTTTTATTGGAGAGTTGAGACCATTAATGTTGAGAGATATTAATGACCAGTGATTGGTAAGTCCCTTCATTTTTGGTATTTATAACAATCGAGTTTTTGTGAAGTTGTGATTTTGCAATGGTGTAGTTATTTATTTCTTATGTATTTTTGGTTGTAGTTTGACCGGTTGGGGTGGAGTTTTCCTTCTAGTAACTTCTGTAAAGCCGGATTTGTTGCTAGGTATT
This sequence comes from Acomys minous, assembly GCF_964271855.1. Taxonomy (NCBI): domain Eukaryota; kingdom Metazoa; phylum Chordata; class Mammalia; order Rodentia; family Muridae; genus Acomys; species Acomys minous. The sequence continues at coordinate 97,325,816 of NC_140490.1, forward strand.
GTGTGAATTTGTTTTTGTCATGGAATATCTTGTCTTCACCTCCAATGGTTATTGATAATTTTGCTGGATATAGTAGTCTTGCCTGGTATCTGTGTTCTCTTAGCGTTTGCAGAACCTCTGTCCAGGCCCTTCTGGCTTTCATGGTCTCTGCTGAGAAGTCAGGAGTGATTCTGATAGGTTTGCCTTCATATGTTACTCGTCCTTTTTCTCTTGCCGCTTTTAATATTTTTTCCTTGTTCTGTATATTTTGTGTTGTTATTATTATGTGGCGGGAAGATTTTCTTTTTGGGTCTATTCTATTTGGTGTTCTGTAGGCCTCTTGTATGTTCGTATGCATCTCCTTCTTCAAATTGGGGAAATTTTCTTCTATTATTCGGTTAAAGATATTTTCTGGGCTGTGGAGTCGGTTACCTTCTCTTTCCTCTATCCCTATTATTCTCAAGTTTCGTCTTTTCATGTTGTCTTTTATTTCATGAACGCTTTGTGTCAGGAACTTTTCAGATTTAGCATTATCCTGGATGATTGTTTCCAATTGTGCGATTGTATCTTCAAGTCCTGATATTCGTTCTTCCATTTCTTGCAATCTGTTAAATAAGGCCACCTCTGAGATGTTTGCTTTCTTTTCTGATGCTTCTCGATCGCGTTTTTCTTCCGTGCGTTCTTTTTTGATTTCTTCCATTTTTATCTTCAGGTCTTGAACTGTTTTAATAATTTCCTTCATCTGGTTATTTGTGTTTTTCTGAAATTCTTCAAATGCCTCTTTATATGACTCTTTTAAGTCATCAGCCCTCTTGTTTGCTTCCTCCTGCATTTGTTTACAAAATTTATTTGATTCTTCCAATATCATCTTACTTACTAAGGATTTGAGGTGGTTTTCATTTATATCCATTGTTGTTGGGTTCTCCAGGTTGTTTTCATTAGGATTGCTGGGATCTGGAGATGCCATCCTGTTTTGGTTTTTGTTAGCATTCTTTCGTTGTCCCCTTGTCATTTTGGTGAATCTAATGTTGGGAGGTGGTTTGTAGTGACCTTCCCTGTTTGGGAGTGGATAGTTGATGTCTGCTTATAGGTAGGGTGCCCTTATCTGTGGGGAACAGGGAGTACTTCCCTGGACCAGGCTGGTGATTCAGATTCTACTCCTGTAGATTTTTCTCAACACCTTAGGCTCGAGGCTGAGTCCCGCGAAGTAGGTTTCTGTTTGGGCCTTTTCCCCTTACTGCTGTATCTCAAGTCAGCAGTATTGGGATCTAGAGTAAGGTCAGCACACAAGCTCTCTGGTTGTGTAGGTTGATCCCAGCTGTCTGTCTTTCCTGTTGCTTTGTAGCCAAGACCCCAGGTGGATCAGATCTTCTGGGTTGTAGCTGTCTTAGGAGCGTTCAGCCTTTCCCATGAATTTGGGAGTTCTTGCTGGGTCTGCAGGAGCTGACACAGCTAGGATCTGCCTGTTGGAGATTACAGGATCTGTGCCTGTAACCATACGGTTTCAGGCCACTGGCAGTATCTGAGGAGGTAGCAGTTTCCACGCCCCTGTATGCCAGGCCACTCCCAGCTTGCTATAAATTAGCGGTTATACCCTGCACGTATGAGCCTCAGCTCCCTATATTGTGGGATACAGCTAGGGAGAGCCCAGTCAGAGCCAGCAGTTCGTCCCCGTGGCTGGGGACAAAAGCAGGTTAGACCGCTCCCAGACGCTTTAAGGCAGCAGTTATTCCCTGCCAGCAAGGCCCACAGCTCCGGATAAAGTGGGCGGTCCTAACGAGGGCGCGCAAGAATGACCCCTGCTAGGTCTATTGATCAGGTAGAGCCCAGTCAGAGCCAGCAGCTCGTCCCCGTGGCTGGGGACAAAAGCAGGTTAGACCGCTCCCAGACGCTTTAAGGCAGCAGTTATTCCCTGCCAGCAAGGCCCACAGCTCCGGATAAAGTGGGCGGTCCTAACGAGGGCGCGCAAGAATGACCCCTGCTAGGTCTATTGATCAGGTAGAGCCCAGTCAGAGCCAGCAGCTCGTCCCCGTGGCTGGGGACAAAAGCAGGTTAGACCGCTCCCAGACGCTTTAAGGCAGCAGTTATTCCCTGCCAGCAAGGCCCACAGCTCCGGATAAAGTGGGCGGTCCTAACGAGGGCGCGCAAGAATGACCCCTGCTAGGTCTATTGATCAGGTAGAGCCCAGTCAGAGCCAGCAGCTCGTCCCCGTGGCTGGGGACAAAAGCAGGTTAGACCGCTCCCAGACGCTTTAAGGCAGCAGTTATTCCCTGCCAGCAAGGCCCACAGCTCCGGATAAAGTGGGCGGTCCTAACGAGGGCGCGCAAGAATGACCCCTGCTAGGTCTATTGATCAGGTAGAGCCCAGTCAGAGCCAGCAGCTCGTCCCCGTGGCTGGGGACAAAAGCAGGTTAGACCGCTCCCAGACGCTTTAAGGCAGCAGTTATTCCCTGCCAGCAAGGCCCACAGCTCCGGATAAAGTGGGCGGTCCTAACGAGGGTGCGCAAGAATGACCCCTGCTAGGTCTATTGATCAGGTAGAGCCCAGTCAGAGCCAGCAGCTCCTCCCCTCGGCTGGCGACAAATCTCCTGTATTTTCCCTTTCTGCTAGAGAAAGGCAGCGTGCGTCGCCTTAGGGCAGCAGTTATTCCCTGCCAGTAAGACCCACAGCTCCCGATAACCTGGGTGGATCTGTCGCGGGCCCACAAAGATGGGCCCAGTTAGTTCAGTTGTTTGGGGATTGCCGGCAGTCGGGCCACGCAGCTGGCGCCAAAGGCAGTTCAGACCGCTGGCGTGAATCTCCTGCCGGAGTACTGCCAGTTCCCTTTAGGGCAGTAGTTAGTCCCTGCAAGCGTGACCCTCGGCTCCCTATAACGTGGGCGGACCCACTGGGCTGTGGGAGCAGACCACGCCGGTTGCTAACTGCCCCAGTTTGCAGGGTCAAACCTTTGTGTCTGGCTTCAGCTTGAGCGCAGGACGCGGACGCGGTCCCCAGATCTAGTTGGTTTTGGTGAGACTCGCCACCTGTGTTTCCACCCGGGTTAGGCAGGTGCCGTCCGCAGTTCGGCGCGGTGTGGATGTACAGGATCAATGGTAGTTTCACCCTATTCGCTGAGACTCCTCAGGCTTGGGGCTCCGGAAAATCTCCTCCCCAAATGGCGAATTTGGGTTTTTTGTGCTGGCTACAGCTTGATTGTGGATTCCTTTTCAGAGTTTGGGGAGTGCGTTTAGCCCTCGGGGCTGTCGCTTGTCCCGGGGTTGGACCCCCTGGTGGTCTGCGGAGTTTGGGGTCCCACTCACCTACAGTTCTCAAAATCCAGCAGTCTGTGGTTCCATTCAAGTCCCTGGTCTCCTCAGAGAAGATCAGCTATGGTGCCTACTGGTCGGCGCCATCTTGGAATCTCTCGGCATTTTCTTAATTAATAATTGATGTGGGAGGGCCCAGCCCATTGTGGGTGGGGCCACCCTAAGGCTTGTGGTCCTGGCTTCTATAAGAAAGCAGGCTGCGCAAGCCAGTAAGCAGCTCCCCTCCATGGCCTTTGCATCAGCTCCTGCCTCCAGGTTCCTGCCCTGTTTGCGTTCCTGTCCTGACCTCCTTTGATGATGAGCGGAAATATGGAAGTGTAAACCAAATAAGCCTTTCCTCCCGGAGTTGCCACGGTCGTGGTGTTTTTAATCACAGCCATTCTGACCCTAACTAGGACAGCCATCTCTGTCAAGCTACTTACTTCCCAACCCTGGGCCTCAGTTCTCTCATAAAATACGTGTGCAATGTTATCTCTCTTCCAGTGCATTATGAACTAATATGCGCATGGTGCCTGAAACAGTGTGAGATAAGTCTTGATACTGGAACACAAAAAGGATTAGTTAGTGGTTACAATAAGGATTTGTCATCAAAATTTTAGGCATAGTTTTGAGATTATGTTTTTAAAAACAGGTCCTTACGTCTTTGACATACATACTTATCCACCTGTGGATTTGCTACAGAATTAATTCGCCCTGGGGAGGGAGGTGATGTCTAGGAATATAATCATGAGCCAGTAATTATTAAAACTGAATAATAGTCACATGGAGATTTGTTTTCAATATTCTCTGGGTTTTGTTTGAAGTTTTCATAAAGCGGAGTCTGAAGTTCCTTTACTGAGAAATGGTTGGTGGGAGCTGAGGCCACAGTAAACACCTCATGAGTCTCTTTGCTTCTTAAGAAGCCAATGGGCTCATAAGCCTTCCCTGTGTGGTGGTCACACGAATACAAAGCCCCACCCCTTTCCTGGTGGCCAGTACACAGAGCCACCTACTGTTGGGAGTGGCTTGTATTCCACTGTCATGGCAACAGAGTGCTCGACTTAGTGGCTTTGGGACTGACAGGCCTCTTATGGAGGTAAATTTGCTGGACAACATGGCTTGCTTTAGATTAGGCTGGAGCCTTTAAGGGCATTGGTGTCTCCTAGGGGGAAATCAGGGAAGAAAGGGTATTTGGAGGTGAAGCAGGGATGACCTCGGCTCACAAGCCAAGTGACTTTGACACTGTCGGAAAGCTTCTGATTGTATGGAGGAAGAGTATTGGGTGCATCTCTGTGATCCTTTCTAAACCTAACATGAAGTTTTAATAACTTCCTGAATAAAGTGCATTGATAAAAACCAGAAACGTGTAGAAAAAGCAGAGATGATGTGAAAATCACCCTGGTTCTGCCCGCAAGAAGTAGGCTGTCTTTAGATAGCTACCTGTGTTCAAGCGCCAACCCCATGCATATTTTGTTGAACACTGAATTTGTAGGTTATGTCATCCAGTGAAGATGACTGGTGAATAGCCCTGGACCCTGCCCTCTGTGGCTGTCCATCCAACAGCACAGCTACCAGCCGAGGGGTTATGTGCTGCCGCCTTCCACCGAGCAGTAAAATCTGCCATGTTTTGCTGCCATTTGGGGTTAGATTTGAAGAACTTTTCTAAAAGTTATTTCTCATGGTGAAGTGCAAAGACGCTTTTGGAAGGCGTATTAGCTCCTTTTATGTTGCTGTGATAGATTAACACAGACAAAGGCAACTTACAGGAGAAATCATTTCTTTGCGATTACAGTTTCAGAGTGTTCAAGTTCATGACGGTGGGGACAGCATGGGTTCAGGCAGGCTTGGTGGCTGGACCAGCTAAAGCCGAGAGCTCACGTCTTGAACCTCGAGTACGAAGTGGAGAGAACAAACGCGAAGTAGGGAAGGCATTTTATTCTCACAGCCCGCCCTCAACGAGATCCTTCCCCTCCTAAACTGTCCCAAACAGTGACACCAACTGGGGACCAAGTGCTCAAACGCCCTAGACTATGGGAGGCCATTTCTCAAAGTACCACAGAAGCTAAGAAGGAAACTAAGGAAAGCAGCATAAAGCCTTCAGACTGGACTTCTCCACCACAGTCACTATCTCGAACACATTGGCAGTGACGGCACGGAGCCACCTCTCTGCTCTTTCACTTGCTGTCCTCACTTGCTGTCTTTAGGCCACCGCTGCCAGAGGCATAGTAAACCATATGGCAGCTACAGAGGAGGAAGGCTGGTGGAGGAGGAAACTTTAGGGGGCGGATCGGGAAGCTACCCCCCCCCCCACCTTCCCGGCAGGAGCTGTGAGACATGCTAGAACTACTCCTGATAAACTTCTGACAAAAGAGCTCTGAGGAGAGATCAGGGAGGAGGGGGACACACATTCCCATAGGCCACTTCCTTCTCATTCAGCATATAGAGGGACACTTACTTTACTTGTAGAGCTGGCCCTCCTGTGAGGCCTTCTCCACCCACCCCACTTCCAACAAGGGGGTACTCGGAGCGCCCCGCCTACACAGCATGCCGCGCCGTGCTGCAACCTGGCCTCCTCCAGGGGAAATCTGAGTCTGTAGCTGAGCTGGTTTCTTGCATGTGACATGGATATAATACCCCCATATCTCTCCCAAGTGAACGCAAGACTAGTTTCAATAGCAAACGCTGTATTTTTCCTACTTGTACTGGAGTTTCTTTGCCTTCCTTGTAACTGAATCTTTTAGAAAAGATCCGGAGCCCACCCTTGCAAAGGGAGTTTGCTATCCAGGTACAAGAGACGGACATGAAAGAAGAAATAAATATTATTGGTGTCATGGATCTGCAGCTTCCTAGCTCTCAGGGAAATCGGGCCTGAACAAACATATCTTACCTGGGTGCTGTCCAGAGAGACGGCTGGAAGTGGGAGAACAAAACAAGAGAAAACTAACAACCAACACTCAAAGCTCCGACTAGGCGAAAAGAAACCCGAATTCCATAACAGAAATGGGCACCGGAGGATCTGCCTCCTCCAAAGAGGGTCAAGCACAGGTGGCGTTGGAAGGAAGGTGCGAGAATGCCCCCTGAAGCTCTCAGTAGTGATTTAAGGGCTGGCTTGTGCTGGAGGGATGACAGAATTCTTGCTCCAAGTGATGGGAAGGGATTGAACTGATAGTGTGTGTGAAAATAAACAAAATATTTTTTTTTCTTTTAAGAGCCAGCGCGAAGGAGTATCTGCAGAGCGAGGCAGTTAAGTCTCTGTTGACAGGTGTCCATCCTTCAGCTCCTCGAAGGGGCCAAACCCTTCCTCGAGGTATAGTTAGCATTAGCACTGCTTGGGCCACTCTATGTGACCCTGCCTGAGTCCCGATTCCATGTTTGGCCTGTAAGCCTGAGCTTTTGAGTCTCCTGTGATGGCTGCACACAGCTCTTTACTCATCCCCTTCTCTAAGGACGTTCCTACTTGTTAGTGGCCCCACAGTACCTTGTGCTTTCCTTTGTAGCATTTGTCAAACGTGTACATACATGTGTGTGTATGGACGTGTATTCATGCACATACATATATTTCATGTGTGTGTATGTGTGTATGTGTGTACACACACAAACACAGAGCACAAATAAATATTGTGTGGCCATTCATTTACTGTGTCTCACCCTGACCATGGAGTCCACAGTGTTATTCTCGTCCTCGTGGTACCAGATACAGTGGGCACCAATAAACATGCTAAATACTATGCCTTCAGAGGCTACAGTGTCTTGAGTGTATTGCTCAGATCTGAGCTCTGGACCACCAGAAATGGCTGCAGATGGACCTGTCTCCTGATCTTGATAATCTTGAACCACCTTGTGTGAAAGGAATTTGTTTTCCATTTTCTTTCAACTCTTTTGATTTTGTCAAAGAGAAAAGCTTGCTTTGGCAATGGCTCTAATGCCTGCCCATCTAAAAAGAAGGCTAGATGATGGATGGATGGATGGATGGATGGATGGATGGATGGATAGATGGATGATAGAGATGGATAGAGATAGAAAAAGGGGGGAGAGAGAAAGGGAGAGAGAGAGAGAGGAGAGAGAGAGAGAGAGAGAGAGAGAGAGAGAGAGAGAGAGAGAGAGAGGAGAGATTGGCCTTTAGTCAGCAACACTAGGCAGAATGCAGTAACATGTTTTGATTGTCATGTGTTTTGTGAGTTGACTTTTATCTGTGGCAAGTAATGGCGATGCCTTCCCTCATGGAAGTGGTCCTAGCCTTCAATTTAAAATAAAACCAAGTAGCTGGCCCCAATACTCAAGAAATAGAGGAAGGTAAATCTCTGAGTTCAAGGCCAGCCTGGACTACAGAGTGAGTTCCAGAACAGCTAGGACTACACATAGAAGCCCTATCAATAAACAAACAAAAAACAAATAAATATCAAGCAAGTTTATCTTAAAATATTGAAGGAATGTTTATTCTGTGGATGGTACTTGAAAGGTCTAAAACCTGGAATAACTTGGCTCCAGGCTGAAACTAGGGGCAACTTCCTCTGGTTTTGCTCTATGCTTCCTTGCTGCATTTCTAGAACCATATTTCTTGGCTGAGGGTTCCCAGAATCCCATTTCGGAGCCAGGTGCAGACCCATGGCAAGGTTTATGGGCGCAGTCGAGGACTTGTAAACTAAAGTTATTCAAGTCACCCTGAAAACATGCCCTTTCAAATATTAAAGTAGTGCTTGCTTCGGCAGCACATATACTAAAACTGGAACGATACAGAGAAGATTAGCATGGCCCCTGTGCAAGGGTGACACGCAAATTCATGAAGCATTCCACATTTTTGGTATATACTCACTTATATCTGGACAGTAGCCCAAGGGGCAGGTCTCATTAAAGTCTTCACTTACCAGGAAAGTGGGATAGAGGTGAGGACATCCTATTGGGACTCTAGGTGAGAAAAATATAGGAGCTAGGGAAATAGATGGATCCAGAGGGTCCTAGAAACCTACAAGAAAAACACTATGATGGGCAGATCTGGGCCCAGGGGTTCTGCTCGATCTAAGGCACCAAGGCCAATACGTGTAGTCATCATCAAACCCCTACCTAGATCTACCCAAGGGACAGAACATTTTCCACAGTTAAGTAGAGACTGGGGACTGACTTTCACACGAACTCTGGTGCCCCATATTTGGCCATGTCCCCTTGATGGGGAGGCCTGATGGCACTCAGAAGAAGGATAGCAGACTACCAAGAAGAGACTTGATACCCTAGCATCATATTCAGGGGGAGGAGGTCCCCCTCAGTCACAGTCATAGGGAAGGGGAATGGGGTGAAAGCGGGAGGGAGGGAGGAATGGGAGGATGCATGGGATGGGATAGCAAATGAGATATAATATGAATTATTTTATTTTTCAATAAAAATGTGTTTAAATAAAAAAAATAAATATTAGTCTTTTTCAAACTAGCAATTTTTTAAAAGTTACAAATATGCTGTTGGTAACTCTGTTGTCCTCTCCTTGTCATGGTGTGTATGGTGTCTTGGAGGAGCGTGCATAGCTCATCTGGGTGGACTGCAACAGTCAGGAGTGTCTCAAAGAACATGTGTGGTCATCCTTTGCAGGAAGAGAATTTTACACATGTGGGTAGAATCTTGTTTGCTTTTATATAAGTGGTAAAAGGAGCAGAGAATCATGTGTGTGTGTTGTATGTGTGTTATATGAATATTTGTGTGTGTGCATATGTCTGTGTATTCATGAGTGTGTGTGTGTATGTGTGTGTGTGTGTGTGTGTGTCTTAAGGCCCTGATACAAATGCACATGTGTTATGGCAAATAACCTTTCTACTTAAAAAAAAAGGGGGGGGGGAAATTGTCTTCCTTCATTTCAAACAGGGATCCCAAGCACCATACCTGTCATGAAAGAGAACGTATAAGTAATTCATAGATATGGCCTGTGTTGTGTAAGGGGCTGATAGCAAATCGGTGGGTGGGGTCCCTGCACAACTTCTTCCCCTGGAGGAAGGCCAGAGGTGGAAGGATCTGAGGTGATGGCTGCTAGTAGACAGAGGAGTGTTTGGAGTGTGCTGGCCTCCCTGTGTCCTGAGGAGGGAGGCAAGCAGGAGTTTGCAGAGGAGAGATGAGCTGGTCATCTGTGGACGTTTTCAAATACCCGGTGCTGCTTTCCACCCGGCGCCTGGGAGAAGCCAGCGCCTCTGGAGGAACTGCGGTCTCCCTCTTCTGTGTCCGTGCTGAGCTTGTGTGTGTGTGAAACTCTTGGGCTCTGCAGGAAACTCAGCAGATAGTGCGGGGCTTTATAGCCGTCTCCCTTTTATCAGCCCCAGCAACCGCCTGACAAAAAGCACCCACAGAACACACCCTTGACATGACGGAAGCTCACGCATAGCCATGCAGCCGGTCCTGCTGGTCTCCACAAACAAAAGCCAACACTTTTCACGCACTAGGGTGTCTTGCGGGCAGCTGCTGCGGCAAATGCCAGACGTGGAGGGGGAGGGGGGCTGTGTGAGTGGGCTGTGTTCCTGTCTATGCATGTACGCAGTTCACCAGTGCTACGTTAAGTTAACATTGCAAGCAGGAGTGAAAGAAAGAATGCAACGTCCTCGAGGGCCAAACAGAATGACATGTTTAACTGTGGGTAGAGAAATTAAGGAAAGCCTCATCGAAGGGGCATTTGATCAAGACCCAAGAAGGTGACACGCACTGTGGGGAGGGTGGTGATCCTCTGTCAGGCTAAAGAAGGCGTGTGAGGGGCTGGCTGGAGGACTCAGCAGTTAGGAGGCTCCTTCTGTGCTTGTGGGTGGCCTGAGTTCCGTTTCCAACACCTAGGTCAGCAGGCTCACAGCTGCCCATGACCCCAGCTCCAGGGACTCCAACGCCTCTGGCCTCTGTGGGAAGTCTGCACTCACATGCATGTGTCCCCACACAGACACATAGTTAAAGACAAAATAAAATTTGGGGGTGATGGTACTGGAGGAATGGCTCCAGTGGTTGAGAACTCTTCCAGAAAACCAGGGTTCAACTCCTGACACCCCTAGAACTCCAGTCTCAGGAGGTGCAACGCACATTCCTGGCCTCTGTGGGCACCAGGCATGTAGTGCCCATATGCACATACAAGTAAAACAGCTATACTTATAAAATAAAATAAAAAATGTAAAGAATACAACACAAACCCTTTAAAGAAAGTGTGAATAGAAAGATAGGGAAATATTTGGTCGATGGTGGTCCCCCGGAAGGACTCCTTTGACTCTCACTAAGTAATTGGTGACACGATGTTAAGGGATTTCTCTCCACTGTGCAGAGAACACTATACTGTAAGTGGCAACAGATGTTACTAAAGGCAGAATGGGGTTGCCCCAGGGTGACAGGAAAGCCCCAGGTGGACAATGCTAAGACTCTGGACCCTAGGCAGAGTCATATCTTAGTATATCTTTCAAAATAGTTCAAATTACATTATGTGTGCATACATGTGTGTGTTTGTGTTCAAGTGTACGTGTGTGTGTGTGTGTGTGTGTGTGTGTGTGTGTGTGTGTGTGTGTGTGTACAAGTTTCAGGAGCTGATTCTTTCTTTCCATCTTGTGGGCCCAGAGGAGTAAAGTCAGCTCATCAACCATGATGGCTCTTTTGAATTGTTTTTGTAAAAGGGAGTTATAGAAGATACGGCCCTTAAATTATTTGACAAACAACCAGAAGAGTCATGTTACAAGTGGCAGAGAATGTGATTTTTTTCCTCTAGTGTTTAGACTATGGCAGCAAACCTTATTTTGCTCCTAGAAGGTAGAATTCTTTCAAAGTAACATTGTAAAGGAAGCCTTCAACGATTAAGATTGTTTTCCATTGCAAAAATGCCCTAAATCCAGATGGAAATGGGTGGAAAAGTAAGATCAGAGCTCTGGTCATCCTCAGTGCTCACCTTAAATCTTCCACCTTAAATCGCTTCCACCTTAAATCACCATGGCCATTCTCTATCTTTGCCAGCAGGTGGCGACAGTGCTGTCTGTGCAACGGTTGTTTCCAGTTAGCTATTTACTCTTGAAACCACACACGTATTCATTATAGGATCATTATAGGAAAAGCTAGGAAATAGAGGTGAGCAAAAGGGAGCTGAGAGAATGCCACCATCTGCAGATAATCACTATGCTCACACAGTCTGCCTCTGTTGCCGACTGGCCACAACCAGCTCACAATTAACAAGTCATTTTCAACAGCTCTCAGCAACCTTGAATGCTCAGAGGGGAGGACCAGTGATGAAACAGGTCCCACTAAAGCACTGGTTCTCTATCTAATGCTATGACCCTTTAATACACTCCTCATGTGTGGTGACCCCAAACCACAGAATTAATTGTGCTGCTATTCCATAATTGTTATTTTGCTACTATTATGAATCGTTATGTAAATATCTGTGTTTTCCGATGGCCTCAGGTGACCCCTGTGAAAGGGTCGTTTGACCCCTATCACCACCGCCACCAAAGGGGTTGCAGCCCACAGGCTGAGAACCACTGCACTACAGGGACAAACACACACACATGAGCAGGTGCTTGGCCTGGGTTGCAAACTGTAGCTGCGAGGCCCAGCTCCCGCCTTCCTGTTGCTCAAAGAGAAATCCACGGGGAGGCTGTCCCTGAGCTGGCATTTTCAAATTATATTCACTATGTATGCATATTGCTTATTGACAGTAGAATCGCTTAATATATATATATTTTTTTCCATAACTTTCCCCCATTAAAAACATGTTACAGACACGTGTCTGAATCAATGTACCTCTGCATTTCGGCGACTACTTAGCGGTTCATTGTAGAATATAATGACCATGAGGTTTTTACAACTTCCGACTATAATAAGCATCATTATAAAGCTTATCTTTACACATGCTTCTGTGTGTATCTGTTTTGTTAGGATATATTCCTGGAAGCGGGGCTGGAGAATCTGAGAGTATGTTCACGTTTAAAAGCATCTAAAATGTGGCTCCTCTTACTTTCCGAAAGAATGTAGCAACCTCCACTCCCACTAGCATCTGTTCTCTGAAACGCTCTCCCACACTGCAAAGAATTTAGCAAGTGTTGCCTATCCAATAGGTTAAAAAAAAAGTTTTAGTTAATCTAACTGATGAAGATAATGGGGTTGTTGTTGGTTTTTTTTTTTAATATGATTGTTGATGTTTTGTGCTCGCCTTTTAATTGCCACTTCAGATGTGGTGGTGTAGGTAAATTAACTCACCATATGCCTAGTCTCCTGTCCAGTGCCAGGTGCCCTCACATTACTAATTTTTTTTTTTTAAGTTTGGGAAATGCAAACCTTACTCAGAGCAGTTTCGATCATCACGGTTTCCTACTGAAGCCCCAGGCCAAAGGTGGGGGCAGTGGTTGAAGTCTGTCACTTCTGGTGTCCCCTCGAGGGCCGGGGACACTGTAGGGAAGGGCTGAGACACTCCAGCTGCCACGCTAGTGTTTGAGAGGACGGTGGGAGTCTCGGGTCCCCAGCGTTTAAGCCTGCCACGGTAATATTCATATAAAACAATACGAAATAAGACTTCAGACTCGTGAATTGACCCGATGGATGTAGTCACAGAGACAAGCAAACCCCCAGAGGGGCACCTTTCTTGGTAGAATTGTCTAGTTCGCTTGTCTAGAAAGGATTAGCAAGGAAATCGCTCTCTCCAGTTTCCGTGCCGATGTGTTCTGAGGGATTCGCTCAGGGAGCTATTTCTCCTTCCTCCACCTCATCCGCCGCTCAGAATTCAAAAATGGTTCCCAACCAGGAAAGCGGTTCTCAGAGAAGTTTCCTGAGTTTCTATGATATCTAATAAATACATAAATAAATAAATAAATAAGGACAAACTTCCACTGGGGGTGACCCCAGACTTACATTGGCCTGTTGCCTGATGCTTCATTTAAACAGGGCAGAACTTCTAAGTAAGACCTCTGTTTGGAGTCAGGACCTAAAGTGGACATACACAGAAAGATAAAAATCATTATAAACTAACACTAAAGTACCTGTGACTCTCACTGGCCGTTTCTGAGAGGAGGAGGAGTGGTCTTCAAACGGAGGCAAAGTAAGAGCCACTGAGAAGAAAAGCCTGTGCAGGAGATGCTGAGGCACGGGTGCACGCTTTGGTCTGAAATTGGCTCTGGATGAGGACGGCTTCCCGGGGTGGGGTGTTTTTCCACGGTGCTATTAGCCTTGGTAATTGAGCATCTGTAGAAATAGGAGTTTTGATGACTTCCTCTGGCGTGTGTATCCAGGTGTTCTGCTCCGGCTGGGGCAGGGGGAGGGGGGCATTTCTCTCTCCCTTGATTTTCTTCTGGCCACGCTGCTACAGTGGCAGAGTGTTTAGGTTAAGCCTGGCTTTTCTGGGTTGCTCTCTTTCCTGGCTCTGCCCTGTGTGCCTCAGATGCCCTTCCCACCCACTCCCAGAGCCCTTGCCTTTGAGTGCCCTGCTCTTCTGTGTTCCATGCTGCCTGTGGTCCTCCTGCATCTAAAAGCCTGGGTTTCAGCATTCGCCTCAAAGCTTTCCTGGGTGCCCGCCTCCAAACAGGAACAGCCTCTAAACCTTGACTCCCTGTGTAACTTGACAATTAGTAACCATTTGTTGTTGTTGTTGTTGTTGTTGTTTGTCTTTTCAAACAGCCTTGGCTGTCCTGGCCTCAAACTCACAGTGATCTGCCTGCCTCTGAGTGCTGGGATTGTGGGCGTGAGCTACCTACCACACCTGGTTTAGTAACCATTTTTGAATACTGATTTCTATCACCAGGGGGTTCTATAAAGTTAGTGTACTAACTTACACCCCCATTCTTAGGCCACCGTGCTGGAGGTGTCCAGGCCTAGCGTAAGTGTCACTTTCCCAGAAAGGCCCGACTTAAACACCTGAACTCCAGGAGGGGGGGAAATGGGAGTGGGAGCACTCAATGGGTCATTTGAACATTTGAATAATGTTCATCTGCCTAGCAATGCAATTTGATTTTTTTTTTCCTTTTATGTCGTTTTCCCCGATTTCAGAAGACCCACGAGTTTACTATATAAAATTCCACTCTGTAGGGAAGCTGGACCTGAGGGAAGTACATGATTTAGCAAGTCCCTCTCTGGGCCTCTGTGAGCACTGCAGAGTTATCTATCCCATAGCACCACCCCCATCCCCTCCCTCAGGGCAAAGGGACCTACCTCTCTTTTGAGTTTTGTGTCCTAGCACCTAATGAGATATCTGCTGTGTCCTTAGTAAGTACTTTTCACTTGACTAGGTGGGAAGTTGGGTCCTCAAGAAACATGCTGAGCTACCCAGCACCTGTCTGTCACAGATCCTTCCATGGCCGGCAGATGTCTTCTGTGCTTCAGCTCTTTCCAGCGGGGTGGCTTGCCGTGGCCTGTCCCACCGTGCCAGGTCCTCATCCCTCCCCTCTCGGTCTATATGGTTTACCAGCTGCTGGCTTCTATGTGGCTCCTGCAACAAAGCAAGCGCCGGGCACCGTGGACGCTGTTCTGGTCTGCCCGCCTCATTTGTTGCTCTGTCTATTCATCATTCACCACTTGGCGCTCCTGAAGTCAGCATCCCTGCGCTTGCAAAGCCAGGCAGGGATTCTGGTAAAAATGAGAAGAGAAGCCAGGCCCTCCCGATCACAGGCCTGAGTCTCAGGGCTGCAGCAGAAATAGCTGCCATCCCTCTGTGCCCAGGGCACGCTGGAGGTTTAGCGTGCCATTTAATCCTCATCCGAAGCCTGTGAGGAAAATACTGTTCTCCTCCAGGTCTAGCTGACTCCCCAGGGCGGCCAGCTACAAAACGGTGATGCCTGACTTGGGATCCAGATCTTTCTGGCTGTAAGTCATCCAGGCTCCTTTTCTCCCTGTCCCACTTTGGAGCAGGGAAGATTAGATTTTGTTGGAAAAGCCTGAAATCTTCTCCTGTTCGCCCAAAGGCAGTAGGAATCCTCAAAAAGCCATGTCACCTTTGTGAACTTTAGTCTCCGTGTCTAAAATCATAGCTGCTGCGGGAAGAAAGGGACGAGGTTTACACGCTCCCGATAGTTGCTGCCAGACCCTATGACTGTGTTCTCACCCCTGCAGTACAGGGCACGCCCACTTTTCTCTATGTGAGTGAAAGGCCTCTTGCTTTAGGCTTATATGGATGCAGAGTGAGACTCGAATAAAATTCAACGTCTCAATCAGTTATAAATTGGATCCGGAGCATGAAGGGAGGCTGGCTGTGGACCCTATGAGCACATACAGAGATTATGCCAAAGCCAGCCTTCCCTCTGAAGACCTAGGCTTTCTTGGAGAGCCCCTCTTGGTGACACCCACCCTCTTCCACACAGCCAGGCATGTCTCTCATTTCTACTGACCTGTCGAAAAAAAGGAGATAGGTTCCAAAGTGGCTCAAAAAGTTTGAGGAGATGCCTCCGGTAGTATATCCTGCCTAAAATTCCCAGCGGAGACTGAGAATGCAAGAAGGTGCGCTACTGCGTCCATCACATGCTGCTGCGTCCATCATGTGCTGCTGCGTGCATGTGCTGCTGCAGCTTCAGGAAGATGTGCTACTGTATATTAGGCCCCTCCCTCCCTCCCCCTCTCCCCCCTCTCTCTGTGATGTTTACCTTTGGGTGTGACATTTACCTTTTAGACCACCCAAAACTATGTTTGAAAGAGAATCAATTCCCCTGTGCTTCATTTAAAGTGAAAGAAACTCTGTTTCGTCTTAAGTCCGATGGTCTCAGAGGTGGAGAGTTCTCTTGACTCTCCTGGACCCTTATCTCTAGCAGTTTCTGCAGCCATGTTCTCCTGTCCTAGGCGCCTCTGGAGGGCAGCTCATTTTCGTCACTGTGTAGAGACTGCCACAGCTCAACCTACTCAGCAGGCCGCTTTTCTGGCCACACCACACTCCCAGCCTTTGTTTCTTCATTCACCATGGAAACTACGTTGGCTGGTCTCCTCCACTCCCAGGTGGTCCCCGGCTTTGCCCACACTGGCTCAGTTTGCTGTGCACATCTTCATTGTTTCTTTGGTTCGTGGCCTGATCCCAAGATTTGTTTCTGCAGAGGGGTGCCCCCTCCCCCAATAGGTATCATCTCTCAGGCTGCTCAGTGTTAAACATCCTGACTTCTCAGGCCCACAGTTATGCCTTGCTATTTCCACAGCCATCCTGAGATCAGACCTAAGCCACGGTTTTCTCTGCCTTTTATTCTCACTCGGGTTCCATTGGGCTTCTGATGAGCTATTTTGTCCCTGGCTTGGAGTATAACTCAAGAGGGGAGCAACCTCACAGGCCGTGCTGCCAGCGTCTGCACATCGGGGCTGGTGGCTGAGGTTTGGCAGTCACCCTCAGCCTCTCCCAGCTCCAGATTTATCAGAGCGCAGTGTTCATGCCATGCGCTTCTCTCACTTGGGCCAAGAGTCTTCAATCAGCCTTGTGACTTAGGTTGCCAAGGAAACAATGCCTAGTGGGACCTGAAGATTTACAACCTGTTCCCAGGCTGCAAGGATTCCTCCAGCGTTCTTGCGGACACAGTTTACTCCCATAAACTCTCAGCCCTGTGGGGGATATAAATCTTTGCTCGTCTCTGCACAATTCATTTCTCCTGGATCCAAGGTCTAGAACGGGAGTTCGGAGAAGGTGGGCTGCCAGGGTTTCATGAGCTCCTGCAGATGAAACGCTCTGCCTTGAGAGTTACAGCCATCTTCTCCCAGGAAAGTCTGGAAGCAGGATAGCCTTGGGCAAAAGCATGAGAGTGTTCCGAGGCTGTAGAAAGCAAGAATGATAAGGCATCTTTCCCCATTTGTTTCCACAAGGACAAAATGAGAGGAAACATAAACTGCCCAACAGAATGGAGCTAGGCATTCACACATCAGGTACCACTATTTGTCTGAACCTATTAGCCTTAAAGGAGTATGATGATGCATATCGCCCTTTGTTGCTGAGATTTCAGAGACCCATAATAGTTTCCAACATTTTATAGCCTTTTATGCTGCACTAAGAATCTTCATTAAGCTAACGGGTTGGTCAGGTTTTCATTGCTGTGATAAAACACCTGAGCACGGTGCTGGGGAGAAGGCTCGGTCAGTAAGGCATGCCATGCAAGCATGAGGAACAGAGTTCATATCCCCAGAGAGCACATAAGATGTCGGCCATGGCTGCCTGTACCTGTAACTCCAGTGTGGGAGGGTTGGGGCAATTGGATACCTGAAGCACAGCGAGCAGCCATCTTAGCCAAACTGATGAGCTTCAGGGTCATCAAGAGATCCTGTCTCTAAATAAATGATTGATAGATAGATAGATAGATAGATAGATAGATAATAAATAGATGGAAAGCAATTAAGGAAAGATACCCAGTGTCTATTTCTGGCCTCTGTGTGCACATGCACATACATGAACCCACATGTACATGCACACTCACAAGTGCATACAACATACATGCACACACACACACAAACACACACATACACACACACACACGTTTATTTTGCCTTATGGTTTCAGCAGCCTCAGTGCATCTTGGCAGGGAGAATGTTAGCACACCACAGCAGAGGGGAAGCAGAAAGGGAAAGAGTGCCTATGACACCAGGCTTGCCCTTCTTGTCTCTTCTTATTTGTGACAGGTCCCCTGCTTATGGGATAATGTCACCTATATTCATAGTGTGCCTCTCTGCCTCAGTCAATGCTTTCTGAAAACACAGCCACAGCCACACCAGCGGCACACTCTAATGAAGGCGCTGCCCGATCCAATCAGATTGACAAGATTAAAGGTCACAGTAATAGGGGATAGGCATCACTACCTCCCTCTTGTAGGTGCAGAAACTGGGGCTCACGAGAGACCAAGCTCACCCAAGTAATTGGGCTCAGAAAAAAAAAAAGGGACCAGCTCTCAGCGAGATGGATAACAGATCTTATGAAAGGCAGGTACAGCACTGCCTAAGAGGGCAGGCTTCTGGGAACAAGGGACACAGACTTATGCACCGCAGGCAGCAGTCAGGCAGGCAGGAGAGTAGAGTTCCAGAGCATTGCAGAGAGAGGCCAGAAGGCGTACTGATTGACGCCTAGAGGCGAGAGAGCTCAGGAATCAGGGACCTCGTGGCAAAAGAGGATGGGAGATAACCATGCAACTGAGACAGGAGGGACACTTCCTTTAGCCCCATAAAAGGGAAGATGGATGTACAAAGGAAATGAGGGAAAAACAGAGAGAAAAATGATGCAGGACCCATCAGGCCACTTGCAGTTCCTGTAGCCATTAAAAAACAAACAAAACAGAGGGAGACTACCAATGTGTGATAAAGTCTCCTGCAAGCGAGGACATGGTTTGTATAAAGTTGCTGTTGACTGAGACTGCAGCTGGGGCACCAGCTCTCAAAAGGCAAGCCTCAAAAGAGAAGTTAAAGTGGCAGACCTCAAGGCTTGTTTCCATGGGTTATTTGGTGAGTTTTGCTCCAGTCAATAGTTGTTCACGGTACACTGCCTGAGTGGTCAAGAGTCTAGCATTCTGGAAGCTTCCAGCCCCTGTAGTTCTAATTTGTTAACACGTTAGCTTATTTCTTGCTTCTTCCCAGCACAGTGCTTTAGCAAGTACCAGTTGCATGCACGTGCATGTTTAGCACTAGCTGGTCTCAGGGTGCCATGCACCCCTAACCCTACTCCAGCTCCCCAAAGGCCACCACGTGTTCAGATGTGGCTTCTCACTTGCCTTAAGTAGTAAGTGCCCCTCCTTTGTTAATGTGAGGCAAAAGAAGAGACAGGGCCAACTAGGAAACCAGGCACCATTGCTGGGTCTAAAAAGAATGGAGCAAGGCAATTATGCAACCAGAGAAGTGATGAGCGAAGTGCCCCGTGTCAGCCAGAGGTGTCCACCTGACTTGCTTTATTACTGTTTAGAGTCTGTGCTGCTTCACAGTTGCCTGGCTTCTAAGATTCCCACAGGGATGGAAGGCTTTGTTTGGTCCTCTGTGTATTTTCAAGAAGCTAACTGGAAAGCCTCCTGCTTCCTCAGGTCAGCAAAGAAAAAAAAAATGGCATGTTGCCATTAGCCTGAGCAAGCCAAGGGCAGCCTTTCCCCATGCATGTTTTGTTTTGTTTGTTTTGTATATGTTCTGTGCATTTCCATTGGCTGCTCTTCCTAAGGACCTAAGTTTGACACACACCGCCCCCCAGCACCCATATAGTTGACCACAAAAGTCTGTTACTCTACTTCCCAGAGGATGCAACCCCTCTTTGGGCTTCTGTGGGTACCAGGCACACATGTGGTGCACTGATATACTTGCAGGCAAAGCTCCTGTGCACATAAAAGGGGGAGAGAGGTCTGAGATTTGCTCTGAAGTGTCTTTAGTATACTTACAGAAAGTATGGCTACGAAATGAAATAAGAAGGAAGGACACACAGCGTTTCAGTCCATTTGCTTTGTTTGTTCCAAAGGATCGTTACATAGTTTATAGTTTCTATTTGCTGTGGTTTGTTGATACAGGGTATCATGCAGGCCTGGCTAGGTTTTCACCCACTGTGTAGCTAAAGCTGCTCTTAAACTCAGTAACCAAGACCATGGCAGCGGTTGGTAAGCACCCTTGGAGGCTGTTGTAGGGAGCCATGGCCGTCAGAGAGGCTTGGGATCTAGTTTAGGTTGATGACTGGAGAAGACTCTTCTGAGGAGGCCCTGTTGGAACAGCCATGAAGGAACATCAGGAGCCCCCACAGACACTGGGGAGATGACTTTCCAGGCAGTGGGCTCTGTAGGGACAGGATACACTCGGCTAGACAGAAGATGCCCAAGTGTCCACTGCCTAGAGGGTGGTCGTGGGGCTCAGCCTTTGGTGACTTTCTTCTTTTTCTCTGTCCATCTCCACCCCTTTAAAATGTGTTTCTTCCCAGAGATGGGCTTGACCCTCTGGGGTCCTTTCTCCGCTCATCTGTCTCTTAGTTGTGCTCCAAGCTGTAAGCTCGCACTGAGGTCCTGGGTGGATTTTCATTTGAGGAGCCTTCTGCTGAAACCAGGCTAGGCTATAGCGCTGCAAAGATTTGTGTGGACTGGAGAGTGATGTCTTGCCAAGCGATGCTCTGTTGCTTTGGAACGGAGTCAGAATACTGAAATTAGCTGTCCACACTGCAGAATCCATGTCTTCACTTCTGTCACAAGTTGAACCAGATACTACTTATAAAAGGAACCTAAGAAACTGAAGGAAGAAAGAAATAGCACTGAGGTTTTGGGCTTAGCCTTTTTTAAATTTTTAAAAAAAAAATGTCATTCCCTGTATGAGGATATTGGTCTTGACAGTATTTAAGCCCTTTAGCTAAGAAATTCTATCTGCAGTAGTTTATTCTAAGAAAATATACAAATTCTTCTGTAGAAAACTCTCCATCCATTTTTAAAAGAATTAAATGGAAACATCATATAAACACCAAAAGATTGATTAGATGAATCTCAGTACATCCATTGTAGAATACGATGTAGGCATTAAAATGGTGTCACAGAAGGGCAGATGTAATGGTGTGAAAAGTTGCTTATGTTCTATTTTGCATCAGCAAGGCTTTGGCTGTGACAGAAATATTTCACAGTGGCTACCGTAGGTAGGGAAGACCGGGTCTCACATCGCAGGACTGATTCAATGACTTCAAGATTGGCCCATCCCGCAAACACTGATGCTTAACACATTATGGCTGAAAAGAGCTGCTGCAGCTTCCTTCGGGCGTCTGGCCCACTGCTGAGACACAGATGGAAGAGGGCAGCAAGGACTGCTGATGTTTCTTTTCTATCCTGTTGATGGAAAGAATGCCACACACAGCCTCTGTTTGCAAAATAAGATAGTGATAAAGTGTTTGGCTTTGTAAATGGCAAACGGCTGGATTAAGGCAGGAGAGAGATCTTGGGAACAGAGGACAGGGAAGGGGCCCCCCTCACACAAAAAGCATCTTGCTAGCAAAGGTGCAACAATTCAGCACAATTAACCACCACTCAACATTTCTCTCCCTTCCCTAGCATAAGCCAGCCTGGCTAAGGATCTCATCTGAAACCCCATTTGCAGGGAAAGGGCGTGGCCACCTAAACTCCTTGCATCGCTCTGGTGGCCCCAGGTTTTGCCTTATCAGACTATAACCACTCAAGGCCACCTCCTTCTTCCACTTCGTGCTCCGCGTCCCCTGACAGGTGCTACCTGTCGTCCCCATTTAAGCCACCAACACAGAGATTGTACATATTTCTGGAAGAGGCAGTCAGTCGTTTATTAATTAGCTATTGATCTCCAGAGCCACCTCATTTATCTCACTTATCAAAAGACGAAGAAGGAAACCCAGAAGGGTTGCTTAGCAACCTGTTGATGTCATTCACCAGAATGTTCTATCAAGCCTCTCTTCAAGAGCCTGTGCCTGCACCTGGATGCCCTATTCTGTAAGACTCTGTCTCTCAGAGAAGCCCATATCCACGCTCTTGGGTGTGTCTTACCTCCTTCCTTCCTCCTCACGTCCCAGCCTTCATCCCTAATGTGTGTAGTAAAATCTCCAATGTCACTTCAAACTGGTTAGGCCCAAAATCCTTTCCTGTGTTGAGCCATGACTCCCTATTTGCCTGAGTCGAGGTTCCCTAAAATAATTAGGTGGAACTCCTTGAGGTGCTATGGGTGACGGGGTAGAACTGTGTCTCTCTGTCCCTCACTGCTGACAGGATTCAGCCAAACCAAAGGGTCTGGCACCCACTGATGAGGAGCTCGCACAGTAACGTTCTGCCACGGCTCTATTAAGATACAGGAAACAAGAGCCGGCCATGGTGGTGCACGCCTGTAATCCCAGCACTTGGGAGGCAGAGGCAGGCAGATTGCTGTGAGTTCGAGGCCAGCCTGGTCTACAAAATGAGTCTAGACAGCCAAGGCTACACAGAGAAACCCTGTCTCAAAAAAAAAAGATATAGAAAACAAAACATCACTTAGTACCTGCCAGGGCACAACATGCCACAGAAGGAGAAGTCAAGACAAGACAGCCAGAGAGCCCAAAGGTCTGTGTTCAACTTGACAGAATCCCCACAGTGCCATTTTTTTCTTTTTCTTTTCTTTTCTTTCTTTCTTTTTTTTTTTCTTTTTCTTTTTCTTTTTCTTTTTTTCTTTTCTTTTCTTTTTTTTTTTTTTGGTTTCGTTGTTGTTGTTGTTGTTGTTATTTTTTGAGACTGGATTTCTCTGTATAAGAGCCCTGGCTGTCCTAGACTTGTTTTGTAGACCAGGCTGGCCTAAGAGAGATCCATCTGCCTCTGCCTCCCCAGTCCTGAGAATAAAGAACTACTCCAAAATTTTATTTTGGAATGATTCATTTTCTTTTAAAAAAATTTTTTAAATGCCTTATATAGTACAAACTCAAAGGATTCTCTGACTATCAGCCACTTTTAAAGTCTTGAAGGGCTAGGTAAGGAGGCTATAAATGAGATTATTTCTCCTTTTCAGTTTTAAAAGAAGACATTTTCTGTGATGAGCGGATATCAATTTTACATAAAAACCATGAGAGCTCGTTAACATTTACATGGAGGCATAGGGAAAGTTATTTAGGAGGTTTTAAATTTGCGCTCACCTCTTCATCATGGACACAGGCGAAGCGCAGAGGACAGAGTGACAAGGAGCTCCTCCCGAGCCCCTCCTCCCCAGGGCAGAGCTGCCAGGCTGCGGTGACCCCGTACCAGCATCAGCACATTCACCATGCTTTTAAAAATGACAGTGCTTTCTGTGGGGACCCTGTCAAGTTGAACACGGACCTTATGTTGCTGGCTATCACATCCTAATTTCCTCCTCCTCCTCCTCCTGCCTTGTGTTGACCCTGATAGGTACTAATTGCTGTGCCTCTGCTTACATTATTAATATTTGAGGTTGTCCATTGGTGCGAGGGTCACTCATTCATCGGTAAGTTATTACTGAACAGGGATTCATTGCCATCATTGCATTAGGGATAGAAGGGTGAACAGCAGTGACCCTGGCTCAGTTAACACAGCCTCGGGAAGGCGCTCAATGCATAAGCAGTTACAGCACATGGGTCCTTGGCACCATGAGGGCAGGCTTAGAACATAAGGGTCCCTCGCCTGGCTTTAGGTGTGTGTGTCAGGGGGTGGGGGTGAGGACACCTTTGCAGAGGAGGGTCCTACAAGGAAGTTATTCTAGGGAGGCATCTGCAAAGGAGGCAGTGCCAAGCCAGAAAGAGGGGTAAGGAACACAGGGCGTGGTTTCCAGGCGAGGGAAGGCGATTGCAACCCTTCTCAGAGCAAGGCTGAGAGCTGCATTTTAGTGTTCTTTTTCCTGATAAAGAGATCTCATTAGATAATATTAGGAAAACTTAATAGCTTCATACATGCTCCAAAACAGAAACAGTTTGTTTTCCTGTGTGCTGTATTGCTAAACCATTTTCCCCCCCTCTAGAGCCTTGGACAGAATTCACTTCCGTCACATAACTCTGTGTCAAGAGATTTAACGTTAATCTTTTCAAAAAATGATCTTTAATTTTTACATTTTGTATTTAATTTCTTTGCGTGTGTTTACTTGTTTGTATATGCACGTGTGTTTTGGGTATGCAAGCGTGCCTCTGTCTATTCTCTCTACCTTTTCTCCCTGAGGCAGGGTCTCTCTCACTGACTCTGTTAGACTGGCTGGCTGCTATGCTCCGGGCTGTCTCCTGCCTCTACATCTCTGCTGCTGAGACACCTTTTTACACAGTGCTGGGGCATGGATAGAGGTCAGTCTTTCATAGTGAGTGTGTGACCTACTGAGCAATCTCCTCCAGGAGGCTCTGTCCACCTAAGTTTTTGGTTTAAAAACTATCACCAGGCAGTCAAGTTGGTCGGACTTTATGGGTGTAGCTTTTGACTGTCATAGTAGACAGGGTCTCCCAGCAAATTCCATGATCCTTTGGCTTTTTTTTTTTTCCGAGACTGGGTTTCTCTGTGTAGCCCTGGCTGTCCTTCGATAGCTTTGTGGACCAGGCTGACCTCAAACTCACAGCGATCGCCCTGCCTCTACCTCCCGAGTGCTGGGATTACAGGCATGCGCCACCACGCCCGGCTTTATCTTCTGGCTCTTAACGTGTTTCTGTCCCGCTTCCTCAATGATCCTAGAGCCTTAGGTGAGGGAACTGTTTGTAGCTCTATCCCTTGGGACTGCCCTGCCTAAAGCTGAGCTGAACATGATCAAACACACATGCTGACGTGGACAGGGAAAACCCAGAATCCCTCAACCCTACACAGAGAACTACAGGTAACTGAAGGATGCCGCAGGAACAACGGTGTTCCCCACGGGAGAGCACACCAATTGGTTATCCAACACCAGAGGACCGGCCCTTTAAAAAAATGCATACAAAGCAACATTATACAGACTGAGCAGGTTGCATTTGCATATTTAGGAGTATGCACATATATGCATATGTTTTATATATATTATATGCATATATGTGTGTTATATATGCATATAACAACAATGAATGCAGAAAGAGACTGCACATTTGAAAGAGCATAAAGAAGGGTATGCTGGGAGTTTGGGGGTAGAGGAAAGAAGGGAGAAATTATGTAATTATATTAAAACCTCAAACGAATAAAATATTTTTTTAAAAAAAATGTATCATTTGGGAGCTGAAGAGACAGTGCAGGGTTTAACAGCACTTACTGCGTTTGCAGGGGGCCTGGGTTCCCAGCAGCCACACGGCAGCTCACAACTACCTCTAGCTCCAGCTCCAGGAGATACAACACCCTCTGGCCTCTCCAGGCACCTGCACAGATGTGGCACCCATAAGAACTCACAGAGAAGCACACACGTGCATAAAAATAAAATGAGTGAATTAAAAATACATCATCCTTTCTTTCCTTCAGTATTACTTTTACTACATCTCAGGCAGATCTTAAATTCAGAATTGGATTCAAGTTTGGAGTGCTTTCCTTGGTTCCTTATGGAAGTCGTGATGTAAGGAAAGGAGACGTGAGGTCTGGGAGCGTGGCTCAGTTGTAGGGTGCTCACCTGGCGTGCAAGACGCCCTAGCAGGCTCAATTCCCAGCATGGCGGCGTCAGTGGAGTGTGGAGGTGTATGCCTGTGATCCCAGCGCTGGGAAAGTGGACGTCAAAGATCATGGATTTAGGGTAATTCTTGAACACAAGGTGACTTCAAGGCCAGTCTGGGATGCAGAAGATCCTGTCTCAAAACAATAAAGTAAGACACAAGCTACCGGCATGTGCCACCATGTGGCGCCACTCGCAGCCCCCTCGCTGCCTCCCAGTGAAGACCTTCAGATTTAGGCTGGACTGCCCCACGTCACTTCTAAAGGGGCTTTCTATTGATGGGCAGGGCAGATACATGCCTGTAGGTCCCAAGCACTCAATAGGCTGAAACAGGAATATTGCTTGTTCCAGGCTACCAGAGACTACATGTAAGGCTCTATCTGAAAACAAAAACAAAAACAAAAACAAAAACAAACAACAACAACAGCAAAACAATTAGAGATGTCGCTTAGTGGAAGAGTACTTGTCAAGCGTGTACATGGCACAAGGTGTAGCAGGCGTATGTTACTTTGCCGGTTCTTTTCTCTCTTCCACCCTTCTCCACTCTTCACTTCTTCCCTTTCAACCCCTAACACTGGATAGGAGATTTAAAAAAAAAAAAAAATAAAGGGGAAAGGAGGTATCATTATCTTTAGATTACTTCCTGCCAGAAGTGCCGGGTTCCTCACTTGGGCCCTTTGGACTTATAGCCTTCCAGCCTTCAGAGCTTCTGGTGACGCTGACTCCTGCCGTCCCTACGGCTGCACTCAGAGCTTCTCAGCCCCTCCCGCCTCGCTGTCCCCTCGCTACCTCCCAGTGAAGATCTTTAGGGCTCAGGCTAGACTGCCTGCTTCACCTCTAAATGGGCTTCCTGCTGGTGGGTAGGACAGGGCAGAGCTGGATTTCATCCCTAGCACATCACTTAGGAAGCTTTACTGAACACCTCTGAGCCTCTGTGTGGTAAAATTAAGACTACGGACACCCACGAGCTAAGGTTTTTTGTGCTTGAAGCTGAGGGTCCAGTTTAACTCAAAGACAGCAAGCTTGTGTTACAGCTTGTGTTTATAATTTCCACCTTCCCAGAAATGTACTTACCCTCCCAACAAAGAAAGTTCCTAACACCCCCTGAGACTGCTTCAACCAATCTTCTCCATAGGTCAACTTGCCCCTCCACCCATTACCCAACCACGAAACGCCAAGGCTTGTAACTCCCTGCTTACAGCTTTTCTGCCCAAATGCCAACCAATCACATACTGTAAAACCCATTTCTTTGTCTAAAACCTATAAAAGGTCCATACTTCTGTTTCTCAGGGTCTGCAGCTTGAAAGAGCCGGACAGACCCCGTCGCATTGGCTCAATAAATTCCTATGTGCTTGCATCGGCAACAGACTCCGTCTCTTAGTGGGGACTCTGGGAATAGACTAGAGATCTCTCTAGAGGTCTCAGTCTTTCTTATTTATTTATTTTTATTTTTATGTGCATTGGTGTTATGGCTGCATGTATGTCTGTGTGGGACTATCAGATCTTGGAGTTACAGTTGTGAGCTGCCGTATGGGTGCTGGGAATTGAAACCAGGTCCTTTGGAAGAGCAGTCTAGAGGTCTCAGTCTTACAGAAGTAGGGTAGCATGCTGAGCAGTGTGTAACCTTAGGACATCCATAGCTGTTTTAAGACTTGTGTAAGACTTGTGTCTCTGAGATAAAGTCGAAGCCCTTCGTGATCGGCCCATCCACCTGTCCTTCCTTCGCATCCCCGCTTCCCGCCCAATCCTCCAGGCTCTGGCCTCCATCCAACAGCCCACTCATCACCTCTTCGTTTCCTCATACCACACCTTTGCTCAGCCAGCTCCGTGCTAATTAAGACTCAACTCAGGAAAAGAAATGGAAACAAGAGCATGTATTCCGAAGCATCTGGAGCATGGAAAAACTAATGAAAAACTAATCTACGATGTTAAAAACCAGACACTGGGGGGGAGGAGAGAGCCATAGATAAGAAAGGAGCACAAGGGAATTTCCTAGTCGTGTTTTATTTTATTTAGTTTTTTTTAATGTGTAAGGGTGTTTCACTTGCATGGATGTCTTTGTACCTCATACGTGTAGTGCCCACGTAGACCAGAAGAGAGTATTAGGTCCCCTGGAACCCTGGGGTTACAGGTGGTTGTGAGCTGCCATGTGGGCGCAGGAAACAGAACCTGGGTCCTCTGGAAGAAGAACCAATCCTCTTAAAAACTGAGCCATCTCTCCGGATCCTCGTTCTTGATTTTGGAGGTAGCTACACAGGTGCATGTAGTTGTTAGCATCTTTTGTTTTTTAGGGGTTTTTTTGTTTGTTTGTTTGTTTGTTTTGAGACAAGGTTTCTCTGTGTAGCCTTGACTGTCCTGGACTCACTTTGTAGACCAGGCTGGCCTAGAACTCACAGAGATCCGCCTGCCTCTGCCTCCCGAGTGCTGGGATTAAAGGCGTGCGCCACCACGCCCGGCCCGTTGTTAGCATCTTTAACACGTGTTTTGTTCTGTTTTTGCACAGTAATAATGCCTTAAATTAAAAAAAAAAATAAGCCACAGGCATCATCTCCTCCAGGAAAATGCCTGGCCAGGCTGGATTTCAGTGGCTCCGTAGGGTCCCCACCTATTCACATGTACCTCTGCCCTTGCACTTAGTGCATGGTGTCATTGATGTCTTCTCTTTTATGTACTCTGTGCCCCTATTGGTCTGTGAGTTCCTGTAAGGGACCAGTGACCTGATGTCTATGTGCCTGCAAGAAG
Organism: Acomys minous; assembly: GCF_964271855.1. Taxonomy (NCBI): domain Eukaryota; kingdom Metazoa; phylum Chordata; class Mammalia; order Rodentia; family Muridae; genus Acomys; species Acomys minous. Next base: position 97,353,759 of record NC_140490.1, read on the forward strand.
GCTGCCTAACCTTAGCCGTCTGTGCCTGCCTTTACCCATAAATAGAGAATTGTTAGTATCTTCTCTACACAAAGCTGTTGGGATGATAAAAAAAAAAGAGCAGGTCTCTGTAAGGAGCACAGCACACAGTAAGTGTTCAATAAAAACCAGTCCCTTAACCCAGGGGGTGGGGGCTGCACAAACTGTAGCACTGAGGACAATGCATGCAGTAAACCTAGACCCTGTTTGGATCTAGCCAATGGATACCACATTCTTCCCCATTGTGTGGAAAGTGGGGACTGCCTCTGACATAAACTCTGGTGCCCATGATTTGGTCACTTCCCTTTGGCAGGGCAGCTTGGTGGCACACAGAGGAAGGGGAAGCAGGCTGTCAGATGAGACCTGATAGGCTGTGGTCATATGGTGGGGGAGGAAGTCCCCTTCTGTCAGAGGTCTAGGGGAGGGGAAGAGGGAAGAGGGAGGGTAGGTGGGAATGGGAAGAGAAAAGCGAGGGAGCAAATAGATAACATTCGGGATGTAATCTGAATAAATTATAATAAATTAAAATTTAAAAAATCAGTCCTTTAACTGGAACAGGAAGTTTACCCACACTGACATAGCAAGTGCGGCTTCTTATTTCTACAGTGAACCCAGTCTTCTTTATTTGAGCCCCTCTTCTGTCGTCGCCAGGATAGCAGGAAAAAACAATTATCCCAATCTGTTAATTCTGTTTCATCCAGCAAAACCAATATAGGCTCATTATACAACGCACACATGCTTTGTTCCCATCGGCACCCACTGAAATAATTTAGTCGTGTGTCGATTAGTTTAAAGCACATGAAAGTGTGCATCATCCTGAAGAGAACAAATGTCGTACAATCCCAGTACATAAAGTACCCAGAGCATCAACCCTGATAATAACAGAAATAAAGCTGCGGTTGCCATGGCCTGGGCAGGGAGATGGGGGTGCTGTTTGACAGATGGGGGGCTTCTGTTTGGGTCAAAGAACAAGTTCTGGAGAGAGATGGTGTTGGTCACAGGGCAGCAATGCGAGTGTACTTAGTGCCACAGAAGTACATGCTTAAAAATGGTTAAAACACTGAACTTTATTTTTTAATTCTATATGTTTGTGCACCATGTGCATGCTTGGTTATGTGAGGTGGCCAGGACAGGGCCGTCAGATCCCCTGGAGCTGGAGCTGCCACGTTGGTGCTGGGAACTGAACACGGGACCTCTGGAAGGGCATCCAGTGTTCTTAACCACTGAACCACCTCTCCATCCCCTAAAGTGTTAAACTTTAGATTGTGCATATTCCACTGTAACTTTGAAAAAGTTCTAATGTTCTCATGCCTGCGAACCGTAGCGTATCTTATCAGCACATCCCCCACCTAGGACCCCACCCCAGCTCCTGTGAAGGAGCCCTAGCCTCCCTTCTGGGTCTGTGGGGCTCCTCCTCCTCTGGGGGCTCCTGCCAGAGCAATGCTGTAAGCCCGGGAAAGAGCATTGAGCTCCTGTCCCAGGCTTTGTGCCAGGCACAGGAAGCACAAAGAAACACTGTTGCAAATGTCTAGCGAGAGATGCAGACCAATCAACAGAGAGCGTTTCCACGCAGAGTCCGGTGGGGATGTCGTGGGAGGGCAGTACAAATGGGGGGACACACAAGAGTTAACCTGCTGAGTAAGGGCAGAACCCACCTCCCCAGTGCTCCGTTTACCATCCCCCCACCTCTCCCACCGTCTACCCCCTTCGGCCCCCCCCCCCCCGCCCCATTTGCTGGCTTTCTTCTTTCAGCTCTTTCCTTCCCCGTGAAACCCTCCCAGTACTTAAAGTTCCGGCCGGAGCTGCCACCTGCCTTCTGAAAGAGATGGCTTCAACACAGCCAAAATTAATCTCCCCTTCTCCCGAGCTCCCACAGCCACCTCTTACATCTCCATTTAGCACATATTTCATCCTGTCAGGTAATACAGCCTTTTGTAGTTCTCGCTGCCCCCCCTCCGCTCCCCCCCCCCCGTTGGATATATTTTGGGGATTTATATTTCTAAGAAAGACATACTGTCTAGAACCAACCGTGGCCTAAAAGAATCACTCATCAGTATGGATGCTTCCCCTGCCTCTCTGCTCCACTTCTCTCCTCTCTGCCTGCTTCCTGATCCACACGGCTGGGAAAATTAACCGAGGAAGAGCTTATCCGAGTTCATCATCGCTTCAGAGGTTTCCACGCACGCACGCACGCACGCATGGTCTTTGGTTCAATGGTCTTGTGGGGGTGTGGTGCAGGGGGCGGGGTTTGGAAGATCAGATTGGGACTATGATGGTGCAAAGATGCTCACCTCTTGGTAGCCGGGAGCAACAAGAGAGGAGAGACTAGGGTCCAAACAATTCCTACGAGGCCCCACCTCTCACAGGTTTCACCGTAAGCTGGAGGCATGAGATCTGAACTGCAATAAGGGGACAGATGACATGCCATGACTCATGGGTCTCTCACCTATGCCTTTCAGAAGCTCGAGCCCAAGATGGCCTCTATCCTTCTGAAGGTCCTAACTCCTGACGTCACTAACCACCCCTCGGTTAGTTATGCCGAGAGTTACGTGAGCAGAGGGTCACGTGAGCAGAGCTCTGAGGCATCCTTACAAAGGTCCTGACTGAGCGTCCCCACCCTGCTCTCCCACCCAGCTTGTGTTACTTACTGCTACGTAGTTATCATCAGATCCCTGACTTAGACGGCCCAAAAGTTTGTCTCGGCTCACAGATGCAGAGATTGTGGTCCACAGACTCTGGATATGTTGATGCAGGCATAACGGTGCTATGGGAGTGTGGGCAGAGAAGGCTTTGAATCCATCTCAGACAGGAAGTGGAGCCTGAGGAAGAGATGCATCCTTCAAAGGCGACCTCCATCCTTCAGCCACGTCCTACCTGCCTCCAGTTTCCAGGACCTCCTCCAATATAGCACCACTTGCCGGGGGAACAAGTGTATAATAGGTATCAACCTATGGGAGGCACTTCGAACTGACCTTGTGATAGTGCCTCCTTTGTGACTTGCTTCCTGCTTCTCTGGACACTAAATTTTCCCCTTAGTGGATGCTGCTGTTTGTACCCTTCCTGACCCCGGGGTTCCGCTGATGCGTCTTTTGTCCCTGTGCATTTTCGCCGGATGATCTCAGGAAAGCCCGTGACTTCAGCTGCTAGTTGCACTCCTAACAGTGACTGCTCAGATCCGATGTCTGACCCATTGTCTGTGGATCACTTCCACAGATCACTTCCGGGTCATACCTCCCTCAGCTCTCCCAAGCACCTGCATCCTGCTGACCCTCGTGCATTCTCTGCCTCAGTGGGCAGCACCAGGAGCCACCCATCAGAGCTGGGAGTCACTTTAACTCTTTGCTCTTTACAGTTGAGCTCCAGTCTGTCACTTAATCCATTCATAGAGAAAATCTACCTTCTGACGTAGCTTTGACTCGGGCCTACCTCATCTCTTACCAGTGCTATGGCCTTGTGCCATCCGGCCGTGTGCTTTCCCGTAGTGCAGTCCTATGATATCTCTCAGTAAGAGATCCATCCGGTTTATGGCAGCCTCATATTCGTAACTCCCTAGCTGGCTCCTCAGTGCTGTTGGAAAGAAAGCCACACACACACACACACACACACACACACACACACACACACACACACACACTTTGATATAGGATCTACAAAATGCTCCCCTGCCTGCCCGTCTATGTAGTTTTATATTAGACCTTCATGAACCATTTATAGTGCCTAAATGAACCCTGCTCTCAAAGAGAGCTAAACTGTAATATGTGGACTCTTGTTCATTTTGTCTTTTAAAAAATAATAATAGCCTGCAACCCAGGTGCTGTAGACAGGCAGACCCCTGAAGGTTGTTGGCCAGACAGCCTAGCCAAACTCATGAGCTTCAGGTTTGCTGACAAATCCTGTCTCAAAAAAATAAAGATGGGCCGTTGGAGAGATAGCCCAGTGGTTCAGAGAGCCTGCTGCTCTTACAGACAACCTGGGTTCACTTCCCATCACCCGTGTCCGGTTTCTCAAAACCACCTGCAACTCCAGTTCCTGGGGACTTTAAATCCTCTTCTTTCAAGCACACCCACGCTTGTACGCACACATGCACACCCACACGTGCACATTCAACCACACTTACATTTATATACCCATGTGCTAGTTAGTTTTATGTCAATTTAACACAAGCTATAGTCATCTGAGAGGAAGGGACCTCAACTGAAAAAAAAAACTGCCTCTGTAGGATTGGGGTGCAGCAAACCTGTAGACCCAGTTCACTGTGGGAGGGGCCACCCCTTGGCTGGTGGTCCTGGGTTCTATAAGTAAGCAGGCTGAACAAGCCATGATGGGCAAGCCAGTGAGCCGCAGGTCTTCATGACCTCTGAATCAGCTCCTGTCTCCAGGTTCCTGCTCAGTTTTGAGTTCCTGCCTTGGCTTCCCTCAATGGACTGTGGCAAATAAACCCTCTCCTCCTTCCCAAGCTGCTTTGGGTCACACATAGCATACATAGCAATAGTACCCCTAACTGGGACAACCCACATGAACATGTACATCCATCACAAAACACAATACACAATCAGTGTGTGCGCATGTGTGTGTATGTATATGTATAATAAAGATTCACTGTTTATAGTGCTGATAATGTAATTGAACATGCCCTAAAGTCAGTCAATGGCGTGCCAATCTATGTTCTGTATGGAAATCTCCTGCCTCTCGGGTGGAGCTAGAAACAGCTGAGCTGTCCACACAGTGGGCAAGGCCTAGATCAACTTACCTGTCTTCCCGTGGTCTTTGCCCAGGTGTCTGAAATGAGGCATACTGTAAACCTGGAAAAGGGCACATGGGTACCATGTGGGAACAAATTCTGGATTCAGTCAGTGAGACAGAAGCCAGAGAACATGTGCTGGGACACCCAGCAGCCTCTGCGGCCAACCTGGTTTGGCATCTCATGATGGTCCACGTTTCGTGGCACTGCCTGACGGACTGGTTGCTTCCTCATACCCACACAAATGCTGATTGTGGAGGATTCTCAGTCTCTATGGTGATGTCGCCTAAGGTTGAGACTTTCAAGTACAACCTTCTGTCCTGGACACTTTATCAAAAATGTTTGGTTGCAAATAGCAGAAAAAAAACCAAGAATGGTGGCTGAAACAAGCAAGAATACGCTTGTCGAACGTGATGCCGAATCTAGGGCTTGGCCAGTTCAGGCCCTCACCAGAGCCACTCAACCCGCTGGTTCCCGTTGTCATGGTGACGCCGGGCAGCTTAAGTCCCAGCCATCAGGTCTGTGTGGAAAGGTGTGAGAAGGGTTTGCCTTCTCAGTTGTATCATCTTTTATTAAGAAAAAAAAAAAAACATGTTTACTTGGGTTTTTTCTCTTCACCAGAACCATCATCACACGTGGCCATCTGTGACTTCAAGGGAACCCAGAAGAGTGTATTGAACAAGGCCTATTAGTGCCCTGAATAAAACTGGGACGATGTTAATGAGAAAAGAAGGAATAAAGGTTAGTGAACCTACCCTCAAGGGGGCTTCTGTATTCCCACCAGACGACCATTGAGGACTTGTCCTGTTTGCCGCTGCGGAAATCCCCTTAGCACGGCTCTTTTCGCTCCTGACTTTCAAATGTACTCCGATGATCTTTTGCAAATTCTGACAAAGGCAGCTTTCATTGGATAACCTTGACTTTGAGGGGTAGGTGTGAGATATGGGTGGGACCGTGTTCTGAAAAACTACCCTCTCCTACCAACTTCTCCACTCTCGAGCAGTTTAATCAGCCATTTATAATACGTATGCACATCGTGGTGTTTTCTCTCCCGCTCATCCCAGTCATGAGCCTGGGTGGCCATGTCTGACGTGTGGACACGTGTCAGAATGACTGGCTGTGTATATGGGGACCCTGTTCCTATCTTTAGCGCGTATATTAGTGGCTCCTCACAATAGCTCAGTTTTATGATACCAATTTGTTGGAATTAAACTCAAGCAGCTCATGTAAAATTAATTTTTGTTCCTCTTCACTTCCAGCCACTAATTGGTTGAAGCCCAATACGCTGTGCACTCTCTCTGCTCTCTCTCTTCTCTCTTCTCTCTTCTCTCTCTCCCTCTCCCTCTCTCTCTCTCTCTCTCTCTCTCTCTCTCTCTCTCTCTCTCCTCTCTCTCTCTCCTCGCTCTCTCTCTCTCTCTCTCCTGTCGTGGTAACATTCACTGTTTTGATTTCACTCTTTACTGCAACCGTGTGTGCTGAGAATATGCGAGCTGTGTTTACTTTGACTAGCTATCCGTTTACTCGCCAGCTATCCGTTTACTCGCCAGAGGTTGTTGTGGCTCCAAATCTGACCCTCTCCTGGCTATCTGTGACTGGGAAGGAAGTCCACACCCCAGTCTTCTGTCTATAGACACTGGGGCTGTGCATAAGCAGTGCTGGAAAGGGGCATCGAGATAGGCAGTTCCACCGGAATCCACCAGGCCACGCATGTCCAGCTGTATCTACCCACCCATCCCTGGGTAGCACATGTGTGGTCACATTTCATCTGTTCAGGAACCGGTTTTAAGCTCTGTGTCTCCTCTCCATGTGGTCATTGACCTACCTATGCCTTGTTCCCTCCTTATGAGGAGACAGCAGCGGTGCCTTGAAGAGGTGCTTGGTGGATTGAGATTTCCCACGTTAAATATAATTATGGATGTGGCAGACCTAGGATGCACACTGTGCCCTGTGTGGTGTTACTGTAAACGTGCAACACCATGTTTATGGAATATTGCGAATCTACAGTTCACTTCTCTGCAATTCTAAAACCCCAAAGCTGTTGAAAACCCAAGTTTCTTCTTCGCTTCGGTAGATTCTAACCTGATCTGGATTAAAGGGCTTGCAGAGCCTGGCCTCAAGGCAAGTGAGATGGTTTCGAGGCCTTGTTTAATCCTTAGGTGCAGATATTCACACATTTTTGGCTGAAGAAATGTCAGTGTGGTGGGTTATAGGGTGCTGTGTCCCCACCCCCACCCTCAGCAATATTACATAGTACTGCCCCCTTCAGAGGAAGAATTCGGACATCCGATGCATGTGACCCAAGGCTTCTGATGAAGGTTTGGAGCCTGGTGTGTGTGGATCCATACCCCCATTCCCTGCACTGTCTCTGGGCGCCTTGCCTAGATAAATGCATTACAGACAGCATTCCCTGAGCACTGAGGGCACTAACATTAGTTCCATGGCCAGACCTAGGTCAGAGGTCTCCTGGGTCCCAGGGAGTGCTCAGGACAGCCATTTGCTCACGGCAGCGTCCGAAAGGCAGAAAGAAGCCTTCAGGAAAGCATCTGAAAGTGGTGCTAAAGTTGCTGAACACAGTGCCTCTTCATATCTGAGCAGCGCAGGGGTCTGAGGGCTTGGCAGTGAGTGAACAGAGCCCAGAGGAGCATTGCACATCTGTAGGGCGGAAGCAGCAGCCACAAGACAAGACTCTGCCGGTGGGGTGAGGGCTCTGTGGATGCCGGTGCATCCAGAAGGCTGGAACACGCCCTCTCCCATTTCCGAAGAATGAACATGTGGCCAGAGGAGAGGGCCAGGAGGGGATGGAGCGAGGAGCAGGGGTTGCAGGCTAAGCTGGTACTTAGGGAACAGCCTATAGCCTGGGCGTTGAGCTCACATGGCCCTGGCTTATGGCTCTTGTCACAGCACTGTTGATAGCACCATCTTTCTTCTCCAACATGTCCTTGTTTGGACTGTTAAAGTATATGGTCCATCCTGTTCATAGGCCAGCTTAGGAAACCGTCGGAGTTATGCTTAGGGAACTACAAAGACGTTAAAAACATTTTTTTTTTAAGGATGCACATTAAAAAGGCAATGGGAGGTGATTTGGGCCACTTGGCACTGCCCAATAAAAAGTCTTTTGTTTTATTTCCCCAATCATTCTGTTGCTCTTCAGTCCTGGGGAAATAAACTGGCAGGCTGGTCAGCTGAGCAGCCATAAGCGGCCGCAGGTCAGCAAGAGTGTTTGTGAATCTCTGTGTACACACATGCCTATAAACAGAGCCAGTGTTGCATGACCCCAGGGAAATAAAATTGTTCTCTCCTTAGCTGAACTTTCAGGAATTCCTGTGTTGTCTAGAACTGCACCCCTCCCGCCCAAAAACCCCCCACAATCTTATGTCTGTTTTAGGAGACTCAGGAAGGGTGGTGACCTGTTCTTTCCTCTCTCTCCGCCGCCCCCCTACATGTGAGTGTGTGCAGTGTGTGTGTGTGTGTGTGTGTGTGTGTGTGTGTGTGTGTGTGTTCCCTCCCATGGCTGCATTTTATGATTTGGTTTTCATTTTCTTTTCTCATTTCACTTTCTCTGATGGTCAGATCTGGCAGCTGGCAGACACTTATCTACCATTTTCGTGTTTTCAGCCAAGAAAAAAAAGGACTGAATTTCAGGAGAGCCTGAGATCTGTGTCTTACATTTTGTGTAGGATGTTCTCAGTGCTTTGGAGACAGGGATTCACCCTTTGGGAATCCTTTACTTTTGGTTTGTAATTCTGTCACATTTTGAGCTCTCCTCTCTGCTGCTGCTGAAAAAAGCTACATGACAGCTAGTAATCCCCGCTAGGCCCCCACGGTGAGATGCAGTTTACCGAAGCTTAGCAATGAGAAGCAGATTAGCCCTCTGAAATAAGGAGGGACTGGAACTTTCCAACACTGCTGAAAAGGCTTTGCATGTGGGCATCTGTCTTCACCATGACTGTGGCCCTGCAAACAAGATGGTTGGTGAGGTTAACTGGACTTCTTCTTGGGGGAGAGGGGTTGCCTAGAGACCTCCAGGCTGGCTCTTATCTGGGTGAATTCATTGCAGGCAGGTAAGCCAAGACATGGGAGATGCAGAGTCAATGTACATGTTTCATCTTTCAGGGGAAGATGCACATAACACACACACACACACACACACACACACACACACACACGTGCAATACCAAACCTATTGGTATCCTCTCAAATATTTGCATTCTTTCTCTGGGGACAAGCTAAATCGTAATTATAAAACTTCTTCTTCTTCCTGGTCAACTATATATACTTTGCAGAGGGAGGACAGACCTCACAGGTCATCCAACTGTGAGCATACTGGTAAATCTGGAAGAAGAAGAAGAAGAAGAAGAAGAAGAAGAAGAAGAAGAAGAAGAAGAAGAAGAAGAAGAAGAAGAAGAAGAGGAGGAGGAAGAGGAGGAGGAGGAGGAGGAGGAGGAAGAAGAAGAAAATAAGCTACCTGTGTGCTCCAGGCCCATGTTAGAGCCTCCTCAAGGTTTACCCCCACACCAGTAATATTTCTTACTTTGGGATTCCTGGCCTTGCACTAGCAGTCCAGGTGGTCCATTCCTTGGGATGTATGTACACACACATACTTCTGGGAAAAGATCCATAGTGTTCATGACAGGCTCACACACACACACACACACACACACACACACACACACACACACACACACACACACACACACACACACACACACACACACACAACACACACACATACAGAGCAATGACAAGAACAGAAACTCCCTGAGACATGGACAGCCATGGCTGCCTAATAACTCAATACTCTTTGAAGTGACATTTAAAACACTATTAAAGGACGGCTGACATCTGAAGAACAAGGCCCTTGAGTTTTCTATGGTGACCACAAGAAGTTCAACCTTGACCACTGTTTGTCAGTCTTGACAAGCCTTGCAGATGCACAGCTCAATTGTCCCCCAGTGTCTATAGTCCTGACATGCTTTTAATTAGAGAAGAAGTCAGCCTGTGGAAAGGGGGTTTCCCTTAGAACTGGCTGAGATGCCTGGGCAGTGCTAGCAGAAACAGGCTTTAGAATTAAGTTAATTGACAAAATGTTGGCTTTTCAAGGTCGTCTCTCCAGAGGGGCATTGTTACTAAAACAGTATAAATGCTACCAATGGCCTCCAACACCACTGCACTTTACTGACCAACAAATAGGGCTTGTTCTGCTTTCTAAACTGAGACCCAACTGCCATAGGGCTAGTTTCATGGCCACCTGGGAAAATGAAAGAGCATGGTGGAGTAGCACTGCCTGATCCTATCTGAGGGAATGCCATTTTCTTTTGGGCATGCCAGATGTGCTCCTTGGAGACTTGAATTGGCCACTGAATGCCACATCCCTATGGAGAGCTAACTGCTTGCTTGCATTTCATAGGCGGGTGGCCGCCTTGCTCCTCCTGGCCATTCCCTCTATACCCGGTCCCCCCCCCCCCCAGCCTCCGTTCCCACTTACAGCTTGACACTTCTGTCCCAGTGATGACAATTCTTAGTAATGCTAGCCTCGTGAAAATGGCACAATAGCCATGTGATGGTGCCACACGCCTTTAATAATCCCAGCCCTCGGGAGGCAGAGGGAGGCAGATCACTGGTCTACAAAGTGAGTCTAGGACAGCCAAGGTTACACAGAGAAACCCTGTCTTGAAAAACAAAAACAAAAACAAAAACAAAAGAAAGAAAGGAAAAAAAAGGAAAGAAAGAAAATGGCACAATAGCCTTTAAGTGTGAATATTCAATTTTCTTATGTTTTTTTTTTAACCTATAACTTTCTTTTTTCCTCTAACTTTCTTTAAAGTCTTAGTGCAGTGTTTTACCTGAGATGGTGGGAGAGGCTTTCACTTTCCACGCTGTGTATTTGGTAAGATTCTGACTTTCCCTGGTTCTGACGAATGAAGTAGATGGCTTATGGACATGTGATGGGTAGACTCACAGCTGTTTCTCAGCCTTGACCACAGCACTTCGTAACTGTCTGGTGGAGATAGAAGCCCGTTTCTTAGCCAAGGGTCAGTGAACTTTTCCCGGAATGAGTGTGTCAATTTCCAACTATGGTAGCAAAAGCACCTGAGACATTCAACATAAAGAGAGGAAAGACTTCAGCCGGGCGTGGTGGCGCATGCCTTTAATCCCAGCGCTCTGGATGCAAAGGCAGGCATAGATCTCTGTGAGTTCGAGGCTAGCGAGGTCCACAGAGTGAGTCCAGGACAGCCAAGGCTACACTGTCTTGGAGGAAGAAAAAAAAATAGAGGAAAATCTTCTATAAATCATGGCTTTATAAGTTTCAGCCCACAGCTGCTCAAGCTTGCTGATTTGGGTAAAACAAAAAGAACATCATAGCAGGAATATTTAGGGCAACCAGATGCTCCCTTCAAAGGTTCTAGGGAGCAAAGAGGAAGAGGTGAGGTTGGGTCCCAGTATTCCTCTCAAGGGAATGCCTTATATGACCCCCCCAAAATCTTTTTCCCAGCTTGGATTCTAGCTCTTTTTATTTTATTATATTGTATTTATTTATTTTTTTAAAGGATTCACCACCTCCCTAGCCAGGGGCTGGGGCCAAATCTTTAAAACATGTGTCTTGAGGAGACACTTCTCCTAACCATAGCAATTGGCAAGGCGTCCGTGCTTCAGGCTTTGTGGACGAGAGAAGTCTTCGATGCAGCCATTCAGGCCAACAGCTGCAGTATAAAAGCTCCATACACAGTATGCAAATGAGTGGGGGAAGCTGCGAGCCAATGAAACTTCATTGTAGGCCCTGAAATTTGAATTTCATGTAGTTTTCACTCGTTGTAAAATGTTCCCGTTTTTCTTTCAATCATTTAATAATTTTTAAAAAAGCATTCTTGGGTCATAGATCATATGAAAACAAGCAGTTGGCTGGATCCGGCCAGTTCCTGGTAACCTACAACCTCAGAGCATATTCTGTGGAGTCTAAGCTGCAGGACAGCCGTCCTTCAGTGTTTGCTTCTGGGAAAATGGGAGAGATGGTCTCAGAAGAGCCAGCAGGTGGCTTCCTGTGCCTTACTAGAGGCCTCAGTTACATATATATGCATTTTTCAGACTGACAGAGATTTATTTAAAGTTCAGACACTTTATTGAATACTTCAGTGGAAACTATAAGATCACATGCTGCCTAACTGTCCCCAGACCTCAGCGGCAGACAGTGGCAGATAACGACCCTTTGTTTCTCTTGTGTGCCTACTAGTCGGTGGGAACTGCTATGTGCCGCTCGTGTTTCTCCTTTGGGGCCAAGGCTGACTGGACTAGCTCCTCTCTGGGAAGATGCACACGCCCGCAAAGCGAACAGCATATGCGTGTTTCCGTCCTCTGCTTGCTGTGCTGCTCAAACACAGTCCGACTGCAAGTGGCTGCATACCCCAGTTTAAAAATATGTGTCGATACTTAACGAGGGGGAAAAAAAACCACTGGGCCCTTACGTATGAAGCTTGCCAAATCTCAATCTTTATGGACGGCAGATGCCACCGGATAGCAGGACACACGTATATGACATATTAGGATAGGGTGACCGGACTGAGATAACTAAGTACGGTAGGATGTGCATCTCCAGATTGAAACAGGACTCTGGCAGGTCAGAAAGGCATGTCCTCTGGTCTCTGTGCAGGATGCTACGCCTGTGGCAGGGCTCCCTCTGCCCATTCCCTAAGACGGGGCAGTGCTCTCATCTCTCTCACACAGCTGGGTCTCCTTGGGTGACATCGTCCTGTCCGTGGCTTCAGCAGCCTCTGTTGCTGCAGCCAGAACCATGGGACTTGCCCCGTCACATCCTCCCTTAAGTCTTTCCCAAGTTCTTCCAGTTGCCATGGAATGCATTTAGGATCCAATTAGGAATTCTGAGAAAAAAACTTGTAAAAACCTCTTCCATGGTCTCTGGGTTTCCAGCCTTCCTATTCCTTTATCCGAAGTAACCATCTGGACTCATCATTCTCTTTTCTCTGGTGTGTGTGTGTGTGTGTGTGTGTGTGTGTGTGTGTGTGTGTGTCCGTAGCCCACTGGGCAGGAAGTAGAAGAGTCAATGCCCAAAGATGAAGCCAGGTTGCCGGGACATGGCCATGGTTTGAAAGCCAAGTAGCACATTCTGTAGCGATACACTGAGCTTCATGTCTGGCATGGGCTGTATGCGTCCACAGGAGCATGGGGCCCTTCAGCCTGTTAACCCCATGGTCTCTGGAGATCAGAGTAATGCTCTCTTCTGAACTCTTAGGTGTATCCAGAGTAATGAGTTAAAACAGATAGAGTGGCTTCTTCAGGAGGTTTAACACTGGGGCTCTGAAGTCATGAATCCTCAGAGTGACACTTGGCTCTTGTCTAACCATGGGCAAGTTAGGCTATTTCAACTGCAGTTCTCCGTGGGAACAGTGCCTTCCCCATAGCTGAAGACTGAAGGGCATGGGTTACATAAAACGCTCACTACAGAGTCTAGCTCATAGGCTGCCCCGGGGAATGCAGGATGTTTTTGTTAATCAAGTACATCCAAGAAAATTGGGAGACATCATGTTAAGCAAAATAAACAAAACGCAGAATACTACTTCCTGTTCTCATACCTGAATGCTGAAAGTGTCACACAGAGTAAGGTACAGGAGACTAGATAGAGACAGGCTTGATTTTGGTACCACAATGCAAATAGGCAGATTAAGCGCCGATGGTCTATAACACCGTGCCCAGAGCTGTCAATCAGCCTCTACATAGTTCATAAAGAGCTCAGGGAGGAGCTCAAAGGCCACTCGCACATTCAAAGTAACAATAAATATCCAAGAAGGACATGTTAATGACTCTGACTTGATCATTATACTTTGTATATAGATATTGGATAATTGCCCTACAAATATGTACAATAATTATGTATCCCTTTTTTAAAAAAAGTATACACAAGAGCTGAAGAGATGGATCGGTGGGCATAGTGCTCGTGGTACTGTGTAAGCACCGAGTTTGGATCCCAGAACCCTCATAAAAAACCAAGAGCCTTAGCACTTGGACTGGGGGCCAAAGGGATGGATTGGGGGTTGACCGCCACATAGACATACATTGACACATAGACTGTCTTAGGGTTTTATTGCTGTGACGAGGCACCATGACCGTAAAAACTCTTATAAAGGAAAAATTTTCACTGGGGCTGGCTTACAGTTCAGAGGTTTAGTCCATTGTCATCATGGCAGGAAACATGGCGGCGTGCAGGCAGACATGGTGCTGGAGAAGGAGCTGAGAGTTCTTTGTCTGGGTTCACAGGCAGCTGGCAGAGACATTGACACGCTGGGCCTGGTTTGAGCATCTGAAACCTCAAAGCCCAACCTCAGTGACACACTTCCTCCAACAAAGCCACACCTACTCCAACAAGGCCACACCTCCTAATGGTGCCACTTCCTATGGGCCTATGAGAATCATTTTTATTCAGACCACCACATATGCCCTTCCATGTGTACATGCATAGGCACATGCACACACATCCATGAAGATAGATAGATGGGTAAGTAGGTAGGTAGATAGATAGATAGATACAGAGACACAGAGATAGATAGATGGTAGATAGAGACATAGATAGATAGATAGATAGATAGATAGATAGATAGATAGATGATACAGAGAGGCAGAGACAGAAAAACTAGAGAACAAGAGAATCTAAGCAACAGGTTTTCTCTTTGCTTAAAGACATCCCACATAAAGGTCTGCTTGATGGAACCTTATCCCACTGAAAGTCATCTTGAGTTTAGAGTCAACTATAATTAATGTCTGTAAGTCTTCCTACATAGTAATTACGTGATCCATAATTTTCTCAGCTCTATCCCTTATTCCACTTCCTTCCTTCCCCTCAATATTCTGTAGGCTCTGTAGTTGTTTTTATTGCATTTAATCTTGCTTAATGTTATCCCGAGAACTGATGCGGGATGAAAATATTGATGAGTTTTAAAGAGTATTTGCATAAATATATGGATCCTAAGAGCAAATGGGTTTCGAGGGTATGCTGTGGGAAAACCAGAAGCATTTGTTAGACAGCTTATCCCTCCAACAAATACTAAGTAGCCACAATTGGCCGTTGTTCCAGCAGGGTCATAAGCAGGACAGATTGTACTCTGCCCCAGAGTTCACTCAGTGGTTGGGGAAGACCTCACATGGCACAAAGAATAGGACCCTGGTACTCACTCATGGACCAGCCATGTAAACTACTCAAGTTCTAAGAGCTGCACACGAAGGCCATGAGGTGCAACTGGTTGGGACCTGTGGGAACAGAGCGAGGCTGTGGCACAGTGGTTGTCACCCTTCCTAATGCTGCCACCCTTCAGTACAGTTCCTCATGCTGTGGTGACCCCAACCACTCAATTATCATCATTGTTGCTTCATAACCATAATTTTGATACTGTTATGAATTGTAGTGCACATATCAGTGTTTTCTGATGGTCTGTGGAAGGGTCATCTGACTCCCAAAGGGGTCTTGACCTGCAGGTTGAGAATCACTGCTCCATCAAGAAGAGGCGGGGGGGAAGGGGTAGCTCTGCAAGGCTGGGCTGAGCTAAGTCACAGTAAGGAAGGGCTTGGGGGTTTTGTGTGGGGTTGGTTTGGTTGTGTGACTGACTGCCTGGCTATCTCCACCCGACTCCATGTCCCTAGGACCTGTGAGAACATTTCCTTACTCAGTGAAAGGAGCCTCACTGATGTGATAACTGAGGTGCAGAGGTGATCTAGGTAGACCCCTGACATCCCAGGTGTCCTATAGGGGGGTCAGAGTTGGAGGAAGATATATGCCATCTAGAAGTTTCCAGAACAGAGGTTCTCAGCCTGTGTGTTGCAACCTCTTTGAGGGTACCTAAGACCATCAGAAGACACAGATGTTTGCCTTACAGTGCATAACAGTATCAAAATTACAGTTATGATGTAGCAATCAAAGTAACTTTCTGGCTGGCTGGGGGAGGGGGGTGGTTACCACCACATAAGAAACTTTATCAAAGGCTGGCAGCATTAGGAAGGTTGAGAACCACGGATATAGAAGGTGTCAGCCCCGACAACACTTTGATTTCAGATTCCTGATCCCCAGAAATGTAAAAGGATAAATTCATGATGCTTTCAGCTGCTAAATTGTGGTAATAATTTTTTTCAAAGTAGGAAACTGATTCTGATTTTTAATTCTCAAATGCAGTCAGGGCGTGAGGGTGGGAGATGGCTTAATCAATAAAATACTAGCCTTTCTAGCGTGAGGACCTGGGTTCAGATCCCCAGCACCCACAGAAAGAGCTGGATGTGTGTGTGTGTTGGGGGGGGGTGTCTGTAGCACCAGTGCTAAAGGGGCCGCTGGGCAGATACCTGGAGCTTCTGGCATGGCAGTGTACCTGAAGGGACCCTGCCTAAATAGAGAGAGTGCAGAAATAATTAAGGAAGAGACCTGACACTGGCCACTGGCCACCACAGACACACATGCAAAAACAATAGTGTATAAAAGTCAGTAAGAAGTCAGTAGAGGATTTTAAGCAGGGGAGCAGGGAGACTATACTTAGTCTGTAAAAGGATGAGCTATCGTAGGTGGATTGCTGTGAAGATACAGAAAAACAACCATGGAGATGCTGTAAGGTGAGACTGAGGATGCGAAGAAGTAGAAGACTGGGAAAGAAAAAGATACGGGAAGAAAATGAAGTCTTCTATGTGGAACGTATTGCCACCACTTGGAACCTTGAAGCCGATAAGTGCAGCAGCACAGGTTCCAGAAGAGAGATGGTACACACACACACACACACACACACACACACACACACACACACACACACTCACCCCTCCCCAGGCAGTCTTCTCCATCTTCCTGTAGTCATCAGTCTTCCCTGAGAACAGCTTACAAAGCAGGATTATTGATTCTGCCCTAGGGTTTCAGAGTTCCTGTCTGTGGATGGCCAGCTCCATTATTTGGGGTCTGAGGTGAGGCTGAACATCACGGAGGTGAGAGAGTGTGGAGTGGAGGGAGAGGCTGTTTGCCTCCTGTAGACAGGAAACAGAAGAACAAGGAAAGGACCAATCCCAGGCACAACACTCTTCCAATGAGCCCCCCCTCTCCAAGTTCCTAGAACCCCATGACTGTCACTGTCAGCCGAAGAGCAACACATAAGCCTACAGGGGCCATTTCAAATTCAAACTGTAACTGTCACAGTGCTCTGGTGCCCCCAGCACTGACAGACCACCTGGCCAACTACGCTTGATCCATACGGCCCTCCATCCTTACCATCGTCCTGCGCTGATTTCTCGTCACCTCCTCAACAGGGACCCGGTGAATTAAAAGTCTAAACCAGGCCTAGTATGTTTGATGACTAAAGAGTGCTAGAGAAAACGATGGAGATTAATTTGTGCCCCAAATGTGTTGAGTTATTTAGTGCTTTTTCAGAAAGCTAAATGGATTCCGTGAATTTTAATTGATGTTTAACTTTTAATTGTGTTCATGTGGGGTGGCCAGTTGGAACTGCGCCTAATAAGGCTGACGAGTCTACCCACATTTGCATGCAGCATGCGTTCCCAGGGCAGCCAGAGAGAGGCTCCAAGCAAGAGAGGGAAAACTGCAGGGAGTGGAGTAGACAAAGCATATTAATTTAGGGGGAAATGAAAAATTATCAATCTTGCTTTCTATTCGCATTAAATAAGTATAGGTTTGCCATTTTTCTCTCACTGGTATTTCTTATTTATTTTTTATTTTATTTTTTTTGAGCAATAGAAAGGGGTAGGGGGATTTTAAGAGGCACTGGCTTGTTTACAGTGAGAAGAATTCTAATTTGCAGGAGTGTGCAGTTCAGGTTGCTGGCCAGCCATGCAAATGCTGTCTATGGGACGTCTATCCACTGTGACGTGCAATGGTACATGTTGAAATGGGGACAGTGATGCCATAATTAAGGTGCCTTTTGGCTAAGTCATTGCCTTTGTGAATATTTTTGTTTGTTTCTTTGTTTGTTTTACCTAAGTAGTGTAACAGGCCTCAGGCACAGTACACAAGCTTCTGCAATCTCTGTGGTTCTCACGGCTCTGCCCTCCTGCGTTTGATGGCTCCATCTCTAAGTCAAAGCAAGATGGCTACAGAAATTCCAGCTGTTTCAGCCAGATTTGCTAGCATCCAAAGGAACGGAGAAGGGCCATCTCTCCTGTCTGCCTTAGGGACATCATCTTTCCTGGGAGCTCTCCCAGAGACGTGGCTCACATGCCATATACCAGGATTAGGTCAACTTCTCGGGACTGGGTTACATTCCACGCCCAGGATTAGGTCACATGCTATCCACTTGGGCTGGGTCACGTGCCATCCCCAAGATTAGATTGCAAGCCATCCACTGGAATTGGGTCACATGCCATCCACTGGAATTGGGTCACACACCCATTCGTGAAATGAACTTACCATGATGGGCTCAGACCAAGATTTTGCAAACTGCAGCTGAGCACCTGTTTGAATAAAGTCCTCTGACACAATGCACAGCACCATTACGTTGTGGCTACTGCTGTACTGCATTAGCAGAGCTGAAAAGTTGTGGCAGAGATATGGGCTGATCCATAAAGCCAGCGTTCACGGTCTGCCCTCTAACAAGGTCAGCTCTTGACTGGGAGCGGCCACCCACAATGTGTGGCTATTAGAAGGGCGAGCAAATAGCCACGTCATCTCCCAAAGGCGTATAGAATGTGATCTTGTTCATCAGTTGGCTACTCCAAAGGGTAGCATTTTAATACACTCAATAGCTGCAAATGTTTAATACTCAAAGGAAACATGTCCTATCAATATTATTAAGTGAGTGAAAACTATCTTTGCTATAAATTTGGAAGGAAAAAAACTCCACCAATTTACTAAGCTATAGTCCAAAGAGATCATAGATGGAACTGTCAAATAGAGAAACCTAAAAATACAAAAGCACTTTTTAGTCTAGGGGGAAAAATAATAGTATGTTTGAAATGTGGTATTTGGCATTTGAGGAACTGCTCAGAAGGCCAACAAAAGGCCTCTCAGCTCATTGTGTCCCCCCTCTTTGATTTATGGCAATCGATGTAAAAACCAAAACAGCAGAACAAGCCATGTTCGTTCCTTCGCTTTCTGGTTTCCCATTGCTCTGTTACATTCTGTTCCATCTTGTTCTGGTTTGTTAAGACAGGGTCCTGCTTTATAGCCCAGGA
The DNA here is from genome assembly GCF_964271855.1 of Acomys minous. Classification (NCBI taxonomy): domain Eukaryota; kingdom Metazoa; phylum Chordata; class Mammalia; order Rodentia; family Muridae; genus Acomys; species Acomys minous. The sequence continues at coordinate 97,372,672 of NC_140490.1, forward strand.
CGGCCTTATCCTTCTGCCGCCTCCTCCTCCTCTTGGATTACAGGTCTATACCACTGTGCTGGCTAATACTAAAGAGATTAGTGAAGAGGCAACCAGAGTGGTCCTTGGAGAGTCAGGCTGCTGTGTCTTGGTGGGAGGGAAGCAGAGTTCTACAGTGCGATAAGGCCTGGCCTGGCATGGGGATGCACTCCCTTAATCCCAGCACTCAGGAGGTAAAGGCAGGTGGGTCTCTCTGAGTCTGAGACTAGCCTGGTCTTCTATGTGGTGAGTTCCAGGACAGCTAGGGCTACATAGTGAGACCCTGTCTCATATGTGTGATATGTGTGTGTATGTGTATACATATATAAACACACACACTATATATATGCCTGTGTATGTCTGTGCTTGTGTGTGATCACTTGCATCAGTATGAGTAAAACTGAGGAAATTGAGTAAGATGGCCTGACTGGATACAGTTCAGGAAACCATTGGAGGAAAATGGATAAAGAGCACAAGAGAGCATTCTGCATCACTTCTTATAACTGATTATAAAGCTGTAATTCTCTCAATAAAAATTTCAAAGAAAAAAAAAGACACCAGGGTCCTGGCAAGGTAGAAAGCTATCAGGAACTCTGTTCACATCCCAGATGACCATCTAGCAACTGTTAGAAGGTCAGAGGTGCTGAGGAGAAAAGAAATGGTACCAGAAAGGGGGGGATGCCATCTCTTCCTTTACAGCTTGTCTCTGTCGTTTCATTCATAGTTGATAATGGATTCTCAATTCAGTGCAGCAATTAGAAAGGAATAAAGCGACCGGTGGGAGCTGGTCAGTGTTCCCAGAGAACGTTCATCATGGCAGCCTGGCTCAGGGATCAACACAGCTACTGAATCTTAATTCCAACCAAGTGCTCATAAAACCCCGAAAATAATGTTGGGCGGTGAGATGGCTTTCGCTAGAGAATGTCAATTCTGTTGGCTTGGGGCTGAACCGGATAAAAATCTATAGTGGAAAATATTGCTAGTGACTTGGATGAGAACATCTTAATACATTTTCAGATGTGGTAGTAGTCTCAGAAAGGTACCTAGTTAAGGCAAATGGCAATGGGCGGTGGGTCATGCCTATAATCCCAATGCCCATACGAGCTGAGGCAGGAGAATTGCTATTAGTTAAAGGTCAGTCTGAGCTACATAGTCAGTCCTAGGCTGTCCTGGGCTATAGAGTAAGACCCGGTCTCAGGAAAAAAAAAAAAAAAGGAAAATAAAAGTCTCTGGCAGCTTAGTCTCAGGTCTGTGGGAGTCCTTGGAGCTTAGCAGCAGTAGTTGTACAGTCCAACATATGGGCTTAAAGAAATAGTCGTAGGCCTACATAGGCACGACGAGAGGCAAGCAGCTTTGTAGAAGCTCATGTGCAGAAAACTATTTCATTGCCGCTGGAGCAGGTTCGCGGACAGCTGAGAGTAACCACTGCGCCACCTGTGGGTACCTGGAGAAAATTAGGCTGGAGAAGAAAAGCAGGGCAGGTGGAGTGGGCAGTCAGTGGGCAGAGGGGATGCGCACTCGGGAATGACTTGTGGCTAGCTCTGGAGCATCCAGGCCATCTTCACAGAGACTCTGTAAGATACGAAATTGCCAGAAGCAATAGCCAAGGGCAGGGTGGAAACTAGGTGGCAGAGCCAAGTCAGACTCCAGTGCCTCCTGGGGAGGGAGGTGAGCCCAGACCGGAGTGGGGGGGGGAGTGCGAGGGGGCCTCTGAGAATGCCTAAACACAATCACCAGGACAAGGCACGGCTCTGTGGCGGGCTGTTCCCTAGGGTGTTTCTCTGAGTTCTGCCAGGATGCCCCCCTTTTTTGTGTTTGCCTGGATGGGCTACCTGACATTCGTGAGATTCAGGTTTTGCATCTGTTCAGCAAGGATAATAAACGTACCAGTTTCGTGGAGTTGTGGAGAGGATCAAATTGTGGGCTTTGTGGGTGATGAGCACATCCGCTGGACTGTGGAAGGTCCTCCACTGCTGGCGGTGAACTGACCATAGATATCTGCAGACGAACTGCAGAATGTATTTTACTCTTAGAAGGAACTTCCTCCTGCAGTCTCTTGGAACCTCGACTTGATGACATCAAATGAATCACTGCACAAACCAAAAAAAAATACTGTTTAAAAACATACCCACATCATTGACCCAGAACCTCTGAGGTTTTTAAAGCCCTCCAGATGATTCTGGTGTGCTGCCAGCACCGAGAGCATATGACTGTGTCGTCAGCCCTGGTGTCACGGTCCCAAAGCCTGACTAAATGCTCAGGTTTCCACTTGACTGGAGAGACAGCCGAGAGCAGCTGCAAGACATTGGAGATAGACAGCCACCTATGTGTCTGGGATGAGCCAACAGAGGGGACAGCCATGAGTGCTTGCTTACTGTCATTAGTGCTGTGCATTCGCTTTGAGAGAAGAGCTGTACAGTGAGGGAAGGGCAGGCGTGCTGAGCTCAGAGCCAGTCCTGGCTCATCTGTAGCATTGTCTTCTGTGCAGGAAGGGTCTGGAAGGGAGCATATGTCCTCCCAGGGCTTTGGACTGAACTGAGGAACGGCGGTGTTAAAACCAGCCAACAACATCCAGACATTTCTGTGTGCTGGAGAAGATCACAGGCCTAGGGAAATTACCATGAATGGAGACAATATAATGTAAGAAGGGCACCATCCAAGGCTATCCAAGCTCATGCAGTAGAACAAAACATGAAGAGATGTGCTTTACTGATTTTATTATGCATACGAGTATGTTGCCTGCATGTGTGCCTGTGCACTACATGTGTGCTAGTGCTTGCGGAGGTCAGAAAAGGACATCAGATTCCCTGGGACTGGCGTTCCGGGTAGTTGTGAGCCTCTGTGTCGGGTTGGGACTTGAACTGGGTCCTCTGGAAGAGCAGCAGTGAGCCTCTGTGTCGGGTTGGGACTTGAACTGGGTCCTCTGGAAGAGCAGCAGTGCTCTTAACCACCGAGCCATCTCTCCAGTCCTAGAGACGACTCTTGATAAACGTGTTTTTTTCAGTTTTAAGGCAGAAAAGGTGGAAACAAGGCTGACAGAGCGAGCTGTGTTTATCAAAATGAGTTGAAAAACACGTTCAGCAGATGCTGAACAACTGGCAGGCATCCCTGTGTCACGGCCATGGTTTTGGTTTGCTTTGGTTTGAGGACAGGGTCTTGGTCTTGCTCCAGATCCCCCTGCCTCGGTTTCCCCAGTGCTGGGTTGCAGGTGCATGCCATCATATGAGGCTTTAGTCCACCCAAACACACTCGGTGAAAGCTAAGCAAGAAAGGAGCAGAAACCATTGTTCTCCACGCAGCAGACCTAGGGATGCTGCACCCAGAGCAAGCTGAAGAGTTGAACAGAGTAGGAGCCATCTTAACCTGCTTGAAACCTCAACCTGTAGAACAAAGTTTGGGGCCTTCTGAGAGGTCAGATCAGTGGGTGCTAGCAAGCCCAACCAACTCTAAGTTGATTGAAGTACTGTGAATTGTGGGATTTGTAAAGAAATGTTAAGCCAGTATTGATTTTGTTTTATTTATTTATTTTTATTTATTTAGTCAGTTAGTTAGTTATTGGTCTTTCGAGACAAGGTGTCTCTATGTAGCCTTGGCTGTCTTGGACTCACTTTGTAGGCCAGGCTGGCCTCGAACTCACAGCGATCCCCCTGCTTCTGCCTCCAGAGTGCTGACATCAAAGGTGTGCGCCACCACTGCCCAAGAAGCCAGCATTGTTATGATTCCTTTTCTAAAATTTGAATTGATAGATAATAATTGTGTATATTTATGGGATGTTTTGATTGTATGGTCACCTGGTGAAATGATTAGACCAGAGTAATTAACAAACTCATTAGCTCACCTATTTATCTTTTGTGGGGGGGGGGGATACTTAAAAGCTATTCTTTTAAAAATTTGCATATGGGTGTTTTGTTTGCCTCTAAGTCTCTGCAAATTTTGTGATCCTAGTATACACAGAGAAGAGGGTGTTGGACACCCTGGAACTGGAGTCCTGAGCTGGGGATCAAACTCAGATCTCTGGAAGAGCAGCAAGTACCTTTTCTTTTTTGTTTTCTTTAGTTTTTGTTTTATGAGTTCGATTCTCACTATGTAGCTATGGCTCTCCTGGAACTCACCATGTAGCCCAGGCTGGCCTCAAACTCATGGGAATCCATCTCCCTCTGCCTCCTAAGTGCTGGAATTAAAGATGTGTGCCGCCACGCCCAGGCTCAAGAAGTACCCTTAACTCTTTGGCCCTCTCTCCAGTTCCGGAGAGCTATTCTTCATGCGGTTTTAAAATACATGCTATTAGCAGGGTGTGGTGGTGCACTCCTTTGATCCCAGCTCTGGAGGAGGCAGAGGCAGGCGGAGTCAGAGAAGGCCAGCTTGTCTGGCCTGGACAGCCAAGGCTACACAGAGAAACCTTGTCTTGGAAAACCAAGCCAAAACAAACCAACCCAACCCAAAACACCAACAAAAACAAAGCAAAAACCTATTAATTACAGCCACAGTTCTATGTAATACCTCATTAAAGATTATTCCTCTTACCTCACTGATACTTTGTACCCTGTGACTGGCATTTCTTTGTTTCTAGCTACTCTATCCCAGTTCCCCACCATTGGTAACCCCCATTCTGCTCTTTGTTTCTAGGAGTTTGGCATATGGTAGTACGGTTCTCTATTTTATGTTACAAGCAGGGGTGGAGGGTGGGGGGGGTGTCAGGGAACATGACAAATATTTGAACAACTGAGTGCTACCTGTTTGCATAACCAACCAAAAGAGCCAAACATTTGTACAAATGCAGACCACGGTTTCTAGTGCAGGTGGAAGGACTTGTTATGTTTCAGTTTTCTTCCTTTAAGATCCTTTACATTGTTTTATAGATAACTCAACAAATGTTTGCAGTGCCTGCCGAGTCTGAGGCACCATCAGCCTGTTCTTGGACGGTTGAGAACAGTTTCTCCCTCAAATGTATACAAATTAGAAATGAATGGCAGTGTCATATCGGAGCAGAGCAAATGTGAAGGCTGGCCGTGGGCTGCCATTGGCTGCCTCCTAGCACAATTGCTTGTACCTTCCTAACAGGTGCACTAGTACCAAAAGTTCTGTATTTATTGGTGATTAGAAGACAGGCTGAGCTCATTCCTACAGTATGTCCCTCTTACCACTTTGTAGCCGGATAACTTGAGCTAGGCCTACCAGGAAGAGCTGGGTTAAGAGACGTACTTCCCTTCTTTGGTGTGAGGAAGGCACTCATGATCCCAGGGCCTGATGGTAATGGCTGTCACACTCCCATGACACAGCTTGATACTGGGTACTTCTGGCCAGAGAAACGGAGAGAGGCCTTTTGGTGACATCTCTCGTTTCCTGTATCGACGTTTGCCTGAAGCCCACACCACTTATGCATTTTCTGACTCTCTAGCTTTCCTTGCTCCGCAACATAGTTTGACTTGGCTCTTCTTTGACTTACAACTAAAGCTTCCTTCCTATTTAGAATGGTGGTTATTTCTGGGTGGTGAGGTTTATGTGGTTCGGTTGATCCTTATTTAGTTATATTTTCTAAGTAATGTGTGGTTTGGATCGTATTTGCAATGAAAAACAAACAAACAAACAAACAAAAAACCAGAAAAAGTCTGGAGACGTGTAAGCACAGCTTCCCACAGCTCCGTGTCTGAGAGGCCAGATGTTTGTAACCAGGACTGAGCCAGGCAAGCCGCACAGGCAGGTGACAGTGCCTCAGGTGGGGTGTGAGGTGTCCCTGACGCCTCTTGGCACTTCCATCTGCATTCCCGTCCTGCTGACAATTTCCGGTTCTGTAGGCTTCCTTCTTAAACAGTTGTATATATTGATGCGCTCTTGCCTAGTTGCCTTCTGGGGCACAGGGGACCCCCATCTTGTGGCTGCTACACATGTTACCACTGGTACTTTGCTTACCCTGATCAGCAAAGGACTCTGTGTTCTGCTCTCAGCTGTGGGAAGCTGCCTTCCTGTGACTTAGTAAATTAAAACACACATCTGCGGTCAATGTTAAATTAATAGATAATGTAACATCTTAAACGTGACAAACTATAAGATATAATAGGAAAGAAGGACCTATCTATCAGCTAGGAGCTAATGAGGCTTGCCTGGCTCATGATTTAACAACCTGTAAAACACATCCACTAAACTAACCCTGCCCTGAGTTAGTTTCTATAAGCAAAATTCCTACTTAAAGGGCAGCAGCCCAACTTAGCAGGTAAACAGACCCCCGGAAGGTCAAACTTTGGACATATTTAGTAACGAATAGATTGGCCTCCGCCAACCTCACCAGCTAAGTTTCAGCCAGTCACAGGCTATCGGCCGATCAGGCCACACGCACACAGCAGTGCCAGGCTCCAGGCAGCTGAGTGTTTCTGGACTTCTTTCTCTTCTCTGTCTGTAATTGTTCCCCGCCCCATCCTGTGGGGCAGAGTTCCCTGGACTGTTTGGGTTCTGGGTGCTGGCCAACTTACAAATCATTCTTTACTCATGCAATCTCACATTCATGTTGTCTAACGTGTGTGTGTGTGTGTGTGTGTGTGTGTGTGTGTGTGTGTGTGTGTGTGTGTGTAAAGTTGAGCCATTTAGAAATTTAAGCCATCTTAGAAACAATAAAGCCCAGTTTCCTTTTTTATATATAATAGTGGTATTATTTTCATCTTTTAAAATTCCCTCTCCCCCCCCCTCTCTTTCCCTGACATAGGGTTTCTTTGTGTAGCCCTGGCTGTCCTGGAACTTCCTTTATGAACCAGGCTGGCCTTGAACTCAGAGAGATCCACCTGCCTCTGCCTCCCAAGTGCTGGGATCAAAGGCGTGCGGCACCCCCTGGCTGATCTCATCTTTAGAGATACATATTTGTATTAACTATTGTTACTCTTTACTGTCAGCCTGCCCAGCTCTAGAACCACCGTGGAAACAAACCACTGGGCGTGCCCGTGAGGAACCTTCTAGTTTAAGTTAGTGAGGTGGGATGACCCACCTTAAATATGGGCAGCACTATTGTCTGGACTGGATTCTTGGGATGAATGAAAAGGAGAAAGGGGGCTGGGCAGTGTCCCTCTCCCCCATGCCTTGGCACTGTGAGCCAAACGCAATCCACTCCTTCTTTAAGCCGCTTTTGTCCAGCGTTTTGTTGCAGCGTTGAAAGAAGTAGCTAATTTGGAAAATTGGTATCGGCATATACTGTCTTTAATTTGATGGAGAGTAAAGGAGAAAGGGGGTGATTGCAAGGATGAAATAAAATCGATTCTGATCGATAACTCCTGAACATAAGTAACAACTGTGGACTTTTCAACTCCCAGAACTATAAGAAATCCTATTCTAAACTAAGTGTGAATAAAAATTAAAGTCTCCCCCTTACCTTTTTGGAGGAGTCATGATGAATAATTTGGTAAAAACTTCTAGAAAAATAAAATCTGTATAAGTCACAGAACTGGGACAGAGAAGGCTTGGTTTTACTGAGTGGACTGACTTTTCACATTGTCCATAGCTTTCTTTACAGGGACAGGGTGCTTTTTATTCCATAGATGCTTTTTCCATTGAGTTTGATTTTGGAGCAATAGGTAAATTTTTCTTTCTCTCCCACAGAACGGGATCTCTTGCTGCTGTAATAGTACAGCTTCTATAGTGCTTGGGCTCTGCTTTTTTTTAAAAAATTTATTCATATTTTACATCTCAATGGTTATCCCATCCCTTGTATCCTCCCATTCCTCCCTCCCTCCCATTTTCCCCTTACTCCCCTCCCCTATGACTGTGACTGAGGGGGACTTCATCCCCATGTATATGCTCATAGGGTATCAAGTCTCTTCTTGGTAGCCTGCTATCCTTCCTCTGAGTGCCACCAGGTCTCCCCCTCCAGGGGACGTGGTCAAATATTGGGCACCAGAGTTCGTGTGAAAGTCATACCCCACTCTTCACTCAACTGTGGAGAATGTCCTGTCCATTGGCTAGATCTGGGTAGGGGGTTTGAAGTTTACTGCCTGTATTGTCCTTGGCTGGTGCCATAGTTTGAGCAGGACCCCTGGGCCCAAATCTGCCTATCATAATATTCTTCTTGTAGGTTTCTAGGGCCCTCTGGATCCTTCTACTAGTGCTTGAGCTTTTGCGCCCAATGCCTGCCTTGGAATCCTGGCCCTTCTGGGTTTCAGCCAGATCGCTAATCCCAAGTCTCAGCATCTCCTGCTCCTCTGATCACAATTCTTTCTCGGCCTGTGCTCATCTCTCTGTCTGAGGCGTCCACTCTTGGTCTTTTGTGTTTGTCTTTGTGTGGGTGGGGATGGGGCATGCGCTCCAACATTCTTGTATGCGTGCAGTGCGTGTGCAGACGCCGGAGATCAGTGTCCCGCGTCTTACCCTATCACTCTCTGTCTTAATTTTGAGGTTTCTCACTGAACCTGGAGCTATGGGCTAAGCTGCCTGGGTCGGCAAGACCCTTGGATCCTCCTGTGTTCCCCTCCCAGCACTGGGATTACAGGGCGTGCCAGCATGCCTAGGTTTCTAAGTAGATGCTGGGGACTGGATTCAGGTCTTCGTGCTCCTGTGTCACGTGCTTTACTGACTGAGTCATCTCATTGCTCCCTCTGGATCTGTTGTGGGTTGTTTTTGTTTTGTTTGTTGTTGTTTTTTTGTTTTTTGTTTTTTGTTGTTTTGTTTTTCTGTTATAACGGAATAGCACAGACTGAGTGATTTTCTTTTTAATTGTGCCTTTTATAGTTTAGAAAGTTGACGTGTCCAAAGTCAGGAGGCCACATATGGTGAGAGCTTTAGCTTTCTTGCTGATGGGGACTCTGCAGTGCCCTAAAGTTATGATGAGCCAGAGTCAGCCACTCTCATTAGCCCGTGGGTCTACCTGCGGATTTATCCACAGGGCCCTCGTGACCAGGTCTCCTCTTAGTGGCCCTACCTCCTAATTCTTCAAACTGGGAATTTTATTCCAACATGATGTTTTGGGAGGGACATTCAGACTATATGGCAGATGGCAACCCCTTCCTTAGGACCTTACCCTCAGACAGCAACTGTACAGCTTGCCAGAAACTTAGCATCTTCCCTCACGTGCGGTTCAGGGATCGAATATTTGTGAGAATAGAAAAGGCGGCGTTGGATTCCTACTGATTTTTGTGGTCTTTATATGAAGCCAATTCTTGGAGACTGAAATGTGTTAGTAAGAGAGCATCTGGGTGAGAGAGTCTTTGGTTTGGGTTGTTTTAGATGGGGAGAATGAGCATGGCCTGCCTTAGCTCTGAGGTGGCGCTTCTCTTTTCATGATGGAAACTGACATGATTTCATTTCACCGTATCTTTCCATGTCTATCACTGGCCATTTCCTCTTTATCCTCATGGGAGACAGAAAAGCAACCTCAGCTCAGAATCCCTTTTCTTTTCCTTTTGACCCTTCAGGGACACACTAAATACCACACGGCCCATAACATGTTTTCAGTGTTTTAAAACATTAGCGTTGTTATTTCACCCTCTCACCTAATACTTTGGCTGCATTTGCCCCGCCCTTGGCTTTGTATCAGGGTGTGTGGGATCCAGGTTTGCAGTGAGATGGGGTTCTCACAGTGTTGCGCTAGTGGACATGGAGTTAGCATTGTAAGCAGTTGTTAACTGGGCACGCTCCGTGTATAGATCAGCGATGATGGGGACTATTTACTGGTTAATTGCCATGTGTCGAGCTCTTGTCTGAAAGCTTTTATCAATCACTTTGTTATTCCCAATGAACTTACAGGATGCATGTTTGTTTTCTTTTATTTTTTTCTAGATGGAAATAAAAACACAGGTTAAATTATTTGTTCAAAATCACAGGGCGAGACAGTGGACTTAAACTCTGAAATCTGCCAGGTCTTTGATATTGTGTCAATGGCTTCCAATTTAAAGAAAACCACGGAAGGTTACTTGTTGTTCACAGTCAGCATCCCTGGCTGTGAAACATGCTGATGGTTCTAACAGGTACAATACAATGTTGCAGTTCCTAACAGTGCCCCATGTAGGCTACTGTGGCAAATATCTTAGCTGAGCTAATTCATAAGCAGGAGAAACATGTCTCTCACTGTCCTAGGGCCTGGAAGTCTAAGATTGAGTTAGTGGCTGATGGGGTCTGGCCCTTTCTTATAGCATCCTCACATGGCAGAGGTGGCAGTGAGTACTATGAACTCAGATCACGGAAAGGCAGAAAATGACCATGGAGCTTTCTGACACCTGATTAAGGGGCGCTGGTCCTCTCTCTGAGGGAGGAGTCCTTGTGTGGGCATCAGTCCCTCAGGGAATGGTCCTGTTGAGGATTGAATTTCAATATGAATTTTGGAGCAACACAGGCATTTAAACCACAACAGAGTCAGAACTGCTTTCTAAACGTAAAGAAAACTAATTAATTTTTACTGTATGTTAATACTTTCTGGGATGAAGTTCCCCATCGTGCATCAAGAGCCCTTCAGAATGAGTCTCATTCTGTCCCTTACATCGGATCATTTGTGGTGACCATAAAGCCACTGGGATCTTGGGTTAATTTTATCTATCCACTGTACGGTGTAACATTGAGGGTTTGGTTCCTCAGTGCGCATCTATGAAATATGTATGTGTATGTACACACTCTGCCTAAAAACGCCAAAATCCCAATCCTTTGGGAGTTTTCTATAAGCTGCATTCCCTGGTTCTAAATTCTGTCAGTTGGCAGTCAAATCTGAAACTGAGAGCTGTGGAATGCTCAGCTCAGACCCCCAGCCCATTGCCCTTCCTCTCTGTCATTTCCTCACACCAGTACTGACAGCTGCCATGGATGTGGAGTGTGTCAAGCTTTGTGTTATCCCCTACTCCGCTGCTGCCACCCAGCCCCAGCACACCATCTCAAACTGTCTTAAAGGTTTCTATTGCTGTGAAGAGACACCATGATCATGGCAACTCTTCCCGCACCCCCCCCCCGCCCCCGCCATGGCCACTCTTATAAGAAACCATTTCATTGGCGCTGGCTTACAGTTCAGAGTTTGAGTCTATTAGCATCATGGCGGGAGGCATGGCGGTGTCCAGGCAGACATGGTGCTGGAGAGGTGGCTAAGAGTGCTACACCCGGAGCAGCAGGCGGCAGGAAGAGACAGTGACAGTGAGCCACCAGGCCTGGCTTGAGCTTATGAGACCTCAAAGCCTGTCCCCTAGTGACACACTTCCTCAACCAGGCCACAATTACTCCAACAAGGCCACGCCTCCTAATGGTGCCACTCTCTATGGGCCTAGGGGGCCATTTTTATTTAAACCGCTACACAAGCCATGCTAAAAAATAACCCCCTTCAAGGTATTTTTCTTTTCCTTATAGAAAGGAAGAAAGGAGAT